>NC_138822.1:70893673-71493673 GCF_965178545.1 Coloeus monedula
ACTTTGTGGCAAGACTGAAGCCGCTGAAAATGACTTGGTGGTTTTATCCTGAGCTCTTGCCAATTTAGCATTGAACTGAAAGAATCAGGCAAGACAAAACAGTAAGTATGAACGAGGGGGGTAGGGGGAGAGAATGTATGGTAAATGTATCAAGTATAACTTTCACTTTTTATTAGTTGCATTTTTTTACCTGAGCATAGTAGCAGTAAGCCTTTCTACTAATTAATCCTAGAAAAATGAAGCTCCTTATGCTTATGTAAAAAAGAATGCCGTTATGTTTCTTAAAAAAAAAGGCCTCAAAATTTAGCAAAACTAGTACAAATATGATAAACTAAAACCATGTAGATAAAAAAGACACTTCTGAAAAAAAAAAATTGAAGGTTTCTCAGCCACATATCTACAGGAGGAGAAAATACGGAGGATGCTAAAAACCTCTGAAATCATCATTCCTCTCTTATGTTCCAAGGATAACTCAGCCTGAACACTCAGCCTGAACACTTTCACATCTTATTTCTTTTTTGATGTGTGAAGGGTTTGAAGTATTTCCTTAATTCTTTCTGTAATGGGAGTGGTTTAAAACCTGAGCAATTAAATGCTTGTTGAGTGCTCTGGCTTAAATCTCTGCAGGACTAGAAATTTTTATTGGAATTTTATTTAAACATATATATATATATATATATATATATATATATATATATATGTTCCCAGAATTCAGAAATTAAAACCAAGAAAGTTAAGCAGAAAAACATGGCTGAATTTTTTTATAGCTCAAAATCTAAAAGAGTTTGAAAGTAATTTAATTTGTAACAAGAACAGAGCAACCTTCAGTCTCTCTATCCAGTGGGTGGAACATGATTCCTGAGCAGGAGTGAGTTACCATTGTGAAAGGGAGCACCTGCCACTGATCTTTGTGAAGACAATAAATAATTAGGTTTTCTAGATTCCATCATATTACTTTGTTAAGTACTAATTAACGTTTTTTTTACTACACAGTCTCTTTGAAGTTCACCCAATGCCCAGTTCATCTTTAAGTCAGCTTTGTAATGCATACCTCTATCTGCAGTTTAATTATTTCATTCTGCTTCTCTTCATTTTGAATTTTCAGCTGTCTAGTTAGTTCTAATATTTCCAGTTCTTTTTTCTCTCTCTGTTCTCTAAACTCCGTTTCTTTTACTTCAACTAGCAACACAGTAACACCAAATATTATGATTATAGAAGATGTTTAGGTAAAAATTATCAGAATTTTCCAAATATTGAAACTTTCTTGAACACCAACATTTTACTGTAAGACAATTTCATTCAAGCAAAAACCATACTGAAACTATATGAAAACCACACCATCCCATCCCAGTAAGACGGTGTCTTTTTAAAAAAGCATCGTAAGTTACAAAAATTTTCCTTGTTGTTTTCAGCTATATGGATGATCAAAAAATCCTCCTTTTTAAGGTTGTGCCTCTAATGGACAAAATGAATATTGAAGTCAGTTTTTTCTCATTGCAGTATTATTTATTTGTGAAAATAATGTCCTACTCTCCTGAACACAGATAAAACATTCTAACAGCAGTTTAGCTTACAGTTCAAAGCAAGGTTCCAGTAAACACTTAACCCAAAACTTCATTCCTTCAGATTTTTAGGTCCAGATTCCCAGCATTTGTTCTAACTGTTTGGGAATTTCTGCTCATCCTGTGTTGCTGTACTATTGCTTCATTACCACTGTCTGCTCTCTTCAGCTAAGATAAAATTCCATTAAACACGGCCCACTTCTACCGTTGACATGTTTCCACTTAGCAGTGGAACTTATCCTAGATGAAATGTAGCTTCTACAGGTTACAGTATGTTTTACCCATTGCTAAAAGCATTCAGTCTTCAGAGGACTTACATTTTTTCCTTATATCGCAATTCAACTGTGTTATTTCTAATTTGTGGTCTTCCTCTTTGTTTTTAATTTCTATCATGAGTTTCTCAATTTGGTCTTTATGCTCCTGTGAATGTAAAATATTTTATAAAGATCTTGCGGTTTCTATGCTCTTAGTCTTCTGCAAACAACAACCATCATGCAAAAATGTACAATACTCTATAATTCAGTACTTGTTTTATCCTCAGTCTTGTAAATTTAAACATCCAATTACTTCTTACACCGTCTGGCTGAAGTCCACAGATGAAAAACAGAACAGATTTCATTGTATTAGAGCTATCTGTTAATATAGAATTATAAATTGTACTTCTTAGGAGAAGAGGCAAATGGAGATGATGCCTTAAGAGGCCACCTAAAACAGAGACTAGACAAGAATAAGGGAATAAAGGTAGGTGTTTATTTGAAGGGCCTTCAAAAGTACACTGTGGGGAGCCAGAGGCTACCGCCAAGATGGACCCCAGGATGGACGACAGTTCACGAGTTCTTCACATTTTTATAGGTTTGGTTCATTAGCACATCAGGGTTAATTCTCCAATTAAAGCTTCAGTTTAATGATGTAATTTTCCCTCAGCTTGCCCCCTTTTCAGAGGCTTTAGGTTTACACATTTTGGGCCTAGGACGGTCTGGGTGTCCTTGAAGAGCAGGCCCACAGAGGCTTTGTTATGTCTGCCTAGCATGAGAGAGCAGAAGTTAACAGGCTACAAGAAACTTCAGAGTTACACACTAAGCACTACAGGATTTGAAGAATATTAAAGTTAAAACCTAAGGCATCAGAGAGGTAATATTCCTTTTCTCAGACCAGGATCTGACACAATGATGCAGTTAGTTAAGGGACTACAGTTTCACCTTTGTGGATTTTTGACTCTAGGATTGCATGATTCAAGTATGAATTTTGTTGGTATTGCTTATACCAAGGATTCCACAAATTCATGCTGGTAACCGTAGACACATCAGTGATACCAGCAGTAGTGATGCTCAAAGTTTGAACATGCCAATTATGAATTTATTCCAGTAACTACTCCAGAATTATCAAGGAATTGTCTGTAGCTGCCACTGTTGAGGTGCTCACTCCAAAGTTGTTACTGCAACCCTCTAACAAGACCAGTCGCCACTCACCAGAGCAGTGCCTGGGGGCACTCACAAAGGCAGTCACTGATTGGGGTAAGAGTATATGGGGACATAGTCAGGTGCCTTCAGAACAACACCAGGAAGTCCCACCGTGCTCAAACGTGTTTAATGGGTGGAATAATAGTTTCTCACATCCTTCAGAAGGCATTAATCATTTTTTACTTGAACTGTCAAGATAGCCGTTCTATTGGTATAAATATTTAATTTTGAATTGTCGTACAAACACAGGCAAAGGAAATCATCAGTGAGATTCCTAATCCTAAACAGGTAACAGATCTGCACTCTTCACACAGAGAACTATGACAACAGAGAACTATGAGCAGCCTTGCTGGTTTTACCTCCTTTGAAAAAATGAGTGCCATAGATAAAAAGTAGAGAGATCATACATGGAATTTATTATGAGATACAGATAAGAAGCAGAGACCTATTATCTTTGTAGTGTTTATTCCTGAATAAACTGGACAAAATTCAGACCATTTCTGATTCTCTGGCAGCACAACCAGGCATCTTCAATGTCAAAACCTTATTTCCACACAAAAATTTATTTTAATGCAAGGGATTAGAATTGTGAAGATAAAGTTGAATTTAAAGCTAAACACAGCTAAAAAAACCCCAAGTGCATCTTAGATTTAGTCAAAGTTCTGAACACCAAGGTAGTTTTAACCTCTTAGTTCTTCTAACATCTTCTCATATGGGTACTGTCATGAAAACACCCTTCCTCTTTTCGCACATGATAAACATTAAGGGAAGAGCAACAATAAGAGCATCAATAGCAAACCCAAGAATAAAAAGATATAAAACACAATAGGGATGCAGTATTACTCCTCTACCTAAAGAGTGATAATTTGTGACATACCTCTTCACAAGTCTTTAATTTATCTTCCAAGATGTGAATGGTACCCTTCAGTCTATCATTTTCATCTGCAGAAAAAAACCTATATAGTACACTAAAAAGTACATTTTGACAATTTCATCAGCATGAAAGCAGAATAAGGAAATTACTTGCATTTTTTGACTTGGCTGAACGTTAAGAAGCTTTTTTTGTAGACATTATAACCATCATTACAGAACTACATACCGTCAGTTTCCATTTTTTAACAAGAAAAATCATAGTTTAATCATAATATTTGCCTGGTATTACTATTTAGAACTGTCTTTAGCCTTCTGATAAATTATGCCTTCAAGAAAATCTAGCTGTAAGGTCCTTTGACTCGGAAAATTAAAGACTATCATCATGGCTACAACAGTTTAAAATTGGAAGATGCAATTTTGAAGTACTTGTTTCCCAAAAACTAGAAAACAGTATGCAAATACAGGATTTAGAGAAAATAGGTAATGCTTTTTTTATTATTAATGTCAGTTTGAGTAACTTCCATATACTTCCAGTGTTAGAGGTTTATTAATATATATGCTAATATATCTTGAACACATAATGGTCATAAAATTAACTTCATGGTGTACTGCTGAGCTGTAGTATAAAGATACAGCAAGTATTTTTATATTTTATATTCAAGTAAAAATGAGTAGTTGTTAAGTATATGTGGATAACAGCAATAACATTTAATAACATTATACTGAAGATTAAGACACTTTGGTTTAACAAAGTGATAAAAACTGTACATAAACTCTTGAATAGTCTACAATCCATCAACTGAATGATACTTTCTCACCTATTTTAAAATTGCCTGTGTTATGATGAAATGAACTTAAAGCCCAATGTATTGATTAGAATAACCTCCCTGAGGTAGTTTCTAAGTAGGATAATGGCAATAGGCATTTATTACTGTGAAAGATTGATTTTAGACACTTTTTTTTTGTTTCTATTTGTCTGCCAGTAAGTTTCTGTGTCTGACAAAAATCAGTAAATGCAAACAAAAAAATAAATGCCTGCTCATTTGAAATTACAGTACAGCATGTACTGTATAATAACATTTTTTGCCTTTACCTTTTACATTACACTGGTTTTCAATAGTTTGTGTGAGACCCTTTATCACATTCTGTAGAGTGCTGCATTCTGAAAGAAATAAAAGATCCAGTATTTTTGAATAGTGTCTTCACAAATTTACATTTTTTTTTGCAAAATTTTATCAACTATCTTATAAAAATTTTGGGTCACTATTACTCTAAGTCTTCTTACTGACTGTGGAAATAAATCAGATTATCATTACATGGTTACTGCTTAATTTTAGCTTTTAGTTTGATGATAGATTAAAATCAATTTTATGAAGCAATACAAACAATTTCATAAAACTATTACATTTTTGTTTCTAGTCAGAAAACAAGTATCTTTGTGTTTTCTGGGCAACATTAGAAATTTTCCATACAGCCTTCCAGCAATTTGATGTATTTAATAAAACTGAGACTTACTTTCCTGGCAGTATTTCCTTGCCAATATTCTTTTTAACAAGACTAAGGGTATCCACTCATTGCAGTCTCTCACCCCTTTTTTTACCCTTTTCTTGATGCATATAACATTCATCTTTTGGCTCAACATAAACTTTGAGAAATTCAGAATATGTGCTATATCTCCATTATCTCATTTTATACAACATAGTTATACATGCAAGCTCTTATCAGTTTATATACTTGTATTTCATAATTTTATTTTTTAAACTGTGTTTTTAACGTTTAAATACCATATGTACTTCCTGTAACATAGTATTTGTTTTTCATTACATACAACTTTTATCCCTTACATTGTAAATTTATTAGTAAAGTCGCAGAACAGTCAGACTGGGAACAGTGGGGGCTCTGTAGCTGACGTTGCTTACTTTTGAAACTTCTTTTTCCAGAGTATCACTGCATTTCTTAAGTTGCTTTTAATTTCCACAACACGTAGAAGTTTGCTAAATAACAGTTACTGGTCTCATTAGACTAAAGCCCTTTGGAAAACTGTCTATCATATAATTAAAGATTATGTTACAAATAATGGAGTGAGGAAGAGGTATTAAGATCCCAGCTAATAGATACAATTTTCTGCTGAGTGTTTTTGACCGTTAGCCTATTCTTGCATCTAGTCTGCTGTTCATGCAGACGAGTGTGTTAGCCAGATACCTTCTCCTGTTCCATGCTCCAAAAAAAGAAAAAAAAAAAAAAACGGTAGAGGGAGCACAAGCAGCACAGAAACATTGCCTGCCTCTCAGTTCCCGTGCTGGATCAAAAGTGGAAAAATCCTGTTCAAAGTCGGAATTACTAGATTAGTATGCCCGTTTGTACCAACTAGTTCTACTACAAATTTCCTCCAATTTGAAAATGTGTGGAAATAAACTCAGATGTTTGTAATTCATACACAATTTGGAAAGACACCTGAGTCAACACTAGAGCAGCAGCTAGTCTTTAAAAATAATCACAACTATTTAAATGTAACCCACTCTTTCATTCAGTCCAAAGAATATCTGCTTATCCTTCTTATCTTTGAGGGACATATCTTGGGAAATCCCATATGTAATTACAGTTGTGACTAGAAAAAATTCCTGGGAGCCCACAAGTTTTGCTTGCCTACATTACAGAAAAGAATCAGAATTTTGCTAAATGTTTGCACCTTTGTGGATCACTGGCATAGCATCTGCTATGGATTCTGTGTAGTTCCTTCCCTGTAAGGAATACTGCCTACATGCAGAAACACTGAACATCACAACTGCTCATCTGCATTTGTAATTGATTTTTTTATGGGACAATTACATCAACTACCTTTTCCTCTGACACCTTAGAAACACTAAATAAACAAATACCCAGCCATGAAGATGCTAAATAGAACCTCCTTACGTGCTTCATAGACAAAAATGTGAATGCTTTCTTTTAGAAAACTACAGTAGAATTAAATTCAGAACTGTAGCAGCACAAGAGTCTATTTAGCCACCATAGAAACGGTTTAGGAGCAGAAAACAAGGATGCCAGACTTGTATCTATCTTAAATGGACTTGCAATGATTTACACAATACAAAAAATGTTGTTTTGAATCTTATCTTTGTTTAGCAAAGAATGTATCAAGAGAAAATAAAGTTAATTTATGATCTCTCAGAGTGTGTATGCACTGGCCAAGCTGCTTTTCTTTTCCCACCTTATCTTGGGTGTTTCACTGCCCTCTCCCTTGAACTTTAGTTGTTTTCTTTCCTCCTTTGCATTTCCTTCAGAATTTCCAATCTTCTTTTACTTTAAACGGTTCTAAGGAAAGACTTTAGGCAAGGATATCAAGGAGTCCTCAGGTTCTCACTTGTTGGAGATTTCTTGGGGTGTGAAATGCTGGGGTTTTTTGTTGTTGTTGTTTCTTAAAACAAAGTGCTCTTCAGCCAGTCTAAAATTCCACCTCCTACACCCCACTACCACTAGTAGCCACAAACCCTTCAGTGTAGGTGGAACAACAGCCTTTTCTTCCACAGCACTCTTTCTTCCTGCTCCTCTGCTATAAGCAATTTCTGTTGCCTTTGGACCAATTTTCAAAAGATATTTCAGGAACTGTGGCTGAGTTTGGTTCTGGGAAACAGCTTGGGACATAAGGCTAGGAGAAATATTTTTTACAAGCCACAATTGGCAATACTACTCTGTAAAAGCCATTCTCACAACTGCAATCTGTTCAGGTAACTACTGCCAGCATAAAGATGAAAAGTTCCTCGTCAACCAAAGTCTTCCTTCAGATATTCGAAAACTGTGAAAGCCCCAGGTGCATTTTCCCCCATGCACCTTCTGGGTGTTTGGCTGGGCACAAGGCCATCTTAGAAAGAATATAGATGGTGACATTGAAAAAAGCTGGCAGCAGATTCAAAATGGATGCCCCTCCTTCCCTTGGGAGCTGATTGTAAACTGAGGCTTTTGCCCTTGGCCTATGCTGCAGTTGTGTGGCAGCCACATACCAGACCCTGGTCATGACCTAGGGAGTGATTTCCTGTCTTGGTATCAGACCTGCCTCATCACTTGGGACCAAGTAGTGATCCTTGGGCCGTGTCTGGCCTTTGTTACCATTTCTGAACCCCATTCTGACTCAGTCTCCGGTGCCACTCCCATCACTACAGACTTCTTTGGTAATGTAGACTTTTGGCTGACCATGGCAATCCTCACTGGGCCAGCCCTGCATGGGAGTGGGTTTTGCATGGTTAAGCCCCTACATCCATGGTCTTTGTTACAGGAGTGGTTCCTGACCTTTTACCTTGCTCCTCTCTGACCATACCAAGTCTTGCCTCCTTCTCTGTTACCTTTTCTAGTTCTGCTATGTTTGTTTTGAGATGTGTGGACCAGAATAGGACATGAAAATCACAGACCTTACAGAGTCACAATGCTTATTTCTTTTTTTCTTCCATAATCATGCCTACCACTGTGTTTGCTTCTTTGTCTACTGATATTTTAAGAGAATATGAATGTTTTAAGAGAACTGTTCAGAGGACACCAAGATTGTTCCTGAGAAGCAGCCAACTAAGATCAACAATTGTTTATACAAAATGCCTTCCATATGTGCTGCTACCAGTCATCCTTTATCATGAGTTTTTTAGTATAACTGAAGAGATTATCATCATAACCAAACTTCATTCACTCAATAGCTCAATTTCAACACTCAGCTTCTAATTATGCTAAATTATCCAAGTTGCAGTGAAGATCTAAGTAAAAACCCAACTGGCAATCTCACTCCTATGTGCAACTAAGTTTATTCCTACCCTGTTTCCTAACTTTTAGCAGGCTGACTTCCCAAAGATGAAAGTCCTACAAAAAGATGCACCTTTCAGCTACTTTACAAACTACAGAAGAATTACCAACCACAAATCCGTGCTAAGCACTAGATATTGTTTCTCATTTCAAATACTCATCTGAAAACAATTCTAGAATACAACAAATCTTCATTTTATAGTTTTCTCTGTAATTCCTCCTTTGTTTCACAGCTTTTAAATTATGATTATAGACTTCTAATTCCCATCTGTAAATGGTAAATGACATTTTATTGGCTTCCATTGAACAGTTTGAATCCTCATAATATTAATACTTACTATGAGATGGATTTCATTACATGACTTAAGATTAGGCAGTACTGCTTTTCTCACAGTATCTTAGATACCTGCTATGGTTATTTTTATGGCTGAAAATAATGGAAATATTTTTCAGAATTTCTTGAATATGTGCAAAAATCATACCTTTCTAAAAAAATAACTTACCCTCTTTTATTGATTCCTCCTTTGATTGGCTTAATGTTAGCAATCTGTTACATTTTTCCAACTGATGAATCAGTAGGTTATTTGCTTCATTAATTTCTGATATTTTCTAGAAAATTGGGAAAAGACTAACATTATATTAACGTGTAAATTTTTGAGTTTTAAGTGAATAAAAAATTTAACAGTTCCACAATACTGCAGTCACAAGCCTGTATTATTTCCCATTCAGGAAATTCCTTTATAGAGAGGAATGATGCTAGACTTGATATCCTGTACTATTCCAAGTTTACCCTGCAGAACTAAGAATGCTGACTTACATCATGACTTATAAACTATTTTCCTCTCAATTCTGTAGCCCAGAGTCTGGATCAATCCTCTTCAAGGTTCTTTCTACTGCCTTGCATATGAGGCTGTCAGTGCTCTTGCAGAGCAACAACTTGAACTGTGGGTCGGAATAGGAACTGGTATAATATGTTTATTCCAAGAGAAATGCTAAATTTATTTCAGGTGCCCCTTTTATATTGCTTCTAGTACAGATTTGCTGACCAGGAAATCAGCAGGAAGCTGATCAACATCAGTCTAAAAAGAAACACGGTACTGATTTTCCTCAGTGGGTTGACCTTTGCAGAAATGACACGCATATAAGATAAAGGAAGCTCAATGCATATGGAAAGTAAGAATCCATGCTCCTCATAAGACAATGACATTTTTGTAGAACAAGGAACAATTTCTGACCACGTGGTCTAGTGAGAGGTGTCCCTGCCTACAGAAGGGGGGTTGAAACAAGGTGGTCTTTAAGGTCCCTTCCAGCACAAATAATTCCGTGATTCTATGAAAGCTGAGTAATACTGTTATCTTCAACACCATCTTCCACACTCTTCCTGAGAAGGCAAACTGGCTTATGGGTGATTAAAATTCTAGCACAGAAACAAAGGCTTCTCAGACGTCACAGAATTCACTCCGATGACTCCAAGATACCGTCAGTACAAATATTTGTCCAAACAAAGTTGGTATTACAATGCATAACAAGAAACTGATACCACTTAAAGAAATTTTCACTCAAAAAGTTTTTGAAAACATCACACAATAACTATAGATGGCAATCTCAAGATTTTTTACCTTCTTCACTTACCTTTTCTATCTCTGAGAAGTCTTCTAAAAGTTTATCAAGGTTCACCACAGTGTTTTTCTTCATAGTTTCTTAATCACTATGATTCATTTATTTCTGGACCATATAATCAAATGATCACTATATATATAAAAAAATAGATCTATAAATTACTATATTTCTCATTCATACTATGTAAATTCTTAGGCAAAAATGTAAGCAGAACAAAGAAGTCTTTTTAAAAACTAAAACTACTTTTGCATTGAAGCTAAACTTCAGGCTATTTAGGATCTTGCATTTCTAGAAAATACAATGAATGTCAGAAAGCCCAAACAAAATATGCCAAACTGACATTGTAGTTGAACTTGGAAATTTTGCTGCAATTAAAAAATTAACCTGGATCCACTTCCATAGACAGAATAATGCACCGGGCACATATTAATGCAGCATCTTTTACCTGTGTAGATGCTCTGATAGATAACTACTTAAGTTTAAAGGTACTGACATATTTTCTTATAAACAAGTGTTCAATCAGTAGTAGACACTGCAACACATAAACCTTGCTGCAGAATAAAAAGACAGTATTTTGAAAGGCACCAATATAGTTCCAGATTTTTAACACAACCCCTATTTTTATAATTCTACTTACAGAATCTTCAGCATGTATTTGCAAGATGGATCTGAAATACACAACATGAATGCATATAAAATATTCAAACTATCTGTCAACATCAGGCTCCATGAGACAAGAATTCCAATACCAGTAAACCATGTGGTCCAAACAAAATCATCACTTCTATGTGGTAATGTGTGAACAGCGTTTTTACAAATAACAAAAAAAATACAATCAGAGAGATGAACCAGGAGTTAAAATGTGTTCACGACCCTTAAACCGAATGGATTTCCAGACAGAAATACTTGCAGTACAGTTAGGGAGAAATAGGTAAATGCACAATACTAAGCAGGCACCAAAAGTACATAACTGAATTATTCTGTCAGTCATTCAATATTTACAAGCTTTTATATGTATGTAAGTTCTTTAACGAGGCAGTAAGATATTGCTCCTGTGTGGTTATTACTTTCTTTCCCTTGTGCCCACTGTTTCCTCAGTGAGACTAAAACTAAATCATAAGCCAAAGCTCAGTTTTTTAAATTAACAGTGTTTCAGAATATAGTAAACCTAAAAAAATTAATGCTTCTTAGTAAAATTAATGGGGTTTTGGGGTCTTTTTAATGAATTGGTAATCCTAATGACTTGTAACATACTACAGTGCAATGATTTGTTAAACTGGGGTTTTAAAATATGTATTTAAATGTATTTATATTGTTTTTATTGTATTTATATTATATGTAAATATGTGTTTAAAATGTATTTAAATGTGTATCAAGTTTTTAAAACCATTATACATCTTAATATTCTGTTAGTTGATAATGTAAATGTACACTACGAATGTCAAACCCTGACTTTTCCTATCCTTATCATGGTCGACATCTTATATTTGTCAGTCACCATTTTTTCCATTATATTCTTAAAACTGTGTTCCACTCTCCACATTTTGACAGAGGATAGAGTTCAGGGAGCTGCCGTGTTGCGCTGTTTTGTTTGTGTGTTTCCTTATTCTATGGCATCACTTGTTTTCTCAGAAGACAGGATGTGCTCAGCACTTGACAACAGTACCACTGGGTACAAAACTCCTGCTGAACTGGAACAGTAAATTAAAAATAATGTTGTATTATTAATGTTGTATTTTTCCAGCAGGAAAACTCATCGCTGTTATTTTTGTGCATATTACTATTATACGTTACGTCTTCCAAAGGCATTTTTGTTAAGCCTCCCACTCCTGTTTTGAATGATGACATTTATGTCACCGAGGGAAAAATTAAAGATTTAAATTGTGGGTTTGACTGCTGTAAAAGTGACACCTTCCTTCAATGCCTCTTTGACCCCTTGCCATCCATGCTTTCCCAGTATCACTTTTAAAACTATTGTAGCTGATGATCCCGTTTGGAAATTGAAGTTTTCATTTTTTCGCTGCATGTGGCAGTGAAACATACATAGAGAGAGAAATATGTAGACATTAACTGAATGTAGCAATTATTCAGTACCAGGCACGTCAGGCGCTCCCGTCATTTCCCGATCCCCTCTCACCCCGCGCGCCCTCAGGCACCTGAGGGGAAGCCGCGCGCCCCCGAAGGCGGGAAACTCAGTCCCGCCGGCGGAGCGTACCACTACCGGCCCTGCGGTGGGCGCCCCCCGCCCCCCCTCCGGCCCGCTGGTGGGCTCGGCCCCCCGCCTGTTTACAGCCTCCCCCCAGGTGCGATGAGGCTCCTTATTAAGACTTGGATGTGTCCTCATTAGACCAGAGAGCTGTTAATTTACTTTATGGACCTAGATTTCTTTTCAGAAATAGGCTGTATAATTGCATTCTTAGAGCCCAAGCTGCATCCTCGTATGTGGCACCGCACACTTGAGGGAAGGGAGTACCCAAGATACATAAATGCTGTGGTTGAGAAGAAGGTCAGAAGTCAGGGAGTCGACAAAAAGTTGAAGTTGTTGTGTTAGTTGCTGACCTACTCTGTATGGTCATGGATTTGGGATGAAGGGATATGATAAAGAATGAAGAAGAAAAGGAAAGAAAAGAAAAGAAAAGAAAAGAAAAGAAAAGAAAAGAAAAGAAAAGAAAAGAAAAGAAAAGAAAAGAAAAGAAAAGAAAAGAAAAGAAAAGAAAAGAAAAGAAAAGAAAAGAAAAGAAAAGAAAAGAAAAGAAAAGAAAAAGAAAAGAAAAGAAAAGAAAAGAAAAGAAAAGAAAAAGAGAAGAGAGAAGAGAAGAGAAAGAGAAGAGAAAGAGGAGAGGAGAGGAGAGAAGAGAAGAGAAAGAGAAGGAGGAGAGGAAGAGAAGAGAAGAGAAAGAGAAGAGAAAGAGGAGAGGAGAGGAGAGGAGAGGAGAGGAGAGGAGAGAGGAGAGGAGAGGAGAGGAGAGAGAGAGAGAGAGAGAGAGAGGAGAGGAGAGGAGAGGAAGAGGAGAGGAGAGGAGAGGAGAGGAGAGGAGAGAGAGGAAGAGAGGAGAGGAGAGGAGAGGAGAGGAGAGGAGAGGAGAGGAGGAGAGGAGAGGAGAGGAGAGGAGAGGTGAGGAGGAGGAGAGGAGAGGAGAGGAGAGGAGAGGAGAGGAGAGGAGAGGAGAGGAGAGGAGAGGAGAGGAGAGGAGAGGAGGGGAGAGGAGAGGAGGAGGAGAGGAGAGGAGAGGAGAGGAGAGGAGAGGAGAGGAGAGAGAGGAGAGGGAGGAGAGGAGAGGAGAGGAGAGGAGAGGAGAGGAGAGGAGAGGAGAGGAGAGAGAGGAGAGGAGAGGAGAGGGAGGAGAGGAGAGGAGAGAGAGGAGAGGAGAGGAGAGGAGAGAGAAGAGAGAGAGGAGAGGAGAGGAGAGGGAGAGGAGAGGAGAGGAGAGAAGGAGAGGAGAGAGAGGAGAGGATCAGGAGAGGAGAGGAGAGGAGAGGAGAGGATCTTGGGTGGTCTTGATCCCCCTATAATCCCTGCCCATTTCCTGGCTCACTCCTGCACTTGTGCTGTGCTCGGTTGTGCTCCAGAAACTGGAACAACAATGTTTGTCCTTGAAAAGTGCTGCTCTACCTCTGCATGGCCCCTTCTCCAGCCACATCTTTCTCACACTGTGTTAGTGCCAACAGTCCTTGGTTTTTGCCAACAATTCTTGTCTGTTGTTACCAACAGTCCTTTCTTGGCTCCACAGCCATCCAGCTATCTGTGTTAAAGACATACACATTGAGACATACACCCTTATCTTCTGAGATTATACAGAGTATAAATGGACCTCTTGTCTGAAATGCTAAATACTCCATAGCTTTCTCAGATGACCTGGTTTTGTCTGTAACAAAGAGGGAAGGTGTTACACCTTGAATACTTTTTGGGGCTGTCCCCATGAGCAGAACTTTGTGTGCAAATCAGAAGATGTGGGTGCATGCAGGACCTTTTGTGCCTGCAAACATTCAGAGAAATAACAACCTACCAGTCACGGTCACCAATGCTGTTTTGCAGGCAGCTGCTGTATGAGAACGTCTGTGGGTTAGTTGTGCCCACGGGGACATTGACTTAGATAAACTGATGAAAAAAATTTTCATGGATAGAACGTCTGCAGCTGAGATATGAGTGGGGAAGGGACACAGTGCCAAGTGTGTCAGGGACAGATATTAATAAAGAAAGAGGTATCCAGGGAACTCGGTACATGCTACTCATGTTTACTAGCTCGCTTTCCCTGCGTCACATACCAATTTTTACAAAATCTGTTTCACATTTTCCGTTGTTCTTCTAAATTACACAAATTTTTCAAAAGGTTTGGTACTTTAAAAAAATTGTAATTAAAAAAGTGTAAGTAAAGTTAATAAACTTGTTAATCACAGCAATCTGTGTTCATCTTAGACCTAGAAAAAAGTGCAGTCACTGTTGATTACTACAGAGAACACCCCACCAAACTCTTGTGTAGTGAGCATTCTAATGCACACTAAACCACAGTATATTGCACAGACTATTGTTTGTGTTAATTATTTAGCTCTAGTTTTATTGTATGGATTACATTCATAGGAAGACGGGGAATGAAGACTAAAACCCAATTCTTATGATTAGACAAAAATGTCACCCAGTGACCGTATGTTATATTTGTAATAATGCTGTGCTAAATGACCCATATATAAATATGTCCTTTGACCTCTGGGAAGGTGATTGCTATGAACAGACCCTGGAAAAATGCAGAAAATAAACATTGAGGGAAAAATGTTTGACAGATTTTGACACAGAAATACATGGAATGAAGTCTATAAGCCAGGGGTAGAACATTTAGCTTGTAAAAGATTTAATAGTCAGCATATATTCTTTTGTTTCAGCTTTTAGAACATTGCTGCTAAAATAAGCAGTTTAATACTGCATACTTCCAAAAGATGGGCTTTTTATCTATAGTTCATTTAGAATTCATTCTAATTTTTTTGTCCTTTTATAGGGTAGTAACTTCTTGTGCAAGACAGTTCAAGAGTCTGGTGGTCACTGAAAAAATGTTTGATATCCACTGTGTATTAGGCAGGAAAGCAGCAGGTAGCTGATGATGCATACTGCAGCCTACAGAGAGTTTCTGACACATGGAAAACATTGATGTTTTTATTGCCATTGTGAGCATCCCTGTAAGAGAAACTGCTTAACCAAAGACCTGTGACCAGACATTGTTTTGTATTTTTGTATTCTGTTTCAACATCATCTGTGTACTTTTAAAATCTCATGGTTAGGCAAGGGCTTGAGCAGTATTTTACTGATCTTCATGCCATTTTGATGGTCTGTAGTAGCCTTCTGTACAACCCCAGCCATCTCAAATGGATGTGTCTGATTTACAGAGTTAAGGTTTGCAAGATTCAACTCAGTTCAAAAAATAATTAATGTTGACATTTTCAGAAGAGCCTGTGGAAGGAAGAGCATAGGTTTTAACCTGCCCCAAACTGCCACAGCACTCATCCCAGTGTTTAGCAGAGTGTCACACTGACTTTGGTGTCAGACTGTAGAGTAGCTTAATAAGATGGTAGTGTAAATTGTACTCTCATGCATCTGGGGCATCAACATAATGTTTGCTATGTTGTATTCCTGTCGATGAAAGGATTTGTTTTTCTGGTTTAGGAGATGAAAGCTATCAGAAAGGATGTTTGGTATAGAAGTACCCATTTCTGTTGCATTCTCCAAAATGTTTATATTTGTCCAAAGAATTAAAGGAGAAATATACACAAAATACATACAAATACACATTTATTTGTGCAGAAGGAGGGGCAGGAGGTACTTCAGGCGCTGGAGCTGAGATTCCCCTGCAGCCCATGCTGAGACTCCCCTGCAGCCCATGCTGAGACCCTGGTGAGGCAGCTGTGCCCTTGCAGCCTATGGGGGTCAATGCCAGAGCAGGTAGATGCCCAAAATAAGGCTGTGACCCTGTGGGAAGTCCATGCTGGAGCAGGGTCCTGCGTGTTGTGGCATGTTTCCTGGTAGGACTTGTGACCCTGTGCGGGACCCACTCTGGAGCTGGCTGTTCTTGAAGGACTGCACCCCATGGAAAAGGACCCACTCTGCAGCAGTTCATGAAGAACTGCAGCCCATGGGAAGGACTGACACTGGAAAAGTTAATGGAGAGCTGTCTCCCACGGGAGGGACCCTATGCTGAAGCAGGGGAAGGACTCCTCTCCCTGAGCAGCTGCAGGAATAACGTGTGATGAACTGACCATATCCCCCATTCCCATCTCCCTGCACTGCTGGTGGGGAGGAAGTAGAGCTGGGAAAGGAGGGAGGTGTGGGTGGAAGGTGTTTCTAAGATATATTTTATTTCTCATTATCCTGCCCTGGTTTTGATTGGTAATAAATTCAATTTATTTCCCTCAAGTCGAGTCTGTTTTGACTGTGATAATTGGTGAGTGATCTCTCCCTGTCTTTATCTCAACTCATGAACCTTTTGTTGTACTTTTTCTCCCCTGTCCAGTTGCAGGGGGGAGTGACAGAGCAGCTTTTGTAGGTACCTGGCATCCAGCCAGGGTCAACCCATCACATTATTAAGTAGGGTAACATAGTAGAACACATTTAAGTAGATCAATATAGAAATAAATATATATGTTTGTATGAGCAAATATACCTGCTAAAACAGTATCTGTAGCCATTAAAATAACTTCAGGGAAAAGTTGATTTTATGTTTGTTACCTAAGTATTGGGGTGGGAGTCTTAAGGGGAAAAAAAGTTCACTTACTTTCAGCATGTGTTTTAGCTGTTATTTTCTTTACAAAAAACCAGAAATATCTGTTCACAAAGTATTTTCTCCCTCTATTCTTGTGTCTTTTTGCTTGTCAAAGTTTGACCTTTGACAAGCACCTTCTCAGTAGTTGAAAAAAAATGGTTTAGCATTAGTAATTATGGTATGTATCAAAATATAAGTTTCATTTTTTGTAACAGGAGACTGGTAAGCAGTAAATTTCTAGCATTCCTTATAGGAATCCCATACCTTGTAATTTTAACAGGAATGTTCTGTGATGCAGTATGAACTTAAAAAAATAAAGGGAAAAAAAAGTGTATCATTCAGTGAATCTGTGAAAACCCACACAATCTTCTGTGTGAGCTGTATCACATGCTCGATGTAAAATGGCTTTGGTTTGCCTTGAGAAATAACTTCCCAAATTACTACAGATGGAAAGCTAGCTCACTGTATCTTGCTGTCTACAAGTTTTGTCTGGAATAGCCTGTGTTCATCTGCAGCATAATTCATAATAAAATACTCACCCATATGGAATGAAGGTAGCCTGTTCCAGTGCTTTGTTGCATAGACTGGTATGTGCTGTTTCCAAGAAGAAAAAAGCCCCTCATATGTTATTAGAATCTGAGACCTTTGCAGTCATTTATTTGGTCAGAACAATGCTTTTGTTTTAAAAGTTTCAACCATCACCAAAGCAGGAGTGAAAAATTTAATTTGTAGCACAGCTTGTTGCTCTTTCTCTGACACAGATGTTTTTTTCATAGATCACAGAATCATAGAATGGCCTGGGTTGGAAGGGGCCTTAAAGGTACTGTAGTTCCAACCCCCCTGCTGTAGGCAGGGACAATTTTTGCTGGGTCAGGATGCTCAGAGCTCCATCCAGCCTGGCCTTAAAGATTTCCAAGGATGAGACATCCACAGCTTCTCTGGATATGTATATATCTATGGCAAAACGGAAATCAAATACCTAGACTAAATAATTCAACTACATTAAAATAAAAGTTTAATCTATGCTACAGACAAGAAAGTGTCTATCTATATTCAGTTATTCTTATGCCCTGAGTTCTTCAGTAGCCATGTATTCTTCATTAGAGGGTACCAATGTCATCCATTGGGAGTCATTTCCAGAGAGAACATAATTATGCAAAACCAGATTCTTGATTTAGCTGAAAATCTGGAAATCACTAGTATAATTTTATTCTCAAAATGTTTTCACTTTGCAAATTACTATTTATACTGCATTCATGTCAACATCCCAGTTGTGTCAAAACTCTATCCTGCAAGCCAAGGTGCAAGCCTACAAAACCCCCCAGTCTTTTCTTGGAAGCATTTAACAGATAGATATTCTATCCAATTTAAATAGGATATGACAAAGATGACTGATGAATCTCAGAGATGAAGAGTATAAGAGAAAGAAGAATGAGGTCAAGAGAAGTAATTGTGTTGCTTCCTGGCTTCCTAAGTAATCTCATCTGTACTCCTGTGCTTTCCCATCTACATTGGATTTATCTTTCTGTTGAATCCTGATGGGTGAAACTATTATAATTTCAACAAATATAACAATTATATTCTTACAATTTATTTGTAATTCTGGATCTCTTGTACCTTTAAAGTAATGCTGAACTTCTGACCTGATTTTCTTGTAAACGTAAAAAACCCAGGGTGGTAATGAGAGTTTAAACCATGCAAATGTATGGATATGTGCCCGAGTGGGAAGGAGCATATTATCTTAAATACATTTCTCTGGAACCACAGAATATTCTGACTTGGAAGGGACCCAGAACAATCAACTCTAAAGTGAATGCCCCATATAGGGATCAAAACCATGACCTTGGTGTTGTTAGCACCATGCTCTAACAGTACACCATAGGATGTTTTTTTATGGAGTACATTTTCCAGTGATTGTAAAATCTTGTCTTATTGATCCTATCCAAAGCTGTCCATTTAGATGGTATTTTCTTTGTTTTCTTACTTTTCCCTCCATTGGCTATTACTCCTTCTCCTATGGAAGTTAAACAGCTGGGTGTAATCTTGTGAGAAAGGAATACTTGTGCCTTGTGCATCATTTACTACACTATGGAATTAGGAATGTAACTTGTAAAGACACATATGTCTATTTTCTTGTATTTCTATTTTTGACAGTGCTCAATTTCAGTGCCAAGCTGAAAGCATGCATTTTGCTTCTAAACAGTCATTTAGTACATTCCTCAACAAAGTAAATTCACAAGGTTGTTGTAATTGATCAATTGGTGATTGGCAGAAATCAGCTAATTAATACTAATCACATTCAGAAGAAAGTGCCACAACTTTGCCATTATTTACCCTATAAAAGCAAGAGACCCTGTGTCCCTGGAACTTTTCATAAAAAAGGTCATTCTTTGGCTAGTCTGTTCTTGGTATCTGACTGTGACTACAACATGTATGAACCTCAACAGAGTAAAATTTTGCATCTTCAAATGCAGTAGGTTTACAAATCTAATTGCAGTTAACACAGGAGCTTGTCCAGAGCTGCACATTGTTCTGGCAGTAGTTTGGCTCAGAGAATGTCGCTTAACATCTTACTCATTCCACCAAAAAAAGTGCACAAAGAAAGAAAGAATTCTACCACATAGCTAAAAACTTAGGTTAAGGAACCCCACACAGCTAGGCCACAGGTGGAGGATAAGATGCTCATAGTGATCTCTGGTTGACAACCATACTGTGCACAAATGTCTGTTGAAGAAGGGTTGGACCAAATGACCTGTGCTCATTTGGTAGCGCAGTTTTAGCCAGAAATCATGTCTTAGGTAAATTTCCAAGCCTGAGCCTTACGCTCCCAAGTAAAGTACATTTAGCTGGCTCACAGAATTGGTTCCTGAAGGAGTTTTTCATTCAGAAGGGCAAGGTTGGTATTTCCTCTGTAACTTGAGACGGCAGCACTGTACATGCTACACAGATAGCTGTTGTGAAATAGATCTGAAAATTTTTAGTATGAGGAAGTTAACTGCCACTGTATTGATCTATACTTTATGTCTTTCTAGTATAATATTGTAAGGTTTCATATTCAAGGGAAATAATATATATATTTTAAAAAATCTGTTAAAGTTACTACTGCAGAAAAAAATATGACAAACCAATTTGCTGCCATGTCTAGGTCTCAGGTGTCTCCTGGGGAACAGATTTCATTTCCTTCAGTACGAGCTCAAAAGCAGACCAAGGACAGTAGCGGAAGCATTATTTGTAGCATCTGTGATGGGAAGCTATAGAAAGTTGTAAGCATAAGCTCTTCAACTTTGCTTTTACTCCCACTAAGCCTTCTGCAGACTTTTATTTCTTTCAGTGTCGAGGAGGGGAATTCACCTATGTTCTCTCACAAATTACGACATGATGTGGGATGATCTGCTTTCTCAGACTAATTTCAGGAAGCTAATGCATCATTAGCCAGCTAATTTTAATAAATTAGGATAAAGAAATTTATATTATGCAAAAGAAATTCCAAATACTGTTATGATAAAAAATTAAACCTGTCAAACAGTGTGCCAGTTTACTAGATGCATTAATTTGAATAACTACATCTGCTTATCATTCTGACTGCTGGCAGCTGCTCTGCTATGCCTGGTTCTCTGACACCATTGGTACAGTTTCTCTTCTGTCTGCTTCCGAATGTTACCTACTCTAATAGCCCTGAGTAGAGAAGATAAGGAAGCACTTGCTCAATACAGTTATGCCAGAGTGTTTAAGTAGTGTACTAATCACCAAAATGGATTTGGACTACATCTTGCTTCTCTGTAGCCTGAGGGCATGGTTTCTATGGCAGTTAAAGCACTGACTGTGTATGCAATTAATAATGATTAGTCAGAGAGAAGAATTTGTATTTTAAAATTACATTTAGACAGAGTCAGTTCCAAGAGAGGGCTATATCCACTTGTATCTCCTCAAAGTCAATTGACTATAAAAGGTGATTAAATTCTTACCAATTCCACCATCTCAGTGAAATAGATATTCTGGGTTAAACTGAAAAACTTTTATTGCAAAACTAATATCCTGTAGTGTTTCTAGTGCTTCTTTTTCTAGCACCCAACTTTGCATTTCTTCTTTAATAAAAATAGTATCATGCTCCAAACATTTTCTCCCTTATCATCTCAGGTCAGGTAGTCTGCATCAGGCACTCATTTTTATCTGTCTGATAGTAGGCCCCTGAGATAGTAAATCTCAATGCAGGAAAGAAAGTTGCCTGTGGCTAAATGTCATATGGTTTTAAGTTTCTCTTTGAACCAGAGAGTTACTTTCCATTCTTACAACTATGCTGATGCATACGTGATTATATATACTAAGCTGTAAATGACAGTAAAGTGTTCCCAACAGAGACTGTCATCATTAATTTGAAGCATTTCTAAAACCATGTCAGGTCTATAGAGCACTCAACTCCTTAATACTCCATTTCTAAATGGAAAATATACCTTTGGTAATGTTAATTTTCATTCAGACTGAACAGCTCTCAAAATTTGCTGATCTCACTTCCTGTATCATCAGTCAGAAAAAATGTTTCACCCTAAGTAGTAAAGAATAGTAGTATAAGTCATTATGTTTGACAGAATTATTTCTTATCTTAATGGAAACTGGCATAGATGTTGCTGTTTTAAGTTTCTCGTAACACTATGCCTTGGACATTTACTTTGTCTTTGATGGATAAAAAGAGGCTCAAATCCAAACTCTTACAAAGCACAGTGGTTTCTTGATGACACCAAAAGACAGCTGGCAGAGCAACTTGAGTTCTTGCTTTTTAGAACCAACATTGTTTCTGAATAGAGATATTGATACAGATTAAACTCTGCCAGGTAATCTATGAACAAAGTGTCATTCTAAGAAAGGGAACAAGTGTTGGCAGTTTGCATGCAGGTTGGCCAATGTGTTTGAGATGGGCTTTAAAGTGAAGGGCCTCAGGCGTGGGATCAAAAATGGCAATGCTCACACAGTTGCATCCAATTAAGAAATAAACTAGGCCAACCAGAGCAGTGACAGATGTTCCCTAGCTGCCTTCAAAGGTAAGAACAAAGAGGTCAGCCACCTCCAGGAGGGGTGTGTGTGTGGTTGTGGTAATTCTCTTGCACCCCTCCTGGGAGACCTGCACACTTGATTACCTCCCTGGAATGCTTGTAGACGAATGCATGTAGCATAGGGACTAAACAGGAAGAATATGGTAGCCTTCTATTATGGAATGGCTGGCTGGGTAGATGAAGGAAGACCAGTGGATGTGGTCTACCTGGACTTCTGCAAGGCTTTTTAACACTGTCTCCCATAACATCCTCACAGGAAGTTCAGGAAGCACGGGTTGATGAGTGAACAAAGAGGTGGGTTGAGAACTGACTGTCAGAGCTCAGAGGGTTGTGGTCAGCAGTACAGAGTGCAGCTGGAGGCCTGTAGTCAGCAGTGCTCTCCAGGGGTCAGTACTGCATCCAGTCTAGTTCAGTTTATTGATCAGTGACCTGGATAAAGGGACAAGTTTGCTGATGATGCAGGACTGGGAGGAGTGGTTGACACACCCAAAGGCTGTGTGAGAACTGGACAGGCTGGAGAAACTAATGAAGTTCAGTAAGGGCAAATGCAGGGTCCTGTAGCTGGGGAAGAATAAACCCATGCACTGGTGCAGGCTGGGGACCAACCTGCCAATCACAGGATGTTCCAGCAGCAGGTAAATGGGTCTGCTAAACTGGTAACACGTCTTGGCCAGCTCTGGGTGCAATATGTCCTATCTCTCCATACATATTCATCAGTGAAAACACTGTTTCTGTTGTTTCTATTCTATGGAAAGTGGCATTATGCTTTATTCAATGAGAATTACTAGATTTCTCCTAACACAATCTCTATTTTCTGTTAAAAAAAGATTAATTACCTGCAAAAAACCACATTGTGTCCAGACAGATCAAAGACAATACATTTATTAAACTTTGAGAAAAACAAACAAAACACCAACATAGAGAAAATTAAATAGAAACTGAAAGACACATCTTCTGACCGGTGTATCATGGCTTGTGTGACCAGAAAAGTACCAAAATAACATTCTGAGTTTGACTGAGGTATTTAACTATTTTTGGCAATAGAAACAGAGTAAGAAACTTCTTTCAAACACACACATAGGCATTACTTGCAATAGTGTCTATCATCTATGAAATTTTATATGAAACTAAATAATGTAGCTGTTAGAAAATTATAGCAGCAAAGTAGCAGAATATCTAATGCACATTTACCATAAAGTACGTGCTAAACTTAAAAATCCCACCCAGTAGTTGGGCCCAGTTGTGTAGCACTTGGTCACAAAAAGAGCATCAGTGAGTTCAGTTGGAGACATCATAAGCAAGACCTGAATTTGCTGCACATCATACACTTCTGTTCAGGTCAGAGTAAAGAAATGAATGTTCCTATTCACTTTCTAAGAAGAACCCTGCTGTGATGAAACCATGGCCTAGGAAGGTAACTCCTGAAACAATAATAATTAATTGCAAAGCTCTATCAGTTTCTTAACATACACAAGAACATAGAGAGCTTCCTCACTGAGTTTCAGTTTTCTCTCCTTTCTTTCTGAAAGTCCGCCTAACACGGTCAGAGGAGATGCTGTTAGGCTGCAAAAATGAAAACCACGTTTGAACAATACTGCACTTGATCCCCTTGTTCCACTGAAGTATTTTAATCCTATTATATCTTTAAAAATTAACTGCTGGCTAACTTCTGAAGTCCTTAATTTATTTATTTTTATCAAGACACTATGTGGCACAGACTAGTAAGTGTAGCGATACCTTTGGCTGTGGAGGGGCTTCAGAAGTTGGTCAAATACGAAGATACTATGCTGCTAAGTTATCAGAGCTTATTCACATGTTCTCAAAAATTTTCAATAAAATTTTAGTTGCACAGTGTTTAACACTGTGGACAAAAAAATTTTGCTTATAAAAAATATATTATTATTAGCATTAACTAGAATCTGATGAAGAACAGAATAATTTGCCCAAGTATTCTGTGTATTTTAAAATTTTACACGGAACTTTAAATTGCATGTTACTAGTTACCATAAGAAAGTAAAAGAATCAGTTAATTTTAAGTTCCTACAATATTTCAAAATTTTTCTATGGGTTTCTTTGGAGGTATAAAATGGCTCTGTAAAAATCTATTTTTTCTTTTAGCTGTGAACAAAATTTTATAAAACAGAAAACTCCTTTTTAGGACTGCAGCAATTACATTACTTAAATGGGTCATCATAATTGAATTACAGTGTGTAGTGTAATAGAAAACATTTATGGTTTTATGACCAAAGTATTAAAATATATTTTACCAATTTATGTAAATCAAAACAGATGTGTTATTTAGTCAAGCTACTTTTGTGTTTTCACCTATATGATCAGTTCCCAATTATTGATATAAAGATCTCTGCCAACAGCAGTTTTTTCTAAATTCTTAGACTTTAAACCACCTGATTTTTAGCTTTATCAAAATGCACAATTTACTGTATATTAAACAGTAATTTCAATGTTTAATTTCACAAAAATCAACACCCACAAGAACAAGACAAAACAGCCTCAAGACAAATTCATAGATAATATTTACAGAACACAATAGGAATATTTTGATTTATATTTTATGTTGCAACATTTCAGATAAAATTATAAGAACCACGAAAAACTTTTAGACTTCATTTTGGTTTCAGCATACAAGCCCTAAACTGACTCTCTGCTGTGAAAAACTACACACACCTCATCAAAAAAGAGCTACGGCATGATTTTGTTCAGCTGGTCTGTGCTCACATAGCCACAAGACACGTTGAATTCCTTGTCTGGCACCGGCAGCGCAGTTGCATTTAGCACAAGGCCTTGTGGAGAGTGAACGATGTGGATTGACGTATAGTCTGCGACAGGCATCTCTGAACTTGGGGGTTCTGCTGTTGAAGCTCCAAAATTGCCAACAGTAGTGGTAAGGCTCTCTGTGGTGAAGTAACCATCTTCATTATAGCTTTGTTCCTGAACATGTGGCTCATTCTCTTCATAGGAAGTCACAGCAATGCATTTTTTCACATCTGCCTCACAGAAATAGCTGTTGTCCATGGTGAAGTCTTGCTCTGTGCAGCCTTCATGCTGTGCTCTCCCCAACTTGGATTTCTGCCCTGGTGAAAGTACAACCCTGCCTGCTGGAGTAATATCACTCACTTGAGCGTAAAAGTCAGTACTTGTCAATGAATTCTGGTTGCTTATCTGGGTATGGGCTGATGGACGGGGTGACTCAATGCTGTCTGCGAAGGGTGCCCATGGGCGGCTGTTTTCAGGCTGAGTATTCCCATGCTGGCGTTGGGCATTTGTGTTGGCAAGGCTTGGAAGTGACTCATCATCTTGTCTGTCAAGGCACAAGAGATCCTCTTCTTTTTCAGTAGCCTTTTTGAACTGATCACTGTCAGAGGTGGCATCACATGTGTCGCTTGCACTGAAGTCTGTCTCTGGAATATCTGGTTCACAACAACTGGCCCGTCCAGAATCATCATCCTTCACTCCCAAGCAACCATGAGATTTTAGATGATCTTCACTCAGGAGCCTGTCAGTATCTGAGGCTCTGTTCTTTTCATCAGGGTCTTCTATGTCCAACTCAATAAACTCAACCCACAACTCGTCATTGTATAGCTGTGCCTTGTAGGTGTCATGGCAGGCTAAGATGGAATTCACTTCATCTAGCTTTCCTTTCTGCAAAGCAAAAAAAAAAAAAATTATAAAGGAAATAATAAAAATGCTTGTCCTTTTTATATTGTTAACTTATGTAAAGGTGACTGTAGCTACATAATAATTGCAAAAGGCTTCAAAATTATTTTATGCAAACTAATTCTGTGGCAACTCCCCCAACATCAGAATTTTCTTCTACAAAACTTTTCTGCCTGGGACAACAGTTGCCATCTGCTACTACTACTACTACAGAGATTCCCACTGTATATTTTAGAGTTCAATATTACCTTCAAGAGATCTGGGTCAATCCCTTTAATCTTTGGAACTGGAACAGGAGGAAAAATAAGCATTTTTAACCTGGAAAAAAAAAAATATTGCTTTTAATTGACAGTCATCTTTTTTAAGGAAGTTAGAAAGAAGACAGGCTTACATTGTATTTATATTTAATTAGTTCAAAACCCAAATGTTTGAAAATGAAATTTCAAATACTCCTAAGGAAAAGAAGTAATGTTTTCCCTCACTGCAAATTAAGAAACAAGCTTTCTGCAAGCTTCCTTGTTGAAATCCCTTACATTTATGTGGGAATCCATTTTGGGGTCTGGTCTTTGACAGTTCAGTGCTGTATAGAAAGCGAGTGAATTCCTAGTTTCCCTTTTTACATATTTTTCAATGGAATCTGATACAAGCTTCAGTATGCAGTGATTTTCCCAACAATTTTTTCAGGGACACAGTAGCTTTGCATACACCCAATAAATTTAAATAGGGGAACAGAAAATGGGAATTGGTGGAAAGAGTGAATTACTTTAGAAATAATAAATAAAACTGAAAAACATCTGCAGAAATTTAGGCTAGTATTTTGCCATCTCTATGATACTTCTGCTTTTTGAATCATTAGTGCAACAAGTAATATATAATTAAGGCAGGGGATTACCCTTGTAGAGAAAGGACTAGTAATTTGCTTGTGCATTTGCAGGCTGTGGAAATATGTATTATTATAATCCTTCATAAAGTGCATTCCTTTCTTTTTGAGGAGACCAAAAAGAACACCAAACCAAACCAGCCCCCCCCCCATCCCCTCCAATTCTAACAGAAGGATAATTTTCCGTTAATAATAATCCAACAGTAGCTGGTCATGCTTTACTCTTCTATTTTACCTCCCTTCTTCTTTTGCAAACAGATAAACAAAAGGAAAATTCAGAATTCTCTTTATACTGGGTTACTTGCCTATTTTAGAAAGTAAGGTGTGGGAACAGCAGATACAAATCCAAATATTACTTTTGCTGCCTTGTTAGTGACCTTGGTGAGGTCCAGAGAGGGTCACAGGAGTTATAAAGACTGCCTAGAGAGAAATTTAGGCACCTTTGGCTTAACCATGGCAGGTCCAAATTCCTCAGATGTTTCTGCTTTTGGGCAGAACCTCAGTGTTCTACCCAGCACGCCTAATGAGAGCCAGAAATCCAGTAATTTTCCACCTAATCCCTGGAGAGGCAGTGTAAACTGGTTGGGCTATCAGAGTACCAGCTTAGGGCTTGTGCTTTACAGCTGAATCCACAAATCAGGTATTCTGACAGGACTGGGCACTGCTTCTAATGCAAAAGACAAAGAATTTTACCACTCACTGCCTGGAGAAGACATTTGGGAGGGAGAACTATGCTCTGCTCCTTTCTTAGCCTAGCATAACTCAAGCTTTCATCTCTCAAATCTAATGACCTAAACCTATGGCATCTGTCCTAGAGGGACTGATTCAGATCCTGTGAGATCAAAACTGAGGAAAATATGAATTGGTATCTTTGAGAATCAGGAGGAAACCAAGCCTGGATATTTTGCATTATGGAAAACCTATGCAGGCTGTTTCTCTGCAGAATACATTGCCATTCTACCACCAAATGCCTCAGTTTTGAAGGAAAGGGTGCACGCCAACCATCCAGTAAAACTTTCCCCATGAAGAAGTTTTCTCAGTGGAGAAAAGCTTCTTCCAGCATTCATGATTAGCATGGAAGGTATTTATAAAGTCTGATCAGAGATATGCTCCAGACCTCAGGATTTTCTGAGACTAAGCCACCCATTGCTCAGTGTGCTGACCATAGCTCCTGGTCCCACATGCACATTGCCCCATTCTCTTACCTCAAGCTTTTGTCATGAATTGTATCAGTAGCCTTGCTCTTAAATCTGGGATTGGGATGCTATTGCAGGGAATAGCTTCCTGAAATTAAACTCTGTCAAAGCATAGGGCCTACTAAAATAAAAAATTATTGTTTAATAGAATTTTTTTTTATCTGTTCCAAATGCGCCATATAGTTTTCATCTCAGTACGTCAAATGAAATTTCACCATTAGCTGGTATGTGCAAAACTACTCAGTGTTCATTTTCAAAGTGTAAACACAAGACCACTGACAACATGCATGGGGGCACTGGGTCTTGACCATGGTGTTGCTCCATAGTGTAGAACAGTACTGGTATGACATCCAAGTTGAATTCTGCCAAAACCTATCCCTGAACACACATATCAGGGGATTAATTAATTTAAGATCTGTCATTTTTATGTATGTTTTCTTCTTTCATTTTTATACATGACACAATTGTGTAATTTTTACAGACAATGCAATTCTGTGCTTTGTTTCATTTTATTCTTGTTATCTACAGAAGCCGCAATTTATCCACAGAGACCAATATTCCCCTATGACTCAAGCCCTTTCCCCTGGCTTCAAGAAGTAGAGTTTAGTGGAATGATCTAAGAACAAAATCAAATATATAAAATATATAGACACAGGTTTATATGAAACTTTTGAACAGCATGTGAATAAAAATAGTGTTAAGAAAATTTGAATTAACTAAAAAACCAACCCCCTTCAAAGCCTAAGTAAATCAATTGTGTAGAATAAAATGTTCTGCAGTGCAAGAGGAAGATCAACATAATCAGATTCCCCGTGCTGAAGGCCCAACACATACAAATTCCAGTTTTATGTAGTTTACAAGAATGGACAAAAATGGTCACAATGGTTCCTAGTCCCCCAGATTTGAAATAATTGAAAAAATTTTTTTTTTTTTTTTAAGCCACAGGTACATAAAATCCAACAAATAAAAATTCTCTACCTTGGTTGTTTAGACAGCATGATTGAGATCACCGTTACAGCCAGCCCACACACTCCAAAGACAACAACTAAGAACCATGGAAACTCAACTTCTGAAACAACAAAACATGAGCATATAAGCAGGAATCTCCATCACTGTCACATCTTTAATTTCAACCTTGTCTTCTACCCCCTGAGGATTCCAAAGCGGTAAAAACCAATGAAAATTTTTGTTACGTAAATGTGAAAGTTCTATGTTCAGCAGAAATAAAAATGTGCTTTTGTTCTAGTTCTGGCCAGTACTCAGAGGTTCTTCGATACCACCTCATGTCATTGCTAGGGACAGACAAAGAAACTCTCTGGCTTCCAAGAAAAAGGATGTGACTTCTGGTTGAAAAATGTGGTGGCATTGTCTGACATTGCTTGTCTGTGCAGTGAGCATCTCTGTGTGTGAACCACTCTCTCTTTTGTATACTTTTGCTACAAATGTTGTTGCTGTTACTGTTTGTTTTCTTATCTCATTGCGGTTTCCAGTAAACCATTCGTATCTCAATCCATGATCTTCACTTTTTCTGTCATCAGTTCTCAACTCCATCCTGCTGTATCAGGAAGGAGAAGGGGGTACCGAGTGAGCGGGGTGTGGTTTGGGACAGTCTCAGTCACGGCAGTGAGCTGGGGAGTACCATTCCTAATCCATGGCAGCTTTTGGTCTCAGTATCTCTCCATGCATTTATGAATCCACTGAGACTCCTTGCAAAACCAGACTGATTTCATAAATCTAAACAAGATCTTAGTAAAGATAATACCTATAGCAAAATCAGCCATGAGGAACATTCTGCCTGCTTGGAACATTGTATCAGTAGTTCTGATAGTGTATAATGCCACAGACATGCTACTACTTGTTCATCCAGGCTGAGAGAATATTTAGTAATAGGACATGAATCACAGGCAAACTATTTTTCTCTCACAAAAGCTAAAGTGCGGTGGTGCCGAAAAACATACCACATCTCTTTCTAAAAGTTAAAGATTAATTATGTTGTGAACCAACTGAATCAACTGAAAAAAAAATGTCCCTTGTATTTACCTTGTGGATGGCTACAAAGAATTTAGAAATTAATTGAGAAAAGCACTTCTGTAGAAATGAAGAACAATGCTGATAAATTAAATGCTTTATCTCTTGAATACTAGATTCCATTATGCGTAATATGACATTGTAGATTACAAAGCATAGAGAAATTTGTTCTAGCTTTAGTCTTAGATTTTTCTCATTTTTTCATAACTTTAAGTTTTCCATAAAAATTTCACTCTTTTTTTTTGGACCAAGGAATACTAGACAGAAAGCTTTAGAACACTATATGTGACGATAAATGACCTTTCAGAGAGAAAACAAAATATAAAATTCTGCTACAAGTTTGAGACCTGTATTCCCAGCTCAGATTTTGACCAGACATGCTTCCAGGCATCAGTTAAGTTCTATATGGATATGTCTGCATTAAACAGGTCTTTCTTTTGGTAAGTCATTGTCATATCAGTGAGACCAGCAAATGCCCAGCTACTTCAAGAAAATAGAACATAGCATTAGACGACTTTAAATTATTAATACATGAAAAGTATCTTATTTCTGTGTTCCTGAAAGTGATCTACAAATAAGTAAAATTAAATTCTCAATCAAATCAGCTCACTGCTGCTGTGTGAGGTGTGTGGATTAAGATCACTTTGGAGAATCTGAGTTGCAGTGACTGAAGAAAACTGACTGTAGGACGGCCTACTGGATTTTCCTAGTATTTTAATTTAATTCATATGGAAACTTTGACCACTTAATGCAGATGGGGTTAATAAAATGATGCCACATGTAGAGAACATTAACTGTTCCTATAAATTAGAAATGAGAACTAGTAATAGGAAGAGCTAAAAAGGAGAATATAGTAAGATTCTGAAAGTGAAGAGTTACAGATTGTTTGATGTTATACCTTCACTAATACCCTGGAAAATGAAGTGAAGCAGCTTGTTAAAATTACTTGCTGAAGACCTCATATTTTGAAGAGTTAATTTAGTAGCTCAGACCTGAGAACACTTCTGGGAAAGGCACTATATCATTCTTTCAATAGAAAAAATGTGATTCTTAATGGCTGCTTCTTCTTCTGTCTTTAACAGCACTTTAAAATGATTACCAGTCGCAAGCAAGAATGAGAAAAACACTCAAGGCCCTTGATAGTATATCAGGATGATCAGAAAAGCACATAATTCTGGAAACCAACTTGGCCAACAGTATTATACGAAATCACAATTCTTCTCTTCCCAAATGAAGTGGTCATTTTAGATGATGAAATATGAGATTTAATTTTGGTTTAGACTCTATGAGATGTGCAACAGCAGTTATCTCTGATTCTTAAAGCTGTTTGTATTTTTGCTCTCTGATGAGCTGTGAAACACTCTTGCTGAGTTTGCTTTGGAACTTGTACATGGAACTTGAACATTCTTAATCTCACCATATGATTCTCAGTAGGCTGAATTATCTATGTATTCAACCATACAACATGGTGGAAAATACCCTCCATCCCATCACCAAAAAGACAATAATCACAGCTATAAAAACACTTTGCTTATTTACCTTCCGTACAATGATCACATCCAATGCCTATTTGAGAAAATGATACATAGAGGATTTCACTGAACTCCCCGAATTTTTCAGAAGTTCGTTGTCTTGATCGGATTCGTATCTCGTAATCTCTTGCTGTCTTCAGAGAGTACAGTGGAACCATTGTTGAGAGCCTGGGTTTTAACTGTAAAGACAGAGGGACTGTGATTTATTTGTTTGAGTTGTATCGGAAATTTTACACTACTGCTTGATTTCAGAAAGAAAAATTTGAGGGCGTTTTTGCTACTGGGAATTTTAAGGATACCACAAGAAGGGTTCAGAGAAAATTCACACCATTTACTGTCGACTTAGCAGTCATCAGGCATTGCTGTGATTCAGGGCACCAAAAGCAGAGAATCCAAGCTCTATAAATACAGTCAGCGAAGAAAGGCAGCTTCCCCCAGTTAAAAGCCGTAAGTAGGTAATGTGAACATCTTTCACTGATCTTATCAGGTTGTAAATCCTTTCTACTGTTATAACACAACATTACTGATTGAAGAATGCCAAAAATATTGTTAAAATAACCGGAGAGTTCTAAAACTACTGCAATCTTCTCTACAGGTTTAATGGTTATAACCAGACATATTGCATGTTGAAAGTGTGTTTATTTGGACAACACTGTATTAGGTCCCCAAAATCTTCAGCTATATACAAAATGTGATAACGGAGACTGTGTGAGAGCTGGCATCAGACTGTTGGTCTTTGAAACTTCTATTTTAACTGCAACATACTTAGACACTGCTGAATATCAGTGTGGGAAATCACATTAGAGATCCTAATGGGTGAAATTTCTCCCTTTTTCTATTACTCCTCTAAGAATACGCATTTTAATTCCAACAGCCCAAGAAAAGTATACAAAAAGTAAGGAAAGTGTCCTCAAAATAGAAATTCATGTGGCAGATACTATATTCTACTTTTACTTCAGAATCATGGATGATACCAGAAAAAAACCTTCATGGGCTAGGATTTAAAATCTCTGGAAAGCGGTGGGCTTTGGGAATTTGAAGGACAATTCAACAGTACAGTCCTATAATCTCTGTAGCTGCATAACCTAAACTTGAGACACAATCTGTTGGTGGCTGTGTTCTCTGGAGTTGTCTGATCCCTGGTGACTCCAGACTCCAGTGTTCTTAGAACCAACCAGTCAGATTTTGGAGGAGGCAGACTGCTTTTCTCTGCTAGTAGTAGAGCATAAGATTGTGGAGGACCATTGCTCTACACCACCAATGTTTTAACATGTGAAGAATATCCAGTTGGAAAGCATTAGAAGGAAATTCAATATATACCTATTTCATGCTATTAAGCCACAAAGAAATAGTTCACTGAAGTTTCATAGGTAAGTTTACATGCATCCCAAATAATGGTGTCACTTGGAAAAAGCAGTATGAAGACAAAATCAGAGCCTTTATGAAGGACACCTGGATGAGGCAGGATGTATAGACTGGGGAAAGTTCAGCATGAAGTGAATAGATGAACAGCACTTTTCTTAGTCAAGTAATCAAGTAAAAGTCATATGAGAGAAACATCATAAAAGGTAACTAATAATTTGTCTCATGAGCACCCATTATGTAAGGGTGGATATTTTATTGGGTTTAGAATGTTTCTCAGAAAATAATTTTGGTCGTCTTATCACTATAACTTACTGTTATAACACTTAACTAATTATTGTTTCATCCTCTTTCAATTAAGATGTTATTTATTTTCAATTAGTAAATATATTGAAAAATAATAAAGGCTATACAAGAAAAATCAAACAATCATCCCCAAACATATAAAAAAATTACAAACAAGTCTCAGTAAGGGGGGGACTTAGTACAATAAAGTCTTATCAGAGACTTTATTGTACTATAAGTTAATTTTTTTATTAGTTATATGTACAAATCATTATGGTATATTTAAGCAGTCAAAGATTATCCTTTGTGTAAAAAACTAGTAATAACTAGACATGTATAACTTGACAATGTAAAACCAGACATTTATCTCTTAACGTGCTTCAACACTCATTTGAGAAAGTATTTGTAGCAAGGAATCCAAAGAGTGAAATTCTAGCATTGCTTCAACACTGTTATTCAGAAATTTGCTCTTGTCGTTGGCCAGACAAGGACTGTGTTCAGAAATTTGTGCTCAGACAGTGTCTCAGTGAATTACTCCATGTTTATGCTCCTAAGCTGAAAGGCTTACAAAACCATACAATATACACAGCTTAAGTACAACATAATCTATAATACTTTGTCTCTTGAGGCAAGTATAGCAGTCAGGAATTCCTTATCTGTGTTCTGAAAGAACACTGATCTTCAAATCTTTGCTCTCCAGAGAACTCTTCTCAAAGCATTCTGGGATTATTGATGGTACTGGAGCAAGAACAAAGCTTTATTACGGTATTTATAAGACTGATACCTAAAGGCTTATAAGAAAAACCATGAAAAATGTGCATTTTTAGAGAGATACTTGTATTGACACTTTCTTTTGAAAAGCTACAGATTTTCAATTTCTTAAAGACTATTGATTTACTGCCTAAGCTTAACTCATTTCATAGGCTTTAAAACAGGGGCTAATATATTAAGTACAGCTTAAATCAGTATAGATAGAAAAGACAGAGGAGTATTAGGCAAAAAACATTGCAGACATTATAGGCCTGTCTGGCTGTAGGCTTATTAATGAGGAGTAGGGTAAGGAGAAAATGCTAACACTGAGAAGGATCAGAAGTGAGGAGGGGGCCAACGTCAGCTGAGGATTTCCCTATGTTCAAATTGTTTAAATTTGCCTTTCGCAGTTAAAGACAAATTTGTAACAGTATTATCTGGGGTTTTTTTCTGCCAGCTAACTCAGTTAATACTAATAAGAAAGCAAAGGAAGGATTCTGCTCTGACATGATGTTCTTACTGCATTGAAGAAAAGTTCTGCATACACAAATATGCCATGACACACTGGCATTTAGCCTATGCATTCAGGTAAGATGGGTGCAATATCTGCCCTGTAACAGAAAAATGAACTTCACAAGAAGTTAAGTGATTTTCAAATTGAAAACTTAAAAGATTTGAAATATTTTGTTTTATACTTTCGTAGACTATCCACATAGTCACAAATTTGCCCTTGATGTCTGTTATGCAATTTGTAAGTTTTATCTATGTTGCATTATTTTTATCTGCTTTTTGTATCAAATATTAAATTGTAACTCAAAGCCTTTCTTTCTCTTTCTTTCTTTCTTTCTTCCTTTCTTTCTTTTCTTTCCTTCTTTTCTTTTCTTTCTTTCTTTCTTTCTTTCTTTCTTTCTTTCTTTCTTTCTTTCTTTCTTTCTTTCTTTCTTTCTTTCTTTCTTTCTTTCTTTCTTTCTTTCTTTCTTTCTCTCTCTCTCTCTCTCTCTCTCTCTCTCTCTCTCTCTCTCTCTCTTTCTCATTCTCTCTTCTTTCTTTCTCTTTCTCTCTTTCTGAAATGATAATTATAAATATTAAAATTTTACAGGTACTCTGAAGAACCTGGATTGACATGGTGACATTTACCAAACAAAATATTCCTGTTCTGACTACTGAAAAACCATGCACTTTTTAAATAACTGAAGTTTCAGAAAACAATAGAAAAATATTTTATCCTTGAAGAAACTTGCATATATCTGGCTATTCCTGTAGTTACTTATCTAACACAGGGGTTTCTGGGTTTTTCGTTATCCTCTCTGTCAACTATCTTGACACATAAAGTTACAGTGTTTGCTAGAAAATGTCAGACAAAATATAGGCATATTGTTTAAGAATTAAGGTATTGTCTAATTAGTAATTACAAACATATTTTTCATGGTGGTACAAAAATGTTAGGGACAGAACAAGCCTGCCCTGTGCTATGACTATTGTATAATAAATATTTGTTTCATACCTCCTTCCATTTTGTCTCATTAACTTCTTTGTACTGCAACTCATACTCCAGAGTAATCCATCCCTTCCGAACATCTGCTGTTGGTGGTGGATCCCATCTTACCTGGATATCCCCATGGATCCCAGTCTGACTAGTATTTAGCAGAGTCCAGTTAAGGTGGACAGGAGGATCAGGTAGTACTGTTTAAACAGAGTATTTGGAATAAAACAGCCAGTTTTCAATACGAAATGATAATTCTTACTACACACTGATAAATTATTTCAGGACTTAAAAAGTATATTAACCATGTATTTTCTGATGAAAATTGAATATATTGCAATGACAAAGTCATTACAAGTTTCGTAACAAGAAGGCACCCTGCCATTGCGAGTAGACATGCTCTGCACAAATCTCACCGAAGCAACTAATAAAGAAGATTAAGATTGCATTCCCTATTGAAGTATATTTCTGAACAGCACATTATAAAACACTAGATATAAACAATTATCCATCAAAATTTAAATCTAGAGTTCTGACTAGAAATAAAAGCAATAATTGGAGTAGCACAGAAAGAGAAATATTTAGTAGCTAATATACAAGTACATTGAAAAACTTTGGTATTCGAAAAACTAATCTAAATTTGCTCAGCTGAATAAAAGAGAGCATTGGGTATTCTGATCATAGAAGGAATAAATTATCTGGATATGCAGTTAATGGTGGTACACTACCACTCTGAACAAGCAATAACATCTGTAAAGTCCCAGGCACAGCAAAGTCACAATTCATATTGTCATAAATATAAATCCTAGCTTAGAAATACTAAACATCCTGATGCTTTAGATTACAGTTCATTCAGGAACAAAATAGTGTTTTGCTTCCAGAGCTTTGGAGAATCAAGGTTTTAATGCCAACCTTGCTGGACAAGGAGATGTAGCATCCATTTAGAAAGAACTCAAAGTGACAGCAAAGACAAGCTCATTTGAACATGTACACATTTAAGAGACCGCTAGTATTTAGAAAAAGAAACCACATATTTGCTTTTATCCTTTAAGCTTTCTTCCAATCTAGGCAATATTTTCTGGTGTGGATCACATTACAGGTGTTACAAAATCAAATCCCTTCCTATGTATCATATATTTTAGATACTAACTTTTCTGAGAGGCAATGTTTAAATAAAGTCTGAGTAATACAAAAGCTTATAGAGGTAAGATACATAATGTAAGCATACCTATTTCATCAACACTGAAACATTTTTTATCGTACAGTTCATTTTTACTGGCAAGCTGAACACAATATGGTGTCCACACAGAGGTGTAGGACGCGTTGAAATAACAGCTATTTTTTCCTGAAGTGATATAATCAGGGCATTCTTTCCAGTCTTCCTCATTACTAGAATGACAACAAAAATGCAATATTCATGAGAGAGAGAGAGATTTATAGACCTTACAAAGTCCAAATTACAGGTGTTAAAAGACACAGTGCTGATAAGTTGTAACATTTATGAAAGGGAGAAAAATATGTCAATATTGATGGTGATTTTCAATGAAACCACTACTGAAGCAACCTTCATAACTGAGTTTAGGCACTCATGTACTCTTAACGGCATTTCTGAGCTTTGGATGCTACTTCAAAAGCACTGATGGCTCACACTCAGGAAAGTGCCCAACTGTGGATGCTGCAGGAGCACAAACCAACCAAGGACCATATGATGTAAAAGAAGAGAAAAACAGTGCTGTGACTGAGGAAGGGCTACATTGCATGGGATACAGAACTTCTAAAGCACAAGCTTGGAATTGCTAGCAAGAAAACCTCTTTTATGTTTTCACAATGACTTTTTTCAAAAATTCATAAATGTTCTTTGTAAATAAAAGAACTGCAGCAGGAGATATCACATCCATTTCAGCTCATAAAAAAGACAAACCAGTAGAGTTATAGAGTGGCATAAACTTCAGATTGAGATAGCATTATTTTAACTACAGCTAAGCTTAGACTACTCAGTAGGTTCAGAAAGGTCTTCAGTTAAAACAAAATAGGAATGTCTAAATAGTTATTAATACTCTATAGGAAAAGTGACAGATGTATTCAACATTTCTGAAGTCACCTTAGAAAAACAAATCTCATAGCAAACAGACCTGTTGTTGTTTGTTTTTATCTCAGTACTCTTTCTCAGCACAAATACAAAGTGAAAAACGATCTTTTCAAAAATTACAGTCCTACTTTGTTAAAAATATGTACCTGTTGGGGTTTTAGTTTAGTCTTAGTTTTTTTCTGTTAAAGGAATTTTCTCCCATATGCATGTTGCTAGGGGACAAATAGCTGTACTTAAGAAAGACAAAAAAAAAGGGAGTGGGGCGGGCCTGGCTACTCCTTTTGTCTACACCTGGGTGTGGGGCAGTTCGCTCTGAGCGTCCGGAGAGAGAAGCTGCAGAGAAAGGAGCTGCTGTTTCTTTCTTTTTGGCCGTTCTTCTCTTCCTGCTGGAAACAACGCCGGGACCCCAAAAGCCGCTTTCCCTGCCCTGCTGGAGGCCGAGCTGTGGCTGCCCTGCCCCGCTGCTGCTGCTTTGAGCTTTCGCTACGCTGTAGCCCTGCTCGCCCTGCCTGCCTGGGCATCCGTGGGGTTCTCCCATCTGGATACATCTCGCCTGCCACCCGGGATTTGCGTTCACCCCTGCCGCTCTAGCCTGCCGCTCTAGCCTGCCGCTCTAGCCTGCCGCTCCAGCCTGCCGCTCTAGCCTGCCGTTCCAGCCTGCTGTTCCTGCCGTTTCCAGCCTGCTGTTCCTGAGAGTCCGGGATCGGCTGCCCAGGGGTTTGTGAAGCCTTTGTTCCTTCCCTTCCCGCGATCCCAGGCCGCCAGTGCCGCGTGCTCCCCGAGCTCGCTCCGGAGCGCCCCCTGCAGCCGCGGGGGAACCATCGCACCCGCCCTGCTCACCGGGAGCCGCCAGCGCCCCTGCCGGCTGCGAGCGGAACTGCACCCGAGGGGAAAGGGCCCGACAGCCGAGAAGGCTGGCACTGGGTTTGTGATTGTTTGCTGTTACTGCCAGAGTTATTGCTGTTTGTTTGACTGGTTATATACATATACATATATATATATATATATATATATAGTAAAGAACTGTTATTCCTATTTCCCACATCTTTGCCTAAAGGCCCTTGATTTCAAAATATAATAACTTGGAGGGAAAAGGGGTTATATCTGCCACTTCAAGGGGGGGCTTCTGCCTTCCTTAGCAGACACCTGTCTTTCAAAACCGAGACAGTACCATAAATGCTTATTCTTGCTAAGAGCCACTGAAAATGTTCAGAGGCATGATTACATCAATTACGCCAAGTGCAGCCTTCAATACTGGAGTGGGTGCTCTAAAAACTAGGTAAGGCAGATGCTACATAAATTAGAGTAAGAAACATTTCTGCCACTGGTCTTGTGCCCAGCTGATGAGACCAGACACTATTCTGAATGAAATGCTGTAACTCTGCCAGTCAGGACTTGGTAAAGGTGCACATGGTTAGATGGTATGGCTTCTGTGAACAGAAGACTGGTTTAGATGACAGAATTCAGTCCTGAGCTCTAGCTGTTGCTTGCATGTTGAAACAGAAGTACTTTTACCACATCTTTTATTGCAGTATTCTAATTTCTAGGACAAAGATGAAATATGTGATCTGCTCAATGTACATGGTATTGCTTCATTGTGGAGTTTAATTAATTTTTAACGTTTGTAACCTCATTGTATATGCTATTGACGACTGTCAGCTAAACATTTAAACATAAGGAGTGTGTCCTTCCCCATGGCAGAGGGTTGGAAAATAGGTGAACTTTAAAGTCCTTTCCTCCCCAAACCATTCTATGATTCTGTTATTCCATGATTCTCTGATTTCTGAGCGGTCTCAGAGTAACTAAGAAAGCCAGCCTTGCTGTTAGGCTTAAGTCTGCTATGGAAATGTATCATCATCATCATAATCATCAAAAAGTGTCTGTAGATCAAAAAGATCAAAACTCTATTCATCAGAGGGAACAGAAATTCACATCCTCCTTTTCCTGTGAACAGGCCTATTTTATTTAACAGCCATTACTGGTAATGTCCGTGTCCTTTTTCAGGCTAATCATTGTAACAACCTGAAAATTAAAAAAGCTTGAAGAGGAACGTGAATCATAATTGAACAGGACTCAATGAAACATTATTCCCATATCAGAGCAGCCTTTTTCCCTGGACCTGTACCTGTACCTTCAGACTTTATCACAGCAACTGATCAATGGTAACTTTATAAAACTTAAATAAAAGTTTGAAAACTTCCACATCTGTGCACAGATATAACGAATCGCAGTATTGCAGTTTAGACAGATACAGAATAAACGGAAGTTGCCTACTAAGAAATCCTTACCCAAGCCATATAGTGTTCAGTTTTGGGTTCTGCAACCTGGGCTAAATTTAATAAGAATGTGTTCTTAATTATCTGTCAAATAATGTTTGTTGCTGCAAATGGCATAATAATTACCAATAAATTCTGACATTGAAAAAAATGTACTTAAAACATAGTTTTATACCCTTAAAAACAGAATGGCTCATATCACAGCAAAAAAACTAACAGTAACAACCTAACAAGAATGGCAAAATAAATAACTTCTCTCTCTTTTCCTGTTTCAGCTTTTATTACCTTTTCTTGTACAAGAGCTGTATTATTCTTGGAGCAGTGAGGTTATAAAAATTTCCAGCAGTCCAATAACATGAGAATGTCTCCATTTCAGGTGATCTGCATTTGCTGATTTGCGGCCACTGCAAAAGTTCTGTCAGGAAAAAAAGCAGGGGACAGAAGGATACACATTAAACAAATCCAAAACCCAGACTAACATGCTATTAAAATGAAACTCAGCACTTTTAATGAATAATTAAATTTTCTTCCAATCCCTTGTGTATAATGAGGCAAGACTTAAATTCTTCTCATGTGCATACATGTAAATGACTATAGAATCCAAATTTACAAGATGGGCCAATCTCTCTTTTGTACAGTGTAGAAGTGATAGTATTACAGCCTGACACTTGGCGTGGGGATTTGCCAGCCCTGTAGCTGTAACTGAATAGAATAGAAAAGTCTATTTTGGATGGAAGGGACCTAAAACAACCACCCAGTCCAACTGCCTGGCCACTTTAGGACTAACCAAAGGTTAAAGCCTGTTATTAAGGGAATTGTCCAAATACCTCTTAAACACTGGCAGACTTGGAGCATTGACCCCCTCTCTAGGATGCTTGTTCCAGCATTTGACCACTTAAAGAAACTCTTCCTAATGTCCAGTCTAAACCTCTCCAGGTGTAGTTTTGAACCATTCCCATGTGCCCTGTCACTAGCACTCTTACCAGCTTTGTTTCCCTCCTTGAGATGCAATCAAGGATCTTCAAATCTGGTACTGCAGAGCTTCTACCACACTCACCACAGGTCAGCACGTACCTACCTGAGACGTGTCACAATGCCTGCTCATGACGGAAGCTACCTTGTGCTGAGCTCAGGTTTGTGTGCACAACGCTGTGTGGATATAACCTTGTTCTGAGGGAGATAAGGGGACCTCTAAGCATGGCCTGTTAGGCCACATGCCATTTCTATATCCATAATTTCTATTCTTTGTCAAAACTGAAACAGTGAAAGGTCATAGAATGACTGCTACAATAATTTAGCCTCATCAACACTTGTGAGAAAAATAAAAGCAAAGGTTGCAGGTATGACTCATTGCTTTCAAAGTAAAGCCTTAACTTTTTCCTGATTTTGAATGGTCTAATTGCCAGTGTTCCCTATTTTGCCTGGAAAGCTTTCAGAGAAAGATCAAATGCACATGGAATTGTCTACCTCTCTTGACAGACTGGGAAATATGATCATTTATTTAAGAAAATTTCTCCAAAAGACACTTAAGATGCAGATGTTCGTCAGGCATTGGGTGGTGAAATGATCCCTGAAAAGGGAATGACATGATGCTACTACACCCTGTGTGCAAAGTCCTTTGAGAATGTTTTGGCCGTATCACAGCTGTGAATATCTGAATTTCATTAAAGATATAAGGAAGAAACGGCTTATATCAGGGTGCTGAAACCCTGGAACAGGCTGCCCAGAGAGGTGGTAGGTGCCCCACTCCAGAAACATCCAAGACCAGGCTGGACGAGGCTCTGAGCAACCTGGTCTAGTTGAAGATGTCCTGGCTGATTGCAGGGGATTGGACTAGAGGATCTTTACAAGCGCCTTACAGCCCAAACCGTTCTGTGATTCTGTGATAATACTTGATATAAGATATTTACCCTCAAAGTCAGAAAAAGCATTGAGATACAGTCATCCACAAGCACTATGCACTTCCTCCTACACAAGAGGATATTGTGGCCTTCCTGAACGTTGACTCCTTTATTTATGGCTCAGACAGACACAGCCATGCCTGAACAATCTGTGTTTCTTGGGCTCAAAGGTTTAAATTGTGTGCTCTATATTACACACTGCCAAGCATCCACATCAGACAGTAACTAATACATGAGTATTATGAATTTCTGTTTTGCTCATCCCATACAATTGTACACTTTGAACAATAAAAAAGGCTTGAGCAAATACATTTCACAACCTGGTTAGATTAAACCTCCTGCCCTCCCGTCCCCTCCTCTGCTTCCCCAAAGCATTGAGAATTCATCTTGCCATCCTAAGATAACTGAAGTTTGATTAGAAAGATTTAAACAATGCTGGCTTTTTTTTCCTTAGCCAGCATGTTCTATTTCACTCAACTTTAAATAAGTTTTTTTTAAAGCTGAAAAAAATTTTGAAATGAACTGTTGCTACAAGTGGAAGAAAATGGCACTGTTCTTTTTTCAAAAAATATTAACCCAGAATATTTTTACTATTGTGCCTGAATTTTCTGGTATGGTATTCAATGTTTGACAGCTTTGGCAAAACTCCAAAGTGCTTCTGGGATTGACCAGAAGTTCTAAAGTTTTCATGTGGTAGATGTCTTTGTTAGAAACAGCACATGATCACGAAACTGCAAATTGTCATAACATAAATCCAAAGTAAAAGAATAAAATGTTCAACAATAGCATTATATTTATACTTTTAAAAAGTGTGTTCCAGCTTTCAAAGCTGAATTTTCTTATTTAATTGAAAATCAAATACTTATATAAAAGCAAAACAAAGAAAAATAAACAGAAGAAAAAAACAGAAGAAGAATGAATTAAAATTTCTGCCTTTACCTCAAAGACATGAATGAAATTACCTCAATTGCATAATACCTATAATCAGGAAGATATGTGTCTCTCCCTTCTTCTATAAACAGATAGTGTGGAAGAAAGTACATGGCTTTTCCTGTTTCTATCCTTAGCTACATGCATGTATAGTTATTTTTACTGTAACAGATTAAGAATTGGAGAAAATTATATACTGGAAAACTCCCCTAAATTATAATATTTTTGTTGATGTATTTATAGCTGTATTTATAGCTAGAATATACAATATTTAAAGACCATGCAGCGCCATGTTCTCATCTCTAGGGGTAAATTAAGTAATGCTGTCACTTTTTAACATAATGGAATGAACTGAATCAATAAAACTTCACTTAGATTTTGAGAGGTCCAGCAGAATCTTAGATATAGGCTCTACAATGTCTTAATAATCAATTCTCTGGAATTTACCAGCTTTATGGACACTTTCAGATGTACAAACTCTTTTAGGAAAATGATAATAACACAGCCAGAATGGCATAATTTGCAATGGAGAGGGTTACCAATGCAGAAAACAAATTAAGACTTGGTCACTTACATCCTAATGTCAGAGGAATGTATCCCTAAGTCTCTCTTTTCCACTTCATCATGATAGGACTGTTAATTCTTTCTCTTATAGATGTTCCTTCAACAGACACAAGAATTTTTGAACAGGGAGTATTTTTGTTTAGGATTCAGTATTCCTGGTTAACCGGTTTATAGCAATACATATATTTTAATTTTATGACTATTTGAAAGACATATTATCTTATGATAAATGTTTCCAGTTTCTGTGTCAAGTTTCACAACCACAGGTTTTGTGACTGACTGAAGAAAACTTTAACATATTGACTTGTGTAAGTCTTGGCATTCCTGGAGTAGAGCTCATGAATTCCTTGTTTCCCACACCAGTCAGTTATCAGCATTGTGCAGGACCCTGTGTGATCTCCATCTGAACAAACTGTCCCAGAATGTGATAACTGTAAGCAATAGCTCAGCTGAATGCATTTAGGCAAAAAGGCAGCAGGGTACTGAAGGTAAAGGCTGTCAAACCGAGATTTTAAATAGACTAGAAGAGCAAAACAAAGAAGAGCAAAACAAAGCATGGATGCACACTTGCTCTTTTCCTATCTAATCCAGTAAGTTCCAGTCAAGCTGTTATTAATAAAACCACTTGCTTTATTCAAGATAATGGCTTGACCAAATATGCCAATTCAACAGGGAAAAAAACATGGAAAAAAGTGTCAGAAAGCTAATTCCTTTAGAGATTGAATTTCCATTTTTCCTTCCTTTTTCTTCTCCCTTCCCTCCCTTCCTTAAAAGTCCATCTAATGAAATAAAACTTTAAAAGGAGCTGCAAGTGGAAGAGTAAAGAACTGAAATGTGTAACTGGGGTCTAGCAAAACAGTTTATCATCGTCTTGGGGAAAGTCCTACTGCCAGAGGAGTACCAGACCTCTAGTACTTCTGCAGGGACAACGGCAGAGGAGTACAAAAGTTGTACAGAAATGTCCCACTTACTAGTGTGGGACCTTGGTAGGTGAAATAATAATGAGGATATGACTGATTCATAAAATCCAATCTAATTAAACAGAAAATGAAAAAAAGGGGCTGTACTTTAGCTGAACAAGAGGAGGTGTTTCTGGTCGTGAATTTTAGAAGGTATACATAGAATTATCCATTATCAGAACATCCTGTACCAGCCAAACTTACAGCTAAGTTAAACTTACAGAAGTATAACATGTCCCAATACACAAATCAGTGATAGATGAAACCTTACGCAACATCACATCTCTTCATATAATCCACTCTGAAAGCACATACAATGTGTCACTGCTAGAGCGCAATAGAAAAAGGTGGAAATGCAATATAAGGAAGGGAATTCGTTACATTTAACACTGAAAGCAGCTATGAAGAGTTGCAGTACTATTTCCTGTAGCTCGAATTTGTACATTGGCAGTAAATGCTCTGTCAATTAGGTCTTGCTCCTGAACCCACCAAGCTCATCAAAGGCTGCATCACTTAATAAGAGCCAGTTGATTTCTATGCTACCAGCAAATTCTAATTTGTTTAAATTGGGCAGCAAAATGAACCACATTTGGTGTCAGTGGATGATATTTTAAATAGGCACAATCTAGTACTAATAAATTGTCAGACATCCTATACAGAGAGTGGGAGATTCAGTACAGGGAGACAACAACTAGGTTGCTTCTTCATCAGGCTGCTTGCTAACCTGACCCAGTTTTTGCCCTAAGTAAAACCTGCCCATAAAGGACCAACAAGTTCTTTATTCTTTTTTGGGGAAAAGAATAAAATTTCTTTCATAGCAGTAATAAATCAGATCCTTTTGTATGAAATACTTGACAGAAACAAAGCAAAGCTTAATAACTCAAATATGCTGTATTACAGTGAAAACAGAATAGAAATGCTGCGTAGAATATTTTGCCCATGGAGTAAGTCTAAATATTTTAATAGTTCATGATAAATTCAGGTGTTTTGCTTAGAAGTATTAAAGTTGAATAAGTGTTTACCTCTGCGTTGAAGACTAATTTGGTGACTGCTACTTTGAAATACATTATGTAGGCATCCCTGAAAAACAGATAACTATTCAGGCTGTTCTTTCAGAAAAAAACTTCTGTCTTTTGTCAAGTGAGACTGATGTAGTTAAAAGCATAAAAGCTTGCAGAAGCAGATCTTATTCCGTAGCATGGAAGTCCAACGGCTGTGCTGGTTTCCCACACTTCCTGTGCTACTAAGCATCCACAGAACAGAAATCAACATGGCTCATTGATGTGGTCCATAAGGGTAGTACACAAAAACTAAGTAAATAAAGCTCAGGATTGAGGGAAATAGCAATCATGCAGCGTTTACTTGGTACCATTGCCGATGAGACAGTACAGAAAGGATGTGCACATGTGTCATGTCCATGGCACTTGTTACGTGCTTTTCAAATCATGCCCTCCCATGTGCACTGGTAGAATCAAGTGATTTCTGTTGCAGGCAAGCCCCATCTACTGGCCTGCCTTCATATACAACAAATAAAGAGAAGCAAAGCCAAAGGTCATGGTATCTGTAAATGAAAGGGAGTTAATGTAAAAAAACCCATTTCCAATTCTCTCTTAATTGCTTACATAGTTGTAACTTAAATTGAAATGACATTTTCAAGAAATTATGTACAAAAATAATAATGTGTAATGTTTTTATCTGTTACACCCATTGCTGGAGATGTTCAGTATTGACTAGCATTATGTGGTAGGGCATATGAGGAAATATGAAAGCACAAATGAGGTCCCGTGGGCAAATAAAATGTGCAATTAGCAAATACCACAAAAGGTCTTTCATGCCCTTCTCCATGGGCATGAAGCAAGTCCAAACAAATTCTACAGTACTGAAAAAATTTTCAACATTGTTCTTTCTCCTGCATATGTACTAGCAAATTCTTGTCTGAAGCCCAGCTCAGAGTTAGCAGCTGTCTAAAACTAAATACATTGCTCCCCACCATGCAACGATGAGGGGTTATCCTTGCTGAGATGTGGCCCCTCCCAAACTACCAGACTGGTGCTCAGAACCAGCACTAGAAAGACAAGCATTCTAGAAAGGCAAGCTAAATTCAACCCAGCATTCCCAATCCAGGCCAAAACACCTTCCCAAACTATAAGTCAAAAGCACTCAGAGGACATAGGGAGTTAGATTGTCAGGTGTGAACCCAGGTTAAGAACTGCAACTTGACAAAACTTAGTGAAAAGTCACCCTAGGGCATATCTTAACGGTCCTGCCTAAATTTTGCAACTCACTTCCCTTGTTTTAACATTAGCTCCCTTCCGATAAACAAGAAGGTGTGTGGAGGGGGCACTTTGACAGCACTACAGCAACTACTGGAACCGGATAAGGGTAGCCAGGTCTTGGTCTGACCAGGGCACAAGGAGGAACCAAGTCTTGAGCCCCAGAGCCTGGTGGAGGTGTCTGGGGCATGGAGCTCACAATGGGCAGGGCACTGTGGAGCACACTTAGGAAAACCAGGCAGCAGCAAACACCTGTACAGTGGTGTTTGTTAGGAAAGCAAACAGCACAAGTGCCAGCCTGAGAACAATACAGAACTTCCTTTAACAAAGGAAAAGCTACAGAACAGCTAACACCTGCAGTAGGAGTAGAGAAACAGAGCCAAAACAGAGAGAAAAAGAGAAAGAAAAAGGAGGACAAAGACATAGGAGAAAAGAAGGATGAAAAAATGACATGTTTGGAAAGAAAAGCACAAGAGGGCCATAAGTGGGTATAAGAGGAAGGCAGGGAAGGGCAGCAGAAGACTTGAGGTAAAGGCAGAACAAGCATGATATTGACAAACTAGAAATGAACCAGTGAAATTTAAAAATCAAACCAGAGAAGAATCAAAAGTGTTGTTTTCTACTCCTTTTATCCTCAAACCTAAAAAGAACATGAGTCTACGCAATTTTGTAATGCTTTTGTAAGAACATCCTTTCGTGTGGGTTTCAAAAGGAAAATCACTGTGACAATAGTTCTTTCCCCTCTTAAGCAAAGTTCTAGTACTCCTATGAGCATTGTCCTTTTAATAACATTTGTAAAGCAACATTCTCCACTCCTAATGGTCAGAAATGAAGCCAGTATTGTGATAGATCATTTAAAAGTCCTGCTAATTTACAAACAAGTTTTATTTGAAAAAAAACCCCAATCAACAAATCAGAGTAACAAGCAGTTCTCACAGCCATGACTTGACATATGTGCTTTGGATGCTGGCTGGATTCCTGCACATGAAAGGAAATGTATGTGACACAGCTGTAAATTACAAATAGGGAGTATCTGAAGTTCTTCCCAAAATGGGAAAGTTGCTGAGTTGGACGCATCTTGACTTTATCTGAAATTAAGGATGATGAAAATACCAAACAAAAGAAGAGATCATGTCGATGATATTAGACTGATGGAATTAAGTCAACAGTGGAAAAACACACCCCCACCCCCAGAAGTACTGGCAATTCAGCACTAGGATGAACAAAACACCAGAGAACATACAAATGGGAGACACTCATGACTCCGAAGTGAGCTGGGCTTAAGGGAATAATACATATTTTCCTTCAGCTTTTATTTCTGTCATCTGGCTGTGAACCTAAAAGATCTGATCATCTCAATCAACATCATCTCTGGGTGGCCAGAAGTAAGCCTCCAGACTAATCCTTATTTTACTACTGCAGAGGAGATTTGGACAAAACAATCATATTCAAAATCACAGTGGACAGATTTATAGAGGAATTTATTTTTTTTTTTTTTTTTTACAGACTGCCAAAAGTGATTTACATTATGTATCCTCTGCTGAACTTGACTTTCTCTGACACCTGTTTTGTCTTTCTAAGAACCCAGTGCTGTCAACCCTGAACTTCAGAGCTTAGATAGGGAAGGGTCACAGACAGAACACTTGAAGTACTTTACAGTACTTGAAATAAAGGCTCCTGAGATATTCTTGAAGTTTGAATGCTATTAAAAAATGGGCCTTTCACATTTGGCTTGTTTCCCATGTTCCTCCAATGACATTTCAAAACCCAGTCTTTTCAAATGACCATAGCAAGTGTTTAGAGGGAAGATGTGATTTTTTACATTTCTTGACAGGAAAAAACCAAGCCCAAACATTCAAGTTAACTACTAGGTCTCCCGAATTACTGCAGTCTTCAGCATTCTTAAGAATACTTAATTTCTGATAAAAGCATAGACTTTTAACAATACTATGCCGAGGAGGGGCTGATTCCCCTGAGTGCCATTCATGCAGAAGGAATATAGTTTTCATGCTTTATTTAGATTAACAAAAGATTAATAGGAACTATCAATAAGGAAAGATCTAATGAGCCTTTAAAACAATCATAGACATATAGGTCAGTCAGGAAATGGTCTTACATACCGTTTACAGGAACACACTTCCTTCTCCTCTAGGAGCTCTCCAGTATGCAGTTAAAGTCAGGAGCTTATGAATATTTTACACACAATACATGAAGAGTTTTCCAACCACCCTCATTCAAGTTATCATTAAAAAATTACACAAAATCTCCCCAAAACATTGCAGGGGAGAAACAGGAGCAGCAGAGAGGTTTGCTTTGTGAGCCCCAAATGAGTTCAGATGGTCACAACAAAGAACAGTTGCTAAGTCCAAAATGATTATTAAGAAAAACCTTGCTGCAGATGCGTCAGACACACATTAAAGACACACTAACTGCCAGTCAGTTAGAAAGCTCCATTTGCAATCAGTTTTCTAAATGCTGGTGGTTAGTCACTGATTTATGTGCTATTCATTGACACTAGGTATTACACTGAGATATACCTTGCCTGCTTTAGAGACCTTGTAATTTTGGAAACCTTGAAGGCAGGTACTGCAAAACTCATCTCCTACAGCAACCATGTGTCACCTCGCTTCTTGCCCAACTTCCCTTCCTCTCTTGAGTTCTCTCTCTGTAGCCTCTGCTAATCTGTAAATGTCAGCAAACACACCATTAAAGCCAGAAGTTTTTCTGTTATTTTGCTCCAGTGCCTTAATAAGGGCAAATTGATCTTACAACAACTCACAGACCACTTGTATGCATTTAGCCAGATTTGCCTGACTACAGTCTCACAGCTGTGATGATTCCATCTACACCCCTGCACAGTGAGAGAAAGAGTTTGCTACTTAGGTCTAAACAGTAATATTATAATCACACCATCTTGTCATCAGCAACTGCAAGCTGTAATTATGTAAGATGACCAAAATGACATTTTTGGCACACTGAGGAACATGAGATTAAGTGATTAAGTCCCTCTACAGGTGAGAAGAAAAACCTGATGAGCTCAAGAAGGTTAGACTCGTCTTTAAAAACAATGAATACGAAAAGCTGTGAGGATGACTCGTGTGAGATCATCCCTAAGTGATGACACGAAGTCTTACTTCAGGTAATTGTTCTGTGTCAGCAAAAAACTCCTCTCTAGTTAGTGCTGGTTGTACTACTGTATGAATCAACATCAGCAGGTAAAATGGAGTTACACAAGTCTAAGACAGAGACAAAAACAAAATCCAGTTTAGTTTTGGGTAGAAACTTACTCTTTAATTTCCTACTACAATTAATGTTGGCAGCCTTGTTTCACATGCCATGTGGTTTACCAATTTTGCTCAGAATATTTAAATTTTTTTAAGAAATATCGTCAGAACATGTCTTTAAGGAAATTTTATAGAAGTTACCATGTCACTGCACAGTCCCAGGTCTTTTGTACTAGTCTTGGCAGGTGCAAATACAGTGAACCACAAAGAAGAACATTATGACTTCTTTTTCAACAGGAAGACATTGACAGCAATATTTTCCAAATTTCTGAGGTGTAGAATTTTAGTAATCATCAATAAGCATATGTTTGTTCTTAATAGACCATTTCTGAAGTGAAATTTTTGAAATCCAGGTTTTCAGCATCATGCTAAGAGTGGATCTTCCCGTGGTACAAGCTGTTATATTGTAATGACTATGGGCAAATATCAATTGTAAATATTTTTACTGTTCACAGAAGTCTGAGACACTTTCAACAGTAATATAAAGAAATTTTTGTGAGATTTTCCTACTTTGTGATTATTTTTTTTTACCAATGCAATATGTTGTCTTATGAGTCTTTTAAATTTGAAAAGTTATGGATAGTATTTTTCCTAAGTTTTTTAAATTAAGAAATGTCTAAGGCTGTATTGATATCGTTTAAGAAAACAGAGACTAAGTGATAAGACCAGAATCAGAAAACATCGGGCCATAAAGTAAATGCAAACACCTGTTTTAAAGCAAATAATGTGCAATGTTGATATGTGAAAGACAACGAAAGGAAAACTAACCTTCTTTGGCTTGTTTTCAGTAATGTACTTAAGTAAAACAAAATCTGATTAAATAAAAGATGAGCTATATATTTGATCAGACTTCAATGGTGAAGTACTATCTGAAGATGGAAAAATGAATGTTTATGACTAACTAAAGACTAACTTATCTCCCAAAAACAAGTACATTTCTTGAATGCAATTCAAATTGGGATCAGAAAGTCTTTGTAATTATTCCCATATTTTTGCTGTACAGATAGCTGCCTCTGTTATAGCAACAAGAGTGACCTTGTGAAATGTTACCCTTTTACTTAGGTACAATTCTTGATTATAGAGCAAATCACACTGTCTCAGTTTATTTAAACAATTGCCAAGTCTTGATGGTCCTGCAGAGCCAGTGCAAGTTTTGAAAGGTGAGATGAATTATGAATTATGGCATGTGTTTCAACAGACTTTGTCAAGAGACAGTTGCAGAATCCTTACCTTGAGACTTATACTGGTGAACCCCTCATACAACATTTAAATATTCCTGTATTTTCAGTTACTGCAGAAATTATTATGTTAAGCTAAAGGCAGCCCACAAAAAGGTGAAAAAAGACAGGAGAAAAAAAGGAAGAAAAAGCATGCGGAAAGAAGACAAGAACCCAATTATGAACTATAAATCCTATGACACCTATATTTGAAAGCAGCTTTTTAAAGGCATGTTATAGAAAGAAGCTTAAACAGAAGCTAAAAATGAACCTAAATTTGGTGATTCTTTCTATTTCAAAGAGCTGTTTGCTTTTGCCTGACCAGATGCTGGAGCTGCTCACCCCCACACAAGAAGGTTGTTTGCTTGCCCACACAGGCAGGGAGCTGCCCTGTCCCCGCACTCCGGACGGACATGGAACACCCCAGCCCAGCTCTGGCAAGGGTTACTGCTATCCTGCACCACACAGAGCAGCAAAGCAGGGTGAGGGGACACTACCAAGCCAGCGGGGAATGGTTGATCGGTGCCAAGCTGATCTCAAGGGTAGGAGTTTCATAGCCGTTTCCAAGTCTGGACAGTGAGAGACAGCCTCAAACAAATTTGGCTGTGAGGGAGGAGACCACTCCCTTCTGCCTTACTTGGTGGAACAAACACCTGGCTGAGTGCTGCTTGAGGGATCACAGGACAGACTGGAAGCCACAGCAGGAGATTGACTAAATAATTCTACATAAGCAAATAAGAAGGTGAGATATCAGCGACGTACACCTGCCTGTGAACAAAAAGCCCATGCACAAATGTTGTTATTCAACTGAAATAAGTGACACCAGTTAGTCTCTATTACAGCCATAGGTGATATTTATTCTGGTTTTTCAAAATGTCAAAAGGGACTGCACAAATTGGTATCTGCCCCACAAACCAGCCTAGGATCATTCACAAGCTCTGAGTAACAGACAAAACCCCCCTAATTTTAAACAAACACTGGTTCTTTCAGAATACTTAATCTTTGCTATTCTGGGTAGCTACAAAACTATTTTTAATGAAAACATATAAAAAGAAAGAGGAAAATCTTTCTGTGGAAAGTTGACATTCAAGAAACTCAACAGAAAGGCAGAAGTTACAGCAAAATATTAGACCTCAAAAAGCTCAAGACAGAGGAAAAGGATTAGATGGCAAAAGTAATCATACAGTCTGTGTAACCCGTTGCAACGTTTCAGACCTACTTGCACGTACTGGCACGTCTAAGAAGTGAACTTGTCAATAACAGCCCATGATGTTTGCTCTCCATCATTGATTTTCAGGCCAGAATGATCCCGAACAGTCAGGCAGGTTTACATCAACCACTGTAGTTGAACTTTGCAAACTGTGAAAAACATGGATTTGTTTTCTAAAACACTGCAGTAAAGACTCCACCAAAAGAACAACACTATTTCCATTAAAAAGCCCTTCCTTGGCAGATGATCATTTGTGTTTAATGCTGGTCCCAGCTGGATTAAACTCAGGAAAGCTGAACTCAGCACTTCAAGCTTAGATGCTTATTTGCATCTCTACAGACAAATTCTTCTTCAGCTTGCAATCCAGCTAGGTATAGCCAGGCAAGGGTTACAGATTTTGTCCCATTGCCTTCAAAGCTGAGTTGAAGTCTCTGAGCAGGGGCTCCCCTGTGACTTTCAGCACCTTCCTTTTATAGCTGGGCTAAAAGTCATGTAAAAACAGGCAATGCAGTTATCCTTTGGAAAAAAAAAAAAATGCCTAGAGAGGCTATCTTGATTGCTTCCACCTACTCTGCACTGCATCACATACAAAAGTAAGTCATTAGAGGGAATATGCAAACTGCAGAGGGGTCATTCAAAGCTCAAATCAGCATCAAAATCTGCAAAGTTCTGAGTTTATGGCAAACTTCTGGGTTTCTGCCACCTTGTTTATTTCAGTGACCAAGACGACGTTATACTGAATGACATCAGCCATCATATTCTGATGGTTACCCCAGAAATAACATGCAAATAATTTCTGCTGTGTCTGCACAATGTGTGGTATTAGGGTAGTATATAGTATAATGTGATTACCTTCTGCATGATTATCTTCTAGCAAAGACAGAGTCAGGCCCAAGAAAATAAAAATACATATCAGTATACTACTACTACTACTACTACTACTACTACTACTACTACTATTACTACTACTACTAGTAACTGTTTTAATTTCAAAGGAGAAAAAAATGTTGGTAACTTAGGAAACATGAAGATCATTCTATCTCCAGATGCTCTCAGCTGTTTCTTTTGAAAAGGTAAGAAAAAACACAGATCACATCAGACAGTGTCCAGGCAATAACAGAGATCTCTTCAACAAATTGATCTTTCACAAAACAACAGGAAGCTGAAATACATAACAGCTTAAGTCTAAAAAATAAAAAGATGTCCAAGTAGTTACATCCAAGTAATGGTCCTTTAAGTTTCAATATTAAGCTCACCCCCATTCCCTGAGATAGAAGAGTAATACAATAAACAAGAGGGACTGACATGGAGACATGTCCACTGGCGACACAGAAAATTCCATCTGCATTTTACAATATGTCTCTCTGTTCCCTTTCTCACAAGCCAGCCAAGAGACTCAACTGCTTCAGGACTCAGAGAAAAGATATGAGCAGACACGATCTTCGTACACTTTGTCCTGGTGAAAGGCTCCAGATGTTACAGCAGAAAAAAAATGGCAACTGTTCTAAGAAGAGAGGACAACTGAAATATGAAAGATTATATTCCCCACAATAGCACCATGTTCCCTCTGCTGCACCACATGTGGTCAGGGTCAGCTCCACAAGGGATTTCTGAGTACACACTGCTGCTCTTAGGCAATGAAAACATAAAATTAACAGTGCAGTTACAATCCACATCTCAAAAGCCCTTCTTCACACTTACAGGACCAGCATTGTGTTTTCATACAACCATTTGATGCAGCCTTGCCATTTTGTCAGGCTCCCAGGAACCTCATTTATATTGACTTGATCAGTGTGACAGCAATGGAAGACAGCTGACTTTACATGCATACATCACACCTTCCTTCTCCCCTTCCTCCCTGTCCCTCTCATCCTTCTTCCTTTTCCCTGATGTTCAGTGTGGTTCTTCCTAAGACAGGAACACCACGTGGGTATTGCAGGAGGAACTGTCTGTGTGATTGCACAATTAATGCATTCCAGAGATGGGGGAACTGAGATGTTGACATTTACTTTGGAGCACATCAGCCAGTAAAAGGGTATGAAATGCTGCTGGAGACTGGGACAACTGCGCAATTTGGCCTCCCAAGGTCGCAGGCAGCTTCTGTGTGGATGCCTCTTCCCTGCCACGGCAGCCTGCAGGGTCCATCCAGCCCAAAGATAGAACACTCACTTTTGGATACTTGATAAAAGTGAGTAAGATTCAACCAAATATGGAGAAAAAATCCTAAAGCATCTCCACAGGTGTTTTGTTGCTTTGTAGTTGTGAATTCTGCAAGACCAAAGACTGTAAACCTGTATGTTTCTAGCTGAACCTGCTTATAACTCTTTAGATAATGTAAATCATTGCAATAGATGATATAGTTGTTATTTAGATACTGTATTAATAATAAATCCAATCATAAACTTCCTCACAAACACTGTGTCCTACTTCTTATATCTGACCAAGAAACCTTCCCTCTACAACTCTGCTACACTCAGTTTGGTCCCTTTGTTGACCATGAAGTATCCAGTGCTATCAGGGATTTCCTCAAACATTTCAAGATACATATGAGAAACCTAAACAGTAAATCAAATCACACCCTAAACCAATGTATTTGCCTTATGCAGGAGTCACAGGATAGTCAACAGTTACAGGCTGGATAATCTCTCTGTGGGCTTCCTACTATTATCAGAGCAAGGGAGCGCAGGCAATCTTTCCATGCTGCTATCAGTTGTGCCTGATCTCTACAAACAAGACTGGCATCCCCTCTTTAACATCTGTAGCACAGTGATGTCAGAACGGCCCCACCGAACACTTCCCAGGGTGCTATGAATACATGCCACTACTGTTGCCCCAAAGCCTTCCTTGTCCTGTGTGGGCTCTACCACTTTCCTTCTCCCTAGGCTTCTTGGCATGCTTTCTGGGCGCAAAGACATGGAATCTCACCCTCTAACTTCAAAGAGCTTAATTCATGCCCTGAAGAAAGGAGCTGAGATGCTTTGATCTGCCATATGAAGATATTGATCTGCCACCTGGAGATACTGATCTCTCCTCCTTGACTGCAGTTCCTTGCCAGCTCCTGCAGCAGGCACAGCTGGCTGTGCTACGGGAAGAAGCAGGCTCCAAGGCCACTTGCTCTCTCCTGGCCCTAGAGCCTGTATGACCAGCTGGTATAATGGACCAGGGAAGGGAAGCAGCTGACTGCTGTCACCAGAGGTGGTGTTGGGGTGGGTTGGGAGCATGGTGGGGAAAAGGGTGTTTTCCAGCCAAATCAGTTTGTCAAACCATCTTTCCATGTGACTGCAAAAAAAGAGCTTTTGCCAGGCATGTGGGAGACAGCCATGATTTGGAAACAAGCAACCAGGCACAGATGAGCCCAATTCTTTCACTGGCAGTGAAAGCACTTGTTTTGGGAAATAAAGAAACAAGAAACCACCCTTGCTCCTCATGAGGTGCCTAAGGCTGAGTGCCAGTGGTTCTGCACAGTTTAAAAATGATTCAGGGGTACACTGGGTGGAGGAAGAGGCACAAGCAGTACATTCAGTCCTTTGTCTTGGCCTGCAGTGTGGCTCCAGCAGCAGGAATGAGCATGAAAGACAAAAGAAATCAGCTTGCACTGTTTTCACTTGCCGCACATGAACTTAATGTGAAAAATTTATATGGATTAAATGAACCTGAAATTTGGAAGAACATTTCTGTGTTGACTGTATAACCAGCTCCAGCAAGTTAGGCTCCAACGAATCTGAGATATGTGTATATTAAAAACTAATAAGCAAGCTGGTTTAGGAAACAACAACAGCATGAAGTTTTGTATAAGTTACTGCCCAGCTTTACTTTGTTTGAAATTTGAAAAAATGAAGGTATTTTTTTACTCCTTCAATTTTTCTTAATCTTTAACTATGTTTTTTAGTTCTATGAGGAAGAATAAAAGGAAATGTCAAATTATAGTAACAATATGATTTTCAAGGTATAAATTACTCCAGCAAAACCAGAAACCAAAGAACATGGAAAATACTAACATATACCATGTAAAATTTCCAGGTTCATTTCTAGATGATTAAGCTTGAGAAAAACATCCAAATTAAATCACAACATTTCAATGAGGAGAGAAAGGGAAATTACGGTCTTCAAGAGATGGCGGCGATAACTGTAAAACAAAACTCAAAAACTTTAATAGTTTTTGTGACCTCATCTAGCAAAAGAGAGAAAAATTGTTGGAAAATGGGAAGAGTAGTGAGAGTAGATTCAGGGTCTGCATGACAAAACAGAGATACAAGATAACAACCATGTTAAAATAAAACATGTATCTGTAGCAGAGCTAAGTTTTCCTTACACATCCCACAAAGAAATCTAGTATTCAAATGTTTTCCTCTTTGCTCGTATTTATTCATTTGAGGTGACAATCTCAGTATCAGGTACCTGTTTTTCATGGAAATCTCCGTCTGAAACAGTTTGGTGATTCTTAAGTGGTTTGCTCATGCTAAGTACTCTGGGTGTTCTTAATTTTGAAAATAGCTTTTGAATTAGGAACACCACGTCATTTTGTGGAAATTTGCTCCAATTCCACTACGCACCATAGGCTTCACACTGTGCCTGAATTTGCATTTGCCTAAATTACATTCCCTGGCATAAGGAACAATTTTATCATGCAAGGCGCAGCTAGACTTGTCTTAAAGTGACTGCTTATATAATGCTATTATAGGTCAGTGTAGGTCTCAGTCTGCTGGTGAGATGTTTGTGCTGTTATCTGAGCTGGGAAACCAAACATAGGAGTGATCCCTTTTGAGTTCTAAGGGCATGGAACATGGTGGCACACGTTGGAAATTCCTTACGACAGTGGCAAAATGCTGACAGATCAATCTACACCTGGCCCCTAAACATGCCTACGTACATCTCACTGAACCATAAATCAAATATGTTTTTACAAGTTTTCTTCTTTTAGAAATCACTCAGCAGATATTTTCAGCTCAAATCAGGATCCTTTTTCCCATAAAAGTGCCAAGCCCTTTTCAAACCATACTAAGTGAGAAGCAGATTAAAGTATCAGTTGCTCAAGCATCTAGAGGAGTAACACTACAAAGGAGCACCTCTAATGCTCCCTTGTGGAAGGTATGTCAAGGAACCATCGCCCATTATCACTGCAGAAAGCCTGTAAACTTCTTTCAAACAGCTGCTTTTACATTTGACAGCAGCTGATTTGCATGATGGGGCTCTCTGTGCTCCCCCAGCTGCACTGTGCAAGTCCTACCACAGAATCAACCTCCGAGGATGAAACAAGTGTGGAGTGGAGGGCAGAAGTTTGTGTACCCATTCAAGAATACACAGATACATCAGTTCCCTCCCCCCCTTCATCAGAATTGGAAAGGAAAATCAACGTCCTATCCTAAGCTGTTTTCAGACAAAGCTATCAAAAAAGCTAAAGAACAGATTTTTTAAAACAAATATGCTAGGGCTTCCCTGTCTGGAAAAGAGATAGTTAAGCAGTGAGATTTACAAAACAAGGAAGAAGAGATGACCTGTGACTGATTAGTCGCTGTCTCTTTAAACATGAAAAGGAAAAAAAAAAAGCGCTAATGAAACAAGCAAGTAGCAGATTCAGAGGAACAAAAGGACACATTTCTCCACTCAACTTGTAGTTGAGCTGTGAAAGTCCTTACTACACGGCACTTAGGATCCTAAAATTTTCTACATCTGCATGTTCAAGAGGACAATCTTCAACTTTACAACAAAAAGTATTCAAAGGTAATAAATCAAGGTACCACGTCTGGCTCCAAACCTCACAAGGCACACAACACCAGAGGAAGGCACATTCAGTGATTGCTCCACTCTTTTCACTGTGCATTTGGCAAGCAACCACTGGAGATGCAGGAGATAGGATACAAAACTAAAGGAATTTTAGGTTTTCATTGGCACAACTATTACTGTTTCACAATGTTTTTGAAAAGACAGGCCTGCAAGGAAGACAGACATGAGTAGCAACCTGTGGTAGTTCCAAATATTTTTTCTACTACAAAGTAAATTACTATTTATTTAATTAGTCAACCTAGTTTTGTTATCCCTTGTCGGTACGTCACGAACATAATAACAGTTGCTGTGTAGTACAAACATGATATGAGCTCTTTCTTCTACTTTTAGCAAAGAAATACTGGGCAAGCTCATGCCAGTTCACAGCTGTATGCCAACAATTCCTATTTTATTACCAGGAGAAAACCCAGCTTATGTACAATGTATATAGAGAGAGCTCAGAAGGAGGTTTATGGCAGAGGTACCAAGAAATTCACAATTTTGAAAGGTGTAAAGCCCTCTACTCTTCTCTTGAACTCTACCCTATCTTCTTTCTGTAAATGGCACCTCTCAGGCTCACTTACAAATTACTGTGAAAGCACCAGTGTGGGAGTGCAGCCAAGCGCGGGGAAGTCTAAGCTGCATTCCCTGTTTAGTCCACAGGCAAAGTAAACTGTAAGGAAAGGCAGCTTAATAAAACCCCTTAACATGAAGTAATTTAGCACCAACAAGACCAGTAGGTATTCCCTTGTGGAAAAAAACCTCCTAGTAATTTCTCCATTACCAGAATAAATACAGCATTCATGGTGGTTTTTTGACTGCTCTAAACCCACACACATCCAATAGTCAGCAGCAACTGCAAGTTCCACAGCCAACCTTTCTGAATTCTAGGCGGAGCTGCGACAAGCAAGAGTCATTTGAAGAAATAAGGAACAGAGTATTTCCTGAACTTTTGCCATATGCTTATTCTGTTGCTGAGACTGTGCCAGAGATAGGTGGAAAAAGAGTTATTTATTACAGGTTATGATCATCCCCCCTCCACACATCACTATCCCCCTTGCAAATCCTGTGGAGCAGTTCATGCAGTATTTACTCTCTCTGAACTTCTGAACTACACATGAAGATAAGGCAGAGGATGCACAGTTTTGGGGTCCAGTCACTGATGATAGACCACGATCAGTGAGAGATGAATAGGAGGGATGAAGAAAAAGGAAGGGGCTATCACGGCTTGTAATCTTGTAAACTCCCAGAAGAGCAAAAAATACCTCTCGTTTTTAATTCCTCAAGAATCAAGTGTGTGGCACTGTTTCTGAATGCTGTGTTGTAGTGTGATAGGGCCAAGACACAATAGGAAGAAAATGTGCCTAGAGGAGAAATCTAATCCAAGTGTACAATTAACATTCATACATTTCAGTGAAAACTGAGCCAGGCACTTAGGAAGGTGAAAGTCAAAAGAAAGGCAATACTAGGATTTTTTAAGTCCAGTTTGTAAAAAAGACAATAGCTAATATTCTTGTGGTGGGGCAATCACAGAAAACATTCTCTTTCATGCTGTTTCAGAGGATTCAGTGACTCAGATTTTGTCACTTAACCTAATGGCAGAAATCCTCTTGCACTTCTCATTTTCTCCTTTTCTTATCCCCTTCTTCCCTCCCTAAGGTCTTTGCTTCCACTGATGTATTCCTTGCATTTTTCCTCAAGGTGCTTTCACAGTATCACAGAAAGGGTCAGGCTGGAAGGACCCACTGTGAGTCATCTCACCCAACCTCTCTGCTAAAGCAGGACCATCCCAGAGCACATGGCACAGGATTGTGTCCAGACAGTTCTTTAATATCTCCATTATGGGAGATTTCACAGCCTCTCTGGGCAATCTGTTTCAGTTCTCAGTCACTGCACAGTAAAGAAGTTCTTCCTCAAACTCAGGTGGAATTTCCTGTGCATCAGTTTCTGCCCATTGCCTCTTGTCCTATTGCTTGGCACCACCGAGCAGAGCCTGGTCCATCCTCTTCACATCTTCTTCCCTCAGCCCCTACTTTCTTTTATTTCCTCTGATATCCCACACTACTTGACTTCAAGACAACATTGCCTTTAATGTGTGCACGAGGGAATGTGTAACATATCATTTCTGAATGGCAGCAGACTGCTTGCTGAGGGACAGATCCTGGTGTGGTCCCAGGACACAGTTCTGTTTTCTGTTTAGGACCAAGAGTTCCCAGCAAACCTTCTGAAATGGGATGGTGGAAACAAGCTAATTTAGGGAATCCAGGGAGAGGAAAAAAAAAATCAATCCAAAGGATTTACAAAAGGATCTATCTTGGTATCTTTAATTAGGGTGCATCCAACAGTTGTCCTGACTTCTCCACAGGAAACACTGGGTTTTTGCTATAGAGACAACATAGCTGACTATTAAAACTCAGAAAATACATTTTGGCAAGCATTTAGGAAGAACATATAAAGAACTAGGAATAGCTAACATTAGGAATAACATATTAGAATGAAATTCTTCATCATGAGGGTAGCAAGGCACTAGAACAGGTTGCCTAGAGAAGCAGTGGATGCCCCATTCATGGGGGTGGTCAAGGCTGGGCTGGATATAACTCTGAGCAACCTGGTCTACTGAAAGATGTCCCTGCCCACGGCAGGGGGGTTGGAACTAGATGATCTTTAATGTCCCTTCCAACCCAAGCCATTCTATGATTCTATGATTTGTGTGAATTCTGTTTTGCCATTTGAAGTCCAGAAGGGTCTGTGAGAACTACAGCTCTGCTATGTGACTGTGAACACTTACCTAAGCATGTTTAAAGACTGCAGCAATAAACACATCAAACAAAACTCACAAGTATTACAAATGAAAACGTGTCAAGTCCTTAAAATACCACAAAGCTTTCTCCAAACTGCTGCCACAGAATCCTTGTCATCCTTTCTAAGATCCTTGCATAATGTGGGTGTTGCAGCATTTAGCTATTTGTTACAGAATTTATAAATGGATTTACTTTTTGTCACATGCACTCTGGTGAGAAACCTCTTGTTGACACAATGGCAATTTCTTCTATGAAAACTGCCTTTTAAGTTCACATCAAAGATACACTGAATAGCCATTAACATTTCAACAGCTTATTAGAAAGCTGGGTGTAAATTAGTCATGTCAAGATCATAGTGACTCCTAAGCAGTTTAAGTCCTATCATACAAAAAAGGACACAAATTAATTATGAAATGAACACAGGGTGGGGCTGGCTCTGCCATGCTTACTCATGCAGAACAGGGTGTACCTAGACAATTCCCGCAGGGGACCCTTCTGCAAAATGTACTACAGGCCTGTTCAGATTAAATTGAGAAGAGAAACATAATAAAATGTTCCCTCTTTAACTACTTAAAAAGCTAGTATCTTGCTTCTAAGGAGACCAAACTGGTGTGCTCCTGGTGCATTGCCTGGGTTAATCTCAGTCACCAGCAGATTTATGGGTTTTTTTTCTGCAGCTCCAGTGCACAGTGAAAAGAAAGTACTTATGTACATAGGAAGAAAATATGTAATAAATATGAGCCAACCTTCCTGAATTCCAACTGCAACAACACTGCCAGGATAGGGAAATGCCTAATTGCTGGCATTCCATATGTCCTTTGCTTGACATGTGCTTTGCCAGTGAGATTTAGATCCCTTCGGCATGAAGCAGCAGAATGATGAGACAGAAATACAGATCTAATTCAGGCTCTGGAAGAAAGCAGGCTGTAGGGATTATGCAGAGAGTTTCTATGCATTTCTTTGCCAGTGCGATCTCTTGAGCCTCAGTATCGCAAACCTGTCATTTGCTTCTTGCCCTTATCACAGAATCCGCTCTTCAAATTGTTGTGCTCAGCCCCCGTTTTCCATTCAGACCATCTTTATCTTTTCTTTGTGTGTCACCACAGTCCTTCAACACACAGCAAGCTGCTGTGCAGGTGCCTTTTCTTTCACCCTGTCTAACACAGTCCAGCCTGGCTCTCTGCCTGTGTATCCAGCACTGCATGTCTCAGGCAACACAGACCCTCACCTGCCCTGAAGTTACGCAATGCAAGATCACCTTCGGGGAATATTTACATGATGTTAACAGTCATCAGGCTGTCAAGAGAGCTGGATCCAACTGCACCTCAGGTAAGCTTATTCTAAAGGACTATCCAAATAAAATTTCAATATTTCAAGAATAGTCTCCTGGAATATGGAGACACCACTACAGGAAGGAGCCCCAAATGCATGGAAGCGCTTAAGCAAAGCAGATGGGCATCTACAAGGCCACCAAGACACCTTCGGCTCACATCCACACAGCTGCATAAATACAACCCTTGCCTGTATCCCTTTCTCCCAGTTTATGTTTTGTCCCCACAAAATTTGAACCTATTCCCTCCTCCACACTGCTTTGGCATCAACAAAGGGGTCACTGAACGCACGCAGGAGACAGGCTTTCTGCTCTCGCTTCCCAGGCTTGGCCACATCCCAGCCCTCAGCAGCTGGCTCTGGCTGCTGGAGAAACTCTGCTTCATCTCTGCAGCCCTGGGACACAGCGTGCTCTGACACCCTCCGTCGGGAGCACATACAGGCTCGTCAGTGCTAATTGCTGGGAGAGCCTAAGCAAACTGTGATGTCAGGGTCTTTGGAGATTTCAGTTTCTAAGTGCAACCAAGTTTCTACTGAGCACACACATACAGAACTGAGAGTTCTTGCAGGATCACCAGAATTTGAGCACACTTTCAAAACACAGTGAAAGATAATTCTGGTAACCTACAGGCAACTGTGAATATTTCAGTAAGAAGACCGCAGCAAATCATAACCACGTAACACCTTAGCACCACTGCCTACACTCTTTCTGTCATCTTGCTGAGCTTGCAAGTGCAGAGGAGCACATAAATTTGTGTTTATTTATGATGCATATTTTTATGAGAATGACAATAATTTAGGTTAGGAGGGACTTCTTGGGGGTCATCTAGTTTAAACTCATAGCCAAAGTAGGACCATCTTTGAAGTTAGCTCAGGATGCTGAGGGCCTTGCCCTGTCATACTTCAAGTATTTCAAAGATGGAGATCTTATGTCCTCTCTGGCAAAACCTATTCTGTCTGCAGAATGTTTTTCTTATGCTGATATAGGTCATCTTCTCTTGCAGTTTGTGACCATTGCCCCTTCCTATTTTTTGTGTATACCTCCCAGAAGAAACTGGTTCGTCCATGAAAGCTCCTGTAGGTAAAAGAAAACAAAATCAGTTTCTTCCACTTCCCCTTGTTTATCGTGTGCTCCTGCCCTCTACTCATCCCAGTGTCCCTCCACTGGACTGCCTCCAGCTTGTCAGCAATATTTGCAAGTATTTATAAAGCTCTCCAGATTGCTCAATCCCACAAGAACACACTGGCTTAATAACAGTAATATAAATATTATGAATACATTTTAGAGATCCTTCATGATGCATTGAAGAAAATGATTGCTAGCAAAGTGGTGGGTCTGGCCTGTAATTATAGTACAGTACAGAGCAGTTTCTGTAGGTGTGTTGTACAGTAAGGTTAAAAAATAAAGCTTATGCAAGAGTCTAACTATTAGGTAGAAAATGTCCCAAGGTATTTGGTAACTCTAAACCTGAAAGCATGTTGGGTGTAACTACAAGGTTGCAAATTTTGAGCCACAATTACTTTCTTTTAGAATATTCCACATATGGCAAAGCCCCATATTTCTGTGAACTGAGATGATTTTGATGTGCTTCTGAAAAATATTTCTGAAAAGAAAGCCCCTTAATTACCTTCCACACTTAAGAAATGGAAACACTTCTTGTGACTGAACACCAGTCAGTTTGTTTGAAGTGGTCTATAGAGAAGCTCTCCAAATTATCCAACTCTTGGGAAACAACAACTGGCGAAAACTCCTCCAGCATAGCAAGCACAGTTACCTTATCCTATGGCACTGTTCTGTTGCTCTCATGCAGGGTTTTATGAATTGTCAGGTCACAGTGAGTTTTGTTGTCATGAAGCCTGACTCCTCTCTTTTCATTGTACAGAGAAACAATGAGGAAAGTAGGAACTACATGGCACAAGTTCTGATATTCCCAAAGGACAACAAAAATGATGTATTTCTGACAATGCTTGCCACTGCAATCAGCAGGGCTGCCAACCCCACTCCCATATTCCTAATACCAAAACCATTGTTAATGACTTTGGTGAAATTCAAGTTCAGGTTTCTCGGCAGCATACTTCCTCCACAGAGCAGAAGGGGAATCAGGTATCAATACTGCCTGACACTCATCCATATGACACCAGAGGTGCCACTCTACCCCCTTGGTCATGCAGTTATGGGTCAGTGCCTATCAAAGGCTTTGTTCTTCAATGCTCATTCATGGGCCGTAAGATTGATCCTACTTCTCCAACTATATTTAAAATTGCATTTAAATCTCTTTTAAAGACAATAAAATCAAATCTTTTGGATTAGTCTACAAAGTCTGGTATAAAAATTCAGTGAAAACACCAGTATTTATGAATTACAGCCTATCTGGTGTACAAACGACTGTAGTCATGGTGTTGAGTGAGACTGACAGAAACTTTGCAGTATAACTCAATATATTTATCAGTGTGCTATTCTGAAATAATAATTTCACTGCCACCACCACAAAAAAACCCCATAAAAGAACAACAACAAAAGACCACCAAACCAAGCCCAAAACTTTTCAGAATCAGCATTTGGAATTGGGGGGGCTAAGTATGTTGAGATTGCTGCAAGGATATTTAAAGACCCAATAACAATTTCTGTTAAATATATATTGTCATTTACTGTATTCTTAATATCATCTGAAGTAATGAAAATAACAACAGTACAGTAACAGCATTGCATCTGATCTGCCTCCCATATACAACAGTGTGATAGCAAGAGAAAAAGGGGAAAAGAAAAATGTGGACATTAGACTGCTATAAAGCTTCTCCATTTGCAGACAGGAGGAAAATGCTTAGATATTTTAAGCATAATTTTGAAGATTGATTATGGAGGTGTCTCTTCTAACTCCTATGCATTTTTGACAGATCTAAATAACAGATAAAGACTGCCACTGAAGAGAAGCAGGGGTCATTGATGTGCAATGTTACCTAAAAACATGTAACAGCTGCCCAATTTCCCTCCCTATCTTTTCAAAACAACTGTTGAACTCTCCTAACAACTCCCTGCTTTAGCTTCACGTACTCCTCTCCTATCTGGCACAGCACCTTCTGCTATGATTTCCAAATGTCCTCTTGACACAACACTTGTGCACGTACTGCTGCATCTGTTACTAATTAGGGAGGGATATTTAGCCTGGTTGGAGAATGACGCTCTTTGGCAGGGAAAGGAAGCCTGCAAGTCAGAAACACCTTTTCACTCTACTCCTATTAATTTTTATACACAGAAAAACAGAAAGAAAAGAGCCTGTGAACCCTCTACAGAAGGCCAGTGTATCTGTGCAGATTCAGGTTTCTTCCCAAGATGCTGGAATTTTTTTTTTTTTTTTTTTTTTTTTTGCTTTCCTTTGAACTCCCAGTCAGATTGGCATTTTTCCACATACCTGTCCATGACGGACCTTTTCTACTGACAGTTGTAAAAACTCTGTCTAGGTTGTCACAGACTGAACACAAATTGATACTGCCTAATTCAGCCAAAAACTATAGTATGGCACAGCGGAACAGAAACAGCAGACAAAATTATCAACTTGTCAGGAAACGTGCAGAGCAGACAAGAAAGCCTTTATAGTCTACATTAGTTTAATTTGCAAACATTTTGGATCAAAGGAACAGGATTTTCAGTACCAATAAAAGTGTTATAGTAAATTAAAGTATATTCTCACCAATGTTAAATGGTGAATATAGTGCTGCTTATGCCACAACAACACCCCCATATAGGACAGGACAGAATACTGCAACTGTAATTTCAGTAAGTTTGTACTTTATCTTGCAGGATTCCCATATCCACAAGTAAGACAAAGATGTGATCATCTATGTCATCAAAGGTAAGATTAATCAAATTCAGTTTTAGATACCCATGATTTATATAGCAGTCAGCAGATTTTACAACCAGTGGAGAGAAACTGGTGACATGTAAAATCAGATGGACATCTGCTTTATGATGAGCTGAATCGTGGTCGAAGCATGTCTGCTATTCTTGTGTTACTGTCAGTCTATCTCCGAAGTGTCTCTAGGTACAGGTGTGGAAAATTTCCCTATTTACTTTTGAAATCCAGGTGAACTGAGTCTATTGGTGACAATTTTTTACTGCCGACACTGGGCAGGACAGCTGAAGGAAATGCTTTGCAGGACCTGCAGTTAGGGAAGAGCTGGTAGGGGGTATGAAGGTCTACAGCAGATTCAGCTGTGGAGACCATGGGAGTTTTTGGGACTGGTGAAGGCAGTGAAGAAGTTGGTGTAATGGTAATTCTGGTTAGACACAATAATTGTTTCTTTTCCCCACAGTCAGGGTGGTCAAGGACAGGAATAGGTTTGCCAGACAGTTTGTGGAACATTCAAAACTTGACAAAGCCCTGAGCAACCTGATCTAAGTTCAAACTTAGCCCTGCTTTCACCAGGTGGGTGGACTAGAGACCTGAAGAGTTTTCTTCTAATTTAAATGATTCTGTGACTGAAGGATTCTATGACTCAATAGAGGTCATAAAAAACAGATGCTTAACTGTTAACTAAGAAGGCTGTGGTTCTTCAGCTTAATAAAATGGGCTTCAGAAGTTCAACTTTGGATGAAAACAGTAATATCTGGAGATGTGGTGAGAACTGCTAAGGCTTTTCTGAATCAAGGCTTTCCTAAACATAATCACTCCAGACACATTTGAAGACCCAAGATCATTTCTTCCCTGCTGCTGCAAAGGAACAAAGAATGAGTAAACTCTGACAAAAAGAAAATCAAAACAATCTTACAGATTCTGCCAGACTCTGCCCTTCTTGATGAGCCAGCATTTTGCAGCTTTCACTTATACAGCATTTTCAGAATGTCCCTGATTTTTGCTTTCCTCATATTGTTATTGTTACCCTTCCTCTCCCTTACTTCAGCTCTTTTATGCATTTCTAGTCCTCTTCAGCCATACTCTGCTGTCCAGTTCATTCTTGACTTGAACTGCAATCCTAAAAATTACTTTATTTACTCTTTCTCATGTGAAGACAAGAGATAAAAATGTTCAGTTGAATACACAAAAAACCATGCATATACACACTTGCTGCTTCTGTTTCCATCTAGTGGACAAATGGTGTTTAGTTTTTCCTAACCTTCCATATGCTGGTCTGTTTGTTTCATTCCAAATATCTTTACACAATTCACTACCAACCTAGAAAATGGGCATCTGTAGAACAATATATGAAATTCTACTGAATTCCTTTCATCATAATAACATTTAGAAAGAGGCCTCTCAGACATCTGGCAGCAAGACTAGGAAAATGATAGTTGCACATCTCTGAGTGCACCATGAGCATTTCCAACAGTAAATCTCACTGTTTCCCTGGAACCTCTTATTCCTCACAAAAGAAAACAAATCTGAAAACCATTGCTTTAAATGCTTGTGCTTCTGTCAGTAAAAAATGGTGCCACTCATTAAGAAGGAAAAACCCTTTTTATGAGAACTGTAAGTCCTATTGACAAATGGAACAGCTTATCATGTCCAGGACAAATGTTATAAATCAATAATTAGTGACAACATGCAGAGATTTAGGGCTCACTATCCTGACATAGAAAAAAACCACCTCCAACTTCCACGGCAACACCATATGCAGAATCCAGTTGTATCTGCTCATAAGACCAGGCCAAGCCATGAATTGTTTTTAGAGTGGACTATGTCTGCTATTTAGAGAATCATCTTAATAAGGATCCTTAATTCTTCCTAAAGCACAAACAAGATTGTCCAGCTTGTGACAGCAGACAGCAAGGTCAAATCACACGATCAGCATGATGAGAAACTTACTATTTCCTAACCCTGAACAGAATTTGTTTGCTTATTTCTGGAGGCAACCTAGCTCAAAGCATTAATGCATTTATGTTTTATGTTCCAGATTTCCAAAACATAGGAATGGGTTCTTATGCTGACTGTGGTATGTATAGAACTCATGTATAGAGCTTCAGATACTCATCAATAAAAATTTTGCCTGCCTTTTTGTAATGTGGTTTTTGTTAAAAATACCTAGTTGCTACATATTCCTTTATTCTACTAGAAAAGAAAAAGCCTGAAATACTTTTTTTGCTTGAACATATTCTGCATCCAAACGCAGAAATAGCATTTGAATAGCAGTATTGTCCTTCTTCATTTATCCCTCCTTTTTCCAGAAAGTTTCATACTCAGTCCACAGTTTTTAATTTTTTTTTAAAAATTTTTAATTGCTCTGGTCTTCCAGTATTTTCTTTGGTTGCAATTCCATGTTCAATGAATGCTCAGTACCATGGATCTGGCAGAACTGGTGTCCTTCAGCACAGATCACCATTTTCCATGTTTCCTTCTTTGAACGACTTAACGATGTCGGCAATTTTCTCACATGAAGTAAAAATAAACCCAGGAAGTGCCTTTAATTTTGAGTGCTGTTGGGTGCAAAGGGTTTTCAGCTCCTTGTAGAACGAAATTTGCACCTAACAGGCATACTCAATCATTTGAAATACAAATGTTCAGTCAGAAATTAATAAATTATCTGCATAGGAGTATAAACTGCAAAACAGAGCAGTAGTGAAAACCTACTCCTACAAGTACTTTTAAATATAAATGCAACCTAAAATCAGAAAACTTTGAATTTGCTGTTTTTTCAGAATACAGACCGTTGTTCCTACCTTTCAACTTAATACATATAAAATGATTTAATTATCATTACAATTACTAAAAGAGCATTGCTCTTGGTAAGAGTGGTCCACTGTGTGGTCACTGTAGCTTTCAATCTCACCCATCATCATTCACCTCTTCTCCATTTCGGTTTTTCTTTTGTCTTATGTGGCATGGAACAATCTTTCAAGAAGCGCCCCGCTGTGAGTATCTGCAGAGTGCACTCTCATAAATTCAGTATTACCAAACAGCATGATCCCTACCGTAACTTTTTTTTTTTGCACATTTTGCATATATTTTTCAGGTTTCAGGCAATCTTTAAATCATTCCACCAACATGATGATTCAGAAAAGCCAAAGTATTCTCATATATTGCAAAGGGTAAATTAAGTGAAACTGTCAACACTTCATAGGAATTTTTTATCTCAGCAGACTAAAAACTAGTAAAATATAAACTGTGTTACCAGCATTACAAACAAAATCTCTCTACTTCATGCTTTCAGTGAGGGGAATAGTACCTGAAGTCAAACACAAACACAAATAAAATTTTCTTCCACCCCTTCCCAAAACATCAGATTTGACTTGCATACACAAGTATGCAAGAAGATTTATTGATCTTCCCTTCCAGTAACTGAAAGTCACAACCAGATGTTCTCTATATTCCAAATTATAACCTATCAGTATAGCACATACATTAAAACCATCACTTTCATTACTAACACAATATAAATAATGCAAAAATCAGTAAAATGAGAAACCTGCTGCTCCATTAGGATTTTAGTTATTTCTCTGCCAAGTCAGCACATTCTCAATCATCACATTTCTGGAAAATCACTGTTTCTGTATACTGCTGTTTCCCTCAGCAGTTAAATGAAAAAAATACTCATGAAACCTGTTGTCATTCTGTATTAAATCTTTATTAAGTATTTTGATAATGTCAAATGTAAGGTCTTCTATAAGAAGCATATACAGGGGTCATTTTTCTCTCTATATATGATTCTGTTACTAAGTCTGCACTGCGTATGAAGACACCAAAGCTTTCTAAAGATCATTTATCACAACACTGCATACTACTAAAACTGAAGTATTCCATTTATTTTAAATCAAGTTGTAGCACTAGTATAGTCTAGGGCTTTGTTTTGAAATTACATTGTGTCTTGCCTTCACTAGGTGACCAGGTCATAATCCTCCCACAGTAGTGGCTGGTGAGATTGCTTTAAATTAACAGGCACTGCTAACAATTACTTGAAAACAGATAGTCCTGTTAGAAAAAAGCCATGATCCAAATTCCACAATTTCTTTTTTTTCCCCCACCAAATCTGCTAAAATTTTACTCATCTATTTATCCAACATTATTGTTAGCTGTACCTCTTTGTCCTTAATATAAATGAGAAAACTGGAAAATAAGCCAACTACACTTACGAAACAGTGCAAAATAAAGACTGAACATTGATTTCAATGACTGAATTTTTTCCACATTATTCAAAACTACAGTGTGAGCATTTGGATTTTATATGCAGCAGCAGGTTTGATAGAATTCGCTATGTTCTGCTTTATCTTTGTGGGTAAACTGTTCAGCTGCTTATTTTTGAGGAGAAAGATTAAAAAACCAGCACCAACCCCCACCATTAATCTCTAATTCTCTAATCACACAAAAGAAATACTCCATAACCTAACAACATTAGGTAGCCATGCCTGAAGTTTCTCCCTTAGGAAAGCTGTTTTCAGTTCTCTTGCTACATCAGATGGGACCATCTTGCTGCCAAGAGCCTGTGTTCTTGGATGTAGCTGCAGTTCTTGAGGATGGATAAAGCCTCCTCAGCTGGAAAAACCTGGCTGCAGAAGGAACGATGAGAAGAAACACTGAGTGCTGCCCATCCTTGCTCTGAAATGTTCTGAAGTTTTTCTTCTCATGTTTTTTTCCTGTGTTTGTTTTTGTTTTGTTGTTTTTCACTCTAACTCATAGTACTCATTTCATACCAGGAGCAGAAAAGGAGCCAAGGACTCCCTCAAGCTGTCTACACACTAGACAATTTCCAGTATTTTTTGTGGAAATAGCACAAATACCAGAATGGAGGAGAACATAGGAAAACAGGAGCTGCCCTTATCCTCTACTACATTTCTATTACTCCTGCACAATAACTGAATTTTTATTTGGGCACAATTTTTTTGAACTCTAGCTTAAGGCTGGCAGACAAACAACCAGAGGAAAGTAAGACTTTTGAGACCCTTAGTCTTTCACGGTTTTCTTTTAAAAATCGGCTGTGTAGCATTTGTCTCAATAACTATTTTTGACCCCATTCCTGCAGAAAGCTTGTGTCAGATGCAATAACTAGTATAAGAGGGACTAGACCCAACCGGAATTACTTTCACTATTTGCACACCCTGGGACAGAGTGTAGAGTTAGCTATGCCAGAGGGCTTCTCTCCAGGGTATGGCTTGATGCAGCCTGTGTACTGCCATCAGGTAGTGTCTGCACACAGAAACCCAGCTGGCCTCTGCAAGCACAAGTGAGAGACACCTTTGCTGTTGAGGCTCTTGGTTCTTCATTTCAGGATGTAGATTATAAGAGCATCTGAGGAGTAACAGCTTGGGAAATGTGAAGGTGATGGAAGACCTTCAAGGAATCTGTTCCAGAGCTTTGTTCATCCTTATTGGCCTTCTCCGCACTTTTCCAGCTCTGCTGCATGTCTTTGGTGCGGGGAGGAACTGAGCTGTGACAAGCCGTGAGCTGACCTTGGGGACAGCCTGTCACAACAGCAACATCCCATCTCTGAGTCATAACATTTGGAGCACGTGAATTTATGTGCCACATTAGGGTTGCATTTTGCCTACAAACATCATTCGACATTTATCTACATTGAGTATCATTTGCGGATTTATTACCCAAGCATTTTTCCTTGTAAGGACCTTTTGCAGCTCCTTAGCTGGCCCTCTGAGGTTTAGTGGGGCATTGACAAACTTCTTGTTTTGCAAACTTCGGCATTTGCCTCCTTTGCTGAACTATTTACAAATATATAGAAAAGAACAGGTCCTGGCACAGATGTCACCTCATTTCACTGATTCCTGCTCTCTATTCCTTAGCCTCCCTCTCCATGCAAGAACTGCTTTCCCTGTACCTCTAAGGGATTAACTTTTCCTTACACAGATGAAAATGGTGTCCTTCCTACTAATGCTCACTTTACATGTCCCTACTGTTTTGTGTCTGTACATTAATGACAATTCAAGATCAAAGAAAAATTCCAATCAGTTGCAATGAACTGACTAGATTTCATATACTTTCCTAAACTGATGTACTCCCCAAAACAGCTTTGCTGGTTTGGCACACTGTGCCTACTGCTTTTAGGGAAGAGCTGTGTCCTGGTTTCAGATGGGATAGAGCTAGCTTTCTTCCTAACAGCTGGTACAGTGCTACGTTTTGGATTCAGTGTGGCTCAGTAGTGCTTACCCTACGTCAAGGATGTTTCAGAGAGGAGGCTCCATATCTGGCCCAAGAAATGTAATTTTTCAGGTTCTGTAAGTTTCCTGAACATTTTTATTCACTCATTCTGCATGAAATGTTAAATTGAACTAGAGCTCTCCGAAAATAACAGAAAAAGGAGAGAAGCTAATTCAGCAGGAAGACTGAATCCTGACTTGTGAGACCTTTGTGATCCAACTCTGCTCTGGAAGCATGTATTTTAAACTTTCCATACTACTTCATCTTTGAGGATGAAAGGATTTCAGTTTCAACAGCTTTCAACACACACCACTTTAAATGCACCAAAAATAATTTTTAAAAAATTGAAAACATACAAATGGAAAAAAAAGTCCCTTACAGTAAGAAACCTCCCACAACATTGAACTGAAATGACCAATATATATTTCTGTCTCCTCTATAGAGATTTCATTTGCTGTATTTTGCGAACAACAAACTATTTTAAGCTTCTAAATTGCTGTATGAGTCACACTGATGATAAAAGCCAGCAGAACACATTTGAACTTTGCACACATCCATCTCTCCATGTTTTTAATGGTTTAGAACAGCCCTAATGTATTTACACAGGTTAGGCAGCTTAAAAGCTGGAACACAGGAAACCTTTGGGCTAAGCTCAATATGATTAAAGTTCACAGTAATGGATGAAAAGAAAAATCAGAACACACTACAACAACAAAAAAATTCTAAACAACTGTTTTGCAAACACTTTAAATTGCAGAATTTTGTTGTTCAAAAAACAACTAAATACAATTTTCTCACTTACTAAAAATACTTTTATTACAAAATTTTCTTCATTTTTCAAAAGGCAGTTTGGCAAAAGTATTAAATATTACACATGGAATATGTCCTTATGTAGTAAATTTCATGCTTTACAGTAACCCATACAGCTAACAATTCATCTTCTCCAGAAATGCACTTTACAAAGTGAAAGAAAAAATGAAGAAAATCAGAAACTCTCATTGTGCTCATGTTCTACAACTATGACATGACAAACATCTGTAATTGTATTTCAAGGAATTGAAACCAGAGATTTATCTACTTGGAGATCTATAAAGATATTTTAAGTGGCCCAAGTAACACATACAAAATATTATGGTAACTCATCAAAAATACAGATAGCAGTTAGACAAGTTACCTTGAGGGTGGAAAAACAAAAGTCTTCTTCTTTTACAACGTCAATATTTATATTTCACTAAAAAAGGTTCTTTCCAAGATCATGAAATCTTTTGTAGCTGGAAAGGTTTCAGTCTCATGTATGCAATTCAGTTTCAGTAATTCTTAAAATTCTTTAAGACCATTTAAAAATAGTGAATCTTTTATAAAATATGTTTTAAATTCACATTCTTTTTGTAAGGTCTTTTCTTCATTAGTAAATTAATCAAGACTAGGAAAAGGAGGTAATGGGCATCAGGCTTACATGCAGAGATATTTAACTTGGTAATATCAATTTCAATATTACAGGATCAATTAGACTGAACACTATGTTGTCAACCAGACCATGGCCCTGGGTGCCACATCCAGTCTTTCCTTAAACACCTCCAGAGATGGTGACTCCACCACCTCCCTGGGCAGCCCCTTCCAGTGTTTAATCACCTTTTCTGTGAAAAAATTCTCCCCAATGTCCAATATAAAGCTACCCTGGCATGGCTTGAGGCCATGTCCTCTCTTCCTGTCACTGGTTGCCTTCGAGAAGAGACCAATTCCCTCCTGGCCACAACCTCCTTCCAGGCAGCTGCAGAGATGGTAAGATTTCCCCTGAGCCTCCTTTTCTCCAGGCTAAACACCCCCAGCTCCCTCAGCTGCTCCTCACAGGATTTGTTCTCCCCAGCTGACCCTTCGCCAACTCTGTCACCCTTCTCTAGACTCACTCGAGCACCTCAGTGTCCTACAGGAAGTGTATATTGTCAGAATGAGCTTCATTATAGGTAAAGGATTATAGCTGGTTGTGAGCTCTCCCACTTTAAAGCAAAATTGTCATTTAAGGAAATGCAAGCAGAACAACAGTGTGACAATTAGGTGTAAATCCCATCTCAAAATCCCACTAAGTATCTGTAGTCACCTGTAGTTATCTGTAGTACCATAATAAAACATAATCATAATAAAATTAAATTCATCATAATTAACTTACACTCTTAGTATGTAGTCTTTGTTTATTCAGACTTAAAAAACCTTTCAAAACAAAAATAGGAGGAAAGTAGGGGAACAACCTAATAAACTATACAAAGTCACACAGTTAGGGGATTATTAAGGGTCATTCTCCACTGTGACATCTGTGGCTCATCCTTTACTTAGGAAAGGGCCTCCTCATGGCTAAAGGTGCTCACACACAAGACTGAAGTGCTAGACAGGAACAAGTGCTAGCTTGCTGTATCAAATGATACTATAATTAACATTTATATTAATCCAGTCAGTATTTGCATATGCAGAAGAAATTGGCAGGTTAGACTGTTTTGAAGGCAGGGAGGGAGCCAAGCATTGCACTCTGCTGCTGGTGCTCCTTTCGTCTCACTGAACAGTGCCAAATTCACAGTCCAAAGCAAATGTGTAGCTCAGCCAGTGACAATGCAGCCTTTTCCACAACATTTCATCAATATATTTGAATGTGCTTCACACAGAACTCCTTTGAAAGGACAATGGTACAGTGAGAGAAGCCCTTGTTTCTTGACCCAAATGATTCTGTAATGCTGCTTGCCAGCAAGTAGCTTGGCTTCAGTAGCAGACCTAAAAAAGCTTTCAAAAACTAAGCAGTTTTTCAAAAATAAGTCCAATTTAACCTATCAAAAAGCATAACTAGAATTGATTAGAGCACCTGCTTGTACGAGTACTTTCCACAAGCACTTGTTGGTTAGCAGAAACCAAGTGCCAGTGACACTGCCTTCTCCCGTCCAGCAGACATCTTGGTCACTACCTGCCATCGAGGATAGCTAAGTCACTTCCAGCTTTTCCAAACTTCAGCCATCTAAGGTGGGATTCTCCAAATCAAGTGCACATCTCACAGGGCAAGTATTTTAGAAAACTTCACACAGGACAATATGGCCTGAGTACAAGAAAATGGGAAAATGGGTTTATAATTTAAAACACAATACTTTCATCTTTGAAAAGCTCCAGTATTTGCACTTTTATGTTTGCGTCATATTTTATTCTGTGGGGAGAAGGGCTGCAGGGTCACACTGGCAACAATTAAAGAAAAAAGTGAAAACTTCTTAGGACAGGTTGTGCCTTTCTGTTGGCTCTGAGCACACCAATGAACTGAAGGAACATCAAGGGGTACTCTGGGCATGTCAGTAATGGAGCAGCCCCATAAGACACAGTGTTCCAGGTTCAGCTGATGCTTCCAGAATCTTTAACATGAAAGGCAGTCTTTCATAATTCAACTTGACCATGCTACACCGGGGAAGAAACATACACACGCACTAATGTGCGTATGCTGACACACAGATGGAACAGTATGTCTGAACACAAGCTCCATTCAGATATAAGAGTGTGGGTGGCCATTTCGGAGTTTCCCATGGCAACAATTAGTTATGGGCCCACATTAGCACAAGTCCTTGCCTGTTGGAAGAAAAGCATAGTTTCTGCAAGTATGCAGATTTATGCAGAAAACAAATATGCACTGGAGGACACTTCAGTGTTTTCTCTGCTTGCGGGTGGTGTCCCTTACCTCCTGACAAGCACACAGTCACCTTTCCCTCACTTGGCAGAGGAGGCAGCCTGCCAGCTTCATGAGTACTGGAAGAGGAGATACTATTTTCTATCATTTTCCTCTGCAGTTAATGCAATGCTGTTGACAGAGGATATTGCACAACATCAGCAATTTCATTCACCATAACATCTCATAAACTCAAACAGATTAAGAAGTTTATCCTTAAAGCACATTCTCACTTTCAAGCTAGGGAGCCAGGACACAGATATTAATCAATTTTTCATGGACATGGACGAATTTCTATGGCACAGCCAGATGCTGAAAGCTTGTTTCAGACCAGTATCGTTATTACAGAACTATTGCTTTTTGGAAACACAGGGATTTTGCCTTCTTTAGGACAAGTAAATGGCTTTGGAAGCTCACCTGTTCCTGCCAACATGCCTCAGCCTTATCTGGAGAGCTCAGATTATTGCTACCTCTTTGCCTTTCTGCTGAGACCAACAACAGGTATGTCTGCCAGTGACAATTCAGGCAAACGTTTCCCTCCAGGAATGCAAAAAAATGAAAATGGTAATTTCACACCAATCATGTGGGAATCACCTATGAATAATAAAAAAACTCAACTAACCCCCCATCTCGTTCACGTCTTAGCACTGAAATAAACAGCTGGGAACTCAGGACAACCTGAACCTCCTAGAGACATATCTACCCTGTAGCCATCTCAAATATGGAATAACTTGTATTGCTTATTTAATATCTAAGACTTGCCCTGATTAAAAGGAAGTAAGTTTCATTTTTATGCATTTCTGTAAAAAATCATGTCTTTCTAACATGCTGCATTTAAATGCTATGGTGCATTAACAACTAGGAAATGCTGTGAGACTTCCTGACATATACAAGTCACAGCAGCTTTACCTCCGGTAATGATATGATGGATTCAGGGCTTTTCTAAAAGTAATTTGTTAGAAGACTATAGCAGCTTTTCATAAACTACAGCTGAATGCATGATGGGATTCCCACAGCAATTAGGACAACATACAGAGACCACTTCTCTTTTTACCAAGGAGTCCTACCAATGCAAACCATACGGTATTTTTACCAGTCCCCACCTGTGTTCCTAAACAGGGTTAAGGTCCACATACTAAGGCTAATATTCCGTTTTCTTTAGGGATAGGTATGACTTTGGGAAAAACAATGCTGTTTCTAGAAAGCCAGTGCTTATATAGAGGTATCTTGGGATTACTGGAACTGTTAATTGTATTTCACACATCTTTGCAAGTTGCTGAGATGTGAAGTCCATGAAGTGAGAAGCACTGACATGGTCATAACTCATGTGATTTGAGAAATTTCCAGGGGGTACAAAGAAATTAAATAGCAAGGCTTTAACTGTTGACACTTCTCTAAAACAGAACAAAACACAGCCTTAAGAAAAAAATGCTCTTTTGGATTTAAAAAACTGGAAAAAATATTTACATTGAATTCTCATGGTAACATGCTTTCATAACTGAAAAACAACATTTAACAATAATTTATAATCAAGTCTTCTGTTATAATGCTGGACAACACAGACCAAACGCTAACTCTGATAGATATTATCCTTTCAGTCCTTCCTGTAACTAACACTGCTACTTAGGACTATTAGCTAGAAAAACTGGTGTAGTAGAATAGCAGCACTGCTGCACTGAGGGGATAAGATAACATGTCAGATTGGGAGCTCTGCAAGGAGAATATAGTTATTTTGAGATGGTCAGGACTTCTGGAAAGAAACCCTCCCCTCCTGCAGAACACCAACTGGAAGCAGTCACTCACTTATCTCAAGAAAACATTCACAAGCTTGTACCACATGCAAACGTGCCAGATTCTGTAACGCACGTTCCTCATGGTAAAAAACCAAATATTTCTTGACTCAGGGAGGAAAAAAAGGACAAACCAGAGAAAAATCTACTTTAAACTATCAACAGTGTTCCTAGTCTTGGAAAACAACATAATATCAGCTGCATGTTTTGGGCCACCACATGAAATTCTGACAGCTTTGTCTCTGTTACCTCTCTTAACATGATGTTTCTGTCAGGAGGGTTTTTGCAATATTATTGCAAGTATTTTTGTAGACAAGGATTTAACTCTACTTAACTGGCTTGGCCAGGAATAGGAGGTTAAACCGAGTCAGCTGTGACAGCTGGATAGCCTGAAGAGCTCCCAGTGCATCCTTTCAAGAACAAAATCTTGCCCTCTACATCTGTAAAGTATGGCATTATCCAGCCAGGACTTTAATTGAGTTCTGAAGGTCCCTAGGTGTGTTGAAAGGCATGTGACAAGAGCACAAGGAGATACCTTGGGTTTTTCTGATAAACTTCTATAGCTTCCTATTGTGCAATTGCTATGATATCAGAAAGGAAAGATAATAAATTATTGATCTCACATCCATTTCACTACTTGTGGAGTTGCCTTAGATGCTTCTCTTTTAACTGCAAAGTGACTTAATAGATCTTCACAGCATGAAGGCTGAGCTCTGCAGCCAGGTGGACATATCCTTGGGTAACAGGGCAATTTTACACAGGACAGTTACAGTCAAAGCTAACTCAACAAGTTAGCAAGACCAAACATCCTCTACAAATCCACTGAAGAATACACTGGAGAATGAAACAGCTCACTAGAAAATAAATTATGTTGTTTTTATATACACAAGCCAGCATTTCTGACATTTTTCACCAGTGTTTTATACCCCCCTTTTAATAAACCACTCATATTTCCTTTGCCCTGTGAAATAAATGGGCTTAATTAAGTGGTGGAGAATAATCAGACCAGTGACTTACACTTCTCAACACCTCACTGGGATGAATCCCAAATATCACATAGATTATGACAGAAAATACTTATGTGTTATACTCTACCCTCAACTATTTCTGGTGCCGGAGCCCTCTAAAAGAGACACCAAGAACTTGAAAAGGCATTTATTTTCCTTGCCAAACCATGAACCACTAATAATTTCCATTCCTTTAATAATTACTTTTAACTTCCAGAAAAACTCTTCACTGTAAGCAAAGATCAACAGGGGATATATACAAGGATTAAAACAGATGGTTTGGATTAAAACCTATACAACAGTAACTATAGTTGACATCAGCATTTTTACTGAAGTAATTACATTGGCTATTAACTACTTGATCACTAACAGCAGATAATAAATAGACCATGTTAACATTTATAGTTATTTCCTACATTTCCTTCCTTAACACTTGCAGTTTTCCTGTTAAACCATCATATTATTCTTTGTTTGGTGTTTCAGCAATGAGGAGACCAGATACAAATTCAAAGGGCATAATGACATTCTTTTGCTTGTACACGTTTTTTGTTGATGGCTTAATATTTATTAAATACTATCTGTTTTTCCTGTTATCCAGTAAGCATAGGTAGCAAACACAAAGTGCTTTTAAAAACAACACAATGCACATGGTGTTTGCCTGCCAGGCACATAATTGGTCTTGTTATTTTGTCTTTACAAAGTGAGAAACAGAGAAGGGTTCTACCAGATAGGGATTCAAGGTTAAATTCTTGATCCAAGTCAGTTTTCAAATTTGCTTCTGAAGTTTCTGTCAGCTTTTAAGCCAAGACTACACATTTCTAGGGGAGTAATAAATAAACAAAATCCCAGACCAAATACAAAATAAACATACTTCCTTTCAGCATGTTTCTCTGAATATGCTCAGGGTACAGTTTGGGATAGCTGACAGAAGACACACTTCTTGGTCTGGGTGAATCTCTGGCCTTTCCCCGGGCAGCCCCCACTCCACCATTCCAGCAGTGCTGTGCCGAGTGTTTGTGCACACGGCTGCGGGGCTCCAGCAGCCCCCACTCACACCCTTCCCCATCACTCCCTTGGTGCCCTGCAGAACTGCACTGCTTTCCATCCCGTCCTGCCACACACCTCTCGCAGCAGAACAGATCTTGATTTAATTCCTCCATGTGCAATCTGTAGACAAGAGACACACTTGGATGTGAGAGCTCATTTGCTCCTCTTTTCCCCTTTTGATTAATTTTTTTAATCTATACAAGCCCTTCTATTTTATCCCTGGCATTTTTTAAAAGACCCTTTGCTTACAGTCCTTTATCAAAGGCTCTCACAAAACCCACAATGCAGGGAGTGAACAACTGTCTCTCTCCCTGACCAGCTTAATGAGAATGAAACACAGGACTGCATTGGCAATATGCGTGGCTCTTTAGATAGTCCACCAACTTTATTAGCCTACATTATGGCTATTCAACACCTCTTTGCAGCAAATGACTTAGTAAAAGACATTTAATTATCTGTTAAAAAAAACCCCCTGTACTTCTACAAAAAGAAAATCTTCACTGCATTATGCAGGAAGAATTCTAAGTCCCTAGCAGCATGACAATCTGTTAGTTGTTCTGAAGAAAACTGACCATTGCTGTTACTACTTGATTCCAGAGCATGCTTCTACAAAGGGAAGAATAGCAAGCAAAGTAGAGAAACCTTTATCTTAAGCAGCAGGACTTTTTCCAGCTTTAGAAGCTAGAGAGTCCTACTGGTAGTTTGCAGCTCTGCCTCTCACCTACTGCATCATTCTTCCATAGTTCATTCCAGGCACCTCTCCAGTAGTACAGAAGGGAAAGAGATTATGCCAAGTGCTTTTATTCTCCAAGGGGAACCTTGCCAGAAACTTGTTGTGGAGGGTCATACCAGGGCCAAGCTCCCCAACCGTATCTCGTTCCCATTCCCCTTTCCATCCTCAGGAGTTGTTAATCACCTGGGTACCAGTTTAGTGTGCTGGAGTGTAACAAGGAAGACTGGGGCAGTTGCCAGGGTTGGGAACAGGAAACTGGGGGAGTCTCTGGAGCCCAAGTGACCAAAAATTCTTCAAGGCTGGAATTAAGTACCCTTCAGATGGTTGCTCCAGTTCCAAAGCTATCAAACTGTGCTCACAGTTCTGCTGCAATGCTGAGAATCATCTGGTTCTGCTGCAGGTGGTGGCCAGTGCAAAGCTTTAAAAGTCACTCTGTGTGACTCAAGAATGGCATCTTGTGAACTCCTGCTCTAGAATGTTTCTTGTTCACTTCTGATCCCTTGGAACAGCTGAGGAAAACACCCAGTTGTGCCAAAATATTGCTGAGGTACACACAATACTCCCTCATTTATACTGGTAGAAACCAGGTCTGTTCAATTACAGCTCTCCAAATTCCAGTCACACTTTTGCTCAGTTTCCAGTACAATCCCCACTGTCACTTCTGAAGAACACAGCATTGAAAGGGAATGTGCAACATTGCAAACAGTCTACTGGTTCTATAAATCTCTTCTATTTTAAATCAGGCAGTGCAAGTTACTACACAATAACTGCATCATTGTTTAAATTAATGAAAAAGTCACCCCTTCTCTGAGCATTCCATTATATGCTATGAATATGGAGCAAATAGAGGTTCTTTTTCCTGTTAGAGTTGGATGGTATTGAAAGAAATTCGCTCTATGTGTACTTTACTGTATGGAATGATTCATTACAACTCATGTAATCTGCTTTTATAATATAGAAATGTTTATTTGCTAGAGCTACTTTTCTTTCCCCTGGTGCGGAGTTAGTTTATTAACTGCATTGATTTGGCTAGTGCAGTACACACTGTTTCACTAATTCACATTAAATACACAACTACATTTAAAATACAAAGTGGAGTTAAAGACTGTAATTAGGAATTTTCTCACTTGTTAGTTTCTTACATAGTGGTAACAAACTGCTGTGTATGGTTTTGCATAATTTCTATCATCCAATCTTCCTCCATAAATACACAGGCTTCACTGCATGTGTGGGCAAAAGTTCATATTTCAAACTGGCCTCACTCCTCTGAAAGCAAGCCACAAGTGGCCACCATCTGGAGCAGTTCTGGTTCACAGGAGCACCAGTGTGTGTTGGTGGCTAGGCTGCAGTCTGTAAGTCTGCCTGGGAGAGCAAAGATCTGCTGGGATCACAAGCTTTCCCACTGGGAGGGAGAAAGACTGACCTCTCCTTCTGACAACACCAGGCACTAACCACTGATGAGTTGCTAATTCTCACAAGTTGCCTCAAAACACAGCAATCAGAGGACTGCAAATTGGCAAGTCTGTATTTAACAAAGAACATATGATGGCAACAAAAGAGCAATGAAGGAAATACACACAATAGCAGGAATATTAAGGATGACAGAGATAACTGGATGGGGAAACTTTGACATGTACATTATTTTACAGGGTGTCTGACTGAAGCTGACTGTCCATGAAGTGTTTTTGGCAGGCTTGCAGGTGAAGGTATTCAAAGGCTTGAAAATGTCCAGTAGATGTTGGAGTCACAGATGTGGTTTGGAGGACAAGACAAAGGAGACTAGTTTCTGCACCCCAGGTTAGCATTTAAATCATTGGATCTACTCAGATACAAGCCTAAACACAGACATTTAGGGGCACAAATACCTTAAAATGTGTTTATTTTTTGAGTTTTCTTATAAAATATAGCCCTGTCTGCAATTTATTTTCAGCATGTGTTTTCCACGTTTAGAAATCCCAAATAATTTTCTGTTAAAGACAGACAGGCAAAGTGAAATCCTTTCTTCTCCATGAGATACTGTCACACAGGCCCAGACAAATGGTTTATCTAAAATATATACTACTTGGTAGGAAGCAAGAGCAGTAAAAGCAACTCAGAAGTGCACTTCCTTGGCCTTCCCTCAGATTTTTCTGCTAGTCATCAAAGCCATCCTTAATCCCAATGGAAAGTGATGATGGAAATACTATTTTTCTCTCTGCCAAAATGAATCTTCTCTTCAGCTGAAATGGTTTAGCCAGATCACAGTGGTATAACTTACGCTTCCCTGTGCCAAGCTTTCTGATTCTGGCTCTTGGAATGTGTCTGTAGCAATTTTTTCTGCATAATGGAACACATTTCTAGCACAGAAATACTTAAACTTCAGGAAATAAGGCAACTATTCTAAAGGCTTTGTTTTGAGGTGGAAGTTTTAAACCTGCCTTCTCAACAGTTTTGCCCCCATCTACGTACACCAGGATGTACCACATTGATCAGGGTTTTCAGCTTCTCAGATTTTACTGCCAGCTCTGCTTGGACTCATGTTCCATATCTAGCTGCATATAATTGAGAAAACAGGCAAAACAGAGAAAGGCCATAGCAAAGACGAACCTACTAGAAGAGCTGAGAAGAGAAAATGACCACCATGAATGAATGACTACCAACTTTATTATGTCACTACTGTTTACCAAGAGAAGGCAAGAATGTTTGCAGCTTAGGCTAAGGAAGAGTCTGTCCTTTTGCTCCTTCCTAACAAGATTAGGATTGTAATATACACAAATATGTCTAGTCTTCACGATTATCAAAGAAGTTATTAAAAATAAAAAAATACCTGAGAAATGGTTTGTCACTGCACTGACTGCATCTATAAAATTTGAGTTCACCTAAATCACAAAACATGTTTATAGACAAGACCATTTTTCTGAATAGTTCAGGCCAAGCGAGGAAGTCCCTGGTACCTCCTGACTCCATGAACTGATGGATGAATTTCCCTTTCCTAGAAGAGAATATGCTGCCATTCAAAGGCCCCTTTCTGCTTATTCTAATTCTAATAATTCCTTCACATGGCACAGTAGTCTTTAGACAACGTGTCTGCTACTAAACTCCTTGGAGATGGCAAGACTCAACTGCTTTCTCTCAACCCAGTGAGAAGACCCCTCACCTTGGGAGCAGCAGAAAACCTACAGTGGGTGGCTGAGCAGCTATGACGCTACCCAGAAGAAAGCACACAGAATTATGCACATTGAAACAAGGCAGCTGCAAGGAAGAGGCCCAGTTCAAAATGAAGACACCTAAATTTAGCTCTCTTTATGCCACATAGGGCAAAATGCAGTTGCCTAAACATGTGTAGCTATCTCGGACTGCCCAGGATACTCTGCCTGCCTTCCAGCTTCTGCTTTAAAGGCATAGGTGTGCTATCTACAAGTTTTATGGAGATTTTTTGAGTACCTAGAGGATATCCCTGAGATGAATATTATTCTTAGGTGTCCAAGCTCCCAATAGTCATTAGAGAGTTAGTCAAAATAGGCCCTGGAACAAAGAGTAGCCAATAGAGTTGATTTAATTGCCTGAAAAGAGATGGTCAAATACATATCAAATACTGGCCTTAAGGTTTTCACAGAGCTCTTTAAGCTTCTGACCATTCCAGAAAGATGCAGATGTCCTGCAGGTGCTCTGGTATCACTGGGAGCCCTGCACAGAAGTCTTGGCTACTCAGGCATGTCTTTAATGACACTGAAGCCCTATGCATGTGTTATGGATTCAGACTCCAGCTCTGCAAGTGGAGCACTGATACCCAGCACACAGATATAGTAGGTTGGTTTATCATGAATATGTACTGCACACAAAGCATCAAAGTACAACAATAGACACCAGTAAAACAAAAGGACATCCTGATGGAAATAAAAATTTGATTGGATTTGTTTTAGAAAGGAAAATAACTTATTCTATTTCTTGCATAAAAGTTATGCAAATAGAATATTTGAGCATAGCAGATTCATCAAATAATTTTAAAAGTTGTAATGGAAAAAGATAAATACATTTTTCAAATCTGATTAGATGAAATGAACAATAATTTAAAGATTGTAGCTCTTAAAATTGTCATTGTACAAAACCAGTTCACACAAAATTATTTTTCTTGTGCTATCATTAAATATGAACGCCTCTCTAAACCTGTTTCAGAGGATGAATTAACATAACTCTAATAGTCTGGAATGAACTTTGATCTATCATAAAAATACAGTAAAAGACATTTCCCACTTTTTTTCACTGGGAAGAAATAAATTTTGGAACTCCTTGAGCTTATGTATTGTTTAATTAACTGGGACTAATTCCCAGTTTATTCCTCTATGTCCTTATGTGAGCTACACTCATCAGTTGTAGAGAAGGAACAAGCAAACAACATTACAACTTTCATTTTGCCTCCTGAACACATTTCAGTCTGTATCTGGAGCAAATCCCTTCAACTGCTTCTGATGTCAGCAGGTATAGTAACCAAAATACCTCGGTGAATTCTGGATATGTATTTGAAACATCACAGTTACATTAATGTAAAATCTCAAACACAAACTGTGTATTCGTACACAAATACAAGATTTTTTTTTTTTTCCCCCTGAACTACAATTAATACTGCACAGATGTAGGAGATCTGCTTATGAGGCAACACTCTTTCTTGTTTATGTACCCATTTAACTACATTAAACTAAAATGTCAAAATCACACAATTCGCCATCTTCAAAGCAATCTAAATTCCCAGAAGCCTAATTCCGCCGACAAAAATGTCTTAATCAGCTGTGAAAATGGGCCCTGTGCTTTCTAATCCTGAAGGCACAAAATCCATTTACCTATGGTAATTATGCACCTATTAGAAATTACCTTCCTGTTGTTGTGGCCTTTACTTTCTTTCTACCCCTGTCTCTGTTCTGCCCTTGTCATTGTACATCAGGCAGCTACAGGCATGGACAGCACATGGGTCAGCAACCCTGATAAAGGGCTGAAAGCCCCAGACCTGCTCAGCCCTGAATTACAGTCAAAGACCTGGGGCAGTGGACATGCTTGATCACTTTGAACATCACCCTCTCAGAGACAGTGGGCACCGCTATCACTTCATGCTAGCTGCAGTCTCAGTTTAGGGAACTGGCAAGCCAGCCTCTTTGCAAGAGGAGAGCATGAAAAACAAGCTAAACGAATAGAAAGCCTCCAGCAGAACTGGCTAACAGCCTGGAGACAGCAAATAGGTGACTAAATGTCCAGTGTCTGGTCTCAACTGTTGTGCAGTTGCCTGGCCAACTGCTGGCCTCCCACCCTTGGTCCCGCCAGAAGGAAATATGTATGGGGTTTCACTCTGTCAAGGCTGGATCTGGCTTCATGGCACTAAGCCAGCCCCAAGCACCCTCTTGTAAGGCTGATCTTAAGCTTTGTTTACTTTCAAGACACAAAAGCATCCCATGTACAAGTCTGTATTACACTGGTTCAGTACTGGGCTTTGGTACAAGACTACCCAGCATATGTAATTTTTATTTCTTCTGCTGCCAGAAGAAATAGAACTACTGATGTGAATTTTTTAGGGAACCATGACACCATAGATCCAATCCCCAGGCAATATATCAGATATGGTACAAGTACAGACCACATTTAATTAAGTTTATATGGAGGTGTCAGCAAGACTGTGCTGGGCAGAGCACTTTAAGATTGTCAGGATTCATCACCTGAGTGGGGCTGGATACTCATGAGAACTTTTGCAGATATGAGCACACTCACATGGAAGAAAAAAAGACCAAAACATGTAATAAACAGGTCTTGTCTAATAAAATCACAAAAGAACAGCAAATGGATGTTCTTTTATGCTGTTATCTCAAATACCCATGTTCAATTTATGCTTCCTTCTCTGACATTCTCAACTGAGCATGTGCCCAACTCAGAATTAATGCGTTAAAGCATTAGAAGCAATTTAGTCATTAGCAATCACTAAACAAAGTGATTCCGTTCACATACACAACCTTTAATAGTACAACAAAACAGGACATAAATATTTAGTACTGTGTCTTGTATTTAAACACAGAAACAATCAAAATATTCTTAATTTTTTGTTCTGAAGGTAATCTAATGGAAGTTACTGTTTCATCAGTATAGACAAAGTCACACAAAGATGATGCTGTGGTCAAGTTTTATTTGTAACGCAGACTATTACTGCAGTTAGGACATCTGGACCACAGCTCATCTGCCAAGAATCATATAATCCTCATGTGCTGTTAAAACTCAAGAGAAAAAACAGTTAGTCCAGTAGACTGCCCTGGGGATTATTTTTGAGTTGAATGAGTCTACTGTAAAATGCAGACATGGCAGGGGAAAGGATCAAGTCAGGACACATTAATTTTTGTTCTACTGACCATTCTGTAGTGGCAATGAAGAGAAGCTGGTACATCTATATATTTCATAGATGTTAAAGAAAAAGCTTTAACTAGCAGTCTTACAGATTCTTTTCCTGGTAACACAGAGGACAAGCATTTGAGACACACACATAGAAGTAAGTAAACAGACACTTGTGTTTTCTCCATCCAAACCTGTTTGCTAATAAACAGAATCAACTTTATAGAAGAATTGTCTGAGAACAGATCACCTGAGTTTTAATTATTTCTTATTTCACCTTAATGTCTCCAATAACATCAAAGTCACATCCCATATGCCTCTCCAGTGCTTCAGCATATACAAGATACCTAGAAATTCAAAGTATGCGACTCCAAGAAAATACAGAACTGCATCAGTACAAAGAACTATGGTTATACCTTTAAAATGTAGGCCAGTTGTGACTACAGGCAACTATGTCATAACCTTTTGGCTTAGTATCATATTCTAAAACTAGCACTAGAAAGGCTAATGAAACATGTCTTGCAATTCTATGTACATTTAATTTGCACTCAGTAACACAAAAGAATGGAGTTAAAGAAAAAAATTGAGAGATGTCAGAAATTTACATTGACAGTTGTATCACTTTATTTAGAGTTTGCTATGAAAGCTGTTTTCAGCTTCCATGTTTATTTTTAATAAAATTAAAATAAAATTTCTAGGCAAACTGCCCCTTCTGACTTGCTCTGCTAATACAGACTTTGGTTAGGAAGTCAGGAGGGGCACCTGTTTACAGAGCTGCAGCTGCTCTGTAACTTTGGGAGAAGCAGTGACACGTCTGCATAAAATTACTTATTATGGAAAACTGTTTCTGCTGTCTGTTCTAAAGACCAGAACAGCACAGAGCTGACCAGCTTGAGCTGCACTTCTTTACATAATTAGATCATAGCAAGCATAAGCAGATAATCTGACACAATATGCAAGTCCCATTGGAGTTCACGCGTTTTGTTAAATGACTTTAAGACCAGTCCCAGCTGGCTGGTCGAGGGTACACATTCTTTTGAAATCCCATAGTCCCTACTCAAGAATTACCAAATTTATTTCTTATGAATCTTGTTCATATTGGCCTGAGATTTAAAGCATACAGTCTTTAAATGTTTCCTCTGTATGTTCAAATAGTCCCATTCTTAACATATGACTATACTAAAAGACTTGTTTGAGAAAAAAACACTAGTTCACATAAAAAATGAACCTCATACAATTCTTTCATAACTTCAATACCCACTCAAAGAAAATCCAGATTTATCCATCTTGCTTACACATCAAAAACTGTCTGCGAAATTCACCTTCATTCGGCAACATGTCCCAATCTCATCCACTATGTCTACAAAAAGATTAACTGATGCATTTTTCACATTACATACATGGGTTACTGCAATCAAGAAAGTTGCATGAAAAATTCAATATAAAAATAGTGTTTATCTAAATCTACATATATATACACATACACCCAGAGAAAGTCATGGAAAGGTATCATAAAACTTACCATCACTTGCAGAAAGTGAGTCATTTGCACAGATCAGTGCCAAAGTAAACAGCAGATGCCGAAGATCCATACTTCTGACTCTGTCGTGACAAAAGACAGTAAGAGAGTTTCTTTATAAGCAAATACTACTAATATGATATGACATTTAAGATATCATCTAGTTTTATTGAATTTCTGATTGGATTTAAACCAGAAGTATATTTAGTTTACAGTTCATTGCCTCATAAAGTAATACATCATCTTGCAGTCTAGAACACATAGTAAATACCGTATTTACAAGAGAGCTGGCTTATGTGTCTTTAGTTCATTAAATAGAGGGTGGAAAAATCATGTATTGTCAATTGGTAGACTGCATCCACAAATGACTTTACAACCTCCAAGAATGCAAACCTTTACAATCTTAGCAAACCAACAAGCCTTTACAATTTCCCCAAAAAAAGCACACTCCTCATTTTCCTTAATTCACTTGAGCCTCATTTTCGCTTAGTTTACTTCACACATCATACAACCCCATTGCACAACCCTGTTTTGAGACACTAGTTTGCTCCTGCTGTTATCACCAGCATCTGGTAACAACAGTGAAGGGCAACAGCTGCCCTGTGCTGGACCTGCAGACTGTGCAGAGTTCTGCACAAAAACTGTACCTTGCAAAAAACCCAGAACCTCATGAGGTGTCCATACAGAAGTATGAGGAAAGCATCCATACCACGGATTATGACCTGACCATTTATAGCCACAGAGATTACCAGAGACCTTCAAAACTAAAGCTACAACACACATGCTAAAATGAACATGGATGGCTGGACAAGCCAGGCAGCAGTGTTTTGTTCTGTGGCACCAAACTACCACGATACACCGACACCCCGCTCAGAGAGGCAGAGAGAGAAAATAAGAGCTCGACTTTCATATTTGACTGTAAATTTGTTTGACAGACCTTGATTCTACACTGGACTGTTCTCAATTAGAGATTTTCTTTAGGTGACAGCAGATTAAATCACAAACATTAAATCCAAACAAACAAGCCCACTAGCAAGTAACAATATCTAAGTGGGTGTTATCAAGTAACAAACAATTCATGCTATCAAATCTGGGTGTCAGAAACTAGTCAGTTTCTTAGTGCAGCTACCAAAGTTTGAATTAGGTTAAAAACCATAAGACACAAGAATGCAGAGTATGTAAAGCTATAGTAATGCCAAATTTAAAAGGTAATACTCTCAATTTTCTTACACTAAGAGAACAGAATGAATCACACTAGAGAAAAAAGCCAAAACGATTTCCAACTCCAGATTTCTCATCCATGCTATACAGTACAAAACTTGAAAATTAGAAGGTATTTTCTCACATCCTCATTAATGCAACTGCTCAATAATTCTCAGGTTAAAGTCTCAGTATAAGAGGCATTTAGTCAAACTGCTCTGGACTGGCAGAACCTCAGTCAGACCTGCAAAGGAAAGCCAGGAAATGGTCCCCACTGCACACACATCAGGACAAGGATGCCCAGCAGCACCACCCAGACAAGCCTGGGCCAGCCTGAGTGCGCATGGGGCTGCTCCACAAGGAGAAGAGCTGTAGGAGCTCTGTGGACTAGCCAGGCACCAGCAGGCCTTTTCTCTGGCCAAGCAGACATGGGTCACTCCAAACAGGACTCCCCTGTTCTCAGTGAACTGAGAGTAAAGAAGTGCTTTACTGAGGACTTGGGCAGTGTGGGAGTGAGACAGCTTGGGGAGCAGGACCAGGAGAAGTGACAACAGCAACTGTTGGAATGTACCGACCTGGGACAAAGTTAATAAAGCAAATGACAGGCCAACTCTCAGAAGAGAAGATATACTGCCACAGTACAAGGTTCATCCAAGATCAGCCATATTTTCAGGTAGCTCAATTGGTCCCCCTGCTTCATCTGTACTCTTGTTTAAAGAATTCTTATTATCTCTTATTAATAAATCTTCTATAAAAATGTGCCCCTGCGTTTGTCAATTCCTCTCTTACACTATTTCTACCCCATTAGTCTCTTCTCCCCTTCAGCTCTTCCACTTTCTCCCTAAGTGGAAATTTTCTCTTTTACAGGCCTGAGCACAATATCACTTTATTTACAATTCTCCTGTTCTCTTCCGGAACAGTACCCTGGCATCCCATGTGCCTTCCTATTCACACTTTCCTGTTCTCCCCCATCCACCAGCCCATCTTCCAGCCACTCTTTTCCAAGCCTTTCTACTTCTTCCTGCCTAATAACAGCCACAAGAGAAGGCCAAACCCTCACAGGAATACTCCCATGAGAACAAATGTGATCAGAATCCATCATTCAGGGCACACAGTTTCATTTTGCATAACCACACCGAACAACTCTGGTGGGACCAGGGTTGGCGTCCACATGCAGCTGTCACAGCATGGCTATCCTCTCCATCCCTGCACACCTGACTGGTGGCCATCTCAGCATCCTTCCAAAAAGAGTGGATTGACAGCTGAAGCACTAACCCAGGAGCCTGGAAACATCACAGAGGTCAACAAACACTGCACTTCAGTAAGGTCATGTTATTGCAGATGAAAACAATCCCCTTCCAGTACTGCTGTTCCTCTTGCACTGGCAGACTTGTTTACATAGCTGCAACACAGTGAACTCCATCAGGAAATTGTTCCAGTTAAAATGAATCCATAAATATTCATTGTAATGAACCTGTTTGCAGACAGGTTTTATTAGGACTCCACAAAGACACAGCCCAGGAGCAGAGCCGGGGCAGAACATGGGAGTGAGCAGTCGGGTGGAGGGGAAGCCACAGCCACAGCCACCCTCCAGCAGCAGCTATTACTTGTTTAAGAGTAATTATACAATTATTGGAAAATTCCCTGCTCAGCCACAGACCTTGACTAAAACAACCAGCTCTCTGAAACAGGGCATAGGATTAATTCGCATTCCTAAACCTCAGAGGTGATCAGAATTGCTCCTTCATCCCTTGCCCTTTTGCCAGTAAAACGCAGTATAGAAACAAATGATGCTTCTTCAGCGGACTCTCACAAATGCCAGAATCTCAGTGAGACAAAACAACACTGCCTCTGCTCTGCCTAAAACCACATAGGGTATCCCACTGAGTTATCCATTCAGACAAGTTGTGTCTGTGAAAAACATCCAGTTGGTATACTCTGAACATACCCAATATGGACAGGACTGTGCTCAAAAACAGTAACTGCTTTCATACGGATGCATCATGCTCCACCCTTTGTCCAACAGCCTCTGTAAAGGACAAGTTGTGCTATATCCTTGGAGCTGCAACCCAGAGCCCTTGGGACAGGGCTTGTACTCAAGTCCTCACCCAGGCAAATGGAGCTCTGCATGGGGTGTGAAGCACCAGGGACGTGACCTCTGCATCCAGAACAAACACCAAAAGCTTGGCTGGGCTGCAGTTATGAGGGTCACTACTAGCAGTATTTGAGACTAAGAGAGAGCTACACTGCCACAGCTCCACTCTCATGGAAGAAGATCTGGTGGAAAGCAGGAGCTGCCCCATTATGAAACCACTTTTGGTGGTACAGAATAAAAATTCTGAGAGAAGGGTCCTCTGAAGTGCCACCTGCATCACCATCAGACAACTACTGCCTTGCAGAAAGTTCTCAAAAATCTGTTCTGTAAATGGCCCTTCCTCTAAGACACTCTTGTGAGCTTGCTGTCAACAAGAACAGTATTGTCCAGAGGCTTCACTGTTAACGTAGCAAGAGACAGCTTCTCTCTAGACATTAGGACAAACCTGACCTTTTACAATCCAATAGTATCTACCTCCCAACATCTACCCTATGTGCCTATGAAAGATAAATGGCATAATAAAGTCCCTCTTATTCAACAGAAAAAAACCCCCTCAAGTGCCTGTAACACACACTGTTCTAAAGAATAATATTCTATGTCTTACCCAACTCCAGCAGCTTGTAAGAATGAACAGAGTTAAAATCAGGGAAAAAAAATTACAGCAGCTGACTGTCCTCAAGCCAGCTGAAACTTGACCACAGAAACATTTGGCTAGAGGTCAGCTCAGGCTAATTACATCAGTACAGGAAGGGAGCCAGGAGTTATAAAAAGGATAAAAAAAAAAAAATCTTGGCCCTTTTCTATAGCAATGTTGGAGTAAGGTCAATCATAAGTGAATTTAAACACAACATCTTTCCAGTGGGATGTGAATAGAGTCAGCATAAACAGGAGAAACTGGGCTAAGAAGCTCCCTGAGAAAAGAAACAGTTTAGTCACAGCACACTGAGTTTTTTTGCATCTGCTCTGGTCAGGTAAAATTGTTAACACTCAGAGTAAACCAGAAGGGGTATTGCTTACAAACAAAACTTGTTTGAAGTGAGATCTTGACCTTTAGATAGTTTCTGAACCTGAAAGAACCAGAAGGAAGGAGAAGAACAAGGACATTGAACTGCACCTATCACAGCATTTCTGCTTTTGCCACCACCATTAACTCAATATACTCCAAATATGAGAGTTTTTCCCCAGTAACCTCCTCGAGTTTATAATTTCTTGTCACAGCATCATCTCTGCAACTTGTACAGAACCAAAGGTAACCCCTCTGCTGCAAACCAAACCACAAAATTACTGAGTGAAGGATTAATCTGATGAGTTTTCCATACACTGCTGTTTCATCATTCCATTAGATCATAAAAAGGCAAGAGCACAAGAGTGTGCCATGCGCGTGAACATACACCAGCAGATCCACCACCAAATAAGAACAAGTACTGAGAAAGGAATGTAACTCCAGGCTTTCCAGGTCTGTCCTGAATCGTTATTGCAACTACCAAATATATATGCATGTACTTGTGAAGAATTTTTCTGGGTGAAAGGCCTTTATTTTTCACAGTGTGGACATTTCTTACAAGTTATTTCAGGGCAGGACCAATGACACCAAGAGGTAATCTTTCTGTGCTTGCCAAAAAACATCCACACCACTTTGGCTGATCATGCACAGCTGAAATCACTTTGCCTGCGTACCCTCCTTCCCCTGAGTGCCAACAGGATGGAGTCATTCTGCAACTGAAATTAGTTTTAGCCCTTCCAATCAACACAGTCTAAAACTGTAATGGACTTAAAGCCTTCTTCCCTTGCTTGCTGATACTACAGCTTGATTAAGTCATCAGCAGCCCTTGGACAAGTGCCTGTTTTTATAGAGCCCTTGTCAGGGCTATATATTCAGCCACAGTAAGAAACAGAAATAATAAATTGTTTCAGCTGGTATGAGTAACACACCATTCACCTATTGTGTGCCGCTATCCTGGACATAGAAAGAACAAGGAATGATACCACAGAAGCAGAAGTTACGTACTCCAAATTAAAAAAACAACCAAACAAAAACCTCATGAAGGGCACATTTCAATTAAAAAAAAAAAAAAAAAGAAGTCAAAACCTTAACAACAAAAGAAGCACCAGATAAAGTTGCATTTACTATGCATGTTTTTATGCAAATTTGAGGACCATGAGGAAGTACTCTATAAATACAAATTAAACCTATGGAATAGAGGCAATTCTATATATTAATTAGGTCTTTATATAAGCTAAATAATTTATAGTAATTTCAAGTGTAAACATGTTAAAATTGCAAATGGAAGCTATTGAATTAATTGCTCACTTTGAGTTTAAAAAAAACTTTTTTCCCCTACATTCACTTTTAATTTTGGAATAGAGAGTATATGGAATTTTAATATCAACACCCAGTTTATTTCTCTCTCTATTGTAATAGACACCTTTAGTGCTTTTAGTTGATTTGTTTTTCCTATGGATTGATATGTCAGCTAATGACTCTGATTTAAACTTGTAACAGGCCAAATGATTATCAGTTCTTGGATGTGGTTAAGGAGCCCTTCAGTGAATCCATACTTTGGACATTACTCTGGGCTTGTACTAAAGCTGTTTACAGTAATTCTCAAAAAACTTGGCTAAGATGTCTAAGGATGGCTGTGGCACGTGATGTATCAATTCTTTATTTACAATAAAATATGTTATACCTTGACTGCAGTAACCAAATGGACTAGGTACATAGAGGGTGGATCTCATCTCTAAGATTAATAGATCTCTCCATCAGAAAACAATTCCTAAAAGAGGACTGCAGTTATAGCCTTAAATTTCTGTCTACCACACAGAAAAATTTGAACTTGGAATAAACTTAATTGCTCTGTTTGCCTTTCAGACCGCAAAACAGTGAAATAGATGTATTTCAGGTAAAAGAAATTGCAAACATTTAGCTGCATAACATGCAGATATGAATTGCTGAGCAGATACTCAGCTTTACATATAATTGTATCATTAAGGAAGATTCAGACCTGTTTATGAGAATGGTAATTTTTTCAGGCTAGAAACACTTTCTCAACTCTAGTAGTAATTCTTCCAAGGCATCTCCTTTTTTTAAAATTATTTTTAGTTATTATTAGCATTTAGATAGCAGTCATCCAATCTTTGCTTTGTTGTTTGTACAATGAATCACAAAGAAAAGTTGGAGAATTTCTTTATTTAAGCAAAGGTATATTCCAGTTTGTTTGAAGAAATATAATGCATCCATTTAATGTCCAATATCACATCAAGAAAACAAAGAGAAATATCTATGTCTGTATCTAGAACCAACACCCTAGTAATCTGTACTAAAAAAAAGTGGTTTTGCTCAGAAACATTTCACTGAGATAATTATTCTCACTCTACATAAAGAGATTAAATGATATTTCCAGTGCTGTGAAAAAAACTTTGTGCAAGTGTGAAAAAACCCCAAACCACAAACTCTTCAGTGTCTTGCCAGCACCATTGAAGTTCAAATCCCATCAGGACTACAGCAGTGTGGACCCAAGCCAGCAAAGCAGTATAAGACATCTGATTTCAAGCAGGCAAGATTAAATATTTAACATGAGAACATGGCTAAGTAAATCTCCTAGCACTGCAAGAGAGCTTAGCACCTCAAAGAAATAAGGAAAAAATTATGAAGCACAGGAATCACAGTGCAAAGCAACCTGTGTGACACCACTGGGAGTTTAGACTGGAACAGGAGGGAAAACAAACAGGATTAATTTCATGCTTGATAATAAATAACCATCTTACATGTGCTGCTGGATCTTCACTATACAGCAGTCTTCAGCTGGCACACTCTCTGCAAGCCTTCTCTTGTGTGCCAGTATCTGCAAATCACTTGAATTAAAAAACATACTACCTGGTACCTGGGCAAATACAGTCGGTTAGGTTTCAGCACACATCCTAAGTAAATCCTCATCTGATCTCTTGGAGCTTTTCTGTAACATGAAAACCCTGCTCCCTCTGATTTTCTTAAACTGCTCTTTGAAGTCTGCAAGGCAGGTTTGGGTTCAAGGTGATTGGAAGAAATTGAGGATGCTTTGTTCAAAAACGCTTGGCTATAACCTAATTCTGTTTCACTGGAGATCAGGAGTTTCGTCATTTTGAAACAGTTTGGTAATAACCAGTCATTTTTGCCCAAAGAGCAATTTCAGGAAATCAGAGGGAGCAGACTTTTAATTTTAAATAACATTTATGTTTAAAAAATTTCTTCTAGGAAAAAACATCTTCAAGAAGTTGTAAAATTTAAGTTCAAGACCTGGTATTTACCCTAGACTAATAAAATTACTTAACAGTTCATTACCATGGGACAAATTAATTATATGGTTTAATTGCATGCTAAATTATTCGTGTGCTCCTAATCAGATTAAAGACTACATAACAGAGCCTGTATGGCATTTAGGAAGTCATTAACTTAAATAGCACAGTAAGTGAAAGCTAGTAAATGACAGACAAAGCATTTCTGGATGTCCACTCAGGACTCCAAGCACTCACATATTTACTCTCATTTGGTCTACAGGAAAAGAATAATCATCTTGACAGAAGGTTTAAGAGCAATCAGTGCATTTTAATTTAGTGAGGTTTTTTATGTCCTGCAGCTCACATAGGTTTAAGATATGATGTATATTCTTTTAATTTGAATCTGTAATATGCAGACTGAAGCAACTTTGAATTTCAGTTAAACAGGTGCAGAGTCAGAATATGAGCACACCTATTCAATGCAACTGTTTTTCACAATAACTGCAAAGCAAAATTATCTGTTTAAGAAATTCTGTGTCAATGAGAAGCAGCGTGATTCCATGTGTCCTCTCTAAGATCATAATGACATAGTTCCCTCCCCTATTTACTGCTATTTGGTGCTTTAAGTTCACACAAATCTGAATATATAAATGGTGGGGACCTACCAAAAAGTAGCTTACTGCATGCAACAGCTGCTTAAACTACTTCATCTAGACATACAGAGAGATTTTGAGCTAGATCCTTAATTGTGAAAATCAGCACAAAGTTGAAAGAAATAATGAATGAAACCAGCAAGTGGAGAAGATCACTGGGTGTTTTTAAATGCAGCACTGCCAAAACAAGTTTTCATGAGGTAAGAAAGAACTAGTGAAGAAAATCTGATCTCTGTTCAAACCTTCATACAAATCTTAAAAAATCTGTTAACTTCTGCCTCCACTTGCAATGGTAAGACCTGGAACATAAAATACCCAACTTTTAAGTTTAAGGTATGTTTTGATGAAGCATCTCGCATACAGCAAAAGACTATGCCCACACTTACCAAAGCGGCTTAGAAACATATGAGCATTTTTAGATACCATCCAAACAGGATCTCTAAAACCTTTATACTGAAACAATCCCTTCTGACACACATTTTTATGATGCAGCTGTTAATGACATGTTTTAAGCCAAGAGCTGTAGGAGGAATGCTACTAATTTTTAATCAAAGATTTTTCCAAGGCTAGAGTGTCTAGTATTTCCAGATATAGGGGGACTAATTAGCTGATTTTGATGACAGAATTTACTGAAAGCCAGTCTAATGTACAAACTGTGTACACTGCTTGATTTTTCATGGGCTTCAAGTAACTTCTTCCAATTCACATTTTATAACATACCATGGCATTATTTTAGCCATTTCAATTACCACACGTCCTGAAAGGCTTTTTCCCAAAGAAGCAGCAGAGGTTGGGTTTGGTTTGTATTCACACGCTTGCACACACTTAACACACACATGCACACAGGCATATTGGTGTTTTGATGAAACCTGAAGGTGTACCTTCACAAGAACTCAGGGCATTATTTATATCCTCTGTGTACATATATATAGACATATATTTATATCCTGAATATTGATATATGAGAGGGGGATATTCCATCCTGTGAGGCAAATGACCATGGGTTAGAAGACAAAAGACCTGATGAGCAAGAAGTATGGGAAACCTCATAGAAAGTCTTTTTTCCTCCACTGGAGAGGTCAAAGGGTATGTGACATGAGATCCAGAACTACTTTGAAATGATTATTAAGGAAGTGGAGACAAGTTTGGATTGCTCAGTGAGTGATGAAGCCAGCCTGCCTTTCAAGGGGAATAACGCAAACAGACATGCCTGGTAATCTCTGGAGTTGATGACCTACTGAACAGTTACTAGTTTAGAGAGTTTACCTCCTAGTAAATCTGAGTGGGCACCTGCAGCTATCACAGCACTACAGTGACACCATCGTCTGCAATGGAAATAAAGAGAAATGCCAGATTGTAGTTAGAAATTCACATTGGAGACTGACAGAGCTGTGTCCCTCTAAAAAACTTTACCAATGAAGAAACTAAGAAGTGTCTGTAAAATAAGCCACAGAAACAACCAGATTAATTTTGAAGGTAATTTGACAGATATGTTTCTAAAGAGGTATTTTAATGATGTCAGATAATATTTTCCATCAGCAAATCCTGAAGCAGTCTGCAGCAGGAGTCAGTGGCATTATCCATCTAACAGACAGGGAAAGGGACACACTGGGAAGAGGAACAGCTTGCCTGCATTTACACTGCAGCCTAGCAGCAGAGTAAAGCATGGACTGCAACCCCCTCCAATGTCTTACCTATCTCAGAATATTACAGTCTTGTGGGTATATTGCCAGCCATCCCAGCAACACAAAATAAAGCTGTAGTGGATTAAAAAAATCCCAAAACCAAACCCAAACCAATAAATTGACAGGTTTTGCACTAAGACAGAAAGAATTGCAATTACGATAAAGAGAAGCTCACCTGAAACACTCAAGCAACTAGAACCTTCTTAATAAGTGTACAGTTCTTTCACAAACAATGGGAATGAAATGTGGCCTTTAGCTCTGGTAACAACAATGCAGTGGATTTAAGCCACTAAAAATACATAGCAATCATAGCACATATACCACTTCTCAAACGTCAGAGACAAAAGCATAGTTCAGCATTGCAACCTTTGATTTTAGACATCACACATAAAACACATGAACTTTGGACTGATCAGCTCAAAATGGGATGCTCTGCAACCAACAGGTGCTACAAGCAACAGAGCTGCCCAGCACAAAGCTGACTGGCTGGCCAATGGACAGCACATCCGCCTCCACTGGTTTTACGACTTCCTTCTCTGCAGGAACTGCACCACAATACCAACTCATTAAAAAAGTGAAACTTTGGAGCACATTCAACTGCTCATTAAAACAGAGTAGTGCATTCACATTTTTCCACTGCTGTTATTGTTATTTTACACAGGACCATGAGGAAATAGATATTTACAGATAAAATTCACAAGGTAGCTGCCCTGAGAAGCAGCTAAGAGCCTGGGCCTTCACCCACATCCACAACTCTAAGTATTTCCAGACACAAACCCACTCTGTGCAATCTATTCACAATAATAAATCCCATACCAAGCTAGATCTCAGACATACAGTTCAAAAAAGGGAGTGGACTAAAGGGCAGGACATTGGAGGGAGGTTTGTAAAGCCCTGCCCGGGGCTTTTCTCATCTAGCACAACATCCAACTCCTCTGAAGTCTGACCAGCAGCCTTGCCTCAGTACCCATTTTTATACTGAAGCAGGGAGCAAGGCTGCTTGCAGAGATGCCTGTTAGCAAAAGTCTTAGGAACTGGCTCTCTCCCTTTAATCAGGGCACCCGTGATCACCCTCACATCACTCAGCCCTGGGCTCTGAATGGCAGTCTCACGCACATGGCCATGTGGAAAGTATCAGCGTGGAAAGGAAAAAATGACTGTTCCTTTTTGTAGTTCTGATAGCAAATGAATTTAGTATCACAGGAAGCTGTATTTCTGGAGAGGTCAAAGGCTTCCATCTTAAGAAAAACTTAACTATATATAAAAAATTTTATCTTTTTTTTTTTAAGAAGTCATTAGCAATAATACCATCTGCACCTGAAATGTATGACTCTTACCAATCACACCAATCTTGTGAAAGCAGCCATGTTCACATAAGTGTGATGAGTCTGACTGCTCTTAGGCTCACTACAAATTGTACAGCAATATTCAGTAAATCACTTCCTCACAGCGTATATTTCCCCCAACATTATTAAAACTGTGGAATATCACAGCAGGTGGAGTTTTGAATTGCCCTGATGCATAAATCAGTCCAGATTTTTAGGTCACTTATTGCATACAACTTTTTCTTCGGTAATCACACTTGATAGCAGATGACTAGATTCATACACTTAAAAGAAAAAAAAAATGGTTACACTTAATTGCAAAAGGTTTAAATTCTCCCCTGGTAACACCATGTCAACATCACATCAAATATGACACGGCACTGTGCAAATGACAGCATTTCCTAAGGACTGGGATCTTTTGCTCCCTTCTGAAAGTTCATAATTATCAGCCTTCATTTACAATCATGAAACTAAAACACAGAAAGGTTACAGAGGGTGACAGAACCTGAGTCTGTGGTGGAGCTCAGAACCAGGGCCAGACCCTGTGTCCAAGCTGTGTCCTCCCAGTGCTAGGCTGCTTGCAGAGGAATCTGGAATGGGAAGTTTATCTATGGATCAAATGGCTCCCTGGGCACAGAAAGCCAGGAAAACAGCACAGAAAGAGTTTTCTGTATGGCTTGTTTCAGCTATAAAATTGACATGTTTCAGCTATAAAATCAAAGAAGTCATTCATAAACTGTTTTTCAGGTGTGCTGAACTCTGCATGAAAAGGCATGGTAACCACAACAAAGAAGGCTTTGGTTAAGGAGGTCACTAATGACTAATTTATGCATACTTTACAAGCATTTTTACAAGTAACTTTTCACTATTCTGACCTTTTAATTTTCTTGGTGAAATTGGTATAGACAACTCTCCCAAGGAGAGACCCATGGTACAATGAATGAACCTAGAGTTCTACCATCTGACTTCAGAAACAGTAAGAACACAGACACAGGATAGATAACAAATTTTACCTACTGTTATTGTAACCAAAGCATGAAGTATCTAGAATTTCTCTTCTAGTTAATGACAGTACAACAGTCTACACTTAGACAGGAATAGCCAGTTCAAGTCTCATAAAACTGCTACAGTACACAGATAGCAGCTGTAAAGTCTCATGCAGCAATTTAACACCAGATAACAGCTTTTCAGCTTCACACCATGAGCAATCACAGGTCTGAATCCCTTATACAACAGTGTATTTCTGTGATGTTTTGATTCAAATTTATGCCACTGTACTGTGATTAGGCTTTCAGTAATACATTCTAGATATTAATTAGAACCAATATGTACATTCAAACTCAATGACACTTGTGTCATTTAAACCATTATTTGTTATCTACAATGTTCTGATAGGCATTTTCACATTCTCCCTCACTTATAAAATATAGATTTTTTTTCTCAATTTTTTTCAATAGAGTGCATTTAAAGAGTCAGGCAATTAATATCCTAAATAACACACTGACAAGGAAAAATGGCTTTTAACCACTTTTAAGGGTCACCAAGCTCTCTGTCTCAAATGCTGGTTACTAGAGATTGACAGAAGGGCGTGAAGTCATCAATTTAATCAGGACTGAATCTGACAGCCTTAATTCACATTTCTCTATTGTTTTGGGTATTAAAATATGACAATTAAATCCCAACCACAATTTTGTATAATGCCTATTATAATTACCACCGCCTTCAGGAATGAATCCTAGGATCTGTTATCTGTAGGGCACTATGGGATTCTATTGATCAATCTGCTTAGCCAACATTGGTAATAAAGTCAGTTGCAGGTAAGACAAAAGTTATCACCCTACCTCAAATGTCAGCAGGGGATGGACGATGTGTCACGCCTCCCTCAGCTCAACTGCAAATCACGACCTTCTCCAGCCATCCCAGCACCTGCATGAAAACAGGAGAGACAGACAAGAGATGAGTTCTGGAACAGCAAAGGTCACCTACAGTGGGAGGGCAACATGACAAAATCCAAATGTGCGTCCTGGTCCTGCTGTCCCTCAGGGAAGGCCACCAGCGGGGCAGTCTGCTTGGCTGCCCTGAGCGCAGCACCTGGGCTTCTCACTCAAACTGCAGCAGCAGCCTTGTCACTGAGGGCCTGCCAAGCCACAGGACCCTGTGCTAACCTTGACATTAAAATGAACACACATTTAAAAGGCAAAGAGAGGTCAGGGTGACCAATCAACTCATTCCTAATGCGCACTCCTGGTGAAAATCAGCTGCCCTGGAAGAAATCTCTGGACCATCAAGAGGATGAGTAGTAGCTCACTATCACTATGCCTACTACTACTTCTTTAGACATTATATTACAGTGCAGTAACTTAAAAACTAGTAAAATTAAGAAAATAACATTTCCTTTTCCTCTAAAAGCACAGTGTCTAAGTCTCAGAAAGATGGCATGCTGATAAAAAAAGGTAGTATATTATGTTCTGAATTCCTAAGCACATTATTGCTGCTGTGATAGTTGGCACAGCAGCATGCAAACCAGTTCTGAACTAGTAGCATTTCTATGTTAAATAAAAAGAACCTAAGTTCAACATAGAAAGTTACCTCTTCCCAAGGATCCAAGTCAGCTTTCAAAAGCATTTTTAAAAGTCAGACATGGTGTTTACATTACTTGAATAATTCAAAATAATCTGTTTTCTAGTGGGTGGGACTACAAAAAGAAGACCAGATTTCACAGTATCAGGCTCTTTAAATAACCAGGGGGAAAAAAATCAGCCTGCCAGACCCCACAAATAACATCTAAAGAACTACTGTGTGCATGCAAACTGAATGCCTAGGGCCACACTGCCCTAGCCTGAACAAGAAAAAAAAGTAACATTTAAAAAAAGAGTTTTCCTTTACTGAGTTACCACCAGCTGAAGAAAGAGCAGCAAGAATTTTTTTGTACCCCCAGAATTTTCTTCCTGTTATGTGTATAATTTTAATGTAGAGATAGATCACTAAATAATAAATAATGGAAAGCAAAATATGATTGTGAGTGAAAGTTTCATCATTACTTCTCTGCAATCCTTCTACAATGCAATGTGTAAAAGGCTATCACCTCTGTATTTATAATAAAAAATTCCCAAAACAATACACCCCCCAACTGCCAAATGAGAAAGTCCTTCAACAGAGAGAAAAATTAAACAGATGTTTGAAATAAATAGAAAGCATTTTCCATGCCAAAGCATGAATAATATCAATATTATTATAAAACATCCTGCATGTGGTTACTCAAAGTAAAACCCATAAGCAGGGTTCCCTCCTGGTTCACATCATGAAACAAGTGGATTAGACAAGTCCCTACATAGTAAATCTTTACGTCAGTCTACTCCATAATATGCACTGCCAAATTCTATTATCACACTTTTTAGAAAGTGCCTGCTCACATTTCAGCAGGCTGAGAATATAACTGATTGTGTGCCCCATTCATACATAATTCCACAAGGAGTCTTGTGTTAGTTTAATTTCTGGGTTTCCAAAAATCTCTGAATTTCAGAAGAATAAATGAGCAGTGAGCAGCAACTCTCTTTTCCAAAAACAAAGGGACAACTTAGTGTGGAACAAAGTTACAAAGTCTGAGCCAGCTGTTGACTGAAGTGAGCTACCAAGGACTACTGACAAATTCCTTTTTCAAAACACTCGCTATGGTATTAACAAGGGGAAATGACCTTTATATGACAAAGTCAGAATCCTATTACAATAAGACAGAAAAAATTATTCCAGTAGTCCTTCCAAAATATTTTGAAATCCTGCTCAGCAGCAGAAAAGATCTCTCAGCTACTTTGTGGGCAACAAAGAGAAATGTCCTAACTTCTGATTACCTGATTGTACTCAGAACATTTTGTTTCACTCTTGGCAGCTGCGGCAATATGCCCCAACCCCTGCCGTTTTCTGTGTGAGCAACAGCCACCCGGGGTGGTTGTGACAGCTACATCTGGCTCACAGATACCAACACAATAGTTAAGGGCCATAAATCTTGCTTGACACCTAAGGGCCATGAGTCTTGTTCAACAGCTGAGGGCTAGTTGAGCATGCGCCAAACGAAAGATGGCTGCTGTGCAAATATGACCATAAGTCAATCATCTTACTCCATTAACAGTGGACAGCCTGAGGTCTGTTCAGCTCTCCTGCATAGCAGGGGCTGTAGGAGTTACTGCTTGAGGCTGAGAGATTCTTTGCCATAAAAGTGATTAGTAATATGCTAAAGTTTGAAATCTTACGTGACATAAAATATTGATTGTGCACGTACAATCCTTTAGACATAAACTGTTGACTGAGTTTGGGACTAAGTCTGGATGCAGCCACAACTAAACTCCAAACAGAAAATTCAGAACACAAGGGAGTCCTTTCCAAACCTCATGACTCAATGGGAGGGTCTCCTGGACAGTTTTGCCTGACCCCATCCTCTGAGCTGTAAACAATCAAGTATACCTTGCCATCGAATATTGTTAAACTGCTGACGCATTTACCACCAAACTTTGTTAAATCGCTGTTTTACATCAATAAAGATATTGCTACTTCTCTCTTGCAAGTGAAGTGCGTCACTCTATCTGTGGCAGCAGCAAGTAATGTGATGGCACAAAAAATGCCGGCAGCAGCACCATTTATTTGCAGTATTGCAGTGTAGAACAGCCATACAAGCACAAAACCAGCTATATTTGCACTTGGTTTTGACAGTTCATTATGTGTGAAAAATAGGTAGTGCTGTACATAAGGTAGTGAGCTAGATTTAAATGATTAGCAATCTCCCTTCAATACGATTCTTGGAAAAACTGCAGCTTTGCAAAAGGATAACACAGATTCACATGAATAAGTGATACAGGTAAAGCTCTTTCTTTTTTGAGAGACACGTATTTTGTCAGAAGCACATTTAATTACTGTAACTCACAAGGCAAACAAAAGGATTACAAAAGGATGAGTTGACAGGGCCCATCCAAACTAGTTTGCTTCACAAAATAAGAAACAGACTCCGACTCATCAGTGCCTTGATTGTGATCTGAGGATCTTTGCCCATTATTATCTTCTCATTATGCCGCAAGCTAGCCTACCAAAAAAATAATAAACTGGACAAGATGAAATGGACCCAAATGTGCCAAAAGTTCTTTTGCTCTACAAAAAAGCATCTAAGGAAAGGTCTGGTGCTGAGAAAAGGTTGGAAAGGCTTTTGAATCTGTCTCATGTAAAATCTTTATGATGACGTACAAACTAGTGAAATGTACTGAAAACTGGGTGAAATGCCCAACTCAAAGCGTTTCAACCAGCAGCACAGCCACTAGAGTAAATGCTGTTTAAGTCTTCATTAATGACCTTTTTCATTAAAGAGGGGACAAAAGAGTGGAAGAGATTGCTTAGAGGTTGTGGAGTCTGGGGGTACTCAAAACTCTTACGGACTCAAAACACAACCGCATTAATAAAATCTTACTCTGAGCACAAGGGTTGGACTAGATGATATCCAGGCATCCTTTCCAACCTCAGTAATTCCATAATTCCACAATTCTGTACATTTACATATCTAACTGAAAAGTTGCAGGCAGCAGGCAAAAAGAGGACCATGTAAACTACATGCTTTGGAAGAAAGATTGCAAACCCTGTGATTGCATGGAACATCAAAAAGGAGTGGATTATATCCAAGCAGACACGTGATATGGATTCACAAGTCCTGAAAGATTGTCCAGGAGTTCCTGCGTCTTCATTATGCTGGGATACCAACAGACACATCAGAGGATTCCTGGCACCTGCTAAAGCTGGAACCTATTTCCAGGGTATTTGTGCTTATGAGATTTGATCTAAGGAATACTAATTGCCTCTTTATTATATTTCTCCTGTACTTTACTTATTTCCATTTCCAGTTAAACCACTACTCTACATCTTAACTCAAAGGAAAACAAAACAATTTCTCTGAGATGTATTCTAATTTTATCTGATAAGCACTTTATTTCCCTAGATTGCATCAACTGTGATGTGTGACACTTGCTGAGAGTCTTGAACTACTTTTTCCCAAACCTTTTGAAAATATTTATCTCAAACAGAAGGAAAAATGGACACTTCACGTGCATTTTTAAGTCATTCCAACCATTTTATGGCAAGTTGAACATAAGTGAGCAGTGCCCTGGTAGCCAGGAGGGCCAGCCCTGTCCTGGGGAGCATCAGGCACAGCATCATCAGATGGGCAAGGGAGGGGATTGTCCCACTCTGCTCTGAGCTGGGGCAGCCTCACCTCCAGTGCTGGGGGCAGCTCAGGGTGACAATATAAGAGTGACATCAGATTGTTTAAGTGTGTCCAGACAAGGGTGACCCAGATGGTGAAACGCTATGAGGGCAAAACTTATGAGGATCATCTGAGGTCAGTTGGCTTGCTCAGCTTGGAGGAGAGAAGGCTGAGGGGAGACCTGACAGCAGGGTACACCTTCCTCATTGGGGGGCCAGAAAAGGGGAGGTGCTGACCTCCTGTTTTTGGTGACCACCAGCAGGACACAACCAAGTGGAATGAAGGGGCCCTGGGGAAGTTCAGGTTTGACATTAGGAAAAGGTTCTTCACTGAGAGGGTAAGTTGGTCACCCCAACAGGCTCCCCAGGTCATGGCACTGAATCTGTCAGGGGCCCAAGGATTGTCTGGACAATGCTCTTGGTTATATGGTTTAGTTCTATATGGTCCTGAGAGGAGCAGAGCCCATGATCCTTATGGGTCCCTTATAGCTTGATATATTCTGTGATTCTCTGTTCTTTTTTAGGTTCAAACTTCTTACCTTCAAACTCTACCTCTCCAGTATAACGAGGCTTCACATCCTCAGCTGAAATAATGTTCTGCACCTGTGAACTCACTCCTTACATTCTCTCGTCAACTTCCTCCTCTGTGTGGGAATTCCCTAAATTCCTTCAAGGAAATCCTAACAAAACACATCAGAACGTTCCATCAACATTCCCTTTTTCTTCTATTTAGATAGTAAAGACTTTGAATCTGTTTAACCTTTACTCTTGTCTCACCAACCTACTCTGGACAAGAGATCATGTTCTAGTTCCAAATCAGAGCCTTTTTTCCCCCCCTCTCAATCTATTCATATCCTTAAGAGTCTAACAGTAAATCTTGCCCTTCATGCTTTAAATACTTCACCGAACCACATTTCTGTTCTTACAGACTTGGCAGTCTTTGCCTCTTTGACATAACAATAACCGGAACATTTTCTTAGCAGCACTAAGCTGAGTAACAACTGATATTTTTTTTGGCACTCATGGTAGGGATGAAAGATGAATTTATGTCTTCCACTGCATTATGGTTACAAGTGTATATGTGGACAGGATAGCTCAGGAGGTCTGCACTGCAGTACAAGGCCAAATATAGGAATTAATACACCTCTTTGGCTCTTTAAAAGAAACCATCAGTATTGTAAAGGATGTAAACAGGCAAGAAATCCAAGCAATTTCACTGGACAAACAAGACGTCTCTTTTGGTATCCAGAAATTCAGACTGCCTTCTAAAAGTGAAATATGTCATATTCTCAGCTACAGCTAATTATCTTCTTGTGTTGGAGGAATGTTATGAAGAATAGTTTAGTCAATGTTTATAGAAAATATTTTGAGACCTGGGCAGATGGAAATCCAGAACTCTATTAGCTGAAACTGTTGCTGACATGTCAGTAACTTAAAACAGAAAGTCTTTTGATAAATTATTAGGAAAATGCCAAGTACAAGATTAGAAAAAAGATGTATTACTGTTCTTATGTCCACACTCAAGGGACTAACAAGCTTTAAAACAGCATGGACCTAAAAATGTTGTTTGAAGTCTTGTTTATAATCAAGGTAATAGCCAGTTAATTGAGAAAAAGTACATAATGAATTACCGTATCTGATCATAATCCATATGTGGAAGAAACAATAAGCACTAGATTGCTCTTTAATGAAACATAAGAGATACTGAGGAATTGAAAATAGAAATAAGGAACAAAAGATCTTTTACAAGGCTGAAACAGAATGAAAACTGGAATTTACTAGAAGACGAATAATATTCATTTTTTAAAAATCTTCATCACTTCAACACACTTTTCAAGTACACAAATTTCTAGGTACAAGTAACTGCTGACCTGTGTAACAGGAATACAGAAAATTAGTCAGGGCGGGACTGTCACACATTATCTGGTCCAATCCCATTCTTCACAGCCAGATCAGTTAATGCAATTAATGCAATTCAATTAATCTCTCTTTTGATTAAATATTTCTCAATAGGCACATAAAAGGTCAATTGATATGTAAAAACAAATCTATTGATATTAACTAAAGCAAGAATAAAAACAGGTTCGGGGAAATAAGATTGTAAAAAGGGTGAAGAAAGAAAATACAGAATTTTCAAAAAGCAAATACGGCATATTAAGAAAATCACCCAATAAATGTATGTTGCCAAAATTGTCACTGCTCTAAGAAAAAGCATAGTATATAGAATGACTTAGCAAACTGTTAATACAGAAACATACGAACAGTACTTATTGAATCAAAAAAGCTCATGACTAACCAGCACAGTGGGTAAACATTTTAGGCTTTGAAGTACAGGGTTTATAATTCGGAGATACAAATGGTTTTTTAGGCTTACTGGTGCCTTAGTATGTAAGTCAGGCAAAGATGAAACCTCCATGGCTCCCATTTCCCCCCTACTTTTTGAAATAGTGCAACCATAGCACATTGTTCTTGAGAACAAAGAAGGGAAATTTAGGGGATAGCAGCACATTTACCTTATCTCCATCACTGCTATGTTTGAGTTTAGTTTGGCTGTTAAGTCTTGCAGCTGCTGCCCTAAGCACTCCCAGTTTTTAAATGACTGGCTTTACAAGTTCTGCAAATTGGTGACTTTCAAACAAAGCATTACCCGCAAGTGGTCACTTTCCTCAACCTTCGCTTCATTAAACAGCAAATACAAAAAGCCCACTTTGTTGTCATATCCCAAAACAGTTACTCTGTTTTCTGCCTCACTGTCACTTTTTTTTTCCTCAAAAAAGCTAACACTTGCCATTTCAGCTTAGCCGGGTTCAGATTTCACTGACATGAGAAATGTAACTCTTCATGAGTTACTGAGTAGCTTGAGTTTCACTCAAAATTATGTAGCATAATGGGCTGATCTTTCTAACCTTTTGAAGTACATTCTCGGCTTTTCAGTCCTGAACTGCAGTTCCTCAGAGCTTTTGCAGAGTCAAGGGAATCTGGACATCACCTGGCTATGCAGAGCAATGCCTAAAAACCCACACCAGCTGAGCATACAGCTCCAAGGTCTGCTTGACCGGTGCTATCAAGAAGGAGCCCCTGTGAATAGATTAAGCATTAAAGAAAGGGGTTTACAGAAGTTTGCTAAGAAGAAAGGTGCTGAAGTCTGGTGCAGGAGTGAAAAGTGCAGCTGGGAGGTGCACATGCATGTAGGGCTGAAGGGCTAAAATGCAGCCCTTCCACCCACTCTAGATCCCCAGCCAGGCACTGAGTTAGGCATCCTTGAGTTAGGCATCCAGGCCTCACCAGACATTCCTGCAATATGCTGAGACACTTGTGGCCTCAAATACTGCTGGAATAAGAGTGAGTGTAGTAATCATGTTCAAAATAAATATTTTGTTAATATAAAATACTGGTCTTAATTTTGTTCATCAACAATCACCACTGAGCTATCATGTAACAGGCAAAAAGAGTCACCAAGATTTACATCTTAGTTGTGGCTTTTCTATTGCCCTCTGTTGCAAGCTACATATGTACTTTATGTATTTTCGTATTCTAAATATATTTCTATTCTGGCAATCCTCCACAATTTTGGAAAACAAATACTCTTAATGCTAGAGAGCTGTCTGTTTAACAAAGCCACAGGAGCCATATATGCTATGGCTTATAATAGCTGTTTTCCAAACTCTAAAAATTGCTTAAGAAACATTTCTTTGTTGGTTTTAGTCTTCCCTTTCTTCATGTCTTCAAAATTTGTAGTTTCTAAAATCTAAATCTGAAGAATGACCCTACAACAAAGCGGCTAATAGATCAGGGGAAAAAAAAAAAGTCTTTTAAAGGTCTCAGGCAAGGACACTCAACATTTTATTTCAGAGCCAAATGTTTCATCTAGGGAGATCTCAAATCCAGTTCCTTAACTCAATAAAGATTATACATGGCATTACTGGCCTGTAACATCCATGGAAAGAGAGATCCAGAAGAGATATTCCATGGAAATAGAGACTCAGAAGAGATATTCCATGTCACAAATTCTGAAGCCTATACAGAAAAGACACTTTACAGTCAATTTTGTGTTTTTCTTCCATTCTGTTTTAAATATTCTATTATTCTATTCTATTATTACTCAGATCAATAGAAGAAGGAACACAGCTCCAGAATTCCTCCATGGAAGTCAATCACAATGAGGCACTTGGGAAATCTGAGTATTTAATTCATACCCTTCCATTCATCTTTCCTAGGACTTCCTGGGATTGCATATATGTATACATTTAAATTAAAGGATTTATGCATACAATACAAGTTTCTGTTTCATTTTGCAAGTTCTTGTCATAGCCATCATTTATTTTCTCTTAAATTCTTCTTCTGATTCTCATGTACATTTGCATCCACACTGCCTCTTTAGCTTGAAGTCTTTTTGATACATCTCAGGAAAAGAGCAAGACAACACGTTATCCAGCCGATGAAAAACAGAGTTCAACTAAAAGACCATCAGTATAAAAAATTAAGGTTTCTTTACCTGTGGCTAACTAAGGAACCGAAAGTATCTGTGGCAGGAATTTTTTTTTGTATGGGGTCAGAATTTACATAGGAATGGGATGGAGAATTTCTCCAGAGTGTGTTTAACCTGAGTTGTCAAGTGAGAACACATATCTTGTGGAATTCACATTTCCAGTCAAGTACTTCTCCATTGATTTAGGCTTGTTTTTCCTTCTAAAAATATTAAATCAACAATCTTAAATCAGACTCAGGAATTCAAAGAGGCCTATTTTCAGGGACTGGCAGGAACACCACTGATGGCAGGACTCAGCTTCCAGCCTGTAGCCATTAGACTGAATTAGGAATACAAATTTGCTTATGTATTTACATGCCTATACTTATTTCATATAGGTATTTATTGGCTATTCTCTCATGTTTTGTTAAACACACCAGAAGTACTGAATAATTGCAAAAGACAATCAAGTAAATTCAATTAACACTTTCAATTAAAAGAAATGGAGAGGGCTTTCTCTTCTCATTTCAGTATAAGAACATCATAAAGGTTCACTGCAGAGATTCCTTAATGCCAAATCAGATAATCTCTAATAACTTCCTTATGAAACAGCTATAACTTGATGGTAAACGAAGTCATTAAAAACAAAAGGATTTGCAGTTTTCTTGCATTTCTAAGATATGTTTACTAATGTGTTTGTAAATCTAATTGCCTCAATATAGAGATGACTTGCAGTCGTATCAAGGACCCCAATATTTACAACAGGAAAAGAACCTAAAGCAAAGAGATGTGGGTTTTTTATATAATATGTATTGTATTTTTTATATAACCTCACTTTATTTCAGAGGTTTCATCATAATGGACTAATTGATGCTGGCAATAACTGAGTAGAAGATGTCACGGAGAATGCTTCTGGGAGTAACAGCTACTGATTCCCACAAAGCATGTGCATTTATACAGATGAAAATGATGTTTCCTTGTTCTTCCACATAATGGTAAGTTTAATGCAGAGTTCATTTATACTTCACCCATTATTATAAACCTGAGTCCTCCTTTTCCATTACTGAATGATTAATTTAATGAAGCTCTAATTTTCTTTGTCAGTGTTTAAGAACCTAGACTAAGGGATCAAGGGTTTCACTTTGTTACATTGTAAGTCTTTGAAAAGATTGTTTACAGGCAGCTCTTTCTGTAAGCAGTTCTGTACAGGGCACAAAGGAAAATGAAGCCAACTTTCTGGAAATAAAACCTGAACATGATTTAAGAAAAATAATATACCAAACTCAGAATGAAAAAAGCAAACTATACAGATAAACGAAAAATTTTTACTGAAAAGAAACCCTCAGTTTTAAAAAACCCTCAGTTTTACTGAAAAGAAACCCTCAGTTAAAAAAAAAAAGCAGTATATTTCAAACAATTTTCAATTCAACTTGTTCTTCATAACTCTGGTGCATGCTACCTTGCCTTGCCAAAAATAATGAATCAGAACAGTGGACAGCAGTTAGATTGCCAGCGCAGCATGAATTACAGAATAGATCATTGTCAGACTGAAAACTGACAATAATGGTCATAAAGATAAAAGTAGCATTTCACGATTTGGTCACAGATCTGAAAAAAACCTGTGTAGATAAATGGTTTTGTGCAATCTTTAGACTGCTTTGTTTCCTTCTACAGTAGCACTAAGTCCTGCGACCACATGCTGATATCAACATTTCAGTAATTTTATGGCTTGGAACTTCAGATCAATCAATGATTTAACCTTTTTATGATACATAGCTTACTTTGGTAGCTGATTATTCAAAGACCTAAAAAAGAAAGCAACTGTTTCCAGCAACTCGAGTTGCAATTGCAGTGTGAGAAACTGATAGTGCTTCTCACCACAGTGAGTGCTCTTCTGCAAACTCATGAATTTTGTATGAAAATTATCACATAAAGTCACCCACAAATACCAAAGCAAGATGCAGTTACCATGCCATGAATCTGTTGTTTCTGAGTATCAGCCTGCTACAGAGAGCCCAGCAGACAGAATAAGCTATACCCATTCACTTGTGAGAGCCAGTTCATAGAATACTGAGGTAGGATGAGATTTATCCTGCGATAGCATTTCCCACCAGTGGCAATCCATTCCTGTAACCACTGCTGAAGTGAGGTCCATCAGGAGAAATCACCCAACAATTTACTGATTTACTTTGATAATTTACACAGGAAAGCCAGTTTCAAGCTAACAGCACATCCTCTGTTTTTTAAAGCATACTATGGACCCACTCCTTCAGTACATCCCAGCTGCCTCAACAACTGCAGCACATGTCAAGATTGCAGCATGTTATGTCCCTGAGTCCCATCCTTCAAAAGGACTTCACACTCTTGATTAATGACTCCTAAGAATCTTTCAGCTGCTGGATGAATAGGGCATGGTGGGTCCTATCACATCTCTGAGAGCTAGACTTGTCAATAGGGAAGTATTGTATGAACAAGGACATACCTGAATGAGCACAGATGGATTCAACTCTGACAGTGCAAGAGAGAGGTCAAATGACACTCCCCGTGTATTAGAAAAATTAAGTGAGAAGAATGAAGAGTCTAAAAGAGCCTGGGAAGAGGGTGTAATGAAATGTGGAGAGAAATTAATAGAGTAATAAAATATTATTCACTATGTACACTTAGCTCGAAGGGACAAGGATGCACAGGCAGGGAGAGACCCAATGCTGGTGAGGTGGCTGGATGTCAGGTACCAAAATTTGGATTTCTTATTCACCATGAGCCAGGAGACAGTCTATGACAAAATTTTCAAAATAATCAAGAAAGATTGGAAACAGACCAACAAAACTCACAGTACAGCGCAGTCTGTACTGATCAAGAGCCCATCTCCAGGCTGGCCCACAGATCAGCTCTTCCCACATGGGTGAGGACTCAAGGATAGCATCATTCAGACAACATGGGTGGTGTCGTTCTGCTACAGAGGCCCAGCTTCTTTTCTAGGTATTAAAAAAGGGCTTCAGGGGCATTATGGAGAACATTGAACAAACGCTGTGTATCCTTTATGAGTCAACATTCAAGCCATTCTAAGGCAGAGCCCAGGAAAGAGAAGGTAACTACAGGACACATCAATCTCCTGCTTACTGAGAGATCTTGGAAAAGTGCAGGTAAAATACACCAGGGAGCTGCCAAACAGCTACTCCAGATGGGCCTCTGTCCCAGTGCTGCCACAGGGTCACCCGCCAGTATAACTAATCTAAGACTTTTCCCCTCTGGTATCTTTCCTTTTGGAGGAAGGAGGAAAGGAGTGGATTAGTGTTGAAACAAGATTTCAAACAAGAAATCAGAAGATTTTTCTCATGTATTAAGTATAGGAATTTTTTTTTTTTGGTCTACTTTAAGTCCTTCATCTCCCTTCTCTTGCTCTCTGTCCTACTACTTCTCTCTTTCTCTCCATGCTGTCTTCTGACCTTTCACTCTAGGGCTCTACCTTTCCATTATAAATGTGTTCAGTATTTCTCATTCTACAAAATTCTCTGTTCTGTCAGCCCAGAACTTTTATAAGTCTTTCTACAATTTTCACCTCAAACTCATCAAACCAAATGCATCCACTCACTAAAAGTCTAATCATCCAGTTTTGGGCCTGACTTTAAAATACAGATCTTTTGCACCTAAAGAAAGTTCCTAAAGATCTGTTTTTGGAAAAAAAAATCAGAATCTTAATTCTGCCCCTCAGTCTCCTTTGCTCACTGTTCTGATTGAACTCCACAAATCTGTAGGTTTTTATGATGGTTTCCATTTGAGCTCCTCACTTTCACACTCACAGTGCTCCCCCCTTCCCTCTTGTATTTTGGAAATCTCACCCAGAAACACCAGCTTTGCATATATGTAAAATCCTCTGACTGAGGATACTCCTTCGACCTCTTACTCCAAATCAATTTCTCCTGTCACACTGAAAAATACAGTTGGGAATAAGTTGAAAATAACTGTAAACTCAAACAGAATTTCACAGACGTGAGATGCAATAAAAGCCTGCAAAAATTTTCTTTCCTTCCCCCTGAACTTAGTACCTACTGCAGTACAAAAAGGCAGAGATTTGTTTAAAGACATTATTTAAAATTTGACCTAAATCTTACTTTAAAAGGTTAAAGGACAGCGGAAAGTGAAAGATAATATTTGAAGGACAAAGCAAATTTAAATTAATCACCCCCTCAAGTAATAATAATAATAATAATAAAAAATTCAAGGAAATTCTTGCCAGAAGATAAATTACTTGAACAGCTTAAAGCTGCATAAATAAGAAAATTTTGAAGTTAAGAGTTCATAAGCCACTGATCTCATTTTTAGCGAAAGAGTGCATACAGCTGAAGCACAGTTTTTTTATTGACATGTCAACACAAAAGAACACAAAGGGAAATTTGAAGTGTCTATCTGATATAATGAGATCTTTATGGAAAATTACTTTGTTTCTTTTATTTGGTGCCAAAATAATAGTAAATCAAGGCAATCAGAAGACATTTCACTACCATTGCTTATACTTTGATAAGCACAAAGAGCTAATGCTTTTAAATGATAGTAGCTTTCTCCACACTGAGAACGAAGTCACACTAGCTTCTGATTAATCAAAACATATCAGTTACTCTACTGTTAACTGATTTGAGATATAGACAGCATCTATCTATATGACTTCATAAATATGCATTTATGAAAATAAAATGGCAATTGCCTACCTTTCATAATAATTTGTGCTTATTATTAGAATGACTGCTGTATTTTTTCCTCTGAGATGAACGTTTCCATGCCATATACTTATGCAGATGTAAATTTCTGCAGAGAAACATTTTAAAATGGATTTTCTTCTAAAAATATTTATTTTTTTTTAAGAGAAGAAGAGCAGGTACAAAACAAAGTAGAGTTAGTGAAATGTGATAGGCAGAAACAACAGATTAAGAATCCCAGAACACTTCACATTATTTGTGACAGATGTAGGCACTAGCATCCTGGAAATCCCAACTCCCACACATACACATCGTGGCCATATGATGTGCTCAAGGGGTAAAAGCATTGCTGGCAAGATCAGGGCAGAGCTAAGCATTAGGAATGCCTTATGACAAGAGACACTAACCCAAATGCCACTCACTTCAAATGCAGAATAGTGATTTTGGCATTATTCATACAACTTCCCTCATTTTTAGACAGTAAAAACAAACTGGTAGGGCTGTATATACATTGAGCCAGCAGTCCAGCCACTTCCCAGCTAAATTCTTCCTTTGTCCTAGCTCACAACTCATTAAACAAAATCTGATTATCCTCAAGTGCCATTTTGTTAAACACGCCAGAAAGAAACAAGCCCCCAGAAGCAGTGTCAGCTACTTCCCCACCCCCCACCATACAGCAAGTATAGAGTATCTACAACAGGAGTAGGGCTTCCTGGGAATAGCCTACATCTCAGTCCTACCGATACCAACAACATGGAAAACAACTGAATATGTAAAATAAAAAGTTTGAAAATGGGAGCTATTAAGACTTCATTTTTAAATTAACACTTACTTCCCCCAACACACTACCTGAAATCTTTTGAGTGTGGTATTTTCCCCTCTGACTCAAAATGTTTCTACAGATCGCTCCTGGGTCCTCTGATACATTAGTGAAATCACACAAGGGCAGAGAATATATTAGTTCAGGTATGCTGGAGTTGAATTCTGTTCTTAAAAGTAAAAAGGAGAAGCATCTATCATACAGCAAAGAAGAGGACATAGAAAATGCTCTTTTCGTTTCCAGTGCTGACTAGCTAATTATGCGTATCTGTAACTTATGAGTAGCTCCTAACATGGAAAATCACCAGTGCCTGCTTATGCATCATTTACATGGAGAAGTAGACTCAATCCTTAGCTACAAATCAGTGTAGTTTAGAAGAGCTATGATTTCAAAGATATTGCAATACTCAGGCATGTTCCCTCACCCCACTCTTACTGCCCTGGGTTGCTGAGAGAATGGTCTGTAAAGCACCACTGCAGGCTATTAGACAGATGACAGAGTGATACTGGACAGAAAATGGGGCATTTGTAATGAAAAGCTGAAAGTTCTGTTTCCCACAATCCCTTTGCATGATTTACAACAATCATGGTAATTTAAAACTGGCAACCGCAGACCAGAATTCTTGATTACTGTTGTTTCAGTAGCACAATCAAATTACCCCTTTTGGGCTTTTACAATTAACTTGTTTCATGCATATGTTATCACTTCCTAAACAGTAATATTATCAGATGAAAAAATTCAGCAGGGAATAGCAACAGGAACAATATTGTGAATATAATTCCCAATCTGAGCCCCAGTGAGAAGTCCTTTACCATAATATGCATTTTATGCCTAAATATAATTTTAAAAACTTTTATAGTAATCTGTTCTTTTCCACTACAGTCCTAGAAAGGGAATGAAGGAAGGTCTTTAAAAATAAACATATAAAATTCCTGAACAATAAGATAATTGCATGTATGTTTAAGTAATCCCTCAGGCTCTCAAAGGTTTAATTAAGACTTTAAGCTACGAAGAAACCAACTGCCAAAGCTAACATCAGCCAGATACCTGCTTCTCTGCCATGTTAGGATTGTGAATTATGGCAAGATCCCCATGCATGATGAATCAGCCAGAAGTGTAAAAGGTCATTCTTTTCTTAGGCTCACTTTTTGGATGAGATTTCTCATCAACATTAATAAGCTAATTCCACATGACTGACATGCAGCTGTGAAACACACAGAACATTACAACAAACATTGCTGCACTCCTGTCACTGTGGTATTACACTGAGCAAGAGGAATGAAGAATAAAGCCTTCTTTATGCATCACCTTGAGGAACAAGTGATGAATCACACCAGGTAAGCAGCCTCACAGTACTTACTCTGTAAAACAAATGTACAGAAAAAAGGTGGGGTCACTTGGCACTTTTATGAAGGAAATTGGATGTATTATAAGCTGCAGATCTAAGAATTTCAGTGAAGGAAGTGGATGGTTCATGCTAATCAGATCCTTTCCTATTGAAGCAAGGGGAACCTAAAATGGCATTGCAACACTGGCAGACATCAGCCCATGTTTACACACTGTCCTGCCCAGTCGTGGGTGAAAAATGAGCTGAATGTTGTGTGTATGCCCTCTGTTGCTGCTCAGATCCTGTCCTTACAATCGGGTTTGTTTTACTATGGCTCTGACCCCGGAGAGACAGCAACCCCTCAGAGGCACATTGACCGCTTGTTTACTCTGTGCTTGGGATTTCATCCAGCAATCCTGTGCCTTACTCCTGTTAAGCCCAACTTACATCTGCCTAAAGCATTAAGAAAACAGCCCAGAACACCAAACCTTCGGCAACAGTAGTTGCAGATACGTTTTGTCAAAACAAAGGTTTTGCAAACAGTATCACTATTAGCTGCTCTTAAACGCAGCAGCAACTTAAAAATTTGCCTTCCATTAAATAAATATGATGACTTAAGAAAAGTTATTGCACTGCTATGAGAAGATACCAACACCCAGGTGAGCAATATCAGCCTCTTCAAAAACCTCCCTGGTGCTGGCACCTGTGTGGGCATGAGGGTCTGCTGTACTATAAAAACCAAATATGTACTTGAAGCCACCAAACAAGCAAACAGTGTTCATTTAAAGAGCATTACTATCTTTGGAAGCATCAAGAGATACTGATTTGGCTTTAACTGCAGGAGAAACCTGGAACAGTTAGGTTTATACTAGAGAGCAAACGTGTTGTGACCACATCCCTACTCAGCTGAAAGTTATAACAGAGAAATACAACGTCATAGAAACCTATCTGGCTTTGCCACAGCAGTTTTGAAACGAAGAGTGAAGAACTCAAGTGAATTTCCCTTATTTTCTCTAAAGTTCAAATGCATAAATGCTTAAGAAGTTTACATAGGTGTCAAGTTTAAATAAACCAAGTCAATACAGGAAAAGAATATTTGCACCTTTTAGAAAAAGTTGTAATGGTGAAGAGAAGTCTTTGCCTTTTCTTAACAAAAGACGAGCAGAGCCCTTACACTTTTGCTTGCGGGTCTTTTCCTGCTCTTCATCTGCCATTTACTTATTTTATTCTTACTGAGAACATCAGGGATTCACAATCACATTTAACAGTCTATAATATTAAAAAAGGAGAACTTCTCACAATAGTATAGACAGCTCGAGAGCCTGACGATTAACAGACAAACATTCTTAGGCTTTTGGAGACAAAGATTTCACACCCACAGAATTATCAGTGTTTTTCAGAGTAACACTTGCAATTCTTGGGCTTGTTATTTCTAGCCCAAATCTTGAAGAAACTCACGTGCTTGTTCTTTGTGGAGAACATATATTTCAGGTATTTCAAAAGCATAAGAAAAACACGCCACAGAGGTACAAATTATTATTCGTTTGTTTACTATCACCCACAGCTCTTTTCAGGTGTATTCTCTTACCCAGAATAAATATTGGTATTTTGATACCATATTCATACAAATCAGTTTCTTTTATTTATGTTCCTTTCCATTTAGGCAATCCCGCCTTGAAAGCCAATTACTTGCCAGCTGCCAGTTTAGAAAGAAAACACAGAAAAATGCAAATTAATTGCTATTCAACAGCCAAGGAAAATTGTTCATTAACTATAGGTCATCAGTATGAATGCACTCAAAACTTTCACAAACTTTATTTACCTTCTGTGCAACTTAAACTTTCTTACTGAAATGCAGAGATCTATCGTTGTCTATAGAGACTGGGCTTGTGGCAAACTAAGTAGCTCCAACAAAACTACATGACTTCTTTATTATTGTTCCACCCTCCAAATTATTTATAAGTGAAATTCAGTAGCTGCGCCACCTGCACCGGGGCAGAGTGTTTTGTCCTCTCTCTGGACTGCACTGGGGGACAGGTGCTGGCAGCCCTGACAGCATGGGAAGATGGCACTTCCATCAGGTGCCAGAGGAGGCATCAAAAGCCACTCAGCTTCCATAGAAGCAGCATACACACAGTGTATAAGATTCTGCACAATATTCCAAGGGATTTGGAAAGATATACTGGAAAAAAATTATTGATCTCAGGTATTTTTCCACTGCAAACTCATGCTGAATACAGCTCATACTTAATGCAGCCATCTTGTTTTAAGAAGCACCTAGTAAGTTCAATGTATATCATGGGTTTTGTTTTGGTTTTATTTTATTTTTGTACTTAGGTGCTATTTATGAATGTTCTAGTAGTAGTAGATACATATACGTAAAAGCACTTAGACCTGAAAGGTCACTTTCTGAAAACCTGGACCATTAAAGCCAAGCTTTTATGGTTTTAGTTTGACTATTTTATTTTTAATATAAGATGGAACCCCACAATGTTTCTGAGGAAGCTGCTTTGTATTTATAAGCTTTTGCATCCCTTTTACTCCAGGCATTCCTAGATACAACTGCCCAGTGACACAGTGGTGGCCATCAAAAGCTGAGGTAATGCAAGCACTAGGTATTATGATTTGAATACATTACTGCACTGACTGCCAAAACCACAGGACAGCACCAAAGTGTGCACATAAAATTCAAAGTGTCTTCATGTTAAATATGAGGTTCTGGGAAAACAGACCTTGCTAAGAGTAATTGTAACATATAAAGATTAATTATGTTATCGAGAGAGATTTCCTGGTTTTGATACTACCAGAAACCAATTATACAATATAATAAGCACAAGAAAACCCTTGTGTGATGTCTCTGTTGGAAACCCATTAAAAACAGTTTTATGCAATAATGAAATTGAAACTAAAATGCTATTCTCTCCTTTTAAACTAGATCTTCACCAACTCAAGGCGTTCCTCCTATCCAAAATCCTTGGTCAATTTGGCCTTAGCATCAATCAGGACATCCCTTCTCCATCATAGGAATTCACCATGGTTTTGCTTTTTACTCAAACACATCAGGTCTTCACCACCAGATTGCCAAAGCCATAATAGCCTCCATATGGAAAGGCAGAGGAGGAGCAAAAGGACTAGTATCACATGTCCCCACTTGGGCTGGGTCTCAACCAAACACGGGAATGTTCCCAGGCACATTGCTCCTGAAAGAACGATTATCCCTTTCCCATGAAGCCTGGTTATCTCACCATGGTCCCTGGCAGAGCCCTGGCAGGTCCCTGGCTTGGGTCAAGTCCCACAGTTGAAAACAATTCTTGTGTGTTTTAAGAACAAAATACTTTAATAGTAAAGAGGCAGCTGTTCTGCAGGTCCCAGCTCCAGATATGCTTAAAGTACCAATCCACAGCTCCCAGGCAGCCATTTCAACCTGCAGGAGAAACCAGTCTCAGAGGGATGCTGCAATGCCATTTTTAAGGGGCTGTGGTACAACAGCAGGAGCACTACAGCCATGCCTTGTCACTCCCTGACCTTAGTCCAAATAGCCCTGCAGTTCCCCCAAAATACATCGTCCTAGGATGCTCTCTTGCAGAAAGGATAGAGGGATGAAAGCCAAGTGCTGGTGTTCAGCAAAAACACTTATTGAAAATACTTCTGTCATGGCAGGATGCACAACTGGATAGTACTGCCTGGCCCTGTTTCACACCGTCACCAATCCCATGGTGCTGTCAGGAGTGGATCCCAGTGAAGTGATGGGGAACTGCCATGTGAAAGAGCCAAAAATAGTTTTTAACATCCTGAAAAGAAATGCCAGTATCTCTACTAGTTTTGAATACTGTCAATCACACTAGTTGTCAAGCCACTTTCAGCAGAGTTGCAGTCTTACTAATAAACAGAAGCTATTAACAAAGACCAAAACTGTGGAGGTTCATAAGAAGGATGACAGACATGCTGGGAATGACAGACAACAGAATATGCAGAATGCAAAATTCTGAGAGAGAAAAAAAACAAACAAAAAAAACCCCCAACCAAACAACAAAAAACCCCCAACCAGGCCTTTTAACAGACTACAATATCCTTAAGCTCAAAACTGTTTACTATACTGTTGGATGTTCAAAAGAGTTACAAAATACTTAAAATTTTCTATTATATTTGAAGTATTTTTCTGTAAAGGAGGGGATTTTTAACAAATTACATTTCTCACCAAATACATTATATACCAATATGTTAGGTTGTAATAACAGCTGGGAAAGAAATGCTTAGTAATGGTTATTATTTGTACAGAGTGATGGTAAAATAAAAGTGTGCTGTATATTTGTTTTGCTGGCTTTATGACTACGTATGTCAGAACAAGAACAGTCCACTTTGGACCCAGGATTGACAACTGGCTTAAGAAACTTGTAACAAAAGATTCAGAGTATAACTGCCCAGCCAAAATACATGTGAGATGCACGAAGTGAATAAGGGCATAAACCAGTCTCCAAGCACACACAAACCCTTCAAGGGACACATCAAAATCAGAACCTATTTCTCAAAAAAATGTTACTTAAATTTAGGTTACCCCAACTAAAATATCCTGTTAGATTTTATAGCTATTTTTCTAATTTTCCTAGTGTATTTGTCTTCCTTGTTGGTGTAGTGCTGGATATAACTGTGACATAAATACTAAAAGTTAGTCTAAAATGCAGAGATAAGAAGAGAACAAAAACCACCCAGCAATAAAGAGAGAATAATAATTATTTATTAATTAAACTTATACTAAAAATCAGCAATTAATTCTTTTTCATGCATTCTTTTACGAACTACCATTTCTCAGGTCATTTGAAGCAAGTCTTACCTCCCACTAGGCATTTCTCTATCAGTTAATGCAAGTCATATAAAAAGATAACTAAATCACTTTTTAGGTAAAAATACATAAAGGGAAAACAAATACAGATATCCCTTCATAAGCTGATTACTTTGCAACCATTAAGTAATTCAGCACTAAAAATCTAACTCCTGAAATATACCCAAAGGGAGATAGGGAAGAGGAAAACATGATGTGAATGTCACCACTGGATGATTTATGTCAAGCATTATCCATTCTCTGATAATGGCAATCAAATCAAAACCTCTAAGGGAACACTAAAGGTGAGTAGGATGAAAGTACAACTCCCATCCCTTTTGCAGACAGCAGCAGAGCTGGCCATGGTCTGTACGATGGAACAAGGTTCAAAACTTGATGTCTGCACAGTGTGTGCAAATATAAAGCAGTAGTAACCCTGAGGACAGGGAGGAGAATGCCATCTCAGCCTTGTAACTTAACCTCACTTTCTGCACAGGTAAATAAGTAATAATTAGTTTGTAAAAATCTGATGATATAGAGAGTAGGCAAATTCTATGTCCTTATTTCAGGGTGGCCTTCCATCAACTGGACAAAAATGACATTTATTCAAGATCCACTCCTGAGATCATAATCAAAGCCACCAAATGCTTTACAAGTAAAAAGGCAGACAAGGGTTTTGAGACTTCAATAAAACTCACTCCATCAAATAAGAAAAACAATTATCAGAAAACTGAGACCAAATTAATGTCTGGGTTTTTTTCGTGCTTTTTCTTTTCTTTTTTTTTTTTTTTTTCTTTTTTTACTTTGTTTGTTTTTTTTTTTAAACTAAACTGATTGCAGCAATCAATAAATAAGTTTCAAAGAGTTCTTTCAGTAAAGACCAGGCCTAGCCAGCAGGTATTACATTAACAGTCATTATCAATTAGGGCTCACTGGGAACACACATTATTTACAAAGCAAGAGTTCTGGGAATCCACTTGTGTTAAAAGAACCTCTGTACTGCTCCAGAGTGATGTTAGCAAAGCTAAGTGCTGCTTCATTAAGTGCAGTACGTACACCTCTTAATGGAGAGCAACTTTAATAGTCAGAGGGAGTCCATCTTTACCATCTAGTGTTGGATAAACACATTCATGTTAGGAATTTCAGAAACAAGGGAAAACATTGTCCATTTTTCTTTTTCTTTTTTTCTTTTTTCTTTCATTTTTTCTTTTTCTTTTCCATTTTTTTCCCCCCCTTCGAAAAAGACATCATAAATAAAGGATCAGGGTAAACTGAACATTCTTCAGAGCTACCAAACTCTTTCAGGCCTTAGCGGGTATAAATGTAGTGAAGGAAGGTTAAAAATGACAAAATATTTCACCCCCTGAGAGCCATCTCCTCAGTTCTGTTCAGGCAAACATTGATCACTCTAGTTTATGATGGAAATAGCCACACACGGGAAAGAAAAGAGGACAAGTATTTCTGATGAGTCATTTTGTTATTTCTCAATAAATCCTTCTCCTCCCTTCTCTAAAAGCTTCTTCCAGCAGATACAAACATCAGAAACATATTTATTAAGTCATATGTACTTTTCAAAAGGCTGCTCTTTTAACTTTTTGGTGATAACAAAGTGTGCAAGTTACAGAAACACAGAAATACCACCATAGCTGCATTCAACTTGAAGACACAAAGGAAACGTATTAAACAAAACAAACCTCTGTTCCGGGTAATCAAGATTTGAAGGATTTGGGGTTGGGTGCAACAATATGAGCCATAGGTGACAAGGAGATGAACAGCACCACTCCCTGTAAGAAGAGAAGGCTCTGAAATGCTGTTAGTATTTACACTAAGACAATGAAACACATACACAAATGAATATATCAGTTTCTTTTGAGAGGAAGACATCTTAAGTAGTACAATTAAAAAGATAAAAAAAAAAATCTTTCACTGCAATCAATGAAACATAATTGTCTCTCCTTTTAATTAAAGGCCACTTGTCACCACCCCAATGTGACAAATAAATTGCAAAGGGCAAAACTTTTTCCCAGTTCAGTGTTCATCTGTCTCCCAATGATAAGTGGCATTGAGTGTCATCGAAATGATTTGACTGTTGCTTAAAGAAAAAGTAGGAAGAACAGAGGGCAAGATGAGTCTTCACTTTTAAAAGCAACTTAATGCTGAAACATGCCGAAATTCCTTTATTTGGGAAGGTTTGGGTATCATCCTATTAACTGAGAGCACACTCTCCTGAAATAACAATTTAACTACATGAATTCCAGCAAGCAAACACAACTGCTGGTTATTTTAACATGAAAAGTAATTTTTTTATGTTTTTAAACAAGGATGACTCAGCCCTATACAGCAGTTTTGCTCCTGTCCCCTCCCTGCTCTTGAAACAGTTTGTCCAACATTTCCATGATGAAATGTGCCTTGTTGCTCTCCCTCAACACTGCCCAGACATGAAATGAGCCCTTTTCACAGAGATGCTTATGTTCTCATCCGGCACCAGTGATTTCTACACTGGCTTATGCTTAGAAATTGCACTGCAGGATCGGGACCTAAGTTGTGTCCATCTTGAGAAAGCAACTAATATACCACATACATATCTGTACATCAGTTTGCTCACTGGCTGAGAAAGAAGATGTAGAGAAAGATGTTGTTTCTACTCTCTTTGTTTTAAATAGCTGGGGCATTCATACACAAAAGACAGTGAATGGGATTAAGTGTATTAAAAAGTAACTTGATTCAGGCTTACCACAGGCATTCAGCATTAAAGAGGCTGTCTTAAAGTTGTGCTTAAACATGAGCTTTCTTATTCCTTCTGGGGTCTCAGCCTTTAGGATTTACATTTGCAAAACCCTGTAGGAAACACTGAAGGCTATAAAATTTCATTCAAAGCAAGGCATTTCATTAAAAGAAAGGCATATTGCACCTCTTTAAAAAAAATGCTTTTTGGCGTTTTACTGCACCATGTGTAAGATCAAATCTCTAGCAAGGTGTTAAATGGACATGGAGGTAAATAGGGAGTAAAACAAACAGAATGAACCTTGTTACATGCATTCACCTCTTTTCAGCATCCAACCCCCTCCAAACATGACAGTATCAATAAATAAACAGGACCAATGAGAAGAGAGTCTATACCATCCCCCCCCCACTCCCCATGAGGCATTTACCACTACTGAATGTCACAATATTCAAGTGGACAGTGTCCTTTTCAAAAAACAACCCCTCTATTACAGTCAATTGGCTTTAGCAGAAGCTCATAGCTGTAATCTCTCAAAAAGGCACCAGGCTTCCCTCAAGTAGTTGAACATAAAGGGCAACATTGTACACAAAAACACTCTTCCCTCCTGCCCAGTTTGCAACTTTTTATTTAAATATAAATAGCATTAACTTTCTCCATGTGCTCTCTTTATTTAGCAGGTTAAAAGGTTCACAGGAGTATACAGCACTCATTTAAGTAGCCCATGGTGAGCAGTAATTATATCTGAGCCATCATAGTGGAAATGGAATGCAAAGTGATTAATGCTGAACAAGGAAAAATATTCCTCAATACAGAACAGCCCCATCTTCAAAGTCTCTGTAAACCAGTCCTTATAACCCAGCACTTCTGTCCTTCTCACCCCCTAAATGCATGAAAATAACAATTGAAAGATAAAATAATCCAGCATCTGGATTAAGATGAGCAAGCAGGCTACTCAATGGGAGCTCACCTTTCAATACACATGCAGTCATGGTCAACTTCAAAGGAAAAAAGAAGCTGGAATATCCAAGAGGAGACAGGTTTGGGAGAAGGGGGGCAATCTGTGCCCAAGGTGAGTGGATGAAGGTAAGTAGGTGACCCCTGGCAAGTCTTACCTGCTGCAGCTTCTCCCAGATACCACCCCTTCCCACTTTCCCAACAGTCAGAACACCCAGCTGAACATCACACTCATGTTCTACCTGCCCATCTCCATCTCTAGGCATGCACCCCATCCATTCTTTGTCTCTCGTAACGTGAATATTCCCATCCATGGTGCTAAAAATTCAATAACATGTAAAATGTCAACTATGTATCCCACCAAGTGTTTTCACAGCAAGAGAGAACAATCACCCTCAGCACAGTTTGGAAACTGGGCTCATATTAAGTCTTCCAGGAATAAGCCCTCTGACAGAATAAACAAGAAAATGTGTAAAGGGATCAGCCAGAATTTTAAAGGCAAAACTATGTTGTGTGAGAGCAACAGCCCTGTGTACCCAAAAATCAACAACCAGATTCCAAGTATTTTGGAATATGAACTCGGTATTTCTTTTGTTATCAAAGTTTACAAACCTGAGTTGATGCCAAAGAGAAAGGGATCGTTCTCATTTTGCAACAGACCTCAGGGAAAGTGAAAGCTTTTATGAGGTCTCTCTCTGTAGCTGAAGACAAGCAGCCTGCCAGCTTAGAAGCTGTGTTTGCAAAGTTTTATAAGTAGCACCTAGGATCCAAAGGGAAGCTGTACTGTCAGACACTTGTCTTGGGCACTGCAGTTACCACCTTAGCCCATGAAGAAAGCAGAGTCAGGACATTAACACACCAAAAACCAAACAGGACTTTGAGCATTGGCTCTGACAAGGGACAGCAGCAGGGCACCAATGTCATGCTAATGTAGCATGGGACTTGTCCAAAATCCAGAGCAAATCCTGTCATGCCCACCCCTAACCAGGAAATAAAGATGGATGTTGTGTGTTTCACTCAAGCAATTTTCAGTCTGAAGCTTCACACATTTTTTTGGGCAGCATCTGAAGAAAAAAAAAAAGAGAAAAAGCAAACAGAAAAGACCAAACAAAAAACTGATTACATCTAGGGATTTCTCAGGATTTAATACACTTTTCTCATTGATGTATTACAAGATTAAATGTGTCATGTTGTACCACTAACCAATGTCATGTAAAGAGTTACAGGGTAGGCAGCAGTTTTGCAAGGAGAAGAGGGAAAAAACCCAAACCAGTGGAAATCAAAGGGAAAAAAAGTTGATGAAAAAATACCACTGTCTCACAGGCACCTGGAATTCTGTAGCACATTAATGGGAGCAGCACCTGTTAGAGGGTGTCTCTCTTCCAATACTGCTGCCAAATGAAAGACTGTACCAAAGAGGGCAATGGAGATAAAATGTTCAGAAAATCTATTAGCGGAGAAAGTTTTAGGGAGTGACAGCTTGTTTACAGAGGAGATGCAAGATTTGTGAGGGAGCAAGGAAAAGGGAGGTGAGCCCAAAGACCTGCAGCCTGGAAACCACACTTTCGGTGGTGAAGAAGTTCTTTTCCAGCAACTTCCCAGCTAAAGCAAAACAAAATGACCCTGTAGCAGACCCTGTGGAGCTCACTCAGAGGTGCTGAGAGGCTCTGCTGACCCACCAACACAAGAGGCAACAGCTGCCTACACACACTGCACACTCTCCAAAGGACAGAGGTACATCCACTCAGTGCTCACCATGGCACCACCAGCAGCGGCATTATGTCTGCCATAATCCTTGCCCAAGAGTATTATCCTGCACAATCAATACCTTGCATCAGCAAGTAATCATTTAGAAAAATTCTGTCTTTTTCAAGGCATTTTAATATCTCCATGAACATTGTAAAACTCTTCTCTATTAAAAAAAAACAACTGGCAGCAGTTAGCCTGGCAGCAAAAAACAGTTTAGCAATAAGTGACATAAAAAAAATTCAGTTGGCTTCATTCATGTTGATGTATAATTCTATAGTGAGACTGAAATTTCTAGTGAATTTGTCCCATTTTATGTAATAGAAAAAAAATTTTATTTGTATGAAAGCACTTGAAGTTATTTGAATCTATTTGAATTTATTTGAAATTATTTTTGTTCAGCTGTTTTTTAACTCATTAAAATAAGCCTTCAGGCTGAAAATCTTTTATTTTAAATGTGTTTATCCAGTCCAGCATTTATGAGTTATACAATCATAGCTACTTCTGAGAGATCAAACTATTACTCTAAGTCAAGCCAGAAGTAGGAACTAGTTGATTTCTTGAAAATGTTTGTTTTTACAGAAAAATTACTATTTATTTCATCTAGTCAGAGGCAAGTTTATAGTGAAAAGCTTATACACATCATTGCACAGAAGAGACTAATTATCTTCACTGTAAGTTAAAGATTCCAGGATTCCTGTACTGTCATATTTCATCAGGTTATATTCAAAATTCTTTTAAAACCTCAGATTTCAGAAAAAATATTTTCCTACAGCTGTTTTAGCAAGGTACAAAGAAGCAACTAATATTGGGAATCATTAGATTAGGAATACGGTCTACAAAAAACCTACTAAAAGCACTGTGCGGCACAGCTGCAGGTGACTGTGTTTTGTTCAGCACCATAAATTATCCTGCAATTCCTGAATGCTGTCTGCCAGCTCTCCAGGGCAGGTATCTTCCTTCATATTTGTTAAGCATAGCAGTTGATGGCTGTGGCGCTCTATAGGTAATAAATTATTGTCACCCGAGGCAAGAGTCATTGCTTCTGTTTATCACAGCAGACAGCACATTGCCAGCAAAATTCAGCAGGTACCACCCACAAGCAGGCACTAAACTGAAGTGGCTGACATGGCCTTACACTTCTCATGGTCTGTTGAGTCTTTACAGAAGGCGAATTAATAATTCGGGTATCTAGCGGAGATACTTAATGCTACATCATATGAGTTCCTTTCAGCAACTTTAACGAACTTTGGAGACCACCCACACAGATGAGCTACCATTAGGTCACATTTCCCATGTGCTGGCTGGTACACAGGGCTGACAAAAAGCAGCTTTGTGCCTGGCCAAAACCAACCTTGTTGTGGACTGCTGCCAAAAGGACTTGACTAGCCCTTCCTGGTGACAAGGCAGGCCCCTGCCACAGGATCCCAATCTCTCCTGGTACCAGGCAGCTGTGGGACAAGTTGCATCAGCCCAGTAAAAACTGAGCTCCCAGCCAGGGGTGCAGCTCACGCAGCCTGTGCTGCAGCCTCCATGGCAGAGAGATGACAGCCACCCCAATTAATCAATCTGGGCTTTAATTTGTGGCCATAGCCTTTGAATGTATTTCACATTTGTATCTATTCTATGCAGCCTGTGTATCAACACACTCCCCACAAAGTTGAGTGACTCTTAATTTGAGTGACTGAAGATTTACATTCAGACTGAGGAACAACAGCTATTTTCGGAGGTAATAGGCTTCCTGTACTCCAGCATACTGCTAGAGTACTCAAGTTGTCAAGTGACTATCAAGACAGAACAGAATGTAAAGAAACAAAAGAAATGTTAGCTGGGAAACTCTTTTCTTCACTGGTGCAGTTTCTATTTACCACTTGCCTCAGGTGAGTTATTGTTGCTCACTTGGTAGCCTATCTGAAGGGTCAGAACTACAAATCAGCTTCCCTGTACACATTTATGAATTTGTGCGTATAAAATCTGATATGCAAACACAGTGTTTTCCCTTGGTAAAACATGCTGCAGTATACAGAATACCTGCAGGGAAAAATCACTTACTTGCATGCTTCGAAAATAGCAACATGCTTGATGATTAATTTCCAGTTATGAAATGCAATAGCCTTATTCCTTCAAGACAAAATACTTACTGATAATAAGAGACAAAACAAGTTACTCTTTTAGAAAGGAAGAAGTTATTATGACCACAAATTCTTTCTCTCAATAGTTTTTTATCTCACAGAATGACAGAATGGTTTGGGCTCCAGGGAACCTTAAAGGTCATCTACTTCCAACCGTGCTGCAATGGGCAGGGACACCTTTAACTAGACCATGTTTCTCAAAACCCTATCCAAACCAGTCTTGAATATTTTCAGAGAGGGGGCATCCACCACCTTTCTGAGCAACTTATTTCTGCGCCTCACCACTCTCACAGTAAAGAATTTCTCCCAAATATCTAATCTAAACCTAGTCCCTTTCATTTTAAAGACATTCTCCCTTGTCCTATCCCTGCCTGCTCTTGTAAAAGGTCCCTCTCTGACTTTCTTGTAGAAGTCTTTTTTTTTCTTTTTTTTTTGCTAGCCTAGCTAAAAAAAAAAAAAAATCAAATGCATTTTCCTGTCTACAAAACACCCAGGAACGTGCCAGAAAGTAATTAGGAACGACAAGCATATAATGACATACAAGCTGCAAGTATTTGGTTTTTAGTCTGGAAAATAAAACACTTAACGGATATGGAATGCTTTTGCTCCAGCTCTTTTATGCATAGCTGGCATGACTGATCTGAAAAATAAGAGAACATGTGCCAATCTACTTTTCAGGCAGAGTTCAAACAACAGAGAAATTTAAACAGAGGAAAGAAAAATCAGACTAAATACCAGGTGACTGACTTAACTTTGCAGAGCAACAAGGAGTGTATCTGAGGGCCTGCGGTTAAGTCTCCACAAAGAGACTGGTTTTCACTTGAAGCCTGCCAGATTCCTTTTTTTGCTAAAGAGTAAGTTTTTAGCCATTCTGAGTCTGGTGAAGAAGTGCTTGTTTCTTGCAGATAGATCATCATGTGGCAGAGATCAGAGTTAAAAAATAAGTTTATCTTAGAGGATACCTACTAGTGTGGTTTTAGTTTTTCTGGATTTATGAAAATAACTTTCAAATAAGTTTGACAGTCCAATGTGAATTTGCTGAAAGTATGCTGCATTTTGAGCAAATGCTTAGAGATCTAGTACAATACGGAAATCTTCAAAATAAGCAGATTTGCTAGTGAGCAGCAGGATGTACTGACACCTTGACTAGAAACTTTCCCTTAAATCTCAACAGAAGCAGAGCTCCTCTCGCTCAGCTTGCTGATGAACAATGGAGGAAAGTTTTATGATGGAAAAAAGTTGGGTTTTTTATTGTGCAACTTGGCAGCAATAGGTTATCAAAGATGTATCTGCCCAAATAATGCTGGCACTGTATTTCAACTACTTAGCAAAATAGCTGTGCAGCATATTATTGTCCTGTGCCTCATAGGACAGGCTTGCTGCCAACTGGGTCATACAATAATCAACAAACCAGACTCCAGAAAGGATGCTAGATTCCTCCCAGAAGCACCTACCACTGAAGCAATTAAATATATTTGGTGAGTATAGTGCTGGGTTGTCACTTTTTTAAAGAAATTGCTCAAAGGGGCCTGATCAGTGAATAACTTCATACTCAGCCATGAATCTTTAATTCATGTAAGCTTTTCAGCTCATGCTACTGCCAAAAAGAACAGCTGGAAGAAGAGGAATAGTCTGTTTGTAGGCTCCCTGGACTCTTGGGTTGGATACTTTATCCATGAAACACAAGCCACACCTGGCTTATTACTAATTCCACAACTGCATAAAAACTAAGAGCACAATACATTCAAAACAATACCAAAACACTCAACCAAGTATTCCACTCTTCCAAGAGGAAAAAAAAAGTAAGAGGTTTTGCTATGGTTTGGAAACCAGTGCCATGAACAGAAGCTTCGAAGGCTCACATCTGGCTGAGATCTTTCTGGACTCATTGCAGAGCCTCCCATGCAGTCATGGACAGGGTTATGGCTCCATTCCTAGCCACAACGTGCATATCACTTCCAGGAGCTACTGCTTGGGAAATACAGACCAAATTTTTCACTCCGATCCCACAATCTGTGCTACAATCCCTCTTTTCACAGCTACACTGAAATCCCAAAGAGAAGATGCTGTATGCATTCCCACAGCAAACAGGATAAGGTGAGAAACACCTCCCTCATAAATATAACTTCTACCTGCTTGTCCGTCATTCAAACTGTAGAACAGTCCTCAGAGTATTAATAATGCCCTAAAACAACTGGACTGATAACTGGCTTTGAGCAATTCCAGAAAACTAATTCCCACCACAGCGGTTGCTGTTCTCTTTCATTCAGCATGAGCATCTGGCAACAAGTGATTCCACTGAGTAATCTTGGCAAAACTTGGAGACATTGTTTCGAATTTCCTTCACAACCTCTCAATGCCCGGCTGTGTTAATAGCCGAAGAGAAGCTACTCTTGTGGGTCTTCCCCATGATAAATATTTCTAGTGGTCCGTGTGGCTCTTCTTGACCCTTTCAACATTTGCTTAAATTTATAACAATTGAATGACCATGCTCTACACAGTGATTTCCTGGTAATCCAGGGAAGAGCAGGCAGCACTTAACAACCATGAACACATCTTCTGAGCCAATGTCAAGAAGTACTAACACTACATAAAATATACTTAAAATTTGTAATACTATCTGCAGATAGCTCCCTAGGGTCTTATGTCATTTATCAGAAAGGAGTTGCAATGACATTTTTGAAAGCATCATTCCTCACCCACCTCACACACCACGAGTCTGAAAAGAAAAAGTCAAAAGAATACGTGCATTTGTTTTTGCTTTTTCAAATGACAAAACAAATAATGAATGGCATTAGTTCTTTCCTGTAGTAATTGAAGTGCTCTGCCAAGACAAAGACATGAATGGTAAGAGCAGTAGGGATCAAAATTCAATGAAAAAAGCTAGAGCTGCCGATAAGAAACTATTTATAATGTAGAACACACAGAAAGGTCAGTGCTGTTGAGGCAGAAGTACATACCCTCCATCCTTGATCTACACTGTTAGAATCATTTGACGTTTCAGTTCTTTCATGATCCCAGAAAACTTACACAAGGTAAAGTACCAATGCTTTTGTTTGTGCCCTTCATTGTGATTTTTCGAATGCCCAAATTCCTCCAGTACTGTTTGTGACTATAGCACCCATAAATGACAGCCAGTCACTTGTGTATGAACTGCACAAATGGAACAAAATGCAGACTGACATTCATCTTTCCCCAGAAAATGCCTCATTTCTGTTCAGTAATTGCCTTAATGAATACAGCTGTTTATTCAAGCTTCCTCTTCTTCTCTATTAGCAAGTTTCCGCCTCCCCTGGTGCCACATTTCTACTGGCTTCTGCAGCTCTGCCCCACACTTAGGGATGGGCACTCAACACATGGGCTAGATCATCATCTGCTTCTCTGGTGTTAGGGGCCACAGATTGCTGAATTCATATACATCAGTCCAGACTCAGAAAGACTTCAACTTCTGCTCAGCAGAAGCAAAGGGAGAGGGGCAGGTGAGGAACACAGCATGGCAGCTGTGTTCACAGGTTGCTGGATGCTCAGCTGAAGCCACAGCTGTCATCTCTGGCTGAGCACATTCAGCACTTTTCCCAAGCTGGTTTCAGCCTTTGTCGTCTGAAAGGCTCCACAAGCCACAGCCTGTAAACAAGTGCACTGCTTCTGACCAGGTATTTTAATAACATTTGTAAGAGTACCTATCTGCATTCTTAGGGTAGGGAGTGATCAGAGCATCCGGAAAATACCAATCTACTGGGATATGAAGCAACAATGAAAAGTCCCAAGGAGAGAGAGCTGTATGACCTGCAGGTCCTGAAGCCACAGCTGAGGCTGCTGCTCTGTAGTACTGCTCAATCTTAATGGGAATGAATGTACTTCTCACACTAATTTTCAAGATATTTGGTCAGAGCAGGTGCCCAAAATGTAGAAAGCAGGAAGGATAACTCTTCTTTTCCCCAGAAAGCCACAGTTCTGCTTCATATAAATGGGATTATATATATGTACAGTTCGCATGAACAGTCGCAGCCTCTTGTAAGACCAGGCTCCTTGGAAGGAACATTTATGAAGTTAAAAAAATGTAACAGACAAAAATGTAGCTAGTGAGAGATAGATCTTCTATTTCAGCCCTGTCAACATATGGTGACAGTCCTTTTTTACTGACAGCTTACATTTTGTTTTCACACTCTAGCATAAGTAAATAAAACACAAACTGCAATATAGACAAACAGCATGTGTACCAGCTGCTCACATATAAAATGAATAAGTGAATGACAACAGTTGTTTGATGCAAAGATACCATCTTCCTGTTTCCTATATTTTTACATGCTGTTGCACTGACAGGCTGCTAAAAAATTCTGCAACCAGTATGCCATTTGGAAAATACAGCAGTGCAAACCACTGACAAAATCAGTCCTACTCTACCCAAAACATTTCTACTCCTAGCATAGCTCTATCCATGAAACACTATAATCTTTACAATAATAATAATTTTAAAAAATAAAAATCAGTATGAAAATATGCTTCTTGGTGCAATTCAAATTACATTTGAATTTTTTAATCATTTTGAGGAAGTTGGGTTTTTTATTGTGTTTTAGTCCAGCCACCTCAAACATCCTTAAACAAATCATTACTCTTGGTCTTAAACATGTTATTTTGATTACTGGCTACCTAATGTTCAGCTCTATGTTCACGTAAATGTCCACTTAAGACAGTGGAACCAAACACTTCTATAAAATATCTATAACTTCAGTCTTTCCAACAACCATTAGTTCCCCAGGTTTTCATGTCCTGATCTTCCTACTTGCACATATTCCATTTTGTTTTAGAAATTATCCAGTACCTGTATGCAGTCCTTGGCTCTGGATCCTTCAACCTCTTCTTTTCTGCATGATTTAGTAAACTGAAACACTGAACACATTCTAACACTGTGAAAAACTTCTTCCCTCTTCTAACCGAAGATCTCCTGTGGTTAACTAGGCTCCCAGTTTCCTTGGGTTTGAAATAACATTCAAACAATAGGCCAAAATTATTTTGAAAATCTGCAACTCCTACCTCAGCAAAGAAAACAGGAGCATGACTATAGAAGGTTCTGCATGAAGATGTCCATTATATAATTCAATGTCAATGCGAACAACTAGTCAGGAGGAGTCTCTCTTCCTAAATCCTATGTTCTTTCTTTTTGATGGATGGACTTTTTATTCACACTGGCTCCATAAAGCTCCCTTGGGCTCTTACAGAGAGATCTCTTCACCTTCATCCACAGTAGTAGAACAGGAGAGGAAAAGGGACATGCAATGATTTTCACAATATACCTGATTACCTCAATAAAGGTATTTTTTTTATATTTCAAAAAAAAGCAATAGAACAGGCCACAACAAACACATGGTTACAACAGTAAACAAGGTTACTTTTTCCATCATGGCATTAAGTTCACTCATCTATGTCACAAGGTGCATCAAAGATAAAAGGGTCCAATGTATTTCCCCTGTATGCTGGATACCATTACACACCATAAGCCTGAAAAATCACAGAATCTTAGAAATATTAAGGGTTGGAAAGGACTGTAATGATCATCTAGTCCCAACCTCTCCTGTCATGTGCAGGGACACCTTCCACTAGATCAAGCTGCTCAAGGCTTAATCCAGCCTGGCCCTGAACACTTCCAGGACTAGGACATTCACAGCTTCCCTGGGCAACCTGTTCTGCCACACTCATAGTGAAGAATTTATTCCTTATATCTAACCCAAATTTCCCCTCTTTCAGTTTATACCCATTACTCCTTGTCCTGTCACCCCCCTTCCTGACAGAGTCCCTCTCCAGCTTCCCTGTAGTCCCCCTTCAGATACTGGCAGGTTGCTATGAGGTCTCCACACAACCTTCTCATCTCCAGGCTGAACGGCCCCGACTTGCTCAGCCCATCTTTTTACGGGAGGTGCTCCAGTCCCGTTGTCAGCTTTGTGACATCCTCTGGACTTGCTCCAGCAGTTCATGTCACTCTTATGCTGGGGACACCAGGGCTGGATGCAGTGCTCCAGGTGGGGTCTCACCAGACCAGGGCAGAGGAGCAGAATCCCCTCCCTTGACCTGCTGGCCACTCTTCTTTGGATGCAGCCCAGGATTCCCCTGGCTTTCTGGGCTGTGAGCACTCACTGCTGGCTTGTGGTGAGCTTTTCATCAGCCATCACACCCAACTCCTTCCCCGCAGGGCTGCTCTCCATCACTTCTCTGCCCAGCCTGTGCGTCTGTCTGGGATTGCTCCAATGCAGGTGAAGGACCTTGCACTTGGCCTTAAACTCCATGAGGTTTGCTTGGTGCCACCTCTCAGCTCTGTCCAGGTCTCTGTGGATGGCATTCCTTCCCTTCAGCATTGTCTCAACCGCTCCACACAGCTCAGTGTCATCAGCAAACTTGTTGAGGGTGCCCTCAATCCTGTCACTGACAGAGGTGTGGAACAGTACTGGCCCCAGGACTGACCCCTGAGGTCCAGGACTGACCCTACTTGTCACTGGTCTATATGTGGACAGTGAGCTGTTGACCACGACTCTGAGTGTGGCCATCCAGACAGTTTGTTATTCCCCAAGTGGTCAATCCATCAATCCATGTCGCTCTAATTTACAGACAAGGATGGCCTGTACGACAATGTGAAACTGCATAACCCCACATAGACAACATCAGTTGCTCTGTCCCTGTCCACCAAAGCCACAGCCCCATCACCAAAGGTCACCAAATTTGCCAGGCAAGACTTTCCCTTTGTATACAGCCATGCTGGCTTTACAATGATGGATAAAGCAAATATTCTTGTTCCTCTTGTTTCAATGCAAGTTACGCAGGACCCTCACACCACTTAAAGAAGTGAATGCCGTGCTTCCTTAATGTCAGCACCAGTACCTCTGTGGTCAGCTAAAGCCCTGAGAACCATCAAGCAGAATTCACTGCAGTTTTGTGTGTGCCTTGTGGTGGATGAAATTACGTACTGCCGAAAAAAATCTGGACCTAGTACAACCAAAGAATTTAATTTTCTCAAAGCTACCCATTATTTCAAGGAAATTAGCTTTTCAAATTAAATACTTACCTATGAACCAGCAGTAGTGAGGCACAGGCTGCTTTACAACAGTGACTTCTTTTTCTGAAACGTTTTCTCAACTGATATGGCCATCCTAATTAAAGCACCTCAGAGCTGGAAGATACCAAAGCTCATCACACAGTTCCACAAAAATAGTCTTTCTCACAGGGAAGCAGAGGGCCGTTTCTCCCCACCTCAGGCTGCAGTCCCTCCGTGCTGTACACGCTGTCCTGCAGCAGCAGAGCTGGCTGGTGTACAGCCAACCAGCAGTGACCATATCATGTAACAAGCACCTCTCCCGTGCAGTGTTTGTTAGCACCACCCAGCATGAGCAGACCCAGAGGCTCACTGACGCTCTCCAAAGGTCAGAAATCACAGCTGAAAAGTGTAAAGCACTGTCTCACACACTCTTTCTGATCCTACCACAGAAACATTGCAGCTGTAAGATAAGCTCATTCACACATGCTGGACCAGTAGGGTGGGACTATTTGGAACTAGCACCAGCCGGAAACCTTTCAGTTGCGTGTGTTGCAGTTATATATGTGCGACTCGATCAAAATCTGAAAACAGATTCTAAAAAAAGAGCAGTATTTCCCACTACACCCTGAAAATCATTCATTCAGGTGGCTCAACTCACCTAGTATATGCCCTAAACCAGCCAGGATTCAACCTGCAAGACCAAAGCTCCAGCATAAGCACAGCTCAACGGGCTTCAGCTATGTGTCCTATGAAATAGATGACCTGGTAGAGTCCTGACCAAGCTGTATTCTACTCTGTTTACTTAACATCTGACTTAGTCCTTACAGCTACTCTGTGTCTGAGTGCAAACTGTCACAGTCATTATGAAAGCTATGGTTTTCTTAGAGGTTTCTTTTTGAGTAAAAGTTCCACAGTGCTCCCCTGACATACTGTAACAGGCTCAGCCATAAAATGCAATCAAAGCCCAAGATACAGCAGCTTTTAATTGCTCTTCTGTTAATCCTCATATCAGATCTTCCTTCCTCTTGGCAGAACAGGTAAAGTTTAGTCCCAAAGTAATTGCACACAACTAGTCGTCTTTAACCCATGCAAAGCAAGGGACAAGAACCACCATCTAGAAGGAATCTTGCTTTGTTTTCACTCACTTTTTATAGCAACACATAAAGCCATTAGCAATGCCACAAACCATCAAAACACTGAACAGTTCAAGCTCTTCTGTATGAAAACAGTAAACAAGGCATTGCTCAGAAAATTATAAAGCAGGCTCATAATATGACTCTTAAACAAACATAGTTTAATAAGCATTCAGTAACGAATTCAAACAATATTTTCAGTCACGCAATGAAGGAGAGACCAATAGGTAGCACTAACATAACACATACGAAAAAGGCAAAAAAGGGAAACATGGAATGCAGCAGAAATCAAGACTGCTTGCTGAACATTTGAGAGCAGCTGGGAAACAGGCACATAAGGCAGAAACTGACTGCATCCTCATTTAACTGAGATAGCTGGAATAAAATGTGCTGGTTCTTTCAGTCTGTTTCTTCTGTCCTACAGACTGTACTTCATGGTCAGACTATCCCCAAACTCCAGCAGGACTAAGGGAGTTGTTTGGCTATACCAACAAGGTTGTAGAGATAGACTGTGTAAGGATTAAAACCCAAAACTCTTGCATACTGGTCAGGCACAAAGATATCTGTTCACAGACCTAACACAGGTACAGTTTCTACCAACCAACAATGCATCCTAGAGATTTACTGCAATGTGGAGTTTTACTGATCCCATTTTGTCTTGAGGCAGCAAAAATTCAAATTCAATTTAAATGATTGAATGCTGTAACATGGTAGTTGTTATTAATAACCTAACTCTTTCCAACTTTTCCTCAGAGTTGTTGTCTGTTAACTACTGACAAACTTGTTTTGTACAAAATTACTGTTGTGCATCCAAAAGAATATTTCATGTTTGGGCTGACCACTTACAAATGGAGCTTGAAGACCACAATGGATTTGTGACAGTATTTAAGCAGCTTTTGAAGTTTTAAATATTAATTATTTCCATCTCTGTTAATGTCCTACTCAAATGCAACTGATAATTCATATTTATATTTTCATATATCACCTTTGTTGTAGAATTACAAGCAATAAGCTTATTAAGTGATCAGAGGCAGCAATCTGCTGCCTTAATGAGCACAAAGCCAGCAAAGCATCTTTGCCTTGCACATTCTGAGTTCAGTTTCACACATTATGAACCCATCCCCAGTAGTCACCCTGAGCCTCACATAGAGGACAAGCAGGTTTAGCACTGTAATACACTAATGCTCTGAGTCTCACTAAATGTCTATAGAAAAGGAGCAACATAAATCATTCCAAACCAACAGAATGGGTGCTGTGTTTATTCTCTTAATGCAGAGAGATTAAAATTTTCTGCTACATTTACCAGAGTTTCATATCCTCTCACCAGAAATCACTGTGCAGAGTTCTTTGTCTCCACCACCTCTCCAGTGTTCTCCATGCAGCTCTGTACGACCTTCCTCCACAGGATGACAATCCCACACAGTGGATCCCTTCCACAAAACCTAAGGGCTAGTTTGGACAAACAGCAGGACAAAAGACTATACTGAAGACTGTGTCACTACAAACAGGAGTACCTTTGTAACTCTGTAAAGCTGAACATAATTTAGTAGTTACAGGTGTTGGCATTGCAGTCAGTGGATCTCTTGTCAAGCCAAAAGACAAACATAAATGATTTAAATCAGCATGGTAAGTATGACTAGCATGGCAGATGGAGTTCTAAAACTCAGAAATGCTTGATTACCCATGTAGTCCTTCAGCTACTGAGTATATGGATAACAAAGTGGGGCAACATTACATCTGAAAAGTTACTCTGACTCAAGAGTCTGCACAGAGGCATCCACCACCAATTGTGTTTTCCAGCACTTATTCCTTCTGTAAAAATAATTTTAATTGTCTTTTACATCCTCACAACATTGTACATCTGAAATGCCCAGCAAACAGCAAGGTACATTATATTGTTCAAGTGAGATATTAAATTCCACCCTGTTGCAAGCCACCGTGCTACTGTGAAGCATTTCTGAAGTCTGTAAGACCTTATTAATAATGAAGAAAAGAACTAATTCTAGTGATTAAGGTATTTTCAATAGGATACATGCTTTCTAAAGGTCAATAAAATATGTGCTTAAATGTATTTTCAATTCATAACCTGCAGTACACGTGATATGGGCAACATTCATCTCTGTCAGAAAACAGCCTTTACAGTTTTCTGGGAAAAATTGTTTCTCATACACTGAAAAACAGCTCTTTGGCAAGAGGATGCTTAAGAGAGGAGGCATCACCATCTCTCATGAACTAAAATGATGTGTAAACAAACACCCACCTCATATAAAGATTTAAACTGGGATTCATATACGGTAAAGGAAGATTTCCCTTGTGATAAACAATTTGAGCACAAAGTGTTCCTTCAAGTCCTGACATAAATCAGTTCCTGCCAAGCTAGTATCTCATTGCGTCAGCCTTTCGCCTTCACCACAGTGAAGTAGCAGCCCTACTATCTCTCTCCCTGCTTTCCTCATACTCCCCTCTCCCCAGAATTACTATCTCAAGTCCAGTGGGCCAAGGAATTGTCTTTCCAACAGACTAATATTTGGTAAAAGGATAAGAAATGTCCTTTATTTAAAAGAAACCTGACACTCTTGCTAACCTATCATTGAAGGGCTGCCATGTGGACTGAGTAGACTCATTATTACACTGCTGGTAACCTTGCCTTTTCTTACCCCACCAGCTTTATCCCCCCTTCTTGTTAGTCCTATAATTCTTACTTATTTGTAATGCTTTTAAAATGTTTTGATGGGCATCTTAATATTGCGAGATCTTCAACTGAGCCGAATGCAAGCAAGTGCTGTCGTGTCTGATAAAGCACTTATTTTTTAATAAGACCAAAAAAAAAAAATCAAAGTATCTCTGCCTACATTGCTTTCTCAACGAAAAATATTCACAGCTTCTATTTTATCTGTGGAAATCTGGTGTTTCAAATAAGATACATGATGTTATATTTATTCAGTTCAATGCTCTCTTTAATAGCACCAGATAAATACCAGCTTTGATAAAAAACAATTTCTGCAGCAAAAGTTTAATTTAACAGGAGCAAGGCCTAGCTCCAGTTTGTATAAGCACTTACAGACACGTACGTACATTCAGGCAAAAGAGACCCTGTGAGTGAAGGTTATGTTCTGACAGGACTACTGTATACTCATACTTCCTCAGTCTCCAGTTCATGAAAAGGAAAGGTACCAACCTATAAACAGAAGATTTTTCTTCAGAGTTTTTGATCATTCCTTACTGGAAAAGGGCACAAGAAGTCATATACAGTATTACATGCTACTTCAGTTTGTAAAGATGTTTAGAACTGAGCTCTCTAAATTTCCCCAACACAGCCAGTGTGGCACAGACACCCATGCACTCTCTGGGAGCAGTGCTGTGGGCTGCACAGTGCTACAGGAATTAATATGTCTACAGAGCCCTCGACTTTTTATACTTGAATGGTGCTACACTGTGCTGTGCAAATACATCAAGACCAGGAGAGGAAACAGCCCATGGTAATGAAAACAATGATTGACCATACTCAGAGAATTTCAAAATATTTGGTGGGTGTCTATGACTTCTCTAGACATTAGTGTAAGTTTCAGCAGTTATGTATTTGATAGAAGTACCACTACCACTTGCTGACAATGTTAGAAATTACTCCTGAGAAGGATGGAAAGCTGTCTTGCTTGTCAATCGTTTATAACTATTAGACCACGTTAATGTAGTGAATTAACACGGCAAGTAGCAATTCTAGTAATGCAGGACTGAGATGTGGTAGAGATGAAAGACACCACATTCCTTTTCAAACAGCTCAAGCTGTCTGAGTAACTTTCAGTAACACATTTATCAATCAAAGCCACAAGACATCTCAATTGCAATGTACTTTAATCTCAATACTTTAAATAGCATATTTTAAATAAACACCAGCATTTAAATAAATTTTACCAAATCTCCTTAAGTTGATTCTATGCCCAACTACATTTTCATTGCTGATGTGAGCAACCAAGTCTATGCTATAGTTAAGTGTCTTTTGGATTTAAGCTAAAAAGATCTTTACTTGACAAATAACTTCAATTTTTAATATCAGTAAATACTTGCTTAAAGCATTAATAAAGTGGGATCCAACTCAAGCAGTGGGCTACGGGTTTTTAATTGCTTCATTCTTATTTCTAACTTAATCAACACCAGAAAGTTGACCAGGTGTGGATCTTCTGTAGTTGCTACACAAAGAGAAAAGTGAAGCTGTGACAACACCATAAAGTTAATAATACACTATATTCTAAACAAAACCTACTGTACTGAAAAGATGAGTAACTAATTCACATCCTCTCACTTACTTTCTAGCATTAGTCCCATGAGAGTTTGCAACAAGTTTTACTGAAGCCGTTACTATGATAAAGCACTAGTTACTGCTCTGCTATAACCCCTCTGCACACTTCTGCCCAGAACGTTTGCAGTATTTTTTTAAAACATTCTCTATTTTTTTGAATCCTGTGCAATACGTACAACACGCCACACAACAAGAAACAAAATTATGGACGAATGGCATTTAAAAAAATAAAAAAGAGGGCGGAATCGCAGGGATTGTATAAACTGGAATAAACCATACAGAAGAAAAATTCTGATTAGGTCTATTACAGCAGGGAAGATTGTGACGCTGGCAGCAAAACGACGAGTCTTGCTCTGCTTTTTAAACCCAAGTCCACACAGAAAAGAAGGTTTCTTTGAAGAAAACTTTCTCCAGATCTTCGAGGCCAAGCTTCTCTTCCCCGTCACCCCTTCCATCACCCACAGCACGCGACGTGACAAGAATTCTCGCCCCTCGCCCGCCGTCCCAGCCCCAGTCAGGGTTGACGCCGCGGTCCCGGCCCGGCTCCGGCGCCGCTCTGCCCACACCAGCGGGACACGCCAGGCGGCCCCGCTCTCGGAGCAGCTCCGACACCGGCCGGGACCGCGGGGCAAGCTCGCAGACCCCCGCCAACCCCCGGCGAGAGCCGGGCGACGTGAGGCGAAGCCGGGCAGGAGCCGGACCCCAGCCCGCCGCCGCCGGGGGCGGGGAAGCCGCTGCGCGGCCGCGGCCGGCGGGGAGCGGCGGGGAGCCGCCGCCCGGTACTCACCGACTCGCTCGGAAACTTCCCCCAAGTTTCGGCGGCGCGGCGGGCGGCAGCGGGCGTGCCCCACCTCGGCGGACACCGGCACCATGGGAGCGCCTCAGCGAGCGGCCGCCGCGGCCGGCCCCAACTTCTGGGGCGGCAGCGACCGGCAAAAAACGCGAGCGAGAGCGGCGGGGCGGCGGGCTGAGCCCGCACTCCTCCCGCGGGGCGGGGCGGGGCAGGCGGAGAGCGGAGTGGAGGGAGGTCAGCACGGGGCGGGGAGGGGGTGGTGGGGAGCGCTCCCCAACACCCCTCTGCACACCCTGTCCCCCAGCGGCGGCAGTGTTGGCACTCGCTTCGCTCGCCGCAGTCCGCTCCGCGCCTGTCCTGCCCTGCCGGGGCGCGGGGCACTGAGCGGCCACTGCCGTGTACTCCTCCTTCTCCTTCACCACGGCAGCTGCCGACCCGGCCGCCGCGGGGAGGGGGTCAGAGCGGGGCCGGGCAGCGTGTCTGGCGGGGTGGGGCGGCTCGGCGCGTCCCGCGGATCGCTGCCGCGCGGCCCGAGCCCCGGCCGGTGCCGGCACTTTGGCTGCGCCGCGGGGCTCCGTCTAGGGGGGGACGGCGGCTACTGCAGTGCACATCCCGGCCGGCCGGGCGGGAGCGCGGCCCCGGCGCCAGCTCAGCGCTGCGGGCTCAGTCCCACCAGCGATGGCTACCGGGGCCAAGCCCCGGCCTCCTGGCCCGGCCTGGAGCAGGGGCTCAGCAGGGCTGGCGATCGCGTTCGTGCTCAGGAAAGCGACGAACACGATTTTAGGTTGAAGGGGGTGTCAGCGTGCCAGGGGCACGTGAAGTGAAGTGGTCTTGCACTGATGAAAGGATGATGGCACCTTCCGTGTCCAGGTGTGTGGCAGTGCACACACAGGGATGAGTAGTGTGAGTGTAGACAGGTGCTACAGCAAAAGAGAGAGCGGGTGCCAGGGATTGTCTTAAAATAATACAAAGATTTCTCTTTGAGAAACAGTCTAGGAAAGAAAACATTCAAAAAGAGCATGGTGTCATCAGTTTATTTAGGTATCATTTGCGTTGACAAAGTACCAGAGACAGACCCACATGTGCAAAGGTGACCTCAGCAGTGATACATTGATCATTTAGGCCCTTGCGGGCCCCCTGTCATATGTGTGTCCTCCACCTTCAAAATGGCCCAGCATGTGGCTTCCTTGTAAAACAGAGGTGGGACAAGAGCCCCACGGGTCAGTGTTGTAAGAGTTTCACAATCATTCAGTAAGTCACAAAGTTCCCTGTGAAATTAACTGGGAACAGAATTTATCTCGCCCAAGCTTTCTCCTGTGGTTTGGCGAACAGGAATAGCAGTGCCAGCATATGGAAGTATTTTGACTGTAATGACTGGGAACAATGCAGTTCCTGGTGCCTCTGGCTGCTCAGGTTGGTGCTGCCCTTCCCTTGCTATTGAACCAGGTGCTCCCAGACGGGGAGCTGCTTGGCTTAGGAAGCTGGGGTTCCTCAAAAACTGACCTGCAAGCAGCAAGTGATCTGCCCTCAACTGGGCTGGTGATCCAGGCTTACTCTGCCTAGGACAAAGTGTGGTTCAGGGGGGTAAAAACGTGTACCAGGGGTAAGATGGACTGTAAGATATGACCACTTCAATTTCCAATTGACTTAAGAGAATTAAAATCTGACATGTTAATAAGTACACAACTTATTAACACTGTATCACTGAGGTTTTAAACTAAGGGCACACAGGTTCATCTTTCTTACTTCTACCCCAGAACCATCTCCTGCCTTTTTCTCATCCAAAATCACAGAATTTTTTTAACAGTATCAAGCAATACCATAGTATTTGCATTAATACAGATGCAAAGGACATTAAGTTCCAGTTCTTACCACTGGTCAGGGGATTCACACCCACTTCTCTTGGGAGATGCCTCTGCTGCCAAACTAGTGGTTGTTATCCAGGCCTTTCATTCTTACCTCTTGTACTGAAGCTATGGCAAAGCATGATTAATAAGTCATTGTGTTAGAAATTGCAACCACAGATCTGATACTGGCCCTGTAGTTTTGTGGTTGAAGCACTGTGTTAAAAGAGGAAGATTCCAGGTCCAGAGATATTTATGGGGTTTGTTTAATACAACATTCCTATAACATAATAACACCTGAGACTATGACAAACTAGTTTACATTAACCAAGTAGCAGTGAGAGCTGAGCATGTAAAGTACCACATAGATAAACCAGAGAAAAAAATTTACTGCTCCATCATTATATGTACAAATAAACTTGGATAATAATAAATCCATAGATTTATTATATATTCTAGGTTTTTATCTGCCTGGACTTTCTCTACACTAGATAAAGTTTTTTATTTCTTCACATGATAGGTAGTTTAGTTTCATGAGGACTGATGTCAAACACAGTACACTGCCAACAAGACCAGATTTAGGCAAAAGCAGCCAAAGTAATTTTCAATCAGAAAGCTTGTGAGGGTGTGGGTGGGGCTGGAAAGACAGGAGACAGGTAAGAGTGGAGTTTCCACATTGTCTACAGCTGGCATTGGATCTGTGAAAGCACAAGGCTGTGTGTAACTTGTGTGTATGACAAATATTTTGAATTTTCTTAATCACTCAAATACAAATAAATTTCATAATAAATGGTCAGTGGTCTTTTGGCTTCTCTCTTATTAAAAAAAAGGTCTGTCTTTTAATAATGATTATTCTCAGTTTGTTTGGAGGATTTCAGGGGATATTACATTTATTCTGTACTGCTAGTAGTAGTTAAATCACCCAGAGAAATTAGTTTTAAAGTATCCAAGACTGGCATCTCATGAAGCATGAATCTTAAATGTAGCTCAGCAACAATATAGAAATTGCCTGTATTTTTTATACATCTGTTAGGAAACATCTACTTTTAAAACTATGTATCATTTCATCTATGCCCATGTCCTTCACTTTTTCATTTATGCTGCATTACCACTCTTCCAGATTCTGTCCAATCTCCTTAAAAAGACTGGAAAAGCAAGACTGGCTTGAGGACACTCAGTAAAGATACCTTAATTCTGACCATTTGTTCTGACATAATATCCAGGGATGCCTACACCTACCCTTTTCTCTGTACATGCAGTTGCTGCTTCATACCTTTCCAAACAGTGTAGTGAAAGTCCAATCCTTCCTGAGCATGATGGTCTGGAACCAAGTGCTGAAGACAAAATCATGTCTGAGTGTGGTTATGCTCTCTGTTTACATTAGTGTATAATGCACTGTTTATCAACAGGATGTCAAATAGGATTCCAACGCTCAGTCCCTGATAATTCATCTGAAAGAGGTTCCTTCACTGTTGAGTGTCTAAAGCAAGTGCTGATTGTAATTTCTGCCAGACTTTCTGTGAGTGCCTACAATAAGCACTGACTAAAATCTGAGCTTTTGCAACATAAAGGTAGCTGTGTTGGTAAAGTCTGTCAGCCAAACTACCATAGCTTGATTTAGCAGGCAGTAGCTGCTTATAGTCAGCAAAAGCAGAGTTCATTTATTTATTTCTCTATCAATATAATGAGGTACACATGCAAGGTCCATGCTAGAAAAAAAGGGTTTTCTTTGCCTAGCAGAGTTTGTATTGAAAGGAAATACAGTGACATTTTGTTGGTGGGCTTTTTGCTAATACAATAGTGCAAAATGCACTCTTAATTGATACTGTTTTACCTGCAGAGCTTTCAAATGAGGCCTGAAAAAAGGTAGTTTAGTCTGAGTAGTTTAAAATTCCCTGTGGTTTGAGGTTAAAATGAGCATGGATATGTTTCTCTTGAGTGAAAAACTACTTATGCTAATTACAAAAAGGGTTTATATTTTTCAAAACTGCATGAAAAACTTCAGGAAACAGATGAAATCAAGATACTGTTCATGTTGTGCATTCATAACTGCATTTTAAATCTATCATCTTATTTTCTTGGCTTCTTGTTTGACACAATGATAAACACAGAAAGTCCACAGCTTGGAAAGGATCTCACGAGCTCCCCAGTCCAACCTTCAGCTCAATACAGGGTCAGTGAAGAGAGCAAATCTTGCTGGGCTTTACCCAGATGGGTTTCAAACACTTTCAAGTATGGAGGCTGCATAGCATTTGGGGACAAACTCCTCCACTGCTGCACTGTCCTATGGGGCAAGAGGTTTCCTTTCTTCTCCTCTCTGAACTTCCCAGTTCTCATTATGCTCATTGTCTCTCCTTTGTGCACCATGCACTGCTGTGGAGAGCCTGGCTCTGTCTTCTCAATGCCCTACTTGTAGCAAGGGGAAGGCTGCTCTGAGGTGCCACCAAGGCCTCCGCTTCTCATTGCTGAAACAGCCTTGTCCCTCAACATTCTTTTGAGGGGCTCATGCTCCAGCTCCTGAGCTGAGTATCCTGGTAGTGCTTCACTGGGTCACTCCAGTTTGGCAGTATCTCTCTGTACCACTTCATGGGCTTCTTTCTCCCCAGGGCAGGATTTTGCACTTGTCCTGGCAGAATTTCTCACAGTTCACATCAGCCCTCTTGTCCAGCCTGTCTAGGTCCTGCTATGAGACAGGCCTGCCCTTGAGCATATTGACCCTCCAGTTTGGTGTTATCTGCAAACTGGTCAAGAGTACATGGTACCTCTTCCAGGTCATTGATGCAAATATTAAACAGGACAGGTATAAGTTACTGGCCCCCAAGCACAGTGACTATGAATCCATCGTTTTTTGTAATACAGCACATCTTTTTCCCATTAATCTCCACTGATTTTATTTAGGTGGTAATAAAAAATGGGTGATGTTAAAGGAAAATGTTGGTCTTTTGGAAATGAGAAAATGATTCAGATTATGTGTTTCTCTCTTTATGTCATGCTTTTAGAAAACTTAAGGGGAAAGAAAGTCCACTGATAGTGTGTGAAACTTAGGTGATAACCTTTATGGAGAGTAAATCAGTCTTTTAGGCATTTACTGTGTTTTCCATCAAGATATTTGTTTATAGGATGATAGCAAGTAAAAATTCTATGCAGGGGGAGGTCAATTCTTTCCTCCCTTCACCTTCCTAATATTCGTTATTCATATAAGGAATAAAGAATAGCATAGCTGAAAGAAGAGAAGCTCTCTTTTAATCTAAATTTCCATCATAAGTAGAATTGCAGGAAAAAAGTACCATGACACACGATTGCCTGCCACGAAAAGAAACCACACTAATAAAATGCATATTCCAACCATGATCAGACTTGTACTGAGAGCTGGGAATGCACAGTGCTTGCTGTATGTAAAAGTAAAAAAAATATTTAATAGCAGCTCTGTTCTCAGCCTCTGAATATGTGGAAAAATCTAGTTTGTGGGTTGTCTGGGTTGCTTCCTTTAAAGCTACAGAGCAAAGCTCCCCCAAATACTTTATATGAAAGCAGAATAATTACCAAACCAATAAATATCTGTGGAAGCAGAGAATTTTCTCTGAGGAACTAATCTTCAAGGAATCAATGTGAACACACATGCAGGATAAGAAGGCACAGGCAAAGCAAGGAAGGAAAAAATGAAGAAACACTGCCACAGCCTGAGGTCTCTTGCTCTCTCTGTGTTGTTTCTAAGTCATCCATCATGTCATTATCTACAGCTAATATAAAACAAAGACCTATCTGGCCATGTAATGAATACAATGACTTTCTGGTTCTCTGGGAAAGGTGCAAATTGTGGTATTTTGCTGTCTCTTTTTTCTGAAGAAGGGAGATGGAACAGTGTAGAAATGAAGGTTTTACTTCAACTGATTAATTCACTGGTCTTTTTTTTTAATATAAGAAATATCAAAGCTGATGTCCTGGCCTGTTTCTAGCTCTACACAAGTTGTTCTGCATCCTAGATGTTATGCTATCCAGAAGAACTTCTCCAAATGAACAGTGAAAACCATCAATGAATACATACTATAGTATGTATATGTGTATACCTATATTTTTAATGTATATATGTGTGTGTGTGTGTATATATATTATTTTATGATTGTGCTACTGTTGCCGTCTGGATCTTAACTGAATCCCGTCCTCAGCCTGTCAAGGGTTTATTGAAGACTGTGACTAGGCACATATTGCAAAGCTGGAATCCAGATCCTGAGACCACTTCCTGCACCTATGTGTCCAGATTGTCCTCCATTTCATTCCACCAATAGGACAAGTTGTCTGGTGAAGCTTCTGCCTACAATGCTATTGCCTAAAGTGTCCCAAAGGTTTAGACACTTTAAACAAGGCTACTTGGTTGTTTTCCTGTGTTTGAATCCCTAAATTCTAACACGTTATAGACCTAACCCATTCACTTCTCCAAGTATTTTACATTTTATTTCTCAGAGCATGTATTCATTGTCTACCCATGTTTCACGAGTATTTTTCTGCAATTTTTGTTACATATTCCTGCTCTCCACCTCAAGTTCTTTTGTCTCTCAGATTTAGGTGGGAAGTAGAACACAGAAGCTGGAACAGACACCATGCTTGATTATTTGTGTACTTAAATTCACTTTACGTTGAAACAGTAGTGCTGCCATGCAAAAGACAACAGACAATAATTTGGTCAAGGTCACAGTGTATAAAGGATGATAGTTAAATTTCTTGGTAGTCAAAGAGTGTAAACAAAGCCAGACAGTAACTTTGTCTGTTGTTTTCATAAGTCTGCTAGTTCCAGGAACAGCAGCATCCTTTAATTTATGATTCAGCTTAAGGTCTCTAGTTGACAGATGTGATGTTTGTGACAACAAGGGATTTGAAATGGATGGACTGATAAAATACGTGCTGTTGCCATCTCTACGTATCAGGTGTTCTTCTGTTCAAGACAACATTAACCTTTTTCTGACGAGCTTGGGTTTTTACAACAATTCACGATTTTGAGAAAATTATAATATCAGTAGAGGAAAATCCGATTTGTATTATTTTGTCCTTCAAATACAGGGCAGTTTCTTTCAAAGCAGAACATTTTTATGTACATGGAAGTTCTTAAGATGATGGCAGGTATCATTTTGACTCTTCAGAACGACTGTGTTTGTTCACGTGCTTTCCAGTTCTACTATCATCCATCTAATCAGGTGTAAAAATCAGACCCACAAGTCTGTAGTTTCCTGGTTTCCCTTCTAGAGCCTTTTTTGCAGATGCGATTACACCGATAATTCTCCTGTCAGTAACCTGAATGGAGCCATAACCACCTTATAGTCAAAATACAGATCTCTGGATCCTTTTGTTCTAACTTGAAGAGTTCTTCTCCTCCATGAGATCTTCCCATGGACTTTCCAGTCCATTCACAGAAAGTGTTTTGGCTATCCATCCACACAATCTGTGGTCGTCTAGCCCTCGATCACTGCCTGAGTGAAATTGCTGCATATGATTATTTCAAACTCTTCATCCTGCATGCTTGTACTTTGATGATTCTTAATGCTCATAACTGTACTGATGGCAGCGGTGACTCAAGTCAGCTGACACAGAAATGACCTCAAGAGTCATCCAGTTTGGCACGTCTCCAGTCTTTCTGGTTAACGGAGTTACATAACAATATTTTACCTTGGATGAAAGCCGTGTGATGCATACCTTATATCTTGGGAAGGCCAAAGAGCAGGAGTCCTGTGAACAACAGTGTTCTTACACAACTCCTGAGTTCCATCATGGGATGTGGGGCAAGCAAAATATAAAGCTGGGTTCCAGAAAAATAGGTGACTTCACTCTAAACAGGATCTGATAACTACTTCTTTTCATCGATGGAGACTCAAATTGAGCCGTAGCTCCTACACCAGAACAGCCCACCTGCTCATCATGTGCTTGACATGCTTGACATGTCATTATTTTGATGTGGTAACCACATTTGAATTACTGAGAAGCCAAATAAGCCAAAAGCTATGAGTTAGCTATTCATGGTGTAGTTCATTCATGTATCCCAAAGCAGGATTTACTGCCCTTTCCTAATTCTTGGTATTTTCTTGACTAGCTTTGTAAGTATCTCAGTGGCAAAGACCCCCTTGCCTACTAAAGCCACCTGTGTCAGATATTCACAAGTTTATTATTAGAATGCTTTCCATAACGCCTAATTCTTATTTTTTTGCTACAATTTAAATTCAAGAATTCTTCTATCCCCATTGAAATTGGTGATCAGGTTATTCTCTTCTGTGTTTGAAAATAATTGCCATGTACTCGATAGTTTTTCCTTTGTCTTAGGCCAAACAATCTCTATTTTTAAAATCTTTCATCATGGATCACATTCTCTTTGCTTCTAATCATGTGCACTGTTTTGGGTGTTCTCCAGTTGCTCCACATCTTCTCCTAAGTAAAATGCCCCAAAGGGACCAAGTTCTCTACATGATGTTCTAATAGTGCTCAGAAGAGAAATCAATCAAATTAAATTTGATTATTTCCACCTAAGTGCAGTACCTCATGTAAAATTTCATCCATTTTTCATTCCACCACTGCAATTTCTCAAGCTAATTCTGAATTTGAATTATGTCTTCCAACACATTCATATTTGCACTTTTTTTCGACTTTGTCTCATCTCCAAGCTTATTAAGAGTGTTATCCAGATTGTTAAGAAAAGGTTGAATAAAGTCAGAACAAAGAAAGTCCTGTAATTTTGTGATATGACAGTATCAATAGAAAGAAAATGGGTCAAAAAGATATGCATTAGCAAATTAGTTTTTATGCTATTACTTTTCATTTAAAGGATTTACAAAGAGTTTAATTGATTCTAGATATGCTTTGGATTTGGTTCTGGGTTTTTTTTCTGTGAGTTGAAATGAGATAGATTAGTTTATTATTTCCAGCCTCCTCTTCCTCTGCTTCCTTCCCTCTCATTACATAAGGCAGCTTTTATTTTTTGTCCTTTCCCAGACTGAAATCTTTTAGCCGTTTTTGACAGATTCTAAAGTAATTGCTAATCTGAAGAATTCACCTCATTCATAAAATATCCCAGGCCAAAGTCTGTCTGGTCTGGCTAACTTGAGACTATTCCATAATGCTCTCCTGTCATATTTCCTCCCTGTTTTACAGTAAGTACTTAACATTTTTTCATGAATGTTTAATGCTAGTGAGGTGTCTGCAGCTTTTTTTGTCACATGTAAAAAAAGGTTTTAAGTATTCCAGTCTTCTTGGGATCATCAGTTATGTCATTTCCTTGCCTCCAGTCTCACAAATAGGCAGGAAAAACAACCATAATTTTCTTTTCTCTTTGTTATTTTTAATGCACATTTCCTTTTGAAGTGTTGTCTAGAGCTATGTTTGGTTTATGCCTTAGTTTTCTGATTGGATCTTGCACATATGCTGTTACTTCATATGTTTTACAATTTGATCGGATTTCCACTTTTCAGATGGAACTTTGTGAGTTTGAGATAAAGGAAAAGTTCCTGGCTTACCTAAACTAATCTCTCTCTCAATACTTTTCCCTTCTGATAAGAATAGCTTATGTTTTCTGCTACAACTTAGTTACTTTTTCCTTTGACTTTTTTATTGACTTGACTTGGTGAAAGTTGCCTACTTCAAGACCATGATTTTTTCCTGTTTCTCTATTCCTTAAGATTGTATACTCTGTAATTTCAGTCACTGTCTCCATGTCAGCTTTCATCATTCTTTTCTCAAGCAGCTACTTTTCACTGGTGAGAAACACACCCAGAAGAGCCTCTCTTCTCTCTGTTTTTAACACAGAAATAGAAATGGTGACCAATGCTTTTCAGTATAGAGCTTGCTAATTGATCTATTCCTGATGTTTCCTGTCCAACCCTTTCTTTGGATAGTTAAACTCTCTCTTGTGGCTCTCTGCTTCTGTGTGTTGGGTGTTGAATGATTTGTTGTGTGTGTTATTCATGATAAAGGCTTCCACTACATATTCTCTATTCATGCGTGTCTCGGTTTTGGAGAAAAAACTAAAGGAGGAAACAATTCGAAGGGGAAAGGGTCTCCCCTTTTCCTCCACCAATAAGACAAGTGGGTCACAAGAAGTGAAAGCGGAAAAAAAACAAACTGTTTATTCACACCAGAAAAAAACCCAGGGTAGAACGGGGGGGGAAAACCCTCAAAATACAGCAAATTCCCAGAGAGGGAACAGACACCCGGGACCAGCCGGGGCCACCCCGCAGGCCCGCTGGGGCCACCCCCGCAGGCTCCCAGGACCAGCGAGGAGGGAAAGGGAGGCAGTGAGGCAAGGGGAAGGAAAAAAGAACAAGCAAAAAGCCCAACAGAACCTTTTCCCAGCTAGCTGGAACACAAAGGAAACCAAAAAGCAGCACAGCGCTCCCGGTGCACTCCCTCCCAAACCCTGCCAGGACCCTGGAGCCCTTGGGCCGAACCGTTCAACGCCCCCTCGGGTCCTGGCTCCAGCCCCACTCCCCGGGTCCATCCTAAAGGCACAGCGTCCTTGGGCATTGAGTGGACGGTTAAGGAACAAAGCGGCTTCATAACATCACCCCAGGACAATGTGGTTTGGTTTAATGATGGCAGCAGCTGAGTCCTCCTCTTCTTTCACCACCATCCACAGGCTTTTAATGAGTCCAGCTTTCTCCTTTGTCTGGAGTTCAGCACCAGCGCAGGGCTATGTCCTTTAATGTTAGACTGCCCTACTATGCTAGTTATCTTATTCATAACTCTATTTTACCAACAAGGTCTTTTTTGTGGTCGTGTTTTATATATCCTTACTCCTCTTGTTGCTTTCTTGTATCTCCTCATGATTTCAACTTGGCTTGTCATATTCCTCCACAACGCACACAATTTCTTAAATTAAATTTGTACAAATTTGATTACTGGACCTGAAAAGTTCACATACAAAGAGTCACACAGAACAACACATACAGAGTGAACACGACATATAAAATTAAATCTAAGCATGTAACTTTTCCACTGTTCTTTTTTTTTTCAAAGGTTTTTTACAAGATTTTTATATTACCTACTGTCACAAAGACCAAACCAACAAACAGGGAAAAGAGGTCTTTTATCAAAATTCTAAGTTATATTGTGCTTTTATTTTTCATTGTTTACTCGTGTCTAGTGCAGTTTAGATAGCAGCCTTGAAGTCATTTGCAACTGCAATATTTAAATGGCTTCAAACAATGGCAGTAACATTTATGTAATGTTGTTTGGTTATTTTATTTTTAATCACAACTGTAGTCCCGAAATGGAGCACCAACAGATGTGTCCTTTCCAGTTGCCTTTGACTGTACTTAATAACATTCCATCCATCCTGACGCTTGTAAACAGATGCTTGGATATCCAGCAAGCCCAAACCTTTGACACAGGCCACATCTAGAAATAGCCTATACAGAAATAATCCCATAATATAGTTGACACAGCCAAGAGGAGGTCCCTGTTATGTTGAGACTTGTGCTACTTCTTGTTTAACAGGAACACTAATGACTTTGACCTCAGCAGTCATGCTCTAGTAAGAAACTGTTACAAAACTGCTGTTTCCCATTTCCATGAATTCAATCTTTCACTTTTATAATTCTGAATTAGTGGTTTTCAGCTATAACTCCTAGTGCAGACACTGGCCTGACACGATGAGGAGGTGAGCAGCCAGGGCTGTGGACTCAACATTGAAGCTCTGCCTCTGCCCTCACTCTCAGATCAATCCATGCCTGGTCAAAGCCTCTCCATAAGAGGCTTTTCCTGTTGCAGCCTAGAAATTTAATTTAAAATACGGAACAAATCATTAACTTTCCCAAGGACAGGGAAATGTGAGGGAAGTCTGTAATTCTGGAGATGCATCTCACAAGAAAGTATAGCTTCAGTTACTTGTGGAGCACAGACACTGTTTATGTCACCCTAAAGAAGTGGCAGCTCAGAGCTGCCTACAGGACTGGAATCTTCAAGCCCCATCCATTGACCTGCAGTGGAGAAATAGCTGGGAAGGATAGGCTGGGTCAGGCAGAGCAAGGATTACAATAATAAGATTACTGTCTTTCATATGTACATATTTCAGTGGTTTCAACAAAATATTGTCATGACTGTATATCTACTCATATGTTGGGACTGCCTCATTTATTTTTTCCTCACAACCTGATGGTTTTAATGAAGTGTAGAGACAGCAAAACCAGAACAGTGTGAGAAGTTTTGAATAACTGCTGAGAAGGGAAACAGAGGCATCTCCAACACATAGTATCACATAAAGAGCCTACATACATCCTCACAGCTAGGAATCATGAGATACAGGTGCACACCATTGACTCCAAACTGCTTACTCATGTAGGCAGAGATGGGAGATTGATGTTCTTCAACATATCCACTGCAGTTTATATACAGGTGTCCACAATTTCCAGCTCTCGTGTCATCTAAACCTCTCAAACTCTCTCAGAGCCCATTTTAAGCAACGCATCACTGAGATAGGAACATCAAAACTCAGCTTTTCTAGTGGTTATCAGTATTCACTGGACTTCCTGCTTAAATACATTCGTGGACAGCAAAAATCCTTTTCTTCATGAGTCAAAATTGTCCTTTACCTGAAATTACTCACTTCCTTTCCAGTTCTTTCATTATGTGTATTGATAGTTACATTATTGCCTCTTTGCTTTGACTTTGATTTTAGTGAGCAGCTGTAGTCACCTCTCAGGTAGAAGACTGACACAATCAATAGTGAATTCTAGTATGAATGGAGATTCACCTGGTGCTTTGTATTTCATTGTCCTAATAATCTTGCTGCTGACCTGTCCTAAAAGGAGAATTTCCAGTTCAATGCAAACTTTTTTTCTACTCCTTTTTTTGTTTGCTTTGTTTTGATTTTGACCAAAATCTGAACATTTCAAAATTTCCGATGAACTGAACTTCTAAGAATGTAATTCAAAAGCTGTCCACTTGAAAATCAGCTGTCATCTTAGTTCTGCTACCCAAGATCCTAAGCCTGTGACTTTGGTTGGAGCAGTGAAATACAGGTATTTGGCTCCCATAATTAGATCTGTCTGCTCTGGAGCCACAAAATCTGAAATTCACATCAGTCCTGGCGTGGTCCACTCGCTGAACCTAGTGTGAGCAAAGTGCTTTGTTCCTTGGAAGCTCCCAGCAATCCAGCCCCACCTTGGGTTCTGCTGAGGTTTCTCAGAGATTACAGGGTCCAGATCACATGTTTTGGTGGGTGAAACACACTGTTCTGTGAATTGTCTTTTTTGTTCATTAATACTGACTTATCTCTGTGCAAAGTCCCTTGTCTGACAGATCTTTCTGCCCCCAGTTCCTTCTTTAGAGCAAGCCACAGTGACTACGGTGCTGCTGGAGCTGGCGATTGCTGTCAGAAAAGAGGCCACTGCTACAGGGGAAGATGAGAAGCCTTGCCACCCTGAGGAGTGGGACAGGAAGTGGCAGGAGGACTACATGTACCTATGTACTATGATTCCCTAAGCATTGCTGACAAAGCTGGATCCACTCATTACCTGTGTTCCTCTTGTACTAAATCCCATCTTCTCTCTTTTAGTGAAAGTAATTTCAGTGCAAATTAAAAATGAAACAGGAGCAGGCAATGAGATTGCTCACTGGGCCCTGTATCACCCCCATCACTTAACACACTCTTAGGCATAGTTTTGACCTGAGTCAGCAAGTCCTAAACAATGCCAGGGGGATAGCACTGGCTGGGAACTGTTTCCAGTAGAAAGTACAGAGATGACTAAACCACTGGAGCTGGCTCCTTGCTCTTAGACTGTCCTCCAGCACTATCCCAGTAGTGCCTGAATCCCTGGGTACACGGGTATAGCATGGTACACATCAGGGGTATGCAGCACATTTTTGCAGTTTCACACTATGAAAACACTGGTCTGGCAGACTGAAACCTGAGCCTTAACACAATTTTAGCAGAAATAATCATTATTCTATACGAGTGCTGGATGGGGGCCCAGAGGAAAACATGGCCAAAAGCTATATAATGTGGCATTGGCCATCAGTGACTGCTTCTGTTTCACTTAGTAGTACAGATGTAGACAGGGTCATCTGCCTACTTGAGCTGTCTCTAATTAATTTCCATAACTTAAAACCTAGTAGCATAAAAAAAGAGGTTTTTTGTCATACTGCATCCAAACATCTACCAGTTTTCTGTCTATGTAACCCAAACAAAAGCTCTCTTTGAGTCAATTCACTCAGCTTTTAAATGGTGCTTTGTGTAAACTCCTGGGAGTTTTCCTGACAGCTAGTGATCTTCCACCACAACCTCCCCTCCCCCCATCCAGACACAGCTGTTGGAGATCACAGTTCAGAAATACAGAGTTGGAATTAAAATTACTAGAGCAGCTATGCTCATTGTCTCAATTGCTCCTTTCAATTGCTGCTTGATATATCAAGCCTCACTTTCTCGAGTCTCTTCCATGTAAAAAAAACCCGTTAATATTTATATATATATTAATATTCTTTCCAAATCTTTGCCATCCTTTTCAGATCCCACCTTCTTCCTTCCCTGCTTTCAGCTGCACAGCTATGCTTCAGTTCAGGTTAATGTTTTCAGAGGCTGAGGCTCCTTATGATCAGTCCCAGCACACTTTTGTAACAGAACTATAAATTTCAAAGGTTTTCTGGAAGAAGACTATCTTATCTAGTAACTGATCCATTTATTTGCTTCTGCACCCATGATTTCAGTGCCTTGGACTCACAGGCTTTTCTGTTACAGGACGTCAATTAACTCTTTCCCTACTGCATGGTGGGGGAAACTATCTTCCCTTCCCCACACTCAGGATTTATTTATTATCTTGAAAGTTTTTTATATATATCTGAAATATCCATCTGAATAAATATGTTAGAGGAAAGTAGACAGGGAAGATATTTGTCACAAACAAAAGTTTAGTGCTATTCTGAATTGACTTGTTCTTTTACCCAATTAAAATAAAATCCATAAATTCTTAATGCTAGGAGATGTTTACTGTTCTGAACTCTGCAGTTTAAAAATTTTGGCTGTTCTTTGTCTGCCAGTTTCAAATAAAGGCCACACCACAGGGCCAGGCCATTCATGTACCCATGACAGCTTTGCTATCTACAGCAGCTGCAGCAATAAATGCAGCACCTGAATCCAGGTGGAACGGCCACTACACAGAGGTATTACACTGAGCACTGAGACATTTATTTAATAAGATAAGTAATTAAATGCATCCTTGCATGCCAACATTTGAGGTCTCTTTCCACAGCTTACAGGGTCTGGTCTGAGAGCACCAACTCCAAGAATGTGCTTGGTGTCTGATAATCAAAGTGGGACTAAGAGCTGTGGTGAGCTCTGAAATCACAGGGCTGTGGGACTAGAGCAAAAAACAAACAAAACTTTTGTGCTAGTCTCATTTGCATAGTATCTATCAAGTCTTCTTCAATTCAATTCATTCATGAATTATTCAAACAAAAGAACTAAATTTACAAATATACACATTATTTTGTATAGCAGTCTAATCCCCATCTGTCCCCATTGGGTGGTAATCACCACATTTTTTTCCAAGCAAAATGAAGACCATGATTATTGTTAAGTAAAATTTGAGTAAAATTGTTAAGTAAAATGAGAAAATTTGTCATTAAACTAGACAAAAAAGCAACATTGATGTTAAACGGTGCATAACAGCAGAATGAGCTAATGAATGCTATCAGTTACGGTTTTGCTGCTTATTTTCTGTAGCCATTTTATGGCAATAAAGACCTTGTGGTTTTGTTAAAATAGGAATGATAAGCATCTGTAGTGTCCTGGGTAACAGACTGAAATGGTCTCTTTCAAAGCATGTGAAACTAATAAAACCTCAAAACCAGGTCTAAAACAAAATCCAGTGCTGACAGAATAAGCCAGAACTGTACTCACTTGCTAATTTTTTACATAATTACACTCGATTACAACAGATGAAAATGACTTGATTTTTAGTGATAGAAATAGAGTAGATGCACTGAATCTCGTGGTCCTTTCTCCTGTTGTAATGACCTGGATATCTCCACGTCGCAAGAGGGAGAAAAGGATCAATTTGCCTCTCAGTAGTAAGGATGATCACTTTTTCTTCATATTTCCTAGATTCTTTGCAGCATTCAGACATGTGCCACTTTATCCTGTAAGTGTTCTATCACTATACTACAAAGTACAAATTTGATATGATAGTTGTCTTTCTTACCATTTTTAATGTTAAGCTCTCCTTTTTCTTCTCTATCTCAACCTTTTGTTCTTTCTCCCTCAGAAGGCTGCCAGCTTAGTCCATGGTTACTACCTCTTCTTGCCTTCTCTAGAGATATAATGCAACTCCCTCAGGACAGTAGACATGGAAATCTCCTTTGCTGGTATGTCTCTCACTGCTTCTAAACTTCCTTTTAGAGTATTGAGCCATTCGTCTTCCCGCCCCAAAATTGCCTCTTGTATTTCATTATAATTTAAAAAAAAAATCCTCCAGGTCCCCATAATGTAGCCTAACAACACATTTGGTAGTGCCTTGAACTACTAAAAAGAATGTTTCCATTATTTGGGCACTCAAGATATTTATTTATTAGTGTCCTGGCCATTTATAGGCAGCAGAACAGCTGACTTCCATCTATTACTGTAGGGGTTTAATTCCTTTTTTAAATCAAACCATCATCCTTGAGATGGATGAGGCTCCCCTCTTCTGTTTCAAAGGCAGAATCCATGAAATTTTTATTGAATGTGAAATGCAGCTTGAAAGAGCAGGAACAAAATGCTGCTGTGACCATTACAATACTCATTCTTCTCGCTGTTCCATAAGCATCAAAAATTGGCCCTAAATGTAGGACTCAAGCAAATCAGAAACTGAAAAATAATTAAACAAGGCAATTAGAGCAGATATGTACTGGTAAGTGTTGGAAGCACCAAGACTTACTAAAGGTATGCCATTACCCAGTAATCCTGCCTGCAGGGACAAAGGGGATCTTGGTCCTGTGTATCCTCTGCTGATCTTCTGTGTATTCCATAACATTCTGCTTATTTCACAATAAGTCAATGAGTCTACTGTGTTGCAACTCCACCCCAGAGCTACTTAATTTGCTGGGCTGGCAAGTGGACTGTTTGCTGGGATGATAAATACCAGCAGAACTCCCAGGTCAGCAGGGTTTGTGGCATAACCTCTGATTGTAGTCTGGGCAGAGTCTGAGAGTAGCATGAGTGCATTCCCGCCAGACTCTCTCTTGTGACCAAGGCACCTCAAGGGTGTTTAAATAAAGGCCTTGTCCCTTCAGCTAGTCACTTTTTGATCCCTCTTTTTCCCTACTAAAAGCTATTCCACATGGTGATCCTACAGTATCTCTGCCAGTAACTGTGTGAGAATGGCTTAATACAGTGATTTCCCCTGCTAAGGGAAAAGGCCTCAGAAGATGCATAAGTCTGTTTTGGTTTTTAACCTTGACAGATAGCATCTTTGGATTTGACTCTACTAAGCTGGGTGATTCAATTCACCCTTCCTCCTTTCCCAAGTGTTGGGTTGCCATGAGTCCTATCACACTCATGGCCCACACCACCACTAAGAGAATTTTGCTGTGGACATCAGCATCTGAGATCCAGGAGAATAGAAGGTTTCATTGTAGGTTGTTCTATGCAGAGTGCCATTGCTCTGCCAGTGCAAGAGAGCTTTTCATCCTCCCTGACCAGACTGGTCAAGATTCAGGAAGAATGGGTAGTGGAAATGAACACAGTAGTCTGTAACACAGATTGTATCCTCAGCCAGAAGAAGGCCAAACTAAACAAAGCACAGAATCCACCAAAAAAAACGACACTAGCATAAAAGTAAGGCATAAATGGCTTTCTGATGGTAGTTTTGTTATAAAATCCTAACAGAAATCACTAACAGAATTATAGAGAAAAGCCTTCTTTTCTGTGTGCAGAAAGCAGATATGCTTTGAGGTACAAAGCACTTGGATGTGAAGGAGGTCTTAATGGGTGACTTGCTTTGATTAAGTCAGCCTGTGAACTTTGAGCATTTATTTCTTGGGCAATCTTCAAAGACTACCTTCCCTCCAGATTCCTCAGAGAGCCATGCCTTTACACAGAATGTACTTGTCTTTCTATTGAAGAGTTGTTGTTTGCACTACAGTAATTCTTGCTTTCTCAGCTTACTGAAACCCCCATTAGTCCCTGTGATCAGTTGCTACCACCATTCATTTTCCATTTTTGTGTTCTGCTTGAATTCATTTGGCTTTCAGAGGACTGCTCATCTCTGAGCACAAAAAGTCTCTCGGTTCTTCACTATCTGAAGGAAGTAATTACTGTGCTCACAGCCTCTGGCTCCTCAGCCATCACTAATGCCTAAGGAAATTGCAGAAGCATGGGCCAAGACAACTCTATTCCCTATCACACAGTTACCCTGACACAGTAAATTTTCTGACATTTTTGTTGCAAAGCCTCTGTAACGTGGTCTGTGTCCGGCACTGACAGAGCTGTAGTGTCAAAGTGCAAATGCCTGACATTCTTCAGTGCACTTATCCTCATGAGGAATACATTTCAGATGCAGAGAAGTCCCTTCTCCCTGCTTGTAGATGGGAAGTGAGGTCTCCAGAGGGTGAGATTTAAAAAGTTTCATCCCCAGACACATTTGTCTATCCCTCCTGCCTGCAGAGAGACCCTTAATAACTGCAGGAACTAGAACTTCTAACCATGAGTTAGACCCTGTCCTTAATTTCTTACTAAAAACTGCAGAGGAGGTATTTTAAGATTCGGGGAATTGGACAAGAGTATTTTGCAGGCCAAAATATTACTGAAGGTGTTGGCTCATTTCTCCTATTAACATTTCTACCTTCTTGTGCTTGGTTTCAAGAGGCAGCTGATATATTCTGTACTCTGAAGAAAGATTTCATTTCCCTTGCATTTATTGGTAAAAGACCAAGAAGGTACATCTGATTCCAAACAGAAGTTAGAAAGACAATAGGTCCATCGTTTGAGAAATGACCAAAAAGAATAATTTTGATTTTGTTGGGTTGTTTCCTCTCACGAATGGTTGGGCTCCAAGCAAAGAAGATGCACTTGGCAGTGAGAGACAGCTACTCCCACTGCACTGTCATTATAAGTCATTATAATTGGAAATGCATAAATAAATATACAGACAAGATTTGTAAAGACAAGCTGTCCCTAAAACAGCAGCTGAGGACTGTCGGTTAAAGTCACAGGCAACCTCCAGCACACCTTGAAAACTGATCACTGAACATTTATAATATTTGCATTCAAATTGTACCACACTGTTACCTGAAACTAGGCCATAAACCATTTCTGGCAACAGCAATAATTTTCAAGATTAAGCCACTTAGCCACTTTCTCCCCTTTTGAGGTAGATTTTAACAGCAGAAGCTAGGCAGAAGTTTCTGGGCTGCAGTATGAGGACTTGAACATGAACACCAACCTCATGGTGCAGCAACACTCTTGAAATCTAGGACTGTAGTAATTTCCAAGGTAACAATAGCATCTGTTTCATGACTGTACCATAGTAATCTTTGCTGACTAAAAAGAGATGAAAAACCTGATTTATTGCTGATAATGAGATCAAGACTGGGCAAACTGGTTTTCTTTGGAGAGTTGTCAGAGATTCTAGGCATTTTCTATTGTAAATGCTGTTCATCAAAAACAGAGCAGCACTGTAACACTTCTCCTTTACAGGTGCCCATGTTAAATATGGCTGATCAGGTGAACAGTAAAGTTCAGAGCACAAAATAAAAATATCTTTAATTTAATAAACTCAGTAAATAAACCTGTAAGTTCTCAGCTGGAAGGATAGAAAGTTGTATGAGAATGAAAGCGCTTGACTGACTGTTGAATGGGGGCTGTTACATTAGGGATTTTATTGGATGGCATTTACATGACGTGCCTTTATAATTGGTTGAAATAGTACAGAGACTGTTTAGCTTATTTTAAGACATGAATCCCAACAGCCTTTGACAGAAAAGAAAAACTACAAACAAACAAACAAACAAACAAACAAACAAACCATCCCCAACTCCAAAACACACTCCAGAGAAGTTAAAAGTTCATTCCAGATTAAGCTCAGATGTCATATATATGTCAGCTGCAAGGGAAAAAAAATCAGGCTGAACCTGTGAATTGAAGTTTTTATAGTTTTGAGTGCCTAGTCTTGCAAGTCAGTGAAATTAATCTTCAGAAATCGACTACTGTATTAATATAGTAATAACCTTATAACATTCTGATGAATGACCTTCAAATGCTGTGTAAAAAGAGTATGCTAAGAAACTGGCTTGCAACCATTTGCTAGAGAGATTCTTTTTGAAACTGATTCTTAATACAACTTCAAGAGGTCCAGTTTTATATGGGTTTTTTTTTTCAGAGGAAGGGTGGTGGGAATATCAGCCTTGCTGTCTTGCTAGTGAAAGGAAAATTTAAAAAATCCCTCGTATTTGTATTCCTTGGCAGTAAAAGCCATGGTAAGAGAAAACCGTTATTCCTTTGCTATTCTTTTCATTGATGCCATCCTTGCCTCAGTCTGCCCATGCATTCCTGTTTCTTAATCAGAATATGCATGCTTCAGCTAGCCTACAAGCTATATTATCAGTTGTCACTGTCCATTTCTTTTCTTGGTGTTCTTAGCCATCCACATTTCTTCCCCTTAGAACATAATAACATCTAGATTTCTCATTTTTCTTTGTCATGGTTCTCATAATCTCTAACTCTCCCACTTTCATGCAGCCTCGTAGTTCCCCGGAATGTCTATATCCATCTCTTCGGGTTCAGGGTTCTTGGTACTCCTAGGTTGAATTTTACCACAGGCTTTCTGCCCCACAAGAAAGACACAGCACTGCAAGAGCATAAGCTTCTCCTTTGTTAGTGATAACAGGCAGAGAGCCTTTTTTGTTAGTCTCACATACAAATCTAAAGCTGTCTGTTACAGCAACTAAAAGTTAGTGCAAAAGAAGGCAATGAAAAGTCATACAAGTGAGATTTGAAATGCCCTTACACATGTCCACATTCAGTGACTTATGTTGCCTTTTAGTGATGCTTCTGAGGATACTTCAGTGGAAATCAGATGCTACAAAAGCATGTAGAGACGTATTATTTATTTCCACAAGATTGTTGTAAAGCAAAAGCTCCCTTCCCTTAACTTGAGCTAAAGTTATGCTGGGGAATTTTCATAGCATCTGTCAATACTATTGAGGGGAGATGGATAAACAACCCCTTGTAATAATGTTAATAGCAAGGACTTAATCTGAAATGAAGAGAAGAACAGTTGTTCTTCTGATGCTGTCCTTTGCACACTCTCTGAATCAAATTAAACATGCTCACTACATTTGCTATTCATTTTAATCAATTTCAATCCCGACCAGCAATATTACGGCCCCTATATTGTTTCTTTATTTCAGAACTTCATTTTCCCCATATATTACTGTCTCTGTTTGGTTGGATATTCAAATATGGCATGTTTTCCTTTAACCACATCCATAGTAGAGGATCAAAGTATGTAAATGGTGATTAAGTGAGCCAGGGAAACTTGTACAGTTGTGGTACAAAACATTGCCATAAAAAGCTATGAAGGTGTACTACAAAAGGACTACTTAGCCTTTTCATTAGAAAGAAACCAGTCTTCCTGAAAGATTAATTCATCTTAATTTAGTAGGCATTATGCAGGTACTTCAAAACACCTCTGAGATTTTCATGTATATTTGATTAACTGGTTTCCAGCCTGAAAGATAAGATCCAAATCCCACCAGTCATAAAACCTTTATACTGATTTCAGTGGGTTTGGATACAGACACAAATCCACACAGCCAGGAAAGCAGTTACAAATGCAGGGGAAAGTACTACAATGACAAATACAGCTCGGACTGACTCTACATGCTGCCACTGCACAGATCTTCTCTGAGAAGAAACTGTGCAAAATCTGTGCAGTAAGAGTTTCTAAAAGTGTAAAGAAATAGTTCAGCAAGCATGAAAGGTGTTGAACTCGACTTCAGGTCTTGTTATGGAAGATAAAGATAAATTGGAAGCTTGTGGCTGGCTAGGAAGTAGGAATAATAAATTAAATGTGTTCATTAACACTTACAAGAAGCCAATACAAGTCCTACCAGTTCCTTTGGAAAGCTTAAGAAACTGTGCTTTAAGATTCTTTCTCAGAAACCTGAGAAATAAGGCACAAAAATGTGAGGACTACCTGTACCAGTCAAAGTGATTTGAACAAACATAACTTTAGTAAGAGGATAAAGAAACACAATAAAACAATAAACCAGTCAGAGATTAAAAAATAATCTACAAAATAAGCTATGTCAATATTACTAACCTTCTCACATGTCCATTGCCGCAGTCCAAATGTAGACTAACATCCTTATCCAAGATAAGAAGTATCTGAAATCGTCAGTCTCTGCAGTATGTGGAATTCTAGGGCATGTATTGCTGGGTAAAAGGCAGCTTTAGCTATTTGTGCTGCTGCTCTTCAACTCCACCACCACTCTTGCTGCCTTCCTACCCACATCTATCATCACTGCCAGAGAACTCTCCCAGCTGCTGTTGGTCTTCAGCCTGTGAGCTCTTCTGGCCCTTCCAGAAGACTACTGCAGTGCTTTGCTCTTACAAGAAGTATAAATTCACCCTTCAAAAATGGACAGTATTGGCCCTGATTTTTACTTGTCTCAAAATCTTTCACCCTCCCATTGCTGGCTGCAGCCACTGTCACAGCAGCATTTGTCTATAGGAATATTTGTCAAAGACTTCATTTCTGCAAGTTTCCAGACATGACTTGCAGTCCTGCAGTCACTTCAACATAATTTTTTTTTTTCTCTAATAGAACTATTCTAAGTTATTCCGCATCTTGCACATAAATGATGTCTGGTTGAGCTGTTCACTTCCCTTCTTTCTCAATAGGTGCCAAGAGAGGACTCTTCTCTCAGACAGGTTCCTGCCCACATTGAGTACTTTGGTAGCTACAAAGTATTTCTAATTCTGTTTACTTTGAACTGAAGAGCACCTCCAGTAATGGGAACAGTAAGCTGAAATTTCCTTTCAACACTACTTGGTTTTTTCTAGTAAATTCAGAATTCAGAGGAATTATTTCTGAAGTAATTTTCTGGGTAAGAGAATATGAGGGAATAGTGTGATTTGAACCCCATTCTGCTAAACACATATACCATCTACTTTCAAATACTTTGGTCAATTGATAACCATCACCTAAATTCAAGAGTCTAAATTCCCTATTGCAGCAGGAATCGAGGCACCTTTGAATGGTGATTCTTAACATGTAAACTAGACACATAAATTCAGAATATGCAACCACACCTTCTATAATCTACAGATCAAAGAGAAACATCTGCAGGAGTGCTCTGCATGAAGGATGGGTAGCTCAGAGAGAATACGGTTCAAAGCACCACCAGTGTCTCTACCAGGAAATAAATACTCTTTATTTAACAAGTTTTGGCCTCATCTGCCTTGCACAGAGAAACTGCAATGCACTTCTGTGCTATCCCGGGTGCTTTGGATGAATGTTCTGCCTCCAGCATAGCACAACACAGTGCAAATGCAAAAAAACCCAATATGCATTCAGGGCAGCACCTCCTCCTAGAAGCCAGAAAGTGCTGAGACTTGGGTACAATAAATAGGAACATAGACTGAGTCTTCAGAGGAAAAAACATGCAGTAGATAATGTTCTCTGCAGGGACCAGCCCTGCCCCTTGGGATTAGCATTGGTCTCGCAGCTTCTGGCTTGTTGCTGGACTCAACACTGAGCTAAAGCCCAGCCAGGTCCAGGTGTTCCCATGGGTTTGCACTGAACCTAACAAGCTTCTGGGACTCTGAGATCTGTGGGTGGGGTGTATTTGTACTCCCCAGCAGCCCTGGTCTTCAATATGAGATCAGAAGGCACCTGACCTGGATGGGCTTGCTGGAAACCAGGTTGCATATGCCAGGGTGTTTTTTTCTTGTGTTTTGCTGCAGGACAGGGGTGACACTGGTCCCAGATGTAAACTGGTGTGAGAATGGTGCTTGTGCCAAACTTTAGCAGTCCTTCCATAATTCACATAAATAATCTGCTATCCAGGTAACTGATATTTGACTGTTGTAAGAAATACAGATTCTGGAAGTTTCTGGTCTAACAGACAAAAAACAAACCATGAGTGTAGACAGAATATTAATTAAAAAAAAATTGCTTATGTAAAAACAAAAGCAAAAACCTGGAAAGAAAACCTTAAAATGCTACCATTATCAAAGGTGAAAAATTAAAAGGATTATTTAATGAACCTTCAAATAAAAGAGGATGTAAAACAAAACTCTGACAGACCTGTTCAGTGAAGAAATATTTTCTTTCTAATCGAATGTTTATAATCTTTTATAATTATATTTTTATATATATAATATAATATATATATAATTTTATTTTATATATATAATATATATATATTATATAATTTATAAACAAGTGCATTTTTTATGGGAGTGGTATGTGCCACAACCTAGATGCAATCATGATTCCTCCAATGAAAATGAAAATATTTTTACTGTTCACATTATTTTAATGCAGAAAAAAAACCCTTAAATAAAGTATGTTTGTTGACCTCTGCTTGCATAGTAAGTAAATAGATATTAATCACAGCAGCTCTCTTAAGTTTTCTGAATGTCTTTTGGTGTTACACATGAGAAGACTGATATATTGATATTTATAGGGCACATACATAAAGAATTCAACTTGACTGGCACACCTTGTCCCTTGGAAGGAATTGCACTACTATTTTCCCATGAAGCTTGTGTATATATAAAGGAAAGAACTGCATGCATTATTTCAAGGGATGAGGTTAACAATAGAAATTCAAACAGATAGCTACAAACTTAGGAAAGTGATGATTAGTACAGACCGTGGTGCACATTGATTCCAGACTGCAGATTTGTGGACTTTAATTTTATACTAGGTAGACAACCACACTGGACCCCTAATGATATGCTGCCTGCTTTCCAGGTCCCCAGCCCAAGACAGCCACAGTCTGCATTTCATAGATGCTGACAAGTCAGTGCAGCTGAAGGCAGCAGATGCCATGAGTGACTGGTGGCCATTGGACAAGTTCCCAGCATCTCCAGCGAATAACACAGGTAACGAAACAGTTTAGTGGCTGCCTCTGTAAATTCTGGGACAAATATTTATGAAGTTTACAAAGTACTGTATCTGGGAGCTGAGATGGCCAACTCGTTTGTGTTTGTAGGCTGCTCTGATCCTATGGTAACAAGCATAAAGGGAATAACTCATTTAATTGTGGACACAAGGTTCAGATTACATACAGTAAGCAAGATAAAATCACACAATGAGTGAGAGGAATCAAAACAAATATTGGGACATTATGTCACCTACTCAGCACTTTGCATTTACAACACAGAAGTACCTTCTTTGGGGGACTAAGGAAAAGTTCCAAGCGGCTTCCTCTGAGCATCTAAATGACTTTTTTAGCTGAATAACAACAGTGCTTGTATTTTGCCAAACCACATTCTGTATCACTATAATCCACTGGATGACATAAAGGTTAAACAGACTTCATTTTGGCATTTCTGCTGTTTCTTGATTTTAAAATTCAGAGTAACTAACAATATTATAAAGACACTAACAAGTTATACCCTACCATGCAATCTCTTATCCAAAATGCTGCACAGTTAACACTATCTGCCTAATTAATGTACCTTTACCTAATATAGCCATTTCATTAATTGTTAATTATATTGCTATGTAATTAATAAACAGCATGTAATACATATAATATGCAATATTAATATATTGAACATTTTAATGTTATTTTCGTTTTTATAGAAAGACATTTATGTCATTTATAGTTATAACTGAATATAAAGTATTATTTAGTATGTTGCTCTTTCCTTAAAAACCACTTTCCAACTGGTATACACACTTGACAGCACTGGAGACATTTATGTTTGATTAACTTTACTGTTCTGCTTACACCAGTGATTATTTGAGGGCACTAAAAGAATCTTAATTTAAAGACAGGAAAAGCATCCAGAGAACTATTAAGGATAAAAAATTACTTGTGACAAAATCAAAAGTTTGCCCTCTGAGATTCAAAAATTGCACAGAATTGGATGCAACTAGCAAGAGAAAAGTAATAGCGTTACAGAGACTAAAGAGTACACAGTCCAAGCCTATTGGACTATCTCCAGTCCATTCAGATGAAAAGCTGATATACCAAAATCAGCTCATCTTGTCTACATGACTGTACTGCTTCAGTGAGAGTATATGGCACTGAGCTGGGGGACAAAGTAGGTTTTGATTCTGAACAAAACTAGGTGAAGATCCTAAAACAGTGGGCAATTTACCACTGAAAGGTTCTTTGGAAAATGTTCCCCATACACACATTCACAGCATGTGCATGCCTATTTTCAGCTATTTGACCTAGAACAGCCTCAGCCTTGCCAGTATTCAGAGACTGCCTGTCCAGGCCCTTCCTTGCTCTCTAACCTCCTCTTTGAACACTATCTATATAACTCTCCATTACATCTCATGAAAGATTCAACTGACAAGGCTTTCAAAAGAAAGTCTATTCAAATTAATAGTTCTTAACATATGTGTTTCATACTAACATATGTCAGTTTCATACTATAATCCAGTACTGCCCATTTATACTTAAACTTCAAATACTGCCCAATCTTTGCAATCCTTATGATGAAGCTGAATTCTGGTTTTGTAACGTCCAGACAAGATTGTATATGAATATTCAGTAACTATGTGCCTATAACCACACAAAATATTTGTCCCTGGTGAAACTAGAAGAGGGAATTTTAAGATAGCTAAATTTTTTTTAAAAGTACTTCAGCTTCAAACACTATATTTAAAACTTTTTCCCAATTATCCAAGGTTCCGAAGAAAAGTTAGCCTATGTATGCCAAATATACTGCTGTCATAATTATTAAAGTAACATTGTTGATCATGTTGTGTGTTAAAAAATATTCATTGGTCTTTTTTTCCCCTAGGATGCATAACAGAAAGACTTGTACTTCTTTTCCAGAAATCATTTTGAGACAACTTCAGTAGTCGGCAAGCTGGCATATAAGTGGCACCAAACTGCACCGTTCAGATGACTGGGATTTTTGACATATGAGCACATTTTTTCTTGCAAGAGTTTGCAAATGCTTGAGTGGTACTTGTATTAATGTAATAAAAGAAGTGCAAGCCCAACCGAGGCATGAGTATTTCTTTGCTATTGCACTCTCTTCAATTGCAGCCATAACTATTGTCATAACAATTCTCAAGGCAGTGGAACAAATGCAGCACCAATTAAAAGAGGAATCCTAAAGGGTACTTGCAGTCAATACAGATGATTGCCATAGTGTGTTATTTAAACTCACATTTGTCAATCCTTTGGCGTTACATCTGCTACATGGCAAAACACTCGTATTCTGACAAATTAGTCTTTTTACATGGTGTTTGAAAAAGGAACTTTTCAGGCTGATAGCAGGACAAAAGATTTGGTGTACTGCTAATCAAGGGTATCACTAGGATTTTATGGATAAATTACAGCACACCTCTTGGCACCTCCTTCTCTATCATTTTGAGAATATTGCAGAAAACTCTTCTTGTCTAGGAGGTTAAATGACCAGAAGCAATAAAACAAGTCATAGAGAAACAAATGAGGGTTGCTACCACTATCTTGTCTGCATAACCCACACTGTGCATAGCATGGCTTTGTGAGTAAACATTTGGTGTAAGAAATACTACAGACACCAGTAAAGTAATTTTTTTTTCACAAATAAGTATTTATAAACCAGGATGATTTGCATACAACATTTAAAGACAGAATTTGTCATAAGGTGTGGTGCAGTGACTTGGTGACCATTTTGGTGATAGACGTGTTTCATTCTCTTGCCATGTGTGCCTTGGTCAGTGCTGTGCAATGCATGTAAGGGCCTGACTCCTCACAGGAGCAGCAGGAGAGCTGGGCTGCCTGAAGGACAATTATTGCTGCCACTGAGAGTAAGCAAAAGACATTGCTTTCCTCCTGGCTTGAAATTTCTCAGTAGAGAAAATTTAAAAGTCAAACTGTGGTTAACACTGCGATAGTACTCACTAGAAACAAATATAAGGCAGAATAAAGCCTAGGGCTTAGGTTTCTGCCTAAGGCATTCATGCCGACAGACTCCCCCAGCTCACAGGCACTCTTTTGGCAGCCAGGGAAGAAATGAAGATGCCGGCTTTGGGTGAAAGAGTTCATTTGCCCAAGGAGGCAGAGGTTTCATGGAGAGTTGATCAGAACAATCCATCACTGCTATGAAATACTAACTTAGCTTTTTTTTTTTTTCCCCAAGTACCTAATGTATTGTCTGGACAAGTTTTGAAGCTGTCTTACACTCTCACAGAATGCAAAAAGCTTCAGATTACATACTTGATATTTCCAAAAATCTTAAAAATTAATATTTGTGTTTCTGTAACATGTATGTTCATATCTGTATATGTTAGAATAAGTCCAAAGAAACTTTCAAAGTTATTTTAAGTGGCATGATTTTCTTTTAGTGTGCATATTTTCTTGAAATATTCATGTTATTTTGTGCCATATATTGCATACAGAGAAGAGGTATTCTGGATCCTCTTTTTCTTTTTCTTTCTTTTTTTTTGTTTGTTTTTCTGGTTTTTTGTGTTTTGTTTTGTTTTGTTTTGTTTTGTTTTGTTTTGTTTTGTTTTGTTTTGTTTTGTGTAACTCCTCTCAGCTCTGCTGCCACACTGGAGCCAGTTACTCCAATTATCTGAGATTACAAGATTAAATTTTGCATATTCATAGTCTTGGGAAGAAGGGGAGTTCATCGGGAGGATGACAAATGTTGCTTGTTATGAGAAGAGCTAACATTTAACCTGGTGACAGCATCATGCACAAATACAAAGGAACTAAGCCATAGTTCTGAGCGAAAGCTCCAGTTGCAGCTGGAGACATTTTTGAATTAGACAAAATAAGCAAGAAAATCAATGTTCTGAAGATTAAGCATGGGTTAGTATAACATTATTTCCCGAATATTCAGGCAAAATTAAAATATTATTTCCTCTCAAATTAGGAAATGGTAACATATTTAAATTAGGTTGACTAATACATATTATTTCTATGCAAAGCTAACCAACAAGGCACTGTAGGTGCCTCTGTCTAGCCTGAAAATGAACTTAAAAAATGAAACTTGCAATTAAACCCCTTTCATTTTTGCATTCTTCATCTTTGTAATATCCTGCCGCAGTTGCATTCTTTTCCTGATCACTGCCAGCAGTAAGAAATGTTCTTGTCCAGAAATGGCATGGACATCTATTTCTCTCTTCAATCTGTTCCATTATTTCCTCTGATTCTCCAATTACTTTCTTCCGGCATTATTTCTTATCTTCTGATTCATTGCAGATAGAGTCACAGACTTTGAGATCCTTGGGGTCCAGCTCATCAGTGTTTTTTCTCAGTGTTTTGTTCTTAGCAATGCAATACATTATTGTTTTGGCTAGCTTATATTAGCAGAAGACAGAACTCCACAGACATCAACAGCTACATAGTGCAGAAAAACACTGACAGCAGGAATTTTTTCTGGCATTGCATGTGGAGGGAGAGAAAGAAGAAAAGGGCATAAGATACTGAAATACCACAGATGAGATTTAGGCAGAAAAATGGCTTAGTAATCAGTGACTATTTCTTCCACATTGAAAGCGGAAATACAATGTTTCTCTGCTACCTTCCTATTCTAAAATGGAAGCAAATGTTCAATTTTAGTTTAGAATCAAGAGTTTGTTCTTTGCTAAATTGCTGCTACCTGTCTCGTTGCATTTCATTGCATACATTCATTTTTAAATTATATCTCCATTTTAAAATTTAACAAGTAAAATAGAATTAAAGAGCTTAACAAGCACTTAAAAGAAGGCTAAGCACTGTGGCCTTTCCATTTGACTGGTACTCCTTTTTCAGAAGTAATGACTTTGAATAGCAAAAATAACAGAGGATATTGAGTAAAAAAATAGTTAATATGGCAAATAGGAAACTCCTGATTTTTCCACTAGTTGCGTATGTGACTTTGGATCAATCACTGGCTCACTGTGCACCCCTTCCTTTGCTTGTAACACAGGCTCTGTAGGGCAGGGACTGCTTTCTGCTCCATGGTTTTATAGCTGCAATGCTTCTCTGCCACATTGGATGCAGGTGGTCACTAAGGATGGACCTTACAGTTTGGGATGTATGAGTTTTCTGAGACCAAGCACCACAAAGCAGTCAGAATCAATGATTTACTGGATACCACCTTTTCTAACTTGCTAAGATAACTGAAGAAGAACAGACAAGGACATCCAATGCATTAGCTATTTTAGTGAGAGATAAAATAATGTCACCACTTAGTGACAAATGCCATATAATCTTGCTGAACATTACAAGTGTACTTCTAATAGTCTTGCATTATGTAGGCTTGTAGTTAAATTGAGATTTACAATTTAATAAGAATTACTTTGCTCAGGAAAAATTAACTTATTATTTCTGTTATGAGGCAATAACCAAATCAAACATAGGTGTTTAAGCTCTCATTCTAGCCACTAAATACCTGATTATTGCTTCACAAAGTAACCTGAATATCATAATCTGATACAACTACCTTGTTGTTCAAGTAGTTAGTAAGCTCTGGGCAAATTCTCAGTATCGGTTCCAAACCTCAGCTAAAGAAAATTATGTGGTAATGTAGGGATTCATAGCTGAGTCTCTCAGATTCTGGCATACTCAAAGCATACTCCATTTGCTAAGATTTGTGACAAGATTTTCAGGCCATGTGCCTAGAGCTTGGGGAAATGCAGACTAAGGGTTTTCAGGAATTCCTTTAGGAGATGTATGGATGCAGTGCCGGGTCTACAGAGGCTGCACAGATTTGTTTTCACCAGTCTAGCCTCACGGCAGACAAGAGTATAAATAAGGTCAACATACACCACTGAAGTCAGAAATAACTGGAGTAGAGTTTATGGAGTTTTCAAAGGATTTTGTGATTACAAAACCATTACAGTGATTCTGCATAATTTTTAGTATACTTGTGTAATGTGTAAAATCTCCCAAAGAGTTCACTTCTATTTTTATAGCACATACAAAACAAAAATATTTGATAGTATAATGAGAGAAATCATAAAAAGAGCTAAAATTAGTGCTCTGATAGAATGTAGCTCTTCAGGAATGAGGAATGTCAAATATTTCAGACTTTTTGATTATTTTAAAAATTAACAATATTGTGGTAAAGTAATTTAAACTACATGCCACCAAAACTAGTTACAATTTCTGCATAGAGCATCACTTGATTACAAATACAGATAAATAATTACGATGTTTTAACAGTAAATTAATCAAATATAGATTTGAAATATTAACTAAAATGAGATTATTTCAATACACAGTTTTGATTAGGAAAAGACACATGGAAGAAATTTTGAAATTGCTGCAAATGAAATATATAATTTCAACATGCCTAAACCAAGATTTTTTTAAAAAAATTTGAAATGACATATGTTTACAAGCTGAAACACAATTTTTAAAAATAAGAAAACCCCCACAGAATGTTTTATAAAAAGGGCTAAGTACACAGGAGAGAAAACAAAATTATTGAGTTTGTGGATGCAGATTTTGAAACATTTGGTGTTGATCCAAAATTAAATATTTGTGTGTTATTTTTTAAGGAATCAGAAAATCTTTTATCATCCTACCTGAGTAAAATCTCCCTTCTCCCATTCTACATCTCAAAAATTTCTCTCTTACAACATGGAAACAAACCCCAATAGATTACATAAGTCAAAATCTAAGAGTCAAAGAAATCCATTGTCAAGATGGGAAACTTTAGGTCTGAAAAGACTGAAAAGACACACTTGAAATATTAGATTGAACAGACACACCACAAGACCTTCATGAAGCCCAGGTACTCTGCTTTCAGTGTACAGGGAAACTATATCTTCTGTATACTTCAGATGAACTGTAAATACTCTATCAATGTTTAAAAATGTCTGGATATGCAGCAGAAGAATCAGGGTTTTACAAAGGGCAGTAGGTCTGAGCCAAGGAAATTGTAGTATTCCCAAACATACCTCATGTTTCAACTCCGAGCATTCCTGGAAGAATTGGATTTACCTTATGGCTAGTGTGCCACATCTGTGAAGCCCCACTGAGGGCCTCAGCATAGGCCGTGAGATCCCAAGTGGGTTCTGTATTAGCTCAAGATTAGTTAAATCTTGGAACTAACATTGACAGGATCTCCAGAAACTGATTTAGAGAAAACAATTTTAAGATTATGTGATTAGCAGGTAAATTGTTACATTTATTTCCTCAAATCATCACACCATCTATTTAACCACTGTTGCCTCTGTGTAAAGTGGAATGCAATTACGACATAACTAAGAGATTGCTTGGGTTGTTTACCCAGCAGAAAAATGTTATTTCAAATGGTACACATCTCATTTAGTTTTCTTCTCAAAGTTATGCCACACATCACATTTATATTATCATTTTTTGTTGATGATTCTACAATAAACTGTTATGCACAAACATAAAACTGAAATTATTTTCTCAAAAGAAAACTTTCAGTGAAAAAAGAGGAAAAAGAAATTGTAAAAATTAAATGTCAAATTACTAGGCATATCACAAAACAGTCATGAAAAAAATGGAATTTAAAGGCCTGTTTTTTCAGCTTCTTGTTTTGTTCTGAAAACAGAAAGTATATTTTAATCTGTAGAAATCCTGTGTGTTTCGTAGATTCATTAAAACTTCCTCCCCCAACCACATTTTCTCTTCTCACCATCCTCAGTGCAGATGAGAAGGAAAAAGAGCATGTGAGAAGAGAGAGACAGATACAGGCGGTCACTACCTGAGTGCCAGCCTCAGCCCAATCAGCAGTTCAGACTGGACACGGTGGTTTAGCTGGATAAACTGCAGGAACAGAGCCCCTCCTGTCTCACTGTACAAGCCCTTGAGACAAGGCGGAAAGGTTTCTGACAGGTCCTTTGCTTTAGAAATGCCGGGTTCAGATTTCCCATGCTTTCTCCTGCAGCCTCTAATGATGACCATCTGGATTAGGTGGTGTTTTGCTCACCTGAGGCCCTATAGAAACCCCCGTGCTCCTACCTGGACTGAGCAGCACCGTGCCAGGCCAACAGCGTGTCTCCTGCGTGTCTGTCCTGCTCCCCCGCTGGCCTGGTGGCTGGGAACCGGCTCCGTTCAGAGCCTGCACAGCAGTGTTGGAGTGCTGCTGGACCTAAAATAAAAGTCTTCAAAGGGTAAAGTATGGGCTTGTGGTGTGTTTACATGAGTTCAAGGGTTCCTGACCAAAGCTGGTCTGCACCTGCCCAGCCAGAGCAGGGGTGAGAGAGATATGCCATATCTGCATCCACCTATGTCAACATGTCCCCTGCATGGCCTTGGAGCATGGATTGCTCACACAGTGTGACACAAAGCAATTATTGCATCTAAGGCCCTTTCTTTGCTTGCTTGTATTTTGTTATGAGGACTTAGAAAAAGAAGTTATTTCTCTCCCAGTATTTATGAATTTCATCATCTTTGCAGTCTGTGCTTGAATACTGTCTGAATGACATCAGGATTTTATCTCTTGTAAGCAAAGAGTCTATGCAAAGAGGCTGGCCCAGAGGCCCATTCCAAAAAGCATTATTTGGGAAGGGATCTCGGTAGGGAGAAACTTTGTTTTGTTAGTTTTGCAGTCCAGACAAAGACTTTAGTGGCCCGTTGAAATAGAAATGTCACCTTGCCAAGTTTAACACCCCTGAAAAATCTATGCTAACAGTTGGGTAATGAAGTAAATTGCTTCTTTGAACTCACATGGATCAGATCTTCCATTCCAGGGATACCTAGTAGCTTCATGGTTAATGTACATCAGTTGTTCATGATGCTATCTTCATATATACGCTATCTTTATCCCTTTCATCTGTTTTGTTGCTTTGAAACTAAATATGTCTTTTTTGGGACCTAAACTCTTCTGATGAACCTAAATGCTGGTTAACTGATTGGAAAAGTAATTTTGAAGTAAATGGTACACATTTATATGAAGCACTTGTTCTGACAAGGGAAGGCTCATTCTTTGATCGAAGTCCAATCATTTTGTACCTGTGCTCCTCTATCACAAAAAATTGATATTTTGAAAGCACTGATATTGTGTACCTCCCTAATGCTTGGATCAGAAAGGAAAAAGAAAACCTGAATTGATGTTATGCAGATGCAATGTATATTGGGCACGAAAATTTCCTGAAAGTGTTTTCTCGAGTTCTGACCATGCAGGTTCAGGTAACTCAAACCTCCATGAAACCTGTGAGTGGCAGAGGAGAATTTGATCCTGATCCAAGTTGTTGTCAGAACAGTGTTAATTCACACCCAGTATTTCTTCTTTTGGGTAATGAATACAGAATCATAAGATAATAAAAATATTAAAACAGGATATCAAAGTATTAGTAGTAATCTCTAATATTCCCTCCTCCTTGTCTTTTTCTGGTTTTATTATTTGATTAAAGTTTTTCCCCTCTAGTTGATGAAATTTAAAAAATTTACCTGGCTTCCAAAATGGCTTGAACTTTAAGAGAGAAGGGGTTTGGACATATCCTAGATGATATATTTTGAACATGGGGAAAAAACCTTCCACTTTTTTCTTCCTTCAGGTGTTGTTTTACACATACACACATTCAACACTGTGGGTCCATCCCAACACTGTTACTTGAGAGAGATCTCAGGAGCTGAAAGACAGCCTTCCTTATAGGACAGATAATCTTCCTTTACAACAAAGAGAAGTATTTTGCAGTGGGTTTTGGTTTTGTTTTAATGAGCACTGTCACAGCTGAGCTATATGCAGTGTATTTTAAAACAAAACAAAATGACCCAGTGATTCATGTTCTCAACCTAGAGCAGCAAAGTTCTTGTAACATCTACATTTTTTCGGAGAAAAACCTGAAGCACAAACATTCATTGAAAATATTCTCCACTGATGCAATATTACTTCATTTAAGCACGGCCACCACTGAACATTACTGGGTTGTTGCTAAGAAACGGTGATACATGACACCAAATTATATTACTGACATTGAATTTTTACTCCTTTTCATGTTATAGCTTGCTTGAAAACAGCTGCAATTATACCATAAATGGCAGGAAAGCTACCAGCCTCTATTCAGTGCCTTTTGTATTTTAGTTACAGGCTGAAGTCCTTATCTTTTTACTATATGTCTGTAACAGTCCTACAGTATTTCAGTTAAAAGGTATAATACCAACATTATTGATGGTCTGCATCTGCATCTCCTACACAGTCATCTCAACAATAAAACAAATGTTCTCTTTGATTTTCACCCAATATATGCCAAATTGCAGGAAGCTTGGTCTTAGGGTTTCTCTATTTTCCATGTTAATGTGACAATCCATTTTGACCTGCAGGTAATAAAATAAGAAACATTCAAACTCATAGCTAATGTTTACAGGGTACTTCACCTTTGCTTGTTTGGATCCATGCAATTGACCAGTTGAAAGCTGAAAATGAATGGATGTTTTTCAATATGTATTTAAAACCCCTGTTCTTTTGTATAGCATATTGATAATTTTCTTCTTAAAGAGCCACTCATCCAATAGTTGATGTATAGCAAGTACACACAGCTTGTGCTGTGTGTATATCTTCATTTATATAAACATAGCATAGCTGTTTGATTATTTTTTTAATATAAAAAACAGAGCCCGGAACACCTGTACCTGAAACTGGGATCTCAGTGCAGCCAGCATTACAAAAATATGCAAGTGGAGAGGGGAGTTCTTCTTGTAGGGGTTAAACCTCAGAGAGTCAAAATGGACAAATGCTAAGACAAGCGGTGCTAGAGTCATAAAGATTTTACAAAAGGACTAATAATCTAAACCATGTTTGCATGTATAACCTTTAAGTAGCTTGCCCATCATTTCCGTTCCAGGGCTGGTGCAGGTCCATCTATCTGAGATGTGGAAAAGCATCTTCAGTCATGGGCTTGGTAAACTGATGAAGAAGGCTTTAAACTATAGTTGCCAGGGGAGGGGAGCCTCAATCCATTCCACTCCTACCAATTTCCATTCTGATACCTGGATCAACAGGAGAAGCCCAGAGCCTGGAGAAGGATCACAGGTCAGCAGGAGAGCAGCACAAAGGAATTCCAGCCACTCCAGACAGTAAGCTGGCTTCATCGAGGCCAGCTTCTATGGGAATGCACTCAGCATGGGGAATAAACAAGAGTGAGAGACAGCTCACGTCTACAGGGCTATGAACGTATCAGCTTCATGGAGATGTGGTGGAATATCTCCTATGACTGGAGTGCTGGAATGGATGGATACAGACTCTTTAGGAAGGACAGGGAAGACAAGGAGGACGTGTTACCCTCCATGTCAGTAACCAGCAGGAGGGCATTGGATCTCCGCCTGGGGATGGGTGAGGAGCTGACCTATGTCATACAGTAATTACTAAAATATATGAAGGGTCACATCACTCTATTGGAAAAAAAAAAAAGTAATTTGCAGGACAGAAAAACCACAGAAACATGTACACAAGTAAAGATCAAAAGAAATCAGTGCAGTAAATGGAACTACATGTTTGTTGGCCAAAAATAAGGAAAAAATTCAGAAGGATGGTTGGCGTCTGAAGAAACATGCAAGAAGTTCAGAGGGCTATCTCACATTTCAGGAAAGTGGTCAGAATGTTCCACCTTTTCCCTTTTTCCTGTGAAAGGAAAGTGGATGATCAGGATAAAAACTACCAGTAGAATAATAAAAGAAGGAGTCTTTCTATAAACACACCTGAAGAAAGGTTGTGGAAGCTGTAACAGAAAAAAGGAAAACTCACTTTACGGTGACAAGCCGAACCTTCCTTAAAAGTACAGCTAGACAACAAAGAGGAGAAAAAGAACAATAAAGGCTGAAAATCTACACTTCTTCAGCCTCATGAATACCAAAGAGAAGAGTTCCAGGATATCTTCTGAAGACTAGGGAAACCCCCAGTAGAGAAGACAATAAAACTGAAGGAATTTAACTCCTTCACCACGACTTCTGGGAAATTCTCTGTAAGTTTGACTGCAGGAGCAGCTAACTCACTGTGTTCGCAACCATAAAGCAATAAACCCAGAATATGTGAATGCAATAAAAGAGTGGGTTATTGTAACAGCCAAATACCAGATTATCAGATCACATACCATGCTATCATTCACTTTTTAGACAATAAGATATTATATCACTCTATTTTCAATTTGATGATCCTTATCTCCTCTTTCTTGAATTCTTGTTTCCCTTCCTTCGTCTGCTTCCTATTGCAAAGATTTCTGCATACCACCATGGTTCCCATCTCCCATTTCTTTGTCTGAGTGCTGAAAGGCAGCACAAACTTTTTAGGCTTTGTCATAGCCTGCAATATGCCCTGTGTTCCCCTCAGCTGTATATCTTGCTACTGAGAATATACGTATCTTCTGGTTTGCAACATCATTACTGGGTCCATGTGTGCCTTCTGGCAAGGAATTGCTTGTACTGTGATTGCCAGCTGCACAGTGGGGAGGTAAGAGACTTCTGAAGTTTATTGTGCTTGTTTTACCTAGAAAATTACAGAAGAAAGGTATTGAGACAATCTGGACTGATACACTCCATTTGCTTTTTGTCCTGTTCTATTATTGCTTCCCTGACTTTGATTATTCGTTCCTAAAAATGTCTTCTAATGCATTGTTTTTCTTCTTCCCCAGACATAAGCACTACATTTTCCAAACAATCTTGGGTTTAAAATATTTATTAAGATATTAAGACCCACTGGGACTAGGGGTTTCACTTGATATGCAAGTAAGTTCTAATAGAATTGAAATATGCATATTAACATAGAGTAAGAGAGCTACAGAAGGATTTTAACATTCTCCCATCTAAGTAAGGTATTGAAGACTGTCAGCCTTTAAACAGATCTGCAATTGCTCCAGAGCTTGGACAGGAAAATTCTTATCTCATTCACACATAACCTGAGACATCCTGATGTGGAGTACCTTTGATGTTTTAGTCAACTTGCTTTTAATATGCACTAAACAGTATTTCTTGTGAAAGTTTCTTTCCATCTAAGAAAAACAGGACTTATGGTTTTGGTCCAAAAATATAACCTTGATAATTTGTATCATCAAGCACTATTTAATTGCAGCTCCTCTTCCATATCTGCTTGTTAATGCTTGTATTTTCTGATAAAAAAAAGGAGAGTATGTCTGTAGTTTACCACTGAAAAATCTGCAACAGTTACCTTGTAGATTGAAAGACTTGTTATTTTTTATATAACTGTAGCGAAATGCTGCACTACAGCATTGCAAGGACACTACAATAATAAATTGAAGGGAGGCAGAATTAGCTCCATAACAATATTTCTCGTAAATAATATTTTTTGTTTCTCTCCTTGCCTGCAAAGAACGTTTAGTGATCGTTTCACTCTCAGCAATGGGAATATCACAATTTGTTTTAATATTCCCTATCACAGCAGATACTAGAAGCTCTGATTGTTTTTCTTAATAGTCTGAATAGTTTTCTAATTCTTGTTAAAACACATATATGGATTTAACTGTTAACCTTTCTTGGGATGAAATCCATAAACCTTGTAAGTCAATGATAAAATTGTGATTAACTGAGATAAACTTTAGCCTTGTTCTTTACAGCTTTGAAACATGTATGGGCCGCTGTTACACTGCCAGTTGTTCCTACGTGAGTACAAGGAGAGAGAAAAAAGCCTCAGAACTGGTTATGTTCTGCTGTGCATTCTGGATTTCTCTTGAGGGATCTGCACTTGCTTAGTATTTAAGAAACTGGGGTTTCCTACAGATAGGCTTCAGTATTGTTTTGGGATTCTATGTTTTGAGACTACTGAATACTTCTATATGGAATTACATTCTTACATTCAAGTGCTTCTTGAGTTCATAAGAAACAAAACCAAAAAACAAACACGAAAGCAAACACAAAAAAGAAACAAACACACATACAAATACCTCAGCCCAAAGCCAGTATTTGCATTCTATTAGCCTCAGATTTCTCAAACCTACACAAATGAGTAAACACCATAATACAAACATGAAGAAAAATCTTGAGAGATCAGAAATTAGGAACCCTTGGCCTTAAGCATTAAGTATTTCTCAATCTCACACAAATACAACCATAAAAAGAGCATGGTAAAAAAGACAACTGGAAGTAACTTATATAAATCTTGTTTCAGAAAAAACACAGTGTAGATGGATATACTGGCAAGGTACTTGTTATTCTCAAACAGAGTGGAACTGATAGTAGGAGTCTACTGCAGTGATTTCAACAAGGTCTGTATTGACTCAGAAAAATTTAATCTATAAAAACGTTTTTATCCTGATTCTCTTAGTCCTGATACTAGACATCTATCATTCGTGTAAGTATCATCTTGCAGTTTGCAAGGACACTAAAGAAATAAATCCAAGGAATGGCAGGAACTATTCAATTTATTTCCTATTATTTAGGTTGTCTGTTTAGAGGCCACAGAAACCACTGTCCTTGCAATTTCTGCACAACACAACTCAAGAAGCAGCTCATTCAGAAAACACTATGCCTCTGAGCCAATGTCTTGTCTGAACATTAAGCATCCTAAAGTTTTATTCAGAACATACCTGAAAATTCTTCATTTTCCATTCATTGCCTGCAAACTTTCCCTTCGATTAGTCCTAACTATGATTCTTGAGACTGTTAGTGTTTTCCCAGGGTTCAATAATGTGTGTCTGTCAGACTAGGTTCCAAGTAAAAAGCAGCTAAAAACCCGCTTGGTTGTCCTTTTCACTTGTCTCAAAGATTGGACCAACTTTCAGAAGCAGGAGGTAGAGATTTTGTTTCCTGTCTTCCAGGATGGATCTAAACACACATGTTCTACCTCCTGGAAGAAAAACACATGTTACAAGTGCTGGAATTGAAGTCCATTCTGTCCTCCCCAGTGCTTTTTCACTTTGTGTGGAGTAGTTGAATATTCATGTGAAATGGTAATGCTTTCCATGACTTCATGCTCTAATGACTATGGCAGTTTCCTAGGAGAAGGGAGAGCTGGTGTTCTATTCTTGTTCTAATTAATATTTCATTATTTCTATTAAATGGAAAAAAACCCCCAACAACTAAAAAAAGAAGAAATCAAAACTCTCTCACTCCTATCCACTCAACTCCACTACAGCTCAAAGTCCAGAAGCAGAAATATCAATGCGGTCTGCTTGCAGTCAAGAAGGAATCATCATCAGCCATTTCTGAAAAAAAAGGACTTTTTCTTCCTCAATTAGCAAAAGTGTGGGCCTATGACTCACACTCTCCCTCTCTCCCTCTCTCCCTCTCTCCCTCTCTCCCTCTCTCCCTCTCTCCCTCTCTCCCTCTCTCCCTCCCTCCCTCTCTCCCTCTCTCCCTCTCTCTCTCCCTCTCTCCCTCTCTCCCTCTCTCCCTCCCTCCCTCCCTCCCTCCCTTCCTTCCTTCCTTCCTTCCTTCCTTCCTTCCTTCCTTCCTTCCTTCCTTCCTTCCTTCCTTCCTTCCTTCCTTCCTTCCTTCCTTCCTTCCTTCCTTCCTTCCTTCCTTCCTTCCTTCCTTCCGAATTCCTTCCGAATTCCTTCCGAATTCCTTCCGAATTCCTTCCGAATTCCTTCCTTCCTTCCGAATTCCTTCCTTCCTTCCTTCCTTCCGAATTCCTTCCTTCCTTCCTTCCTTCCTTTTTCTTTCTTTCTTTCTTTCTTTCTTTCTTTCTTTCTTTCTTTCTTTCTTTCTTTCTTTCTTTCTTTCTTTCTTTCTTTCTTTCTTTCTTTCTTTCTTTCTTTCTTTCTTTCTTTCTTTCTTTCTTTCTTTCTTTCTTTCTTTCTTTCTTTCTTTCTTTCTTTCTTTCTCTCTCTCTCTTTCTCTCTCTCTTTCTCTCTCTCTTTCTCTCTCTCTTTCTCTCTCTCTTTCTCTCTCTCTTTCTCTCTCTCTCTTTCTTTCTTTCTTTCTTTCTTTCTTTCTTTCTTTCTCTCTCTCTTTCTCTCTCTCTCTCTTTCTCTCTCTCTCTCTTTTTCTCTTTCTCTTTCTCTCTTTCTTTCTTTTTCTTTCTTTCTTTCTTTCTCTCTTTCCCTCCCTCTTTCTCTCTTTCGATCTTTCTTTCTCCCTTTCTCCTTTTCTTCCTTTCTTTCTCTCTTTCCTTCTTTCCTTCCTTCTTTCTTTCTTTCTCCTGCTATTACATCATTTTGATGCATTTCATAGGCATCTTTTCACATGCTGTTTACTGAGTCTGAATGCCAGACACAGCAACATGGAATATTCTTTCAAGACCAGATACCTGGCTGAGCTCTGCACTGTGGTGACTGGATTTCTCTTAACTATAGATCTTAGAAAAGCCACAGATAATTGAAAAATGAGCAGTTAGGTAAAAAATTCAAACATAGTTTCTCAAGAAATTTGGTTTGCTTGTCGGTAGTGGATTACAGCTGGGAAGAAAAAAAGGCATGTTAGGAAAATCTTTAAAAAGAATTTTGAAGAGAATATGAAAACAAGAGATCTTGGAGACAGAATAAGAAAATAAGACATCTTTGGAGAAATGCTATTTCTCTAGAATGTTGAGGTAGGAATGAAAAATTAAGAAATCAAAGCCCAAATTCTCCTATTACTTATAGTGCTAATTTGCCATCATTTTAAGTACAATCCCTGCCCTGACAAAATGCCAGGAATCTGCCCCGTAACTCTGATTTTCCACTTTAATTGATATTTCACCATTTATAGGTCATTTTCTATGCTAAATAAGGCAGAAATAAAGCATGAAAGAGAATACTTTAGAAAGAATTCTTCATGCTGAGTTCTGCCATGCGGAGTATCAAATGTAGTCTGCCACACAAGGTGGAACTTTAAAGCTAAGAGCCCAAATAGTTGCACCCAGAAACAAGCAAACAAATCAGGCTAAATAAAGTGCAAACAAAATTTCAAAATTTTGGCTTGGATATATTTGATTATTGAAAAAAAGCATAGTAGGAACCCTGCACAAAATGGTGTTTGGATGTTCAAGCAAAAGGAAAAGGTTGAAATACTACATATACATATATTTTGCATATGATAATGACAGCTGACATAGCAGATGCCAGATCAGCTAAGATAGCACAATACACCCAGAAAGTTTCTTAGGGTTGCTAGGATAAGATGAAACATTTTGTTGGTTTTGTGGAAGTGTTAACTTTATCACTTTATGCCCAGTTTGAAACAACATGAATTAATCATCCCCAGTTAATACCTTGAGCTCATCCATTTATTTGTATGACCAGTTTCAGTGCCTTCTTACTATTTTTATTTCCCTGTCCTAGTCACCTAATATAAAAGTTATTTTTTTTCCCCAACCTTTCAGCAAAGGTACTGAGTTGTTATTTCCAAATCAAAAGCTGATGTGCAGACCTCTAGTAATGATGATCCTGTTTTCACAGGTATAATCTAGTATAGTTACAGGGCAAGTGAAATATCACAACTTCTGGTTTTTTTCTCTTGAATGACAAGGAACCGGATTTAAAGCTTTGACCCTCTCTATATTTCATCATGTCATTCAACAGTTCAGACCAAGTTTTTGGGATTGCCTTTCCATTTATCAACACTGCTATCCACCAGGCCCCACAATGCGTTGTGTTTCCAAACATTTTTCTTCTGGATCTTGTGACCATAGGTGATAAAGAAAAGGAAGCACATTCTTTTGTGATCCTACAGCTATCAGACAAAGGCAGTGACTGTGCTCCTTCTTAGGCATCAAGGCAATGTCTACCAAACTATCAATTTTCAAGGAACAGGGGCAGGTGATGGAATTTTCCCATGGGCTACAGGTTGTTACGGCTGCCATTCCCTGTATTCAAGCACAAAGCAATCCTCTTCCATATGCCTTCTCTAACATAAGCACACAACGGTTTATTAGAAGCACTTACAGAACATTGTATTGACAATATTCTCAAACTAATCTTTTCCTAGGAGAAGATAATGAGAACTTGGCACTGGTTATAAGCCAGCAAAGGACACTTCTTAAGAACTTGTAGTCACAATGGCCTAGGAGCAGCAAAGAGAAGAAGAGATTTCTTCAGTGTTGCTGTTAGGTTGGATAAATGGAACAATTTCTAAAATGTGTCACAGCAGAGAAGTACAGAAGATAAGTCCAAAGGACTGGTGTGTTCCTAGCTGAGCTGGGAATATGCTAATTCGTCTGTGTCACATGCAGCTGGAAATGCAACTGCCCTTGACTTTGGGGGCGTCAGTAAGAAACTGGTTTCTGGAAGTTCTGGCTCCTTGGGAACCACCAGCTCCCCAAACCAAATTTGACACATGAGTTTTCCTGGGAGCCCAGGTTATACTTCTGCAACAGTTATTAAAAGGGGAACATAGCTGTAGAGTACTTAGCTTTCAATAGAGTGTTTTTCATATAACATTTGGTTTTCAACTGCAAGCAGTTCTAATTAAGACCAAAACAAAACAAAAATTCCCAAACCAACCAACCAACCAATCAACCAACCAACTAAAGACCAAGAGGAAAAAAAAAAAAAAAAAAAGAAAAAATAGAAGGGGGAAAAAACCCCAAACATAGTAACTCACTCTCCCTGAGCTGATCTTTGATCTTTAAGCTTGTTTAGTGCCAAAAGCACCAGTTGGCACATTCTAAAAGTCTGTATATTTCTGATATTTTGTTCCAATACAGGAAAATTAGTTCCAGAAAGGCAAGCTGGGAGATTTACTGCTTTTGTCTCAAGCAGCCTACTGTCTTTAGGTGTTGATAACAGACACAAAAATAGAGAATGGTTCAGAAAAAGAACCAAGTAAGTTAGCCAGGCACTACAATACCCTGAAGCCCACATTTTCAACTGTTGCTTAAAACCAGGCCAGATTACTAACAGAACTCAGTTTCTTTTCAGGTAACTACATGAAGTGAAAGTTGGAAGAGAGCTCAGCACTGTGGGTGTCACCAGAGAAATAAAATACTCCTGTGTCTGTGGGTGGTGAACTCTTGGGCAAAGCTGTACCGTAAAGCCACAGAGTCAAAACCAGCACTTCTGAAGTTTGAAATGAAAGCAACAATGAAGAAGTCTATTCACAATCTTTTAAAATATCATAGTGCATTGACTGTGCACACTGAAAATGCTCATTATTGTGGTTAAAAAGACAGAGAAGGACAAGTTCTCTCTTATTCCACTCTTATAGATTGGGAGTACTCACCAAATGGCATCATGATGTCTCCAACATTTGAAATATTTTAAGTGGATTTAAATCTTTCAGAACATTAAAATGCCACATGAAAACACAATAATGCTCGTTACTGGTCTGAGGAAGGTACAGCATCACAGCGGTCATGCAGAAATTGCAATAATGAGAACTGAAGTAGAAAGACTTGATTTAAACCTCCCTTTATGTTCCTGCTGGAGGGTGAAAATTTATCATGAATATTTACACATGTGAACATCTTAGATTCGTCAAATGGCACCAGACTCCCACTCTCCTGCCGCTGAATCATAGAAGTGCCTAAAATATTCAGCTACACAGTGCTGACATTCAAAATCCCACGTGTCTAAGCTATATGGGTAGACATCTCCAAATGCTTTCTTAACTGGAGGAGCATGAATAGATATTAACTATTGCATCCTGCTGGAACCCACAGACAAGCTGGTTGTAGGCCAGCCTTTATGTCTGGACTAAGCCCAGATCCCTGCTTGAAGCTCTGCTTATGCTTTTTATCCAGCCATTCTCCATGTAAACTATACATGGCTTCAATGGGAAATGGAGACCCTTTCATGCCTCTGCCACCTGAAAAATATACCATTGGGAAAGCAAGTCACATTTATATCCTACCAACCATTCAGTTTAATCTACCAATCGTTTTAGACCTTTTCAGGCAAAGAGAAATAGTTTAAAAAGGAAGAATGTGCAACCCTCTCCTGCTCAGGGGCTGGACTAATTTCTAGAGATGTTGAGTGTGTGTTTCTGCAGGTTGAAGTGATCATGGAGAAGAGACATATTTTCACTAAGCCGTGTTTGACTGTATTCAGTGTATTATGTTACAATTATGCCTGTGGCAAGGAGTTTGTGTGCTATACAGCTTACAGTACTTTGAGCTAATTCTTTTGAAGTTAAGAAAAGATTAGTTCAAGGTACTTGTTTAGGGACCTATTTATCACCTTCTGGACTTTGAAGTTCTCTTTCCCACTCTTCACTAGTGAATTCACTTTCAGTTTTGATCTTTCTTCGTACAAAGTTGAATGATCTCATTATTTCATGTTTTAAAAAGAAAAGCCCACACAGGTATATTCAGGATCTGTAAGTATTTTGCTGAAATACTACATTCCCAGCTTGAGAGGTACGTATTAAATCTAATATCATGGGTTTGATGAAATTCCAAATTCCAAATGCCTGTTTCATAAGTCTATCAAACTGTTAAAAACTATTTTAGTGAATGAAGGGATTTCAAATTTATGTTGTCACTCATATCGCAGGTATAATATAGAACAGAATATCAAATTGTTCTTATAATAACAGCCTGTTCCCTTTTTCTTTGAAAAATTTTAATTCTGTGCCTTACTGATAAGAAAAATATGCAGTTTTTCAACAACTTCACATATACATTTTTTTTAATAGACCACTGACAATTATAAATGATGATACAAGGTTGAAACATGATAAAGTCTGTTACAGAAATGCTATGTGGTTTGGCAAATCATGCCTTTTTCTGTAAACAAAAGCATACTGGGTTTTAATCTTCTTTCAAACACTCATTTCAATGATTCTTTCATCATGTTTTCCTTCTCTATTTTGACTAAAGGTCTTGGGAGCAGGAACCCTCTCAACTTACGTTCGAACAGCAGCCACCAAAATGAAGCACACAGCTCACATGATATGCCTAGATACGTCTAGAACTACTACAGTTATAAAGGCAGCATTAATTTTTAATACTATGAAATTGATAGTATTTAACAACGAATATCTTGTTCACTTATCCAACAAAGTCTTTTCTGGACCAGAATTCTGTTATCTGGTCATGCCTTAAAACAGGAAATATTTTTTTAGATAAGCTCACCCACACAAGCCAGCAGGAGCCAGCAAGAGAAGGCAGCTGTAGTCTCACAGAAGTCTTATAGAACACAGGCAGCTTACAAAATCCTATCTATGTAAACTTAGAGGTTGGGGTCAGACTGCGTCTGTAAATATATCCAAGTGTTCCCAATTAAATTACTCCTTTAGATGACAGAATATTTATTAATTTACAGAATCATTGTTTTTTGGTAGGCTCTGCTTGGGGTTTTGGGGAGAGAACCCTAATAACATTTGCCATTCTGTAGTGTTTAGATCCTTACAGTAAACATGCATTCCTTCCAAAGCAAAACTCTAAACAGCCCCAACCACCTAAAAACCTCTTTAAAATATAGACGGATGTGTTTATTTCTGTCATTCTTTAAACAATCTCCACAGTAATAGCAGTATTCTTCCATGACAAGTACAGCCAGCCAATGGAACAATATGATATCCATATCATAGGTGGAAGAGAGAAACTGGCAGGTGACATACTGAATCTGTTTCATTTCATTTTTCTTCCAAAATTCTTGGTAGTGTTAGGGCTGTACCAAGGCAAACATATTAGGATGTGGTTATACAATCATCACTGGCTGACAGGATAGATGTCTTAGGAATCATAGAATATTAGTCACACTTGGAAGTTAAATAATATATTATTACATTTTTCTGATGCATAATATAAGCATAAAATGCTGTACTACCTACTTCCCAACTTAAAAAGTGCAGGTCAAATAAAATGTCACAAAATAAAGCACACAAGCCTCCTCAGAAGAGTAAGACACAGAAAACATGAGGTTTGGGTATTACATTTAGTTTTTTGGTTTGTTTGTCATATTTAAATTTCCCCCGGAGTATATTTTTTTCCTCCCCATTTTTCTCTGTCTCAAACAAATCAGTAACTACACTAAAGCATAATATTATTCTTAGATAGGAATTCTCAGTATTTTCTACTCTGCTCTGGTGAGACTCCCTGGAGCACTGCATCCAGCCCTGGTGTCCCCAGCTTAAGAAGGACATGGAACCGTTGGACCAAGTCCAGAGGAGGCCTCAAACTTGACAAGAGGGCTGGAGGACCTCCCTTTTAAAGACAGGCTGAGTAAATTGGGGCTGTATGGCCTGGAGATGAGAAGGTTGTGCGGAGACCTCATAGCAACCTGCCAGTATCTGAAGGGGGACTACAGGGAAGCTGGAGAGGGACTCTTTGTCAGGGACTGTAATGACAGGACAATGGAGTAACAGGTACAAACTGAAAGGGGGAAATTTAGGTTAGATATAAGGAATAAACTCTTTACTGTCAGGGTGCTGAGATATTGGAACAAGCTGCCCAGGGAGATTATGGATGACCCAGCCTTGGAAGTGTTCAAGGCCAGGTTAGATAAGGCCTTGAGCCACCTGGACTCGTGACAGGTGTCCCTGCCCATGGCAGGGGTTTGAGACTAGATTATCTTTAAGGTTCCTTCTGATCCTTAACATTCTATGAGTCTATGACTATTATGAAATACTATGAAAATTATGAATGTGCTATGAATATTGTGAAAAATGCTATGAATATTATGAAAATTAATATGTTATTCTAGCCATTTGGAGGATTCTTCCTTTCCTTCTTCAAGCCTTTCTTTTCAGTCCTCCTTATAATTAATTCTTCCCACCAAACTCCAGATCAGCTGGGGACTTCTCACCAGATCAACTCCTGTACACACTGTGGTCTTCTGCATTTGTCCCTCCCAATAACTCTCTATTATTTTGTTCCTGGACTAGTTCTGACCTCCAGTTCTCTTCTGGTTCACCTGCAGCCCCTGGATCCCTGGTCCTTGTTGCCCTTTCCTTGTGATGAGCACAGAGCAACCAGGAGAAGGGTGGAGAGCAGTTTTCTTGATCTCAAATTGCATATGAGTATTACCAGCATGTTACACAAATTATCACAAAACCTGTAAAAATTTTGTCCCCCTGCTCAGTCCTAGTGATGCCTCACCTGGAGTCTGTGTCCAGTTCTGGGCTCCTCAGCACAACAGAGACATGGAACTGGAGCAGGTCCAGTGCAGGGTGACAAGGATGATCAAAAGACCAGAGCATCTCTATTATGAGGACAGGTTGAGGGAGTTGGGCCTGTTCAGCCTCAAGAAGAGACAACTGAGAGGGAACCTCATCAGTGTCTGTCAGCGTCTGAAGGGAGAGGTCAGAGGAGGGACCGGGCTCTGCTTGGTGGTTCTGAGCAATAGATTGGCAAGAGGCAATGGGCAGTAAGTGATGCAGAGGAAATGTCACCTGACATGAGGAAGAATTTCTTTACTGACCACACACTGGAACAGGCTGCGCAGAAAGGCTGTGGAGTCTCCCGCACTGGAGATATCCAAGCATCATCTGGATGCAATCCTGTGCCCTGTGCTCTGGGATGGCCCTGCTTGTGCAGGGAGGTTGGACCAGGTGATCCCACTGTGGGCCCTTCCAGCCTGATCCATCCTGTGATTCTGTGAATATTATATTTCATAAGGTGATAATCTTGCAAATTGTTTTTGTGCTAATTAGTATTCTTTTGATAACAGAATAATCTGAATCCCATGCACCAGAAAGAAAATTAAAGTCATCCCAGATGTACTAAATTTCTAAATATCTTCTGAGGTTCAACATAAGAGATTTGAAACTCCTAGTTTTGGAAATACTGGATGTGCATGGCTGATAAGAAACAACTTCTTTTTGGTGTAACATGTTTTCATTGGAAACATTCTTTCATCTAAACCAAAATATTTTGTGGGAAAAGGTAATTTTCAAAAAGTTTCTTGAACATTATTGAACATTTTGTATTAACACTTTCAAACTCAAACATTTCATGGACCAGAACACTCTGCTAGAAGCCCCTATGCTAGGTCTATGCATAGTCACATTGACTCATTTAATGTGGGAGAACCATGACCAATTAAGTGGCTGAGCTGTATTATACCAAAACTACTTTTTCCAACAGCATTTCATTAATAAAGATAACTTTCCAGGTCTTCCTTATGACGTATGAATCCACTTGAGAAGACAAAAAGAAAAGCTATCAGTTTAATGGTGATTTCATAATATGTGTATAATTTTGCTGTAGGGAAAAATGAAACAAGCAAACCCCTGAATTTCTCAAGAGTTTAACACAGAATGGGTAATTTTGGAAGGAACCACAATGGGTCACCTGATCCAACTTCCCTGCTCAAGCAGGGTCATCCTAGAGTACATGGCACAGGATTGCATCCAGGTGGTTCTGGAATGGCTCCAGTAAGGGAGACTCCACAGCCTCCCTGGGCAACCTGTTCCAGTGTGTGGTCAGTGTCACAGTAAAGAAGTTCTTCCTCATGTTCAGGTGGAACTTCCTGTGCAGCAGTTTCTGCCCTAATTTCTAATACTAAAATCAGAAGAAAAGGATTTTGAGTACTTTCTAATAGTCAAGTGCAAGCCAATGATTCTTCCTCTCCCCCACCCTTTATATAAGATATCCTTAAAGAAAAAGTACCAGGAGCTAAAAGTAAAATATTAACAGGGGCAGGTGGGTGAGGTGGATGAACAAAGTTTCATGTACTGGTATTATTTAGGTTTGGAGCACATCTTTTCAGTAATGGAATTTCTTAATCAAAGATTTAAGAGCTTATGGTTTTTTGAGGTTATTTTAATGGGGAAAAAAAAAACCCCACAGAGACTGAAAATATCCCATTATGAGCACAGCAATGAACCAGATCTGCAGTTAAGATTGAGAAAATAAGACATTTGGAGGAAAAGCAGAACAGTAACATTAATTTGGAATTTCCTGTTTAGTAGAGAGATTTCAAACTGGGAAATTTTGTCTTGAAAATTTTCCTCAAATTCCACACATAGGTTTCTTTCATCTAAAGATTGAGGTGATGCTATGTGACTGCATTTTTAAAAGTCTAGAGACAGGTTTTTAAAAGAGGGCATAACATTCTCTGCTGTCATTTCTATTTCCTGTCTCTTGAGCTCTGTATCTCTGTCCTTAAGAAAACAGCATCATTAGATATAAGTTCTGATGTTACTTTTATTCAGATGATGCTAAAGTGACCTAAAGGAGAGAAATCTCTATGTTCTGGCCAAGCATGAGAATGAAGCATAGCACTCTTTTTAATGAACATGTCTATTTCTTACAACACATAGAATCAATGCAGGCTCAAATACATAAATTAGCTGAGATTTATGTTAGCAAATAGAGCTTATGCAATCATCTGAAGTCTTGCACAGCAGGGATAGGTTAACTGCCATTCTTGTAAAGTGAGGCAGTGAGTGAGAGCTGAGACCACATGGAAAAGGAGGGCAAATAGTCTTTTCCAAAAGTTCAGCCCTTGAGTGTTAGGCAGCAGCTTAATTCTCTGAACTTTCTTTTTTGGTTAGGTAAAGTGATTGAACTGGCAAGCCAGATGAGAACAAGAAATAAAAATGAGAGAATCTGAGAGATAGTATGAATTTAGTGATTGGAAGCCATGCTGCAAGTTTTTCTTTTGCACTTGGAGACATACATAGTAGCACGCGGATAAAAAAGAAACCCGAGTGAAAGGAAGAAAGATGACATTTGAACCAAGAGCAGCTGTGGTGTGTTTTCAGGGAGCACTCTTCAAGCCAGTGCAGTTTCAGGCCCAGTTACCATTCCTGGAAGCACCGGCTCATATTGGAATAGTGAAAAATTACGGAAGATTGCTTTCTCTGTGACCCAGGTTGTGGTGTTACTTAGTTGGTAGACTTTCCAACAGAGAAACAAGCATGCTTGAAATGAGGCTCCAAAGATTTGTGGGATGAAAAAGGGCAATGATGAAGTGCTGCCCTAAATAGATGTATGGGAACAGAGTGCGACATGATGTTCCAGTCCAGCTCATCTCCGATTTTTAAGTTTAATGAGTATATCAGGTAGGAAAGTTGGGTAGGAGAAAAGAGAAGATGAGAAAGAGAAAAACTTCACAGCTGTGACTGAACATATCCACGCTAGTTGTGAATGAGGCATCTGCTACTGTAGCAGTGAATCCATGACAAGGTGAAGCTTAGCACACTCCAAATCCAGCGATTTGCTTGCATTTTTGTGTATATATTCAGCTACAGTAGCTTACCAACTGTGCTGCCTCACCTGCATTGCTGGCAGTGTCTCAGCTGGGAATTTTAAAGATAGTTCAAATACACTTACACAAAAAAAATCAGGAATATGAGGAAAAAATATCAGGATTTATTTGTCTCTGCTACAGCTTCTTCCATGACCAATTTTTGTCTCTGACAAAAAATTTTTGAAATTCCTTTAAGGCTATGTCTCAGATGGCAGGGGCGAGTGTGTGAGGAGTAGGAAGCAAAACACTAATGCTTTCATAATATGATCTTGCTTTTATGCTTTGATCTTAAAGATCACAGGTGATAGTAGCTGATTCTCTTCTACTCTATCCCATTCAAACATTAATCTTCAGACAGTACAACAATCTCTGTCCAGATTTGTCTGTATTCATCTGGTGCCATCAGTCATAATCCTGTGAAGGTATTCATAGAGAAATCGGACTTCCAGAGTTTTTCTTGTACTTGGTGTTCTCCAGCTCTACACTTAAGACATGAATATTTTTTGGAATAGTGCGATCTTATGATTTTTCTCCTTTTTTCTACTTAAATGCTTTTGTCTTTGAGTTATACACTAGATTTAAAAACTGGCTTTAATTTACTAGAATATCTTGTTAACTTGCATTCCTATCAGCATCTTTCATCTCTAAAGCAGATTGCTTCATCAAAACTATTTACCAGTGAAATTTCAAAGACAAATTAAATCAGGATGACAATTTGAATTCCTTCAGCCCCACAGAAAACATAATCATGTTGCTCTCCTTTTTTAATTTTGTGTTCAAAACTTTTCATTTTACTTAATAGAGCAGCTGAAGAGAAGTAATCAGAAAAACATAGTTCCTATAGCAGAGCCAAAAGGAACATAACAAACTGCTCTTAAGTCTGAAAACAGTTGTGATAGCCAGGGTGGACTTTCAAGACATGTATGTCAGCTTTTACAGAAAGGGGTGAAAACAAATTTGTGGGCCTAGCTCAATAGGAAGGTTGCTTACATGTTCAACTGAGGGTGACATGTGTAAGTAAAGACTAGTAGCCCAGATCTGTGGTAAATATCAACAATTTAAAAAGTCAGAGTTTCTGAAATAAGGACTACAATGTATGTCTCTCTAAACAATAAAATCCAACCATGCTTAACTGGTGTACAGTGAGAGCATAATAAATACAAAACACATCTTCATATTAGTTGGGATGGAGGAAGTGCTTACCCAGATTTTAGCGGCAAAGTCTTCCAGCATCTCATATATTGTACTTCTAATCATGTAATACCTATTTTACTCCATGTGTTTTCTGCTTCGTTTGATATACTTGGGTTTCCAAGGGGTTAATTAAAACATTAATAGAGACAACATGATAGTTTGATAAATAGTTTAATGGCTTTGTAGAATTTTTTAAATTCTGGTATTTTGGTGGATGACTGAATATGACCCAGCCATGGCACTCACAGCCCAGAGAGCCAAACGTGTCCTGGGCTGCATCCACAGCCCCGTGGGCAGCAGGGGAGGGAGGGGATTGTGCCCCTCTGCTCCGCTCTGCTGAGACCCACCTGGAGCACTGCATCCAGCTCTGGGGTCCCTGCACAGGAAGGACAGGGACCTGCTGGAGCAAGTCCAGAGGACGGCTGTAGTTAGAGAGGGCTGGAGCACCTCTCCTACAAGGACAGCTGAGGGAGTTGAGGCTGTTCAGCATGGAGAAGAGACAGCTTCATGGAGATCTTATAGTACATTCCAGTACCCAAGGGGAGCTTCAGGAACAATGGGAAAGACTCTATCAGGAAGTGTGGTGATGGGATGAGAGGTAGCCATTTTAGACAGAAAGATAGTAGATTTAGATTTGATTTTAGAAAGAAATTATGTATTGTGAGGGTGGTGAGGCATGGGAACAGGTTGCCTGGAGAATCTGTGGATGCCTCATCCCTGCAAGTGTTCAAGGCCAGGCTGGATTGTGACCCTGACCCTGATCTAGTGGAAAGTGTCCCTGCCCATGGAAGGGAGGTTGGAAGGAGATGATCTTTAGAGTCTCTTCCAGCCCAAAACATTCTATGATTCTGTGATAAATGTCTGGTAAAATGAGATTAAAGTTTTGTTTGGCACATTTGTTTGTGTGAAAACTGCAAATTACTTATTTACTACACACTGTGTGGTAGAAGATTGAAAATCCTGATTGTGAATTCATTGTGCCAGAAGAGAAAATGGATATACTTATGTTAAAGCTTCAAGTCAGCTTCTTATGGTTTAAAGATCCACGATTCTGGCTATAGCTCCCATTTGCATTCTATACATTTAGAAGATTCTATTTTAACTTTTCATGACAGTCTTGAGGAGTGCAGTAATGCACTGCATTTATATATGAGGAAATAAAATAGAAATAAAATAGAAAATACATGTCATGATATGCCATTATTGCATGACCTCTCAAAAAAAAAAGGCAGTAAGAGGTAATTTTAGGGAAATATCAGCTCAAGTTTGTGAAACAGAACATTGGAATAAATTACAAAAGGTAATTCCATCTATCTTTTGAACCATTGTTTTAGTGCAACTAAAGTAATTCTGAATTTGCTATGCACTTGCGATCTGCCTCTCCATTCCCTGAATGAATTTGTATTCACTCAGAGGAGATGCTTTTTCGTGAAGGATCATTTCTTGTCTCCCAATATGATACCAAAAGCAATGTCTGGAGATGTTGCACATAAAATTTCAACAAACAGGTGTGATAAATTGTTTTATTGTCTAATGAAAAACATTAAGTAATTTGATCCTGCTCACCCTTCAGTGAAAAAAGCTGAGAAGAAGCTGAAGAACACACCACACACCAGCATGTGCTTTGCAACACACATCATAGGATAATTTATCATGCAGGTACATGTTCAAGAGCCTAAGCCGTGACACTTGCAGAGGGGATAATGGGTTCTCATATCCTTTGGATATGTGTCAGAGGAAACAGGGCTGGGCGAGATGGAGCAACAGAGTGTTCCAACAGCTTTCTACTGCTGTTGTCGTGCCACTATCCCTTGATCTGAATGCTCCTAAAATGAATCAAGGTTCTCTATACATAATTCACTGTCATTCACATTGCTGTCTTTCTTAATTTTTCAAGACAAAGAAAATGAAATTAAGAAATACAGAGTAAAGCTACCTCAGAGAGCAGACGTGACTTTAAGAGGCTCAGAACTGATATCCAGCAGTATAACTTCCAGTTACCACCAGAAAGTAACAACAAAAATTTCTGCAGAAGCTACCTCAGGTAATAGAAGTCATTGTTTGGTGCATTACTGAAATGAGTTCTATTTCTTCCTAGGACACTCCCCCATATTTATTTTCCCTGAAATTTAACTCCTTTCAGTTAAGGACAAGCTTAAGCTTCACATAATTTTCTACAGCAAACAAAATTTGTATACCGTCATATATGTCAAGCTTTGCAAGTGAAAAAACATTAGTATTTATCTAGTCCTACCTGAAACTACAAGGAAGAGTTTTCCCTGTCTGTAGATTTTTGGTTTTGTCTCAAACATTACAGGTCTGTCTGCATTACTATTTAATAGTACAGTATGTTCTCTGCTTCTACTACTGTGTCAGAGGTATACGGCATTGACTTGGTGCCTTAAGCAAACAAAAGAGTAAAAGAATAATCAGATAGTCGATAAAAGGATTTTCAGTTAGAGTAGACTTTGACTTTTGTAATTCTTTGCAAATACCAGTTCATTTAAGGTTACCTTGTTTGTGCAAAGTGAAAACTACTTGTGATGAGTTCAAACCCAGCCTGTTCATTGACAGGGTGGATCTCATTAGCAATTTAATGTGATTGAAATTATGAAAACCTTCAATGTTACAATAGAATGCCATTCAATAATAAATTTCTTCACCAACTTATCTCTTGGCATTCAAAGGAGTACAAACTGCAAATAGGCTAAAAGAATCACTTTTATCATGGCCACTGTTTTTGTACATGAAAGCTACTATAATAGCTCATCCTCATTAAAATAAATACGAAAATAAACTCATGAAGATCTGCAGCTGAAAAGACACCCTTTCCATATCAGCTGACCTTTATGAGCTTGAGGCGTATCCAAGCTTCCCCTAATCAGTGCCAAATCCTCCTCTTGTTTCAGAATCATTACTACCCTGAGATATCTTTATCCTGAAACATCATGGAAGAACTTTGGGTGCCCTCCCTCAGGTAACCAATACTACTTCACTACAGACCTGACAAAAGCAATTTTCTTGGTAAAGTAACAACTTAATCAAGGCTTGTGTCCTCCAGGTGGAGTCAGTCAAGAAATCAGACCTGACATATCTTTCTACTCTGAAATGCTGAGAGAAATACAAATTCATCTGAACATTTAAAAAAAACCAACAAAAAACCAGTGATAAAAATATCTTTCTGAGGGTTCCTCTTACCAGTGGAGACAGAGAACAGGTATTTTCATCAGGCAGAAGACAGATCAGAAAAGCCTGAGAGATGCTTTAGAAAACATGGCTAGCCAAAACAAGATCAAGAGGAAGATATACCCAAAGACAAACACATGGACACATATGAGGAGCAGGAGGGTATCCAACAGGACTACGAAACAAACATATTTTAGCAAGCAGGTGACAGGAACAGAGGAAACAACCAAGTACAACAGCAATGAGGTAAAAGGGTCAGGCACTAGGAATGAGGAAATGAAGGCAGCAGCAGGGTCAAGACCGAAGCGGGGGCAATCAAAGGAGTAACAGACACAGAGGAGTGGACATCAGGCACTCCAGGACATGAGACGTGCCTACATCCAAGGTCACACTGAGGAGGAAAAAACAATTTGTACAATCCCAACATATACCTTGTATTTACAAAGCACTGGACAGCTTCCTGGGACAACCTGCAGCTGCAGCAATATTACACAACTATTCCAATAACGGGCTGTAGACAAGTGCAGATCTCACATCCTCAGCAAATATAGGAGAGACTTTCAGTAACCAGACGACTGGTTGCAAATCACATGATAATCTTCTAACATGCACAGAGCTTCTGTTTGTCCCCTCCACTTTCCCATGACCATTAATGGGCAAAGAGATCCAGCACTTAAAGAATATGCTTTGAAGAACCTGGGTCTCAAGGACAGCTTTATTCCAAGGATGGATTTAACCATGGTGATCATGAGGAGGGCTGAACAGTCACAGATGTAAATAATGCTTTCTAATTAAAAAAAAAAAAAAACAACCAAACACCAACAAAAAAACAAACAAAAAAATCCCCCCCAACCCCCCTGGACATTAAAAAAGGTTATATATTATACCCAGAATTACACAGGGTTCCAGAAGGTTGTCCACCTAATTTTATGGAACTTTCTATCACAAGACACACTTACTATTGATATATTGCAATATTAGTGATTTTTTCCTTTAACTCAGCTGTTTTCGTGATCCCTTATGGTTCAGAGTCACAGAAATTTATATGAAAAAACCTAAGGAAAACAGAAAATGAGACTAAAACAAAATCTACAGACCGGTGAAAATCTTTGTAGTTTCAGGTAGGACTAAATAATTCTGGGCAACAGAAAAATTCTTGATGATGTCCTTAGTGTAGTGAGATTCTGATGGAATTCATTAGGAATATGGAAATGAAAGACTTCATTCTCTGAAGGAATACCTGGGCTTATTCATTTACAGATACCAATTCAAATCTAGGATGTCAGCCCCTTGTACCATCATCTAAAATACAATTTGAAAAGGGATGGCAGAAAGAACTGTCAAGGGATCTTTCAGACAAGAGAATACCCTTGGGTCTATATCTAATGCTAAAATACATTGGTGCTTATGGAAATGTGTAGATTTCTCAGCACCCAAACTGGTACTCAGTGTTGAACTGTAAGTGAACTGATTTATAGATATATGTTTTTTAGATGCAAATTCTGTTCTTGGCTAGATTTTGAAAATTATGCTAAAATATTTATACAAACTTGATACTTTTGTTATGGAAGCAATATTTTTTAATAATTAGATTTTATGATTTAATAACTAAAGATTATGCAATATTTCAGAAGTTCACATAGTCCCCTGTTCCACTGACTGTTCAGAGTGTTTCTGAAGTTTCTTGCTAAGTATTTATACACTCTACCTTGTTTGTACAATCTGATTCTCCAAAGGACATAGCCTACACATGTTTATTTCACATCTTCATCCCAGTTCCGTAGAGAACACCCTGCCTGGTATTACTGACATACACAAAATAATTTCAGATTATGATAGTCTAAAAACAGACCCTATTTCAACCTTTCAATTCTTAGAGCGGGCTTTAAAAGCAAGGCAGATACAGACCTTTTAATAGGGCCTGCAGCGAAAGGACAAGGGATAAAGGTTTTAAACTAAAAGAGGGCAGTTTCAGGCTAGGTATAAGGAAGAAATTTTTTACAACCAGGATGGTAAAACACTGGAAGAGGTTGCCCAGACAGGTCGTGGATGCCCCATCCCTGGAAACATTCAAGGCCATGTTGTACAGGGCTCTGAGCAACCCGGTCTAGTTGAAGATGTCTGGGCTGATTGCCAGGAAGTTGGACTAGAAGACCTTTACAGGTCCTTTCCAACCCAAACCATATAATTCTATGATTCTATAATTCATTAACAACAGTTTTCATTAAAAAATAAAGATAAGAACAAGGTTTTTGCATAACATAGAGGTACTTGAGATACCTGAATGAGATGAAAACAACCTAAGAAAAGTAACGGAGCTTTGTTCCTAAGCATATTGCTCACAGGACATGACACTGCATTGTGAGATGAAGATGTACCTGACCATTTGAGTTTTAGATTCAGGCATTTTAAATGACTGTATGAGGGAATTCTAATTTTTTTCCCACATATTTACCTGTGGAGCTATCTAATACTAATGCAAAGCTTCATTAATTTTTGTACATCAAGTAGAGGTGTTATGTAGCAGTAACCTGTGGGTCCTGGTGGATGGCAAGTTGAACAAGAGTCAGCAGTGCCCAGGCAGCCAGGAGGGCCAAGCGTGTCCTGGGGGGCATCAGGCACAGCATCAGCAGCCGGGCAAGGGAGGGGATTGTCCCCTCTGCTCTGCACTGGGGCGGCCTCATCTTGAGTGCTGGGGCAGCTTTGGATGCCAAGAAAAAAGATATTTAACTATTAGAGTGTCGAAAGGAGGGTAACAAAGAAGGTGAAGGGTCTGGAGGAGAAGCCATATGAGAAGAGGCTGAGGTCACTTGCTCTGTTCAGCATGGAGGAGACTGAGGAGAGAGCTCATTGCAGTTACAACTTCCTTGTGAGAGAAAGAGGAGGGGCAGGCACTGATCTCTGCTCTGTGGTGACAGTGACAGGACTCGAGGGAATAGCCTGAAACTCTGTCAGGGGAGGTTTAGGCTGGGTATCAGGAAAAGGTTCTTCACCCAGAGGGTGGTTGGGCACTGGAACAGGGTCCCCAGGGCAGTGGTCACAGCAGCAAGCCTGACAGAGTTCAAGAAGTGTTTGGACAGTGCTCTGGAACACATGGTGTGGCTCTTGGGGTGTCCTGTGAAGGACCAGGAGTGGGACTCAATGATCCTTGTGGGTCCCTTCCAGCTCAAGATATTCTGTGATTACGATTTTAATTCCTGCCTATTAAACGTCAATAAAATTTTGTTGCAGGAACAGTACAGGAAATTCCACCATTCCTACGGCAAGGGCATAAACTGACCAGAGTCATTAATCTGGTTTGTAGAATATCTGACCCTGACATGTCCCTTTAGATAGTAGTTGAACAGCCAGCAGAAAGCTAGGAATGTCCAGAATTTATTAAGAATTACTGAAAAAAGAAACCTAATTTCGCATGTAGTATATAGCAACACAAGCACAGGCTGAAGAAAAAAATGCAAAATTATCAGGGAAATTAAAGTAACAGCAGAAGAACTTGAAAAAGAATAAAACATATTATATGAAAAAACTCTTTTTAAAGTGGCTTGACAGAATCCCTCAAATAAAATGTCCTTGACAGCTAGTATGGTTGAGGGACATTATTAATATATGGTGTATAGGCAAGTCCATGCTTATTCCAAAATATCAGTGAAAATTGCCGGCTAGAGAATAATATAGGTCTTGCTCTTCCTATTTGAAAGCATGGCTATCATCAGAGCAGTATTCCAGACTTTTATGAGGCCAAGTCTGAAGCTTTTTCTATAGGAAACAAAACCACTTGAAAATAAAAATATTTGGGTAATTTGAAGGCAGCAAGGCTCACAAAACCAATGGAAAACCAGAAATAATCATTCTCCCAGGAACTACAGAAGTATAAATGTGCATTTTAAAAGATTAAGTCTAATGTGCCTCTCAGTGTCAGACTGTTGAGCTGGCACCCTGAAAGCAACCAACCTTCCAAGAACACTAAAGCACACATTTAGAAGTGCTCAGAAAGGCACAAATTTGCCATTCTAGGAACGGAGGCCTCGAAACTCAGTTTTGTGCATCTTGATTCATCCACCCCGTGGCACTGAGTTCTGTGCAGCTGAAGTGATAGACAAAATGATACTTTGACAACAGAGCTGCAGAGGTGAGAAGGAATCTTGAATCCCTCTGGAAAGAAAAACCTGTGATGTCTTTTTGAACTTGCAGAGTGAGACAGTTCCCGAACTGTGTGCTGAGCCTGCAACAAAAAAAAAAATCTCCTGTTGACATTCAATTGAAAAGAAAGATTATCTAAAGTGTGACTCACCATTCATTTGTACCTGTGATGTAATCACATGACAGGACCTTTGTCAGTCTCTTGCTCAAGAACTTCAAAGATCATGTAAATATATAGACCCCCTCTTCCTTTTAGAAGTGGATTTCTCAATGGGATTTCAGAAAGATGAGACTGTAGTATGGAGATTCTTCATAAATTTATCCTGAGTAAGAGTAGTTGGTGAAAAATAAATAGTTCATAGATTTTACATAAAGCAAGACCCATCACACTTACTCTTTTGATATATTTGATTAAATTTATGTACCAAAAAAAAATCCCTGTAGAAATAAAATAGTTAACTCACTGTATTTGTTGGCATATCCTTTTAACTTAAATAGCATTTCTTTCTTCTTGCCTTGTGAAGATTTTCAATTTATTCATCTATAATTTGTGCCAGTGCTTTTGTCTTATAACTGGTATTCCTTTTGTTCTCCAGTGGATAAGCAGACTTCTGACAGACTGATGGAGCAGGCAACCCAAGAAAAATAGCAATTTATTTCTAGGAATGCCATGAACTGGTCATTACAAAACCTTTTTATTGCTTGATATATCTCCTTATTTGCAAAGGAAGGAGAGCAATGTAGAACAGTCAAGAAATACAAGTAGCTCCTACTGGCATGAAATGGGGCAATTAAAAAATGACACTTTTCTCACTGATTCTTCAGCAAAAGCAAGACAAGCATCTTTATACCTGAACCAAAAGGTTTTCTATGTGTTTTGTGAAGAAATATCATCTTCTCATTCCTGTCACTAGTCTTCATGAAATAGTTAGGTACTGTTAGCAGCTACTTCTTAACATCCTTTAAACTTTTACTACTAGTCTACACCAAATTTTTTGAAACACACATGCTCTTAAACTGGGATTGTAAACATCAAGCTATTAAAGTGTAGCCACTGATAGGAAAAATGAATTATCATCACCAAAACTTGGCTTTATCATGAAATGGCCCCTTTGTACAATGTCCTCCTCTACAAAGAGTGCTGATATTTAAGTCCAGAGAACCTGTTGCCCTTTGAGAGCTAATGTTTTCCTGAAAGGTAAGTTACAGTTACAGTTAAAATCATGGTGTTGACAATCATACCATTATTCCCTCTCTGTCAAAATACACTGCAGTGAAATCCTGGAAATAATAGACACACGCTTCACACAAATCTCTCAACCACACTTCTGTGTCCTAAGAAACTATTTAGAAGGGTAGCAGGATCTTCTTTACAAGTTATTCCATATTATACATATTACACCAATTCAAACAAAAAATCAGAAAACAACAACGGCCCTCCCCCCCTCCCCCCCCGCCAATAAAACACTTCAAACACACTGCTCATAAAACAGATCTGTATAAAGCAATCCATGGAAAAATAAATAATCAGGAAAACTATTCAATCATCTAAAGTAATGGAATAATTTATACAATTGAAAAAATGAAAAAAGGCTAGAGGAAGAAACGCATTATTTAAGTGCTGAGGAATTGAAATCCAGAGGTTGCACAATGCCATCATCCTGGAGTTGGAGTGTTAGTCACATAATAAATTGCAGGAAGCCCCTTGAAAGCTGGTTAACATAAATTATAATATTAATACACATACTAAGCTAAATTTCTAAACTGTCTGCTGCAGTACTAAGTATGTATTCTCAGGGCTTAAAACTATAGGATCACAAAAATATCCCTAGAGGCAAAGATCTGAATTAATTTGAATTCCATAAATCTTGCTTGACTTAACAGGATGGCCACTTCTGTCTCAGCAGAGGCTTTATCTTTTTCGAAGAAAGGAAGAGTGATTCATTAACTTCATCATGCTTTGTGTCAGGCTACATGAAAACAATTACTCCCTGAAGGCAAATCGGTTTTATTTTCCTGTGATGTAAAGAGCAATAGCTGGGAAGCTCAATAACCTGTATGCAGCATAGGATACTAGGCAAAAGTCCTGCTGATAAAATTTCCCTGTCTGATGTGGGCAAGTGAAAAATAACTTTAGAAGTGGCATTCCAGAAATCAAGAAGAAATCTTGTCCTGAGGCAAGTGGGCAGAAATTTTTTTCCATGATATTCAAGAAGGCAGCAGCATTATGTCCTCACCTCACTTCCATTTATTGTCACCACTCTATCACTATATTTATGATAGGAATCAATTCTGCTGTTGCTTTGTTGGCACCACTGGCAGAAATCCCAATTAACACTGTTGAGGCTGAACAGATTTAATACGTACTAGCATTTGGTCTGTTTCAACCAGCAACAGAGAGAAGGAAAAAGGGTTCTTAGAGAAAAGTGACTTTACAAAGTACTGTATTACTCCCTTTCTATGTCTGTTTTCTTTATTTCTGTACACCCACAGAACAAAACTTAAAAAGAAAATCAGGTAGGCAGACCTGATATCCCAGTGCCATGGAGGCCTCCCCTTTTCAACCTTTTGCATAGTCTGCTCAAACATCATTCCCAGATGGGACAATTTCAGTGTCTGTATCTCAGCACACTCGAAAGCATCTCTGTGCTCTCTGTGTAAGCCCCACCCGGGAACAGAACTCTTGATTTCTTCATCTCTCTGGTGAGCTCAAACTAGCAAACAAAATAGGTTTTCATGTTTTTTTGTTTCTTCCTCATTAAGCCTCAGAATTTGTTTCATTTCAGATATATACCCTATGGCAGAAAACCAAGCAAATCAGATTTCAGCAGGAGGAAGCACACAACACAACTGTGACAATTACAATTGAGTGGGCTAGGATTTGTTGCTAGTGTATGGCTTAATTAAATAGAACCCAATTTTAAAAGGTTACCCTGTGTGCAGCTGTTAATATGTAAGCACTCAGTACTGAAGGTGGAGAAAAGTTTCAAGGCAATTTACTCATTTAAACAGCAACAAAAAAAAGCACCTAAAGAGAAAATTGGAATTGATTTTTTTTTTTTAATTCTACTTTTATTAGTTAGAACCAGGTCCTTAGTTAGCAGATTTAGAATCTGCAGGCAGAAAAGTACACTGTGAAGTCGAAAAGCTCTTAGACCCATATTCAACAGCAGAAGGAAACAGAATAGGACAGAAAATATTTTTACACAACAAATAAAAGCTGAGCCTGCCAAAGATGACTACAGTTGCAGCTACGTTACTGCCAACAGTGCATATGTTTCATATGGGCAGCTGAATGCTTTCTACTCAGTGTGTAAGAATCCTGTTCTCCTGGCCTATATTAACTGCAAATGCTCTAAAATTTTCTGAAACAGAGCCATACAGAAACCTCTCACATATAATTACTCCCTGCTCTGTAAAACTTCTGAAGGTTTTTTTACATATGTATCTATGGGCTATTGTTCTTAGTATTCCAATGAAAAGATAGTTGCCTTCACTTCAAATTCAGAGAAAACTGCCAAAACCCAGTAATTCCAAATATGACTAAATTGCATCCTAAGTGGGCTTCTTGGCAAGCCTAGAGAGTCCAGATGAGGTATATTGTGAGAATCTGCTGGTCTCCATGCCCAGATTTTCTCCTTAGAAACAGTGTCTGTATATGTGTGTGTGTGGATGGAAAACAGCACAGACTTTGTCCTACAGGGAATCAACGTGCTCAGGGCAAGTGTCCAGGTCTGGAAACTGGGAAGGTTTCCCGGATCCCAAAGTACAGACATAGACACTGAGAGACAGGGTCTGGCTCCTCAGTTCTCTGGTTTTCATAATCCAGTTGTCCAAAAGGGTCTGAAAACTGGCCTAAAAATCTTCACTGTCCTCTGGTTTTTGATAAAAGCTGTCTTCAGGAAAGAAAGAAGAATTGTGAATTCTGGCATGAAAAGCTTCAGGTGCCAGCTCTTAGGTCCTTGTGTATCAGTTTGTTCAGAAATCAAAGTAAGGACCCATATAAGCCAGAGGAGTCTTAATCGATTAAGACAGAGGAGAAAACATCCACTACTAAAGCAAAGCACATGAGAAAACACATTTCTGAGGAAAAACTGTGGAACAGCTATTGAACATCATCCTGTAAGCAGAACAAACAATATAATCTGGTAGCCATTCCTTCTGTAGGCTTAGGAGAGAGCATTCAAAATTAAAAATACATGAAAGAGAGATAGCTACACCCAAATATGCCACCAAGACATGGAAAATCCATACATTTGCATCTAATACAGTGGCTATTGACAGTACGTTGTTTCCTCACGACCCATGGATTTGTGACCTATGTAGTCTATGGAAATATTTCTAGTGTTTTAAATCACCGTTTTTGAATTTCAGAGGCTTTTCCAGGCACTTCCCACAACAAATATTAAACCACTCCAAAACTCGAATGCAGCGGTTTTACATCAAATATGCAACAGGGTGTACAAGTAATACATAAAAATAAACACTTTCACATCTCACTGAAACTCTAGGTAGCACTTTTTTTCTTAAGAGGTTTTTCACACAAAACATTGACAAAACTACTTTGCTCACTATCGGGATCAGTCAATAAAACAATAAATGAAAGTGATGTAGTAGTATAACACAATATTCTCCCATTTTCTTCACCGAAAATATTCAAATAAATAATTAGGTCAGACTCATTTGGAATTATAGTGATCTAATCCCTCCATTAAAGTTGCATTTCTCTCTCCATACTTCTGACCATCAGAAGACAGTTAATGTGGCTGATAGAAATCTTATATGTTGATCTCCTTCAGGCTACTAGTAACTTCATCTACTTCAATGTCAGTTGCCAAGGGAACAAACAAACTGAGTCCATGATAAACAGGGTAATCAATTTTAGTTATTTCCTCTGCCTTTCTCTACTAAGCCAAAATGTCCTTTTATCTCATTAAGCTAATCCAGCATGGGTTTGGTCTCTTGTTCACTTAATACTGCTCTTACAGAAAAAACAATCCCTCTGCTGCATCATAACAGTAGAGCTTGACAGCTGGATGAACTGAAAACTAGCCATATTCACAAATTGCAAATCAAAGCTTGTAAAAGTGGCACAGCTCTCAGTAACTGACTTAAGAAATGTCCAGCCCTTGAAAGGCAGATAGGCAGTATGGACATATCCACTAGAATTAATTTGTTCTTTGTTTTTTTAATCCACAGCTATACAGAGCTAGCTGAACTGAGAAGAAAAAAACCAGAAGGAAGCAAATTGTGGGCTCATACTTTAGACACACATGAAATAAAGACACCTAAGAAGAGCTTGATGGAGTAGAATAACAATGAGATGTATATCTAGAGAAACATTTTGGAGCAAATTTTTAGTGGAAAAAGTCTTGCTATTATAGTCTTAGCAGAGACAGCTAATGTGGTTACCATTTGAAGTCCCTAAACAATGTCTGAATATATTCGGATGTTTTCATCCCCCTCTTCTGCTGACAAACTCAGTAGAACTCTTTGGAAGGACTGTTTGGAAACTGCTGCCAGTGAAAAAGGTTGGTTCTGTTGTTTTGTTCATAACAGCTAGACTTAAAGGTGGTACACAATAGGTAACTACAGCCCTTCCCTGGCTTCCATATCTTCCCAAAAGGTTTAGCTTTTGAATCAGATTTCAAGTCCATTGAAAATTTCCTGGAATATCCTTTTGATAGGCATAATTAGTATTTGGATTGACTAACTTAGGAAAGAGTAAGAATCCTTCCAGAGGTATCCACTCAGGCCTGTGTCTAAACACTGACACCCATTAGTTCTACTTTTATAATGCTGTTAGATATTTATTGTATTTTTATGGTATACACAGAAATATCCCAGATAAAGTGATAATAAACTTTTGGAAAGGTTCATTTAAAAGTTTCCTGGGATAAATATGTAGTTAAAAGATTTAGAATTGGAAGATCCTACCCTACTAGTTCTGGGTTCTTAAACTCTTACTCTTGCCAAGATGTTACCATAGGGAATGGCTTTGAAGAATCTTGAGACCTGATCTCTCAGCAGTAGCTCTGCCAACCTTCATCAGACTTGAATATCACGCCAATGAAACCAAAGATCTGGAAAGTGTTTGGCAATTTGCTCAGAGCCCAAATCACAGTTGTGACCTAAGAAAAAAAAATCTCCTCAGTGTTTAAAATATAGATAATTCAGAGATTTTTTTTTTTAATGGACTACCCTCATATTCAAAGGTCGAAAGGTCTGTTGAGATGTCCCATTACCAGATTACCTTTTGAGACCTTTCACCTGGCTCTTACCCAATAAAACAAATTTTTACTACGAGCCCTGTGCACTTCCTGTAGACAGCAATTCTACAAGTTCTATAAATATTCCAGCCAATAATAAGACATTCTACTTCTTGTTGTTGTGATTATTTAATAATAATAATTATAATAATGATAATGATAATGTCTTTTATTGTATTTTGTGATAAGCCATGAAACAAGAGATTACCTTCTATGAAAAGTATAGCACATCTTTTCTCTTTTTATGCTAAGATTTTTGTGCAGTTTTTAACAGATCTTTAAGTTTTAAGAGAGAGGGAGATAATTTGTCATGTTATAGTCTGTCTACTTACTGGACCATTATTAAAGCATCATAACATTTAAAAAGCATGTTTAGCATTTAACACTGCTCTCAGTTGCTTCGTTAATATTTCTTAAATGGCAACATACCTAATGGCACAAATTAAAGCCATTAAAAAGCAACAGATATTTAAATATAAACCATTGCTTTAGCACTCTATCTAATCTCTTCTTTTGTTGATGGCAGTAAAGGAAGGAATTTACATTTTTCCTTTGATTTAGTAATTAAGGTTGAACAGATAAAGGAGACCTCTGAGGAACAGATAATTAGTTACAAGTTGTAATAACTGGTGGGTTTGGAGGACAGCCTTGGTAGATGGCCCAACCTTTTAGTACTCATCAGGTTCTGCTGAACCTTAGCAGTAAGAGAAATGTGCAAAATAAATTTAAATATATGATAGATGTGCTGTTAACACCTTCAAATGCTTTAACATATCCTTCTGGATTTATTTTATTCTGATTCTCTGGTAGCACTGAGAGACTGTTGCTTATATTGGTTTTTTTTCCTGCATGGCAAATTGTGTGCACTGTAGACCAATCAGCTGTGATTCTAAGCACTGAAGAGTGTTTTCTATCTCCATGGCCTCTGAGGAGCTTTGGCTGCTGGAAGTCCTGGTGATGCCATTTGGAGAGATAGAAATTCAAGACTCGTCAGTGATTTCTAAACAGTACATCACAGAATGTGTTGACCACAAGCACCACATGGCTGTGAGAAATGTTGTACTTTGGTTCCAGAGTGCCCCCTTAATTGTCACCATTCATTGTGCCTTGGCTCAAAACATGGGGAGAACTAAGAGCATCCAACCTTGTTTCCTTTCAGACAATGTCAATCTGGAAGAGCTTCTCTTCTCTCTTCTCCTTCCATGCAAATTACTCTCACAGGCACTGCCACTGTGTACTAGTTTGAAAACAAACCAGTGGGAGGCACCAAGTCAGAATAACAATTTAATGGGGAAATTAAAGAAAAGGAAAAAAAAAAAGTAAAAGAAAACGCTGATTCAAACTGACAGAGTCAAGATACAACCTAGCACCCTGTTAGGCAGGGTGGTGGTAGCAGTCTGGTAGAATGGTGGCTGCAGTCCTCTGAAGCAGTGATCCTGTAGTAAAGGAGTGTGCTCTTCCTCAGAAAGTCCAGTGGTGGCTGTGTAGCTCCTGTCCTCTGGAAATCCAGTGGAAAGGGTTGTCTCTGGTGTTCAGAGTCCCAGATTATATCCACGCTGGGATGCTTGGTTCCTCCCTCTGGGTGGAGCATCTCACAATGGGGTAATGAGTCATGAGGCCAAGTGTTGATTAGGCTCATTAACAGAAGATAGTCCGGAGGGAGTTATCTATGAGTCATGCGGCAGGACAATCAATGATGGGCCATTAACAGAAAGATAGTCTGGGGGGAGGAGGCAAGGAAACACTGCCCCTCCTGGTTTCAACAGCTCATGAGGATGGGAATAGAATACACTGCAACCCAGGACACACTGGCAGGATCTCTTTAAAGCTTGTGTTTCCTTCCCAAGCAGAACTGATTCCAGAACTGCGGACCCGACCAACAAATGCAGAAAGCTTCATGTTCAGAACAAGACTTGTCTGTGGTTCTGGGCTATAACCTCTCTTTCTGTATGCATTGCTTTGCACGTAAGAGGAGATGGGAGGGCTGCGAAAGACAATCTGATGAGCATACAGATGAGCAAAGTCCTCCACATAAGAGGTAGCAGCAGCAAGTGTATGAATGGGAAGAAATGCGACTCATAATCATGAATTTTTGGTTCAGTCCAATGCAGTTTCACTTCCCTCTTTTTTCTGGGCATGATCCTTCTTCTTGTCCCTCTCTCTTCATGTTTTCTTCTCTCTTTCTATTTGTATTTGCTTATTCATGAGGAGAAATTGGTCCTTACAGAAACTGTTATCTCATCTGCTCTGTACTTCAGCTAAGGCATATCTGACTCAAAGACAATGCAACAAAGGAAGCCCTAGTCATGTGCTTAAATGCTTGCCAAGTCCAGTCCATGGTGGGATAAATGAGTAGCCTCAGTCCACTGTGGAATAAATGAGTGGCCTCAGGAATGTTTTAGTAAAGATTTGCACCAAAATAAATCTGGATCCAGACAAGACTCTTCTTTTAAAGTCATTTTGAGGCTGGTAAGTCAGTTTATTTGCCTTCTCTCCTATGTAGCCAAAACTAAACATGTATTAAGTTTTTAAAGGCACCTATACCTTCATCATTACCCTCCTTCCTCACCCCCAATTTCCTTTCTTAAATGGCTACTGGTATGTAGTTAAGACTGAATTAAAGTACTAAAATATTTATCTGTAAATAATAGCAATCTTAAAGCCCCCAGATGTGCTTGTCCCTTCTTTACCGTAGATTAGATTGAAAATACATTTGTGAGAATTACCATAGTCTTAATAAATTTTGGTCAGACTTTAAATTATTGGTTTTATCTTTTGACCACAAGCAAGCAATTTAAGGTCTTCCACTTAATAATTTATGCTGCTGTGACTTTCATATTTTCAAGCTGATATAAATTAAAAACCAGCTAATATCATCAATTTTAACACACTTTAGGTTTTAGAGCATTCCATTTCTTACATCTATACAAATAATTATTTTTCAATTTTGAATTTAATATATGCAGTACAATTATTTGATCTTTCAGAATTACCTGTATTGGTTGAAACAGAAATACCAAGTGCCATAACACAATAACACCACCACAATAACTTTATAATTAATTGAGAAACTGAGCATTTATTTCTCACCTGCTTGTGGAGTCCACAAAGTCCAGAGTCTGCCCTGTGATAAATAAGCTACGCTTCCTTCAATTATGAATGAAACCATGGCATCATAAACTAATAGATACAAAGTAATTATTTTACAGAAAACCTAGAAGAATACCACCAGAAAATCAGGTCTGCCATATTTTTTTTTTAATTACTACTGGCCCTCAAACGTGCAGGGTGCAGACAAGATTTTTCAGACACATTTCACTAGAGTCTAACTTTGCCTTGAGCTCCACATTTTCTTACGATGTTTTGATTTGGGATTTTTTTTGTAATAGATACATCTTTATGAGATGTAACTGGAAATCTGCCTGGGGTAGAGGAACATGTCTATCTGGAATGGATCAGTATTTGCACCCTGATTTGCACTTCTCTGGAAAATATCAGCTACAGAATACCCATGAAATACTTCTACATCTCATCCCAGACCAACAAAACTTAAAATTTATCACGTATGTAAAAAATCACACTATCTGTGATGACATTAATCACGTGCTAAAGTCTGTGTCAGGATAAGGCCTGACAACAGAGGAAGGCTGTGAAAAGAACACAGATAATCCTCACAACCATCAAAGAAGTTATTCATAAAGCAATAATACTCATCATGTGCAAAGATGGTGGAATCTAGCCCCATCTAACCACTATTTTGCTCAGATTTGAAAGCACTGAAAACTATTAAATGCCTACTTATTCCTTAAACCAGTTTTGTGCTAGTGTATACAATGATACATTCTATTATGTCATGGGAAAGAAAAATTAATGACATCCTACAGCATTCACTGGGGGTTGGGGGCTGTGGATGGTGAAGGGGGAAGAAGGAAAATAAAAAGCAGAGAATTTTTATGGTTTTACCTTGGACATCTATTTAATCTCAAATATTCAGCATAATGAGTTGAAATAAAACAGTGAAGAAATTTTATCTCCTTTTCAGGATTAGTTGGTATGCCCTCTTGTTAGCTGCCTGGTTTAGGATTCAAGTTAATATTTCAAAACAAATCCTGCAGGCAAATTGTTTTCACTATCTGATGAGAGACAGTGAACTCGTTTGCATGGTGATATTTAGCTTATGACACTTTTACAGCACTCTGACAGTTTGCAAAATAGAGTGGCCTCTGCAGCTTTTTGAGAATGATAATTACATCACTCCATTTCATTTATTTAGGATGTACAGGCACAGTTATCTTTAAATGGTTGAAATTGCCTGACACTGAAAAATAATTCCACCCTGCTTTACTTGTAATTGATCTAGCTGGAATAATTCTGTATTTCATACCTGTATCATCCTTTCATGTAAGTAATCAATCCGAATGACGCTAACAAATACAATACAAGAGAAATAAACTTTAAATGTTGAGGTTTTGAGGTTTCCACCACAGGAAACATTGTTCTTTGTGTTCAGTTTGACAGACCTCACTCATTAAGTGACAATCAAATGGCAAACAGAGGTTGGTGCTGACGGGCAGCTGTTAATCTATACAACATGAGAGCTGTCAGATTCCCCACGCCATGGTCAGAGATAAACCTTACTGTCTCTTCACAGTAATTCCCAGATCTTATCTGAGAAGCACAGCCAAACCTGTCCTGATAATGATTTCCATTAGGCAAACATCCACTTCTAGCCACTTGGAAGTGTCATCAAGTTACCACTTTCATTCTTTAGTTATCAGTAAACGAACCAGTGATGAATTTTGCCCTGGATCTGTCTGAAGGACAAAGATTCAGTGTCAACACTGCCTCTCAAAGCAATTACCTGGAGAAACACAGAAGTCAAGGAAATTTAGCTTGGTCTTGACTGATATTTCTGAAAGAGCAAAAGAGCTCAGAATACCTGCTATTTCTAAATTAAGAAGAAAAAAGAAGGAAATAAAAAGAAAGTACTCAGAAAGGATAAAATTCAGACAATTTAAGGACAACTTGATCTTCACTGTGTACTTGTTTCTCCAGATCATTGACAAAAACACTGAATAAAACCTGTCCCTCACAAGCACTGCGGACTCACTTTCCACTATGAAAAGCCCTAGCCTTCACTTCCTACACCTTAATCAGTTTCCAGTCCTCAAAAGGACCTGCCCCCCAAATGCACAGCAATTTACAAAAGAGAAAACACCCAGAAATTCAGCCCAATCCTACTTAAAATCAAGAATTGGGCCCTTTCAAAATTTTCCTGTTACATATGCACATGCACACACAGAACGAGGTGTTAATAAGACAGGTCAGGGGTAAGGGGTGGAAGAGAGAGAGGGAAAGAACCTCTGCAATTATTCATTGCCTCTTTTTTTTTTTTTTGTCAGGGAGTGCTACAGAAACTACACTGGTGATCAGGAATATTAAATAGTACAAGAACAATACAGGTGGTCCAGTGCTCTAAAGAACACACCCATAATTAGACCCTTGAATTATTAAACCATACTGTAAAGGGAGTTCCATAAGCAGCCTAAGAATATTTTTTTTCAGCATTCTTGACCATAAAGAATGCCAGAAAGACAACTATAATGAAAGAACTCACAAAGTAAAACAATTAAAATGCTATAGAAAACGCGATGTTGGAAAAATAAATGGCTAGGACAAATTACTGGTATCTAGGAAACTTGAAAAAAGTGAAGTAACAAGGTAAAAGAATTTATTTTCTCCAGCTGTAATAAAAAGTCAGGGAAGCTGATGGTAAATACAAGTGAGTAAGCCCCACCAAATTGCAAAATGTGATTGAGAAAACCACAGTTACATCAGAGGGAAAAACACCTTCCTAGTAGAAGGACCAAAATGACAGGCATAGCTTTGTTTGCCCAAAGGCTATTCCATAACAGGTAGGGATGATGACACTCACAAGATATCTGCAAAAACAGAACATGAAAGCACAAAGCAAAGATCCCTCAGAGAACAATCACCTTTCTCTGGTCAACTGAGTTTTTAAGCATGACCACAAAACGCTGTATTATGGAATTAGTCAGTATGTTACTTGGCTTCCAAAACAGGGACTAAATAAAACATATATTAGAACCTAACCATCAGAAAATAACAACAACAAGAAGAAAAACCCTTAACAAAACCAAAACAGAATAACCAAAAGAAAAGCCATAAAGAGTGAGAAAAAGGGACTATGAGACTGGAAATTCTTGTTGAAACATAGCATTTAATGGGCCATAGACAATAGAGGACATGAGGAACCCTATGTTTCTTTCTCAGGTACATTACTTCAAAATTATATTGTCACTTCAAGACTATTTTCTTCTTTTGTGCCATGCACAAATGCTGCAGATGTGTTGACTATAACAGCTTTAGTTGTTATGCAAGACTGGCTGAGACTAAACATTTCTTCATATTGAGTGGGCTACTGTAATGAAGAGCATAAGACCAGCCCACTTGGAAACTTACACAATCTTTAAAGTATACTTATATTTACAGGAGGAATCTTTGTTTGAATGCATTGTAAGAGGACTTGAGAGTTGGTATTTTAAATAAAGCCCTTTTGCTTTTAGCCATCTATCATGTTGAGCTCATATCATGTTCTAGTCTTGTTCAAAGTACCTAAAGTCTGCAGATCCAAAACAAATATTTCAACAAAACTTATTTGGAAAAATGTTAAGAATGCAATGTGGTGCTACAGAGATTAATCGAACTACCGTGTTCCAAGGTAGTCTGTAATGAAATTACAAAAAGCTGCCCTGGAGTTTTCATTAGCACTAATATATTTGTGCTTGAGACAGAAATTATTGTGTTTTTCTTAATACAATATAATTTGGTTAGGAAGAAAATTTGATTGTTCTTATAATCTTTCTGCACACTAATGATTTGAAAGCAGTATATTCAACATACCTCAATGAGCAATGTAGCATGGTTGGCATGGCATTGGCTAAGAGAAACAAGGGTATGTTTTGAGTACTGAGCTCTCACCCGTCCTTGTTTATCTGTTTCTCAGCACAGAGATTCTGTGGGCTATGCACATGGCCTGGTGACACTGCTTATATTTGACAGTATCTACACTTGCCAGTCACCCCACTGCTTTCAGAACTCATGGAGAAGAGTGGAGTACTGCTGCGGTTTATTCCCATCCAGCAGCTCGGCCCGGCAGAGCTGCTCACTTGCTCCCCAGGGCTACTATGAGGAAAATTAACTCCACCCCAGCCAAAACCTTCAGAGTTGTACCACTGCAGGTCTGTTAGACAGCTATGAATAGCTTCAATAATAGATCTGCTCCTGGAAGAGGAAACTGAAAAAGAGACAAAGACCTGGTAATTATTCAGAAAAGAAGTCTAAGAATGATCCTGAAAATCCATTCCTTAACCCCTCCTGGACAAGATGAAGTGGTCTGTAACTGCATACAAGAGGAAATCTCTAATACCAGACAGTTCCTTCATCAACCCCAAAAGGCATAATAGAATTCAGCAATTACAGACTGACCCTAGAAGACATTATTGTTTTGCAGCGCTGCAACAATTCGTGTGTGTACACAGTGTACATACACTTTGTTAGTTGAACAATGCAGTTTAAATCATTGCTTGGATATTTGTTATTCTGGCACAGAAATTATTGGCTTATGAACATTTGTTTTGCAGCAGGTCAGGATGATGTATTGTAAGATTTGTCCTCTGCTCTTAAAATCCATGGCCACGCCATTTTCATGGAAGGGCATCATTTATTACAAAGGTCACCTTCTGGCATTCCTGGGGACTTTGAATACACTTTTTTCCCTCTGTTCATTCTTACTGAACAAGTTTGACACTTTAAGCAGATTCTCAGAGACAGTGATGTCAGAAAGCGAATAAATAAGAAATATGAGAATAAAAATGAGTGAGACAGCATCTTGAGAATCCTGCCTACCATTTGTATGGTGCTTTTGCCTCAAAGTACTTTGCAAAGATTTATTACATTATTATTATTACTATTATAATTTGAAGACTAGAGAGACTTAGAAAAAAACACTTAAATAAAAACATATGTAAGAAAACTTTAAAATGGAGCTCAGCTCTTTTTCCAGTCCCCAACCCTGAGCAAAGGGAACTACCCTGCCTCCTTTAGAAACATTAAATATGTCTGAACTATTGACAAAGATCCCAATCTAACAGAGGCATTAATAGATCGCTTACTCAAAAGCATAATTGTGAGCTTTCAGAATGGCGAGCTTTAAAGTGATAAGCACAGGACAAACCCAGAGTGGAAAATTGATACTAAACAGGAAAAAAAAAAAGGCATTAAATGGAGCTAGCACCCATACATCAGAATTTTTCTTCATACTATTCATACTAGACAAACAAGAACGAAACTACCACATTTGCTCCAAAACCGCATCAAAATAAAAATAATTTAGCTCAACGGAACTGCAAAACTGTTTTCAAATGAGTTCTCACTCTTTGCTTTGTTTGGGTTTTTTAACAAAGTAGTCTATGGCTAGAATGAATAAATTTTACCCAGGCAGTATAGTAACACAAGACAGACAAAACTCACCCATGACACACAGCTTGGTGAGCCATGGGGAATGGGATTACGTCTTGGTTTCAAAAGACAGGTGTCTGCTAAGGAAGGCAGAAGCCTCCCTTGAAGTGGCAGATATAACCCCTTTCCCTCTGAGTTATTATAATTTTGAAAAATCAAGGGCCTTTAGGCAAAGATGTGGGAAATAGGAATAACAGTTCTTTATTATTATATATATAACCAGTCAAACAAACAGCAATAACTCTGGCAGTACCAGCAAACAATCACAAACCCAGTGCCAGCCTTCTCGGCTGTCGGGCCCTTTCCCCTCGGGTGCAGTTCCGCTCGCAGCCGGCAGGGGCGCTGGCGGCTCCCGGTGAGCAGGGCAGGTGCGATGGTTCCCCCGCGGCTGCAGGGGGCGCTCCGGAGCGAGCTCGGGAAACACGCGGCACTGGCGGCCTGGGATCCCGGGAAGGGATGGGACAAAGGCTTCACAAACCCCTGGGCAGCCGATCCCGGAATCTCAGGAACAGCAGGCTGGAACGGCAGGATAGAACGGCAGGGACGAGCACAGATCCCGGAGGACAGATGAGATGTATCCAGATGGGAAAACCGCACGGAGGCCCAGGCAGGCAGGGCGAGCAGGGCTACAGCGTAGCGAAAGCTCGAAGCAACAGCGGGGCGGGGCAGCCACAGCCCGGCCTCCAGCAGGGCAGGGAAAACGGCTTTGGGATCCTGGCATTGTTTCCAGCAGAAAAAGAAAAAAAAAAACGGCCGAGACGAGGAACCCTCAGCTCCTTTCTCTGCAGCTCCTCTCTCCGGACGCTCAGAGCGAACTGCCCCACACCCAGGTGTAGACAAAAGGAGTAGCCAGGCCCGCCCCACCCCCCTTTTTGTCTTTCTTAAGTACAGCTATTTGTCCCCTAGCAACATGCATATGGGAGAAAATTCCTTTAACAGGAAAAAAACTAAAACTAGACTAAAACCCCAACAGATTACCAAAATGCAATATATTGGTAAGCCCAATAAGTGACAAGGTGAAAGTTAGGGACACAAGGTTTAGCATCCCTGTTTCATATCCAGTCCAAAGGGGTAGCAGAAGCAAGTGTCCCATGTGCAGTTCCTATGGGAGCAATCACTGGCAATCCCCACACATCCAGCAATGCATGTCCAGGCATTGCTTCTGGGGATCTGTTTTAAACACTGGGGATGTTTCTATTACCAAAAAAACCAAGAACTTGTGGCCTGCGACCATATAGTCTATTCTTGAACTGTGAATTTATTACTGTAATAAGTATAATAAGCAATATAATTGCTGAACCAGGTCCAGTGACTAGGTACAGTCACTAGGCAACAATGCTTATTGTCGTCACTGGGAGAGGGTGGCAAGAGTGTCTGGAAATAGATACTACATTTGAATTGGCATAAATTAGGAGAAAAGAAGCAAAGAACTAATGGTTGGATTAACAAAAGCATTAGAAGACATTGTCATCACTGTAAATTAAAAAAAAATGTCCTGTTCTACTGCCATCTAGACATGAAATTGTACTAGTCTTTGGTGATCAAAATTCCAAGATTATTGCTAACAAGCATATGAGGGATATTACCATGATACAATTCTTTGGGCAGTTTTGATAATATTAGGCAGCTTATTGCCTTCCTCATACTTTGAAAATACCAAGCAGGTACTTTGTTTCTCTTCCCTGCTTTGGACTATATTTGCACCAGTTTTTGAAGCACGCCTGAAAGACGTCCAAGTAGAAAAATGACAGGCTCGTTTGTCTAGAAGCTGTGTGTGATGAAAGGTATTTAAATTGAATAGTGCATGATACAGCTTCAAAACCCACCTTTGTCTCCCAGAAACATAAACTAATTAACAGGTGATTAAGTGCTCTCTGAACCCTTCACATGGAAGGATGTTAGTACGAAATTGCATTTTCAGCTATGTGGACAAAATGACCATTGCTTTTTGCTCATAGCAGTTCCTATAAGTACATTAATCCAATTCTTCAGTAGTTACTCACCTTTTACAGTTTTTACCTGAGGTTTTTAGACTTGAACTTAAATATGAAGTGTATTTGTGCATGTTTTTGTAAATGATTAATGGAAAACAGTCCCCTGCTGAGAAAGCCAGACAAGCCAGACCTGATGCTGAGTACACTGTTCATGTGAGGTTTACATTACTAAATTTAAGTGCTGAACTGTGATAAAAGAAGAATTTTCTTCATGACGTCTGAGGGTAAATAATTGCATTCATATGGTTTACCTCCAGCACCTGGCAACCAAAATGCACCCTGATACACTTGCTTCCACTCCCTCTTCCCTCAAAGGGAGAAGAAGCAGAAACAAATCACAAGGGCACTGAATATAAATCAGATAAAGGAATAAGGCTCTTGAGTGTTTGTTCAGAGTACATTAAAGCTGTTTCCCTGGAGTGCGTAGCATTTTCACCCTTTGCTTACATGCTTGGTGTGCAGCATATTGAAAAATTAGATACTGCAGATTTCCCCTAATGCCAATAGGAAGATTTCCATTTATCTTTTGTCAGTGCTAAGACAAGGTCTTCAGTCATTTTGTCTAAATATTTTACTTGCTATGGTACAAAAATACAAGCAGCATGGTTCCTGTCTTTAAACTTAGCTCTAGCACATTATTCACTGTTTTTTACAGTGGTACTAAGAAAATGGGTGGTAATCACCTCGGTCAAAGTCATCAGCATGTGGTAATGCTCTCAGATATTCTTCACTGAAGTAGCACTTAACACACAGGTCCTTTTTCTCTTTTTTTTTCTTCAGAGCTAAGTCACCAGTGTCTGTGTCTGGTGTCTCCTTAAGCCTTCTCTTACCTGTCTGCTCATTCATCCAAAGAAAAATCAACTTTCTTTAAAGAATAGTAAACACTGTCTTTGTTTTCAACAGTGATGAGATCCTATCTGTGGACACTCCCTATTTAAATTTGTTGGTTTTGTGAAAGATCTTAACAGCTTCCTACTGTTTAGTGAGGCAAAAAAAGTGTTCATGTTTTTCCAGTGTTATAAACATATATTATAGTATTGGCTTCTCGCAAAGTATTAAAGTAGATATTATATAATGTTAGAAATGCTTTTTGCTGTGTGGATGTAGTTTTCTCTCGTTTTAGCAAGAATGTTAGCAAGTGTGAGCAAGTAAGATAACCTCCAAGGGAGCAGAGGATGAGGCCCAAAGAGCTGCTAATCAACACTTTGTCCAGAGAACAAAAGGGCCCAAAGGCTGCTCCACCCGGAGAACGGGCGGCCAGGAGGGTCCGAGAGCCGCTATCACCGCTCTGCCCGGGGGACAAAGAGGCCAAAGCTGCAATCAGCCCTGACTGTCTGGAGAATTAAGAGATCCACCCCACCATCGACTCTCACCTAGCGAGCCCAACCCCAAGAATCAAAAGAAATAAAACCACAAGGCAGAAGACTACGCATGCTCTAAAAAGGCGGACCCAAGGAGTGGCCATGCAGATCAATTCCTGGAAAAGTTTTAATATTAATAAAGAACAGACAGTAAAAATGGTATAAAAAGGACTCACCTCGAGCATCAGGTGCGCTCTTGGCAGAGCGCCAAGGCACCCGGCCGTTATCTCTTTGCTTTATCTTATGTGTCTCTTATTGTCCTTATATTAAACTCTTTAAATTCTAACAGGAGAGTGAACCTCATTTTTCACACCAGGATATTACATGTGATGTGCTAATGCTGAATTTCCAATTGAGTGCATTTTAGCTTTTAAAAGAAGACACTCTGCATGTCTAATAACTAGCACACAGCCCAAAAACCTTATATGGATGAAAGAGAATTACTTTATTAGGTGTACAGGCATAGAGTCATTATTTACCAGGTATTAATTTTCAAAGTATAGATCAGAATTTACTGAGTATTTCCGAAATTATTTTCTCTCTTCATTGCATTCCCTCATGCTGTGTTTTTGGTTATTGGTTAGTACCTTTCCACCAAGAAGAACAGGACAAATGTTTTTGATTTTTCATTTATTCAAAGCTTGTAACTAGAGATATATTAATACCTACTTGGATGAAAAGATCAAATTAGGTTAATCAATGTTCTGAAAAATACGTATTTATCAAATAACCTATTCTGGAAAGTAAATACAGTATCTGTCTCCTACAAACAGAGGTGAACAGTAAGGCCCATGGTGGTACATCATAATTTTTGTAATACCTATATTATCAAAATACAAATCAGAAAATTTTCCTCTTTTTAACAGAACTGTTGCCTTCACACTCATCTGTGAAAGAAAATTAAAGGGAAAGCCTAAATGAAGACCAACCTCCCTTTTTTGTATATAATTTTCAGTTAACGGCTTGGAAACATTTCAGTTCACAGGCTGAAGGAAAAATGCAGAGGAATTTGTTTTTTTAAATTAAGCAACACAAATTCCAGGATTTTTTTGCTTTCTGTCTACCCAGACACAGTACACTCATCTTTTTTATTGAAACAGGTTCATTTGTGCTACCCGCACAACAAAGAAAAGTTACTTATATGAAGCAAGGAACTTGAAAGTAAAGACACACAAGTGAAGCTCTGAAGGTGATAATTTGCTAAGGAAACTTCCCGGCTTGGCCATTCCCGAGGCCCCCGGCAGTCTCACTCCCAAGTTCAGAGACTTTCACTGTGGGGACCAAAGCCCCTCCACCACGGGTGGCTCCAGTGCCCCGAAGGGTCCCTGCTCGGCTCCTGCACATCCCACTCAGTCAAACCAGGTTTCCTCACTGGCCCCACCCTACTCTTCCCCTGGCAGAGTCTCAGATGTTTCATTCCATAAAGCCATTTATTCACAGCACAGTAACACAGAAACAGCCCGAGCTGGTGCTGCTGAGGAGGGACCCCCTAACAAAGGAACTCCTGGGCTTTTATCCCCTCACAGTCCAGGCGGGGTGCAAGTCTTGCTCTTCCTCCTTCCTTCTACTTCTACCCCCCTCTCCTTGTCTGTCCACCTTCACACATCTTCATCTCCTTGGTTATCTAAAAGGTCAACGATTCCCAGCTCCTGCTGTGTCTCAGTGTGCATTCACCTGGCTGGCCTCGTCCATCTTCGTGCCCTTTGTTATCCCAAAGGTTGGCAGTTCACAGCCGCTTGTCTTGGGCTCCCACTCAGTTGTCAGTCTGCATTTCAGTCTTGATCTCAACCTGCAGCTTCTGAGTCCTGCTACCTGGACCTGGTATTTGTCCACCAGTTTAACACAATAATAATATTTTTATAGACTGAGATTCAAAAGGAAAATTCTTAATGATTTCATACTAATTCTGTTTATTTCGTTTGTGAGTCACCCTCATATCTCCTCAAATGTATTACACTTGAAAGGCAAGAGGTTCTTGTCTTCCTTTCATTAGCTCAAGTCACTTCTAAGGGAACAAAAAGCTGTTGCCATGAGCTTGCAGAGATGTCATCAGATAAACTGATAGGTTTCATGTATTCTGTTATTCATGCACCAGTGATAGCACTTGTTCAAATTCCAATTTCAGTTACACTGCCAAATAAGAGATTTCCTATACATAAAAGGGTTTCTTATGCTTTACAAATATAAAAATGACAAAAATGTCTGCCTGTTGGGGTTTTAGTTTAGTCTTAGTTTTTTTTTTCTGTTAAAGGAATTTTCTCCCATATGCATGTTGCTAGGGGACAAATAGCTGTACTTAAGAAAGACAAAAAGGGAGTGGGGCGGGCCTGGCTACTCCTTTTGTCTACACCTGGGTGTGGGGTCAGTTCGCTCTGAGCGTCTGGAGAGAGAAGCTGCAGAGAAAGGAGCTGCTGTTTCTTTCTTTTTGGCCGTTCTTCTCTTCCTGCTGGAAACAACGCCGGGACCCCAAAAGCCGCTTTCCCTGCCCTGCTGGAGGCCGAGCTGTGGCTGCCCTGCCCCGCTGCTGCTGCTTCGAGCTTTTGCTACGCTGTAGCCCTGCTCACCCTGCCTGCCTGGGCACCCGTGGGGTTCTCCCATCTGGATACATCTCGCCTGCCACCCGGGATTTGCGTTCACCCCTGCCGCTCTAGCCTGCCGCTCCAGCCTGCCGTTTCCAGCCTGCTGCTCCCGCCTGCCGTTTCCAGCCTGCTGTTCCTGAGAGTCCGGGATCGGCTGCCCAGGGGTTTGTGAGGCCTCTGTCCCATCCCTTCCCGGGATCCCAGGCCGCCAGTGCCGCGTGCTCCCCGAGCTCGCTCCGGAGCGCCCCCTGCAGCCGCGGGGGAACCATCGCACCTGCCCTGCTCACCGGGAGCCGCCAGCGCCCCTGCCGGCTGCGAGCGGAACTGCACCCGAGGGGAAAGGGCCCGACAGCCGAGAAGGCTGGCACTGGGTTTGTGTGTGCTGTTACTGTCATAGTTGTTGTTGTTTGATTTGACTGGTTATATACATATACATATATATATATATATATATAGTAAAGAACTGTTATTCCTATTTCCCACATCTTTGCCTAAAGGCCCTTGATTTCAAAATATAATAACTTGGAGGGAAAAGGGGTTATATCTGCCACTTCAAGGGAGGCTTCTGCCTTCCTTAGCAGACACCTGTCTTTCAAAACCCAGACACTGCCTCAACAGAGAACTACAGATAAGTAAAGAATGCTGATAAACATTTAAAGACAAAAGGAAATAAAAAGACACTATAATATCTCAGACTCATTTCAGAGCATGGCTAAGGTGTGATGTCCTAATTACCATCTAATTAAGACAGTGGTCATTCAGTCTTCTGACAAGCTTTCAAACAAAGCTGAACATGGTATATCAACATTTGCCCACAGGCTGGCAACACAAGAACTATGAAGACTGAAGAGCAATTGAAGGAGCTTTGGAAAGAGAATTTCTGTGCCTGGAGAAAGGGAGATCTGTAACGTATAACACAACATTATGAATGCTACTGGGCAGGAAACATCACCAACACTATTTTTAAAATTTTCATTTATTTATTTAGCTCAGATGCTAGCAAAAGCTGCCCAGCCCTTCTTCCACAGTGGACAAAGTGTACCTTCCATCTATAAACACCCCTTGGTGCATCCTAATTTATGTAACGATAAAAAGGACATAAACATTACAATCCCTGCAGGAAGAATTAAACTTAGAAGGAAGAAGAAAATTTATCCCAGCTGTATTTCTGTGTTGCCTTTTTCCACATTTCTGAAAAGAACACACTGAACGAAGCATCTTCCTTCCTTATGAAAATGCAGATTTCTTCAGCAATCTTGACTTTGGCAATAAAAGTCATTCTCCAGATGGGGATTTCTAGAGGACAGATATTAGCAGTAACATCTGCTGCCTGCCTGTGCTGGCTGGAAATTCAGTTTACATACCAAATTCTATTCCCAACAGAACTTTTTTTTTAAATGGCACATTAATCTAAGTGTTTGAAAAAGCTAAATTTCATATGACTCATACCTCTTCCTGTCAGAATAGATGAATAGTCATGTTTATCCACACAGCACATGCAGCCCTATCAGTAAGAGATGGGCTTTCCTGGACTTGAATACATACCACTAGACTGCCATCAGCCTTTTTTTATTTATTATTTCAGTAGGAATACACAAGAATGAGAGAGCTGGAAGATGCAGGTCTTCTGGTCTACTGCTTCTGTAGTCCTCATCTAGCTCACTCTGTTCCATCTCGGATCCAGATAAGGACAGATAATTCAAATCATATAATCATAGAATCACAGAATGGTTTGGGTATGGAGGCACCTTAAAGATCGTGTAGTTCCAGGGACCTCCCACTAGACCAGGTTCCTCAGAGCCCCATCCAGCCTGGCCTTGAACACTTGCAGGGATGGGGCATTCACAGTTTCTCTGGGCAACCTGTGCCAATGCCTCACCACCCCTGCAGTAAAGAATTTCTCCCTAATATCTAATCTGAACCTACTCTCTGTAAGTTGGAAGCCATTTCTTCTTGTCCTGTCACTACATGTTCTTGTAAAGTGTTCTCTATCCTTTTCGTAACTTGTCTTCAAGTACTGGATGCCCACAATTAGGTCAACCTGGAGCCTTCTCTTCTCCATGCTGAACAATCCCAATAATCTCAGCCTTTCCTCATATAAGAGAGGTACTCCATCCCTCTGATCATCTTGGTGGCCTCCTCTGGACTTGCTCTGTCCCTGTCCTTCCTGCGCTGGGACCCCAGAGCTGGATGCAGTGCTCCAGGTGGGTCTCAGCAGGGCAGAGCAGAGGGGCAGAATCCCCTCCTTCCCCTGCTGCCCATGGGGCTCTGGGTGCAGCCCAGAACACAACTCTGGGTTGTGAGTGCCATGGCTGGGGCATGTCCAGCCTCTCACCCACCAGCACCCCCAAGTCCTTCTGTGCACGGCTGCTCTCGGTCTGTTCATCCCCAGCTTGTCCCCCATACTGGGGATTGGCCTTCCCCAGGTGCAGCATCAGCACCTGGTCTTGTTAAACCTCATCAGATCCCCATGGGCCCCTTCTTGAGTTTGTCCAGGTCCCTCTGGATGGCATCCCATCCTTCAGGTGTGTCATCAGCACCACTCAGCTTGGTGTCATCTGCTAATTTGCTGAGGGTGCACTCAATTCCTTTGTCTGTATCATTAATGAAGATATTAAATAACACTGGTCCCAGTATGGACCCCTGAGGGACACCACTTGTCACTGATGTCCCCTGGGACTCTGAGCCATTGACCATTAACCTCCAGATGCAACTGTCCAACTCCTTTCCTATCCATCTAACAGTCCACCCATCAAATCCATGTCTCTCCAACTTATACAGAAGGACGTTTTGGGGGACCCTGTCGAAGACTTTATAGAAGTGCAGATAAATCTGTAGCCCTTCCTTACCCACTGATGTGGTCACCCCATTATGGAAGGCCACTGGGTTGGTCAAACAGGACTTGGTGAGGCTGTACTGGCTGTCTCCAATCACCCCCATGTCCTCCAAGGGATAGCACAGCTTGTAGGAGGATCTGTTACATGATTTTCACAGGCACAGACATGATGCTGGAAGGTCAGTCATTCCCAGGATCACCTTTCAAGCCTTTGTAAAGATAGGTCCAATGTTTGGGACTCCACCTGACTGCCATGACTTCTCAAATATCATGGCAAGTGGCTTGGCAACTACTTCAGCCAGCTCTCTCAAGACATCAAGCTTCTAGGACTTAAGTATACTAAGGATCTTCAGGTGGTCACAGACTTGATGTTTACTGGCATTGGTGGTGTGGTTTAAGCCCAACTGGAAATTAAGCAGTATGCAGCCACTCATTCAAGCCCCTTCTCTACCCTGCCAACCTGATGGAATATGGAGGAGAATCAAAGCAAAACTTGTAGGTTGAGATACGAACAGTGTAATAATTGAAAATAAAGTAAAAAATACAGTAATAATGAAAATAATAATCATAGTAACAAGGGAAAAACAAGGGATGCCCAGTGAAATTGCTTACCACCCACTGACTGATGCCAGACCCCCTTTCCTCACCCAGACTGGCCCCTCTTCATGGAGATTGCCCACAGTTTATATGACATTCTATAGTGTGGAATATCCTTTTGGTCAGTTCGGATCACCAGTCCCAGCTAGGCTTCCTCCCAGTTTCTTTTGTGCGCCTCCTCAGTGGCAGAGAAAAAAGTCCTTGACTTAACACAAACACAATTAGCAGAAAACCAAAACATCAGTGTGTTATCAACACCATTCTCATTCCAAATCCAAAACACAGCACTGTAACAGCTACTGAGAAGAAATTAACTCTGTCCCAGCCTGAAACCAAGACAAGTGGGAAGTACTTTGCTTGTCCCATCCCCATAAGGATTAGCAGCCCTCTAAAAGACAAGCAGCAAAGTTTGATCTATGCAACAGGTCCTGGCCATCTGTAGGCATACAAGGGAAAAGCAATTCAGTTCATGAAGCTTGTTCTTATCTTTGGAAAAACGGATTTGAATCTGGGCATTTCTCCAAAAGCCTTTGGAGGGTCATAAATCCTTTGGTGGATGGGAAAACAACAGAGCATTTGAAAAGAGCAATCCCTGTCCCACTGGGAGAAAAGGGGTTTTAAACTTCCGCTTTTAGGATAATACTCTGAATTTCACAAACTAAATGGAGATGGTAAAGTAATACCTCTCTAACTATATCATATGAAAAAGTCTGAACAGAGATGTATGTAGAAAGTTGGCATAGATCTTCATGATACTGGACTCTGGATCCAAGTTAACTGTATAAAAACCAAGTACTGCAACATTTAAGCTTCTTTTTTTAGAAATCTAGCCCCAGATTTATACATATAATTGTTGCTAATATGTTTTATTGTGTTTACAAATTAAAGTGTCATACAGAAAATTCCTCAGCACATTGTAGATGTGGTGGTTAGTCCTCTTGGGACAGAAGTGGCCAGCAGCTAAAGCACTTATTTGTCATTGTCCTTATTAAGCAGAAAGACTCCACATTTAAACACATCTACAGCATTAAAATATTGCACAACTGTGACATAGCTATGACTAGAGCCTGGCATTTGCAGGCTGGTTTCTGTTCCCAGTAATATGGATCTCTCCCTCCCCAGGTGGAAAGAACTCACAACTCTCTTTTGCAGACAGAAACCACCTTCTCCCTTAACAGAACCTGCTGCCCTGGCACACTGTATACAATAGAAAAGAGATGGAAAACAGCAGCCTAACACAGTCTGAGGATGGGACACAAATGCCCCAACTCCTGATTATTAAAAGCCATGGGAACCTAGTCGTAGAAATTATTCCATGTACCAGACTGCAATCCAAACCCAAAGACAGTCATGACTGAGACCTGGAGGAATGTCCTTACAGGATCAGTGGTGCCCAGCATGTACCAGTTCTGCAGAAAATATTCTTATTTTTGGTAACATGTGCATGTTGTTTAGCAAGATATTTTCATTTCTTAATATGTATGCTCTGGAAAGAGACTGCTGAAGGGGCTCAGGCAACTATATAGAAAGAAATAGAAATTAACATAAAGAACAACAAAATTTGTCGGTTCTCACAGAATCATAGAATGGTTTGGGTTGGAAGAGACCTCAAAGATCATCTAGTTCCACCCTGCCATGCAAAAAGACACCTTCCACTAGACAAGGCTGTTGAAAGATGGTCATGAACCTGATCTTCGTTTATCATCTGTTACATCAGCTTTGAGATGTGATGCAACTCTTTTGGATTTAATTCTTGAGTTTGTAGTAGTTGTGCCTGCCAAAGTGGTACAGTTCATACCTACAGGTCACTCACTGCCTTCCCAGAAAGACCTCTGGATGTGTGAATGCTCAAGGTTTGTTAGCTACTAACAAAACCAGTCACAGGTAGCTCCTTATTGAGGGCAGATATTTTCTAGCTAAGGTTTGAACATTCTTGGTATTGCCACTACTCTTACAGTTCTGTATTTTACCTTTTTTTCCTTTACTTTGTGGTACAATTTGGCCTACATTCACATCTTTAACTACACCATTTTAACATGCTTAGCAATTTCTTTATTTATCCCATACTTCTGAATGCATGCCAGTTAATAGGAACCATGCACTGAACTTTCAGAACTATTCCGGGGGATGCATCTACTTCAATTTCCTGTATGCATCATAAAAAACCAGTCTGCAAATACATACAAAAATAAAAAAAGTCTCCCAAAACAACCGCTCCAACCCCCCTTTCTTCCCCCCATGAAATTCATACACATAAAAATAAATAATAATAGAGAGATCAACATTAGACATAAATCAGATTGGTTTTAGGCAAGTTTTCACAATACCCCAATACCACAAAACCCAATAAAGACAACAAAGGAAAAAGAATGTAATGTTCACAAAGAACTCTTTTCAACATATTTGTGAAATGGAGAATTTTACAGCACTGAGAGGAAGAAAACGAACACATCAGTTGAGAGACACCCAACTGAGAAGGGCTGAAAAATGGAAGAAATAGCAAGACTGGTGACTGGTCTGCACTGCAGCCATACGGGGTGGTGGGATTTGTGTAGACTCTTGAAGACAGTAGGACCACCAGAGTTAGGGGTCATAGAACACAGGAGCACAGGCAGAGTGGACTTAAAACAGTCACTTTTCCTGGGAAATGAAAAGCAATACCTGAGACACAGAGTGATGATCTGGAAGAAAAGTATCAAAAATTTGCTTTGAAAATTAAAAGCTGTTCTAAAAATGGAAAGGGCATGAACAGCTAATGTATTTGCAGCAACTTGGATTATAGCTATGGATGTGCATTTTCCCTTTGAAACACCATAGGTCGCGGTAAGTGATATTAAATGATTATGTGCTAGGTGAAATAGCATGAATGAAAACTGAGCAGCAAAACAAGTACATTCATTCACACCTTGACAAAAACCTTAGCCATACAATGGTTAAAAAGACATCTTTGGGATGTGCCTCTGCTACTTGCTCCCCTCACAAAAGCTTTGCAAATTCTTTACTTAGGGGGGAGAGAGCAAAGATCAGTTAAAATAGTGTGTGTGAGTGGGGAACTGCTATTGAATACTTCTTAGAATAGATAATTAATGCTTTTCTCTGAAATTTCACTTCAGGATGTTTGATACAGACTACAAAAGTACATTCTAATTACACTGGATCAGCTGATAGAACTCACCCTTCCTGCTCATCAAGAAGGCCAAAGGGATTGGACCAATTCAAGGAATACAGACCATCTACCCCTACTAGCCTCCAATTTGGTGTGTCCCTGAGCCACTGACTGCACAAAGCCAGGGAACACGGCAGGGAAAAGACCAGTCCATGTTTCCTCCTATGCTCTCTAATAACTTGCCACTAATGGAGACTAGGATACTTTGGTTTGATTCAGTACAACTGTTCTTTAACCAGATCAACATGAAATGATATAGTAATGAAAACTAAATGGGACAACACATAAAATCCAGAAAACAATACACAGCAAACTATCTGTCTGCTAGGACTCCTTCAGCAGAACAGTTTTCTTGAAATTTTACTTTCAAGGTTTACTGTCATTTCCCAATTCAAGACTTGGAGTGAGAAAACAAAATGAGCACAAGTCTTTCTACCAATTGAAACTGCCTACTTGCTTTCAGTGTTTAGGATTTAAAACTGTAAAGCAGAAACTGAACCACTACACATGAAAATGAAAATACTTTGTGTTCATTAAATACTATGAAATAGTCAGTGGAAAAAATCCTGCAGCCTTTTTGCACTTTGCTTAGCTTGAGTCAACATCTTATAAATCCTTTGAGCCTCTCCAATTGAAACGGAGCCAAGGTCCAGCATAATTTTGCAATGGCCACAGATTGGCTGAAGAAGCACATTCCAATCCAGCTATTCAAAGATAGTATTTTTATTTTTACAGTTTAACTACAGGAAGTGTGCAGTGCCTTCCACATTTTTAACCACATGGAACTCATCTTGGTTGCAGCAGTAAGGATTATATACCATCTGATTGTCACGATCTAAACCTATAGTCGGACAAAGCGTTGTGTCTCCACTGTTCTCTTTAAAATTCAGTGTAAAAAGGTATTGTTTAGTTACTTTTGGAAAGGAATTTGAGCCAAATAGTCTTGAAATTAGTTGCTTTTAGTATATGTGGTTTTGATATAGAAACATCTGGGAAGATACCCTCCAAGATTAAAAGCCAGAAATATACAACACTTTATATGATTTCAAAATACACAGTGAACTAACAGCTCTGCAAAGAGTAGAGTTCAGAGATGTCAAGAAGTTGGCAATATCTTTTTTCTACTACCCAAGCAAGGAATAGAAAAACACTCCACAGTATTGAATACCATGCTTATTTTCAAGCTGTACACTATGCTGCAAACAAAGCATTCTCTCTCTTGCCCTCAGCTTTCTGCCTGCTCAGAAGACAAAACCAGACCAACCAGATAAGCCAAGCTGTGTGTAATATGAAAGAAAAGGGCAGTTAGTGAAATGTTTTTGTCTTTGTCATCATCATCTTGATTAAGATACCCTGGTCTGATGAGAAAAATCAGACATTGAAGTTCTAAACTGCAAACAGATCCTCAGAAACTAACATAGCCTACATGTTGCAACACCTAGTTTTTAAAATTTCTTTTTCATATCTCATTCATATGTTTAACACTGCTCATTTCAATATAGGGTATGATTTTAAAAAAAAAATTAATTATTGACTTCAAGGTGTGTTTAGTATTACAAACTTTGGAAAAGCTCAACCATTTGGGCCACACACATCCCATGCTTTGTATGCAGAGTCATAACTGGTAATTCTGAAAAAAGATACCTAAGTGTCTAAGAAGCAAGTACAGAGCAGCTGAGTCTAGGTTAGGAAGCCCACAGAAATCAGTGCATAAATGAAATGTAGTTATGAACTTTAATCTTTTCCACATGGAATTCCAAAAGCCTCTTCAGATTTTAATAACAAAGTATGAAATATGTTTGCTCAGTACATGAATAAACTCAATTACAAAAGCCACAATAAATACAGCAGAAGTCATATATTCATGATGTGCTGAAAGCCTTGTTTAACTGGATCTGAGTAGGCTTCTGCCTAAAAGGCACATTTCTTTTTCAGGAAGAATTTCTTCATTGAAAAGGTTGTTAAGCATTTGAACGGGCTGCCCAGGAAGGTGGTGGAGTCACCATCCCTGGAAGTGTTCAAAAAATGACCGGATGTGGGGTTTAGTGCTATGGATTAGTTGACTAGGTGGTATTTGGTCAAAGTTTAGACTTGATGACCTTGGAGGTCTCTTCCTACCTTCATGATTCTGTGATTCTTTTCTATGGTTCTGTATATTCCCTTGGACTGCCAGCAGTGCTCAGGTGGCTTCACAATCAGCCGATAAAAAAGCTTCAGTTTAATCTAATTCTAAAACTGTACCCTTAGAAGCATTTATTAGAGAACAGATTCAAAATTCCAATTTTTTTAATCAACAAAAACTGACGTAATTTTACTTTTGAAAGTGTAAATATAGAAATGGTTCCTAGTTCACATAATGTATTTTACTGCAAACAGGGACCTACAGAAAGTTATTTGTGTGTGTCTTGGTTTCAATTAGGATAGACTTAATTTCCTCTCAGTAGCAGTTACAGTGCTGTGTTTTGGATTTGGAATGAGAATGGTGTTGATAACACACCAATGTTTTGGTTTTTTCTAACTCATGTTTATCCTAAGTCAAGGACATTTTTCTTGTCTCATGCTCTGCCACCGAGGAGGTACACAAAAGAAACTGGAAGAGAGCTTTAAACTGTCTAAATTCTGAATTTTGAATAGAGTTCCATAGTGATTCAATCCCGTAGCAATGATTTGATATACGAGGTTGACAATAAACATTGCATATTGTCAGAAAAAAAGCTGCGGCTTTACTGCCAGTAGGTTCATTGGTGAAATTCACTAAACGCTACCAATATTGGAAATCGCTTTCAAATTTAGTTGCACTATTTCAGAATACTTTTCAAATTTCAGTAGGCAAGATGCCCTCATCACCTTTCCTTCCAATTACTGGGGCAGTCAACTGTATCCACAATTGATCTTGGATACAACTAAGAGCATAAGAGATAGCAGTTCGTGCTGCACCTAGAGCACTCACCACTATTAGCAGGTGATTCTTTTCATCAATCCTTCCCTATTGAGCTAATATATCTCATAGCCATTGATTAGTTCCTAATGCTGATAAGGAAGATCTAAATGGATGTTCCAATTGGTATAAATCACTTGTTAGGAATTTATTTTGTTTGCTAGGAGTTCAGCATTCATCTTATTAAATACTCCTAATCCTTTCCCAGGGTGCCTGTCCCATCTCCCCTTGATCATTCTAGAGAGGCGAGGGTCAATCCATGCAACCCTGCTGGCCGTCCTGTGTAAGATGTGCTCAGGAGTGGTGAGGAGGCAGGTTTAATTGCAGAGATATTAATCTGCACTGATAATTCCACTGATTTCAGAGACAATGAAGGACTAAATAGCACTTGTTGCTGGCCTGTATTTTTGATGGCATAGGATCCAATATTAGAAATTTGTGGCTATACAGTTTCAATACTCTTATTGGGGGTCTTAGAAATAGTGGAATGCATTGTGTAGACTATGTTAGTCTCTGTTGTGTCAATATATATTGTGCCAATGTACATTTATCCCAGTTACAGTTGTGCATGTATCTTCATGTGCATACTGCTTCCTTTTTTACATCTTGTTTTAATGCCAACACTTACTGAACAGCAGCTAGTCTTACAAGTCTTTGAAATATCTTCCCTCTGATTGCTAACCTTATTTCTCTGAACTGGGGGTCCTCTCAGAACCACATGAATTAGACCCTGGATAGTGCTCCTAGACTGTCTTTGAATTGCAGCTTTTGGAATGCCTAATGCTGAGACTTGATTACACAGTTCTCTCCAAGACTTGGGTGGATGATCAGGGAGTTCTGGTCCCAGGGAAATTTTTGTCTGATCTTGTAACCCGTATTTTTGGTTTCACTAGATATATCACCCCATCCCATCACTTGCACACAATTTATGATAGCATGCTTTAATGTTGCCATCATAGGGATATCTCTGCATAGTAGGACTTCTCCCTGATCTCCAACAATCTCTGTTACAGCCAACAGATAGCACTGAAGTCAGTGTCTATCTCAATTTCATGTCATTTTGCAATGAGATAACTTTTGAGGATGGCAGGGGCTTCTTAATTAATGGATTTAGTATGTCATAATTTATAGGCTGAAATAGGAACATTAATAGGGTTATACCTGTGCATGGTCTGGATACAGGCAGCTTTTGTAATAGCTGTGGAGAGTCCATTCAAGGATCTAACAGGTACTTAACAGAGGTGCTTCTCTCTTCAACCCATCCACTAATCCCAATATAGCACTTTGCTTGTTATCAGGTGGGGAGCATCTGGGGATTTGGGTTCAGAATTTAGACACCAAAATCCATTGGATTCATCACTATTTAATAAAATTCTATTTCCAAGACACGCTTGCCATAGCTATTCAGTTTCATTTTTACCTGGCTTACAGCCATGGTATTCTCACCACCTGACTAGAATCCATGGGATCATTTTCCAGGTGTGATTTCCTGTTCCACCCAGTGGTCTAGTTGGTACTTCTGATTTTATAATTTGTCTGGCTTCATATTCAGGGAGATTTGGAAGATGAGTTCCATGCTATACCATCTGCGTTCTTGGAACCATCATCATCATCACTGTCATCATCATATGAACCTTTAGTTTTAGGGACCCATATGGCAATTAAAGAACATGTGCCATAAAAAGTGACAGCAGGCCTTAAAAAGTGTGAGACATTTATGATGACAAAGCTTAAATGCCACATGATAAGTGGCAGAGTACAACTGATAAGCACAGACATATGCCTAACTGATTTCTCCTTACAAATCTATGATAGTCACTATTGACAAATGTCTGTTACCATTGTTGACTTTTAGAGAAAAAACTCAATTTTAGCCTCAGCAAGCATGCTTGTAAATATGTTCTTAAATCTTTGTTACCTGCAAACTTTAGCTGGAAGCTAAATCCTCTTAAATTTAAGGTTTTTAGACAATATTCTATCCAGATTGCTTCATAGAAGTTCATCTCTTCATTGAAAATATGCAGGAAACAATGATTACTAAGGTCAAGTGGCACAAACTGCACTGAAGTCAGATACTTAAAGAAGGCAAGTGAATACTCCTAATACTGCACTATTTTTATTTACTTCTTTGTATTGGACACTATGGGCTGCTGCAATACTCAGCTGGGGCCTGGGCAGGTGTCGCGGGTTCGGTTTGTAACCGGGCGGAAACACCAATTTCGTGTAGTGGTTTGGTCCAAAATACTCATTACTGCTTAACTGCTGTGAGATACGAATTAGGAGAAATGCAAAGCAGGCACCAAACTTGAAAGAATATAAAGAAGTTTATTAACAGACCTAAAAGAAGGGAGAAAAGAAAAAAAATTATACCACCTTCAGAACTCTCCTCCTCCCCCCCACCTTCCTCCCTTCTCCCACTGACAATGTAAAAAGACAACCCTTAAGATGTTCAGTCTGTTTACCACTTCCATAATAACCTTGTTCAGTCCATTTAGAAAGAGAAGTCTCTTCTTGCTCATGCTATGAAAACAGTATCACAACGAGACAGCCGCCCACTTCCAAATATTGTTCAGTCCATTTAGGAAGAGGAGTCTCTCTGCCTGCGTGTGAGTCCTTTCCCCCGACTTGCAGCTTTTCCCGCAACTGCTTTCAAGGGTCCACTCTTGAAGTTTTCTGGGGTACAATTTTAAGGTTGAGCCATTCAGAAACAAAAACAGAGGCCCTTCTCCTTCCCTGGGAGCAAAGGGTCTTCATCATCTTCATCGTTAGGACTATCTCTGGGAGCCTCTCTAGGGACTGAGGTTTTCTCCTTTCCCGTTTGGAGCAAAAGTCCTCATCTGGTTCATCTCTCCCTGTCCAAACTTCTCATGAAATTACAGCTGTGTCAGCATCTGCCTATCTCAGCACAGGTGCTTTTGCTTACGAGTTGAACACTCCACCCCCCATATCTTCATGAAATTACAACAGGATACTCTGATATATCATAGCTTCACAACAGAATTTCAGCTTTAAGTATCTCCTCTCTCTCTCTTCCCTCAGGTTTTCAGATCTTCACAGCACTAAAAGGGTTAATCTCACCTCGGCCTTGCAGCTTTGCAGCTGGAATGTTGACTTTTTCTTATCGAAGTGGAGATGGGGGAGAGCCGAGCCGCTCCGGCTGCCCACGGCAAGGCAGTGGGGGGGGTTCCATGGCTGGAACAGGTCCATGGCTCCAGGATGGCCGTGGCCCGGCCCAGCCTGGCCCAAGCAGGGCCTGGCCGGGCCCGCTGGCCCCCACACGGGGCCCGCAGCCACCTGTGCCAGCACCGGAAACGAGAGAGAGCTTGAGGGGGAGTTTGCCTATTCTTAAATGTGGATCACAGAGGTGGTCACAACTTTAAGTGGCTTAGAGAATTGTCCGTATTCAAACTGGCCAGCTGATAGGTTCTGTCAGTTCCCAGAGGAAACTGTAAGCACCCCTCGGCAAGGACATCCCTTGGGGACTATGCTTGCTAACCTATGACAGCAGGGACAGTATTTTTTAGTCAATTTTTAGCAGAGGCTCCAGGGGAGCAGTACAACCATCTATTAGAGAAGTGACCTCTCCACACTCTCCTGCAGAGAGGCTTGCATCAGAGAAGTCAGCAAACTGCCAAACTCACACAAATCTGACAGTGTACAGTCAGGATACAACCAAAAGGAACCATATTCTGACACTGTCACAGGAGGCACATCCCATCCATACAGTTCTTTGAAGTCATATATGCTATCCTGAGATATTTCTATGTCATTTTCAATCCAAAGTGCCCAAAGGAATGAGGGCTGGACTGCAGCTTGTCAGAGTGGTGCTTTCACAACAGGGAGCTGAAGTCAAGAGTATGTGCTGAATGCCCAGGGGTATAACATGAGAGCACACAAACATCTAAAGATTCAGCGACAGTGCTTAGAGGGCAATTTCCATACCGACTACTGACTACAGCCTTGGTGCATGCTAACCCTTTAGCTGTGCCTAGACCAGCTGGCACAGGTTAGTGGAGAGCCAGCCAGCCAGCCAAAGACTGGTTGGCATAGTCATAAGTGTAATGGGTTGCCTTCTACTGACTAAGGAGACCATGAGTAGTCCAGTGCTGAGTTTTCCTCCTTGACAGCTTTGTTTTACAATATACAGCCAATATCCATGCCAAAGCATCAAATCCAGAAGAAAAATTCTCTTTATCTGGTAAGGAAATTAAGACTTCTGTAGTTATTATTTACTGCCATGGAGGCATGCTGCTCCTGTAAAAAGGCCAGTATCCCAGTTACTCTCTTGAAAAAAGCGCAACTGCGAGGATGGGAAACAGCTGTAACTGTGTGCAAAGTTCACTATCTCAGCTTTTTGAAACCTTTGACTCGCACACTGGCATTTGCACAAAGTTACACCCCTCACTACATATCAGAGAACTAATAACACTGCTTGTAATCTCTAAAGATCAAAGTTATGGTGGAGTGTTGGTAGAAGTTACACAGTGCTGGTAATATGCCAGATTGCACATGTGCACCTTAAACAGATTTATCTGTAGGACAGTTTTATCATTTATGAAACTATTGTATTGAAATTCAGTTACCTCAGGTCATCTTGGTTGGATCACCTGCATATCTATCAGCTTTGATTATTTTGGAATGTATTCCTTTAACTATATCTCCATATTACATGAATTGGCTCATGCTATATTACTCACCTAAAAGAAAAAAGGTTCCTTTTGCTTTTCATTCTATGAATTATTTAGCTTTAATAGTGTAGAACAGAAATATAAGATGAATTTACTACAAAACCAAAAATAGTTTTTTAAAGTCCACCTGGAAATAAAGATATTCTAGTCATGATTTTTGCTCCTCCAGTGTTAGCTTGCTAATATTTATGAATAAGATGACAAAAGAAAAGCTTTAATTCTTTTCCTTGGTGCCAAGCAGCAAAGTTAAATTTAAATATATGTTTATCAGAAAGGCCACAAGATATATTCTAAGGCTAGGATAACACTGACCGAGTAACTTGAATTTTTGGTTCTTTCAAATTTGTTCATCATTTGGTTTTCCAATCCTATCACTTTTATAAAAATATATTATTGCAACTGTTAGAATAATATCTTACTTAACCCTATTAAGTAAGTTATTACACATTATAGGTTATTACTTTAGGAAGCTAAAGCGAGGCATATCTGAAAACAGCAACATCATTCTGCTCCAAAATTCAAAGAGGACGGAAGATTTGCAGTAATTTGGGGAGGACAAAACAAGTTTAGAGCTCCTAAAAGGGAAGTAACTGGAAAACTGTGATATTGCACAGGCTTCTTGACAAGGCCTGTAGTTTTTCTTTTAAAAATCTTAAGTCAGTTCTTGCCTCTTTATCCTGCTAGTGACCCACCTCTCTAACTATGGAAAGAAATGCCAAAGACAAATTAGTTCCTAGCTGAAACCTTGACGGGATGCAGAGTCAGATAATAAAACGCAGTTATAAGAGTATGAACAGGTAACACAGATTGACTGGGTACTTCTTTTTGGGTTTGTTTTGGGGGGTTTTTTGGGTGAGGGTGGGAGGGCTATTTTGTGAGTTTGGGGTTTTTTTCTGTTTGTTTGTTGGGTTTTGGGGGGTTTTTTTGTTTGTTTTTCTTCTTTTTTTTTTTTTTTTTTTTTTTTTTGGCCTTTTTGGTTTGGTTTGGTTTGGCTTTTTATTTGTTTTCTTTGTTTTTTGTTTGTTTGGGGCTTTTGTTTGTTGGTTTGGGGTTTTTTTTGGTTTGGTTTGGTTTGGTTTGGGTTTTTTTTGCAATGTAGATGATCATCCAGTGAAAGGAATATTATTGTAAGAAGTAGATTTTAATTCCACAAAAATTCTTGAGGAAGATTTATACTTGCTTTTTTCAATTTAAAGCACTAACAATCAATGAAAGAAGAGAAGTGCTATTTATGAAACCGTGTACAATATCAAGGAATAAAAGGCACTCATATAAGGTTCATTCACCTACGGACTGAAATTCTAGAGAACTGAGGTTTTGTATTTGTGCACAATCTATCCACAAGCTTATAAAAGTCAGTGAGACTGAACAATAAGAACTCCAATCACTGCCCTTTTATGGAATACATCAGAAAAGACAGTTCAATATTAAAAGGTGGATTAGAGCAAAAATTGAATCCTTGACTGTTCTTAGCTCCCCAGTAAGCCACAGCAGAGAGAGACCCAAGATTCATGATGGTACACAAAATTACCACAAATCCTTCAGTCTTTCAGTGAGCATCTTTGGGTCCATGGAGAAAAGACCCAATGGTCTTCCTCACGCAAATACCACCCTGCACTTAGAGGCCTTCACTCTGCAGCCACTGGAGTGTGAAAAGAAGCTCCAGTTGTGAGTGGTCCCCAAGAGGCGCACACCAGTGCACACTCCACAGCCAGTGCTAGTACAAACCTGCACATTTACAATGCTGGAATGTTTCTGTAAATACAAGCACTGGGAAAATTCCTTGGCATGCAAGGTAGGCAAGTAACAGCTCTGCTCATGGATACATGCTGTGGCTTCCTTAATTGTACTGGCTCATTTGTCAGCCTTTACTGCACCCAGGAATTCCACTTTTTGACTTCTTGCTGTATTTAAAGACTTTGAGCACAGAGCTACAGATGCACGACAGAGAGTTTCATTCCATAAGCTTGGTATAAGATCCTTCAATTCTAGTTAAATATTGAACCAAGGGATGACTCAGAAATTTTCCCATGAATGCTTGTAAAATAAGCCTGGAATAAGCTCCTTTAGACTACAAATATTTGATCAGCACCTCTAATACTCCTTTTATCCAGAACAAACTGATTTGTCCTACCAGTTCTTTAGCCACTAATATGATCAACAGAATACAATTTATTTTGATGCAAAAGACATGTAAATAATACCAATGCATGCCCATCATATTGCCATTTCATAGGAATAGAAAGATGCCTCCAAAGTTTGATACACAAGGGAGGATCACTGCCCTGCATAAGACACCACTGCCATCTCAAGGTGCTGCCAAACATTCTTGAGCAGCCTATAAAAGGGGTCTGATAGTGGTTGTTCACAGTGAATCCACAGTGATTGTGTAGGAAAAAGGTACCATGTGTCAACACAACCATGATGAACCAAAGGTTAGTTCCAGACCACTACATTATTTATACACTAATGGTAGAATACTCTCTGTTATTGCTCTATGCTTTCTTCTCTACATAATCATACTTTGTTGTCACACTATCTTTCCTTCCTTCCTAAAATTTATTTCTGCATCTTATAAATACAGAAAATCCTATAAAAATGTTCTTATATATTATAATTCTATATCGATAACATCTTATAAATAATGCTTTCCTCCTGTTTTTGTCAGGGAGAACATTTCCTTCTTTCTGGCGGTAATTGTCAATTAAGTAATTAACTGATGCTCAGCATGTCTGTGTCTGAATACTAAGTCCTCCATGCCTTCTTCTATCTATGAAACAATGACAACTAGAGAATTCGATTAGTTCTAAATCTGCTTGCTAACAGCATGAGAAAAAGTAGGAAAAATTATTTCTGTTTCTATGTAGACACTAGAATGAAAATGACATTTTATGGTTTTATAATCAGAATTCCCTATATTACAAGATAAAATGCAAGCACATTCATCATTTATTAATATATATTAAAATGAATTGAACATTGATGAGTTGGGAAAACAGAGCAAAGGTTTGTTTGCTTCATCTAAGTGATACATTAAATAAACTAAAGCAGACAAAACAAACAGTCTGGCAAAATGCTAACAGTGGGTCTAGAATTCACTGCAACCACAAATACAGAGAATCTTTGTTAGCAGTGAATCACTAATAAAAATAACATTCAGTTAATGATAAAAAGAAGATCCGTTTAGAGATAAGTGAAAATTGACCTGATATTAATAAACGTTGTGAAAAAAAAAATCAGCTATTATGAGTTTCCCATCCCTCTCTAGATGCCACTGAGGCAGCATTACACTTCTGGGAAAAAAAGGACAAAAAAATTAAATTTTCAATAAAATTATCAAGAAGCTTAACAAAGACATATGAATACAGCCAGAATTAAGTAAATTAAGAAATCAAATTCCTGAGGACAGAGTATAATGAGGGGTGTAATGCGAGTCTTTCCATTATCAGCTTCTGAATCTAGAAGATTATTGAAAATTCTATGCAGTCATCCAGAAGACTACTTTTCCTGGAAAAATTACAAAATAAATCTAGATGAGCTGCCAGAAATTGAATCCAGAGGTTGTTCCTCAGTTTACTAACAAAAGGAACTCTTGCTAGAAACAAAGACAGTAAACTACAATTTCTCTGTAAAACAGATTTACAGAAAAAAATCTCCCAACTGCCAATTCCAGTAGGGGGTAAGGAAAAGATGAGGGAATGAATAAAACAATATGGGAACTGGAATCAGTGATTTGTTACTGAGGAGATTTGGTGCCCGGAGCACCCACAGTATGCCAGCTACCAGTCACGGGGGAATCGGATTGGGTGTGTCATCTGCAATATGGTAAACTGCTTTTTAAAGGGCTCCCCAAAGACTATTTATATAGAGTGTCAGACTATTTTAGACTGACAGACTATGAAGGACTCAGTGCTCATGAAGTTCAAGGCTACCTCAAATCCTTTAGCTGGTCACACTTGATGTATGATGATCAACCAGCAAACGAGTGCAAAGTGCTGTTCCTCATAGGTTACTAATGATTGTAAGACTTCACGGCAGGAAAAACTCAGTAACTTGGCAGTTCTCTAAAAACTGGTTTCTAGATCCTGCTCAAGCCTTCAGCACTCACAAAAGTCCTGGTTGCTCAGCATTTTATGATATTCTGTGGACTGGCTCTCACACATTTGTCCTTCTAGAAGAAAGATCCCCAGGTAATAGTGGGTGACATCTCTGCCCATGGCAGGAGGGTTGGAACTAGATGATCTCTGAGGTCCCTTCCAACCCAAGTCATTCTGTGATTCTGTGAAGTAGCAGTCATAGAAATTTTCTCACAGAATGTCTCTAGCTGCCAAAGCCTTCCCACCCCCGAGTACTTCTGGCTGCCTGAGCCTGCTTTTTCCTTCTACATCAAGCTTCATGTTGTGAATGAGGAAAACTTGCAAAGTGAATTGAAATCTGATTTCACAATGCTAAGTACTCCATAGTATCTCACTGATCTATTTTAAGGAATCTAATTTAATGAAAGCCTCAACACTGAAATAATTTATACTCTGTGCAAAGTTTCCCAAGTGGCAGATGAACTCCAGCAGAATGAAAAAGAGACCAGCACTGCCAAGCCCACCACTGATTCTTGTCCCTAAGTGGCACACCTACATGTCTTGTGTATCTCCAGGGATGATGATTCCACCCCCTCCCTGGGAGCCTGTTCCAGTGCTTGACAACCCTTTCTGTGGAGAAATTTTTCATAAAATCCCATCTAAACTTTCCCTGAAAAAAACTTGAGGCCACTGCCTCTCTTTCTGTATTTGTTAGCTAGGAAAAGCGCCTGACTACCACCTCATTACAACCTCCTTTCAGGCAGCGAGGTCTCCCCTGAGCCTCCTTTTCTCCAGTCTAAACCACCTCTGTTCCCTCAGCTGCTCCTCACAAGACTTGTGATTCAGACCCTTCACCAGCTCCACTGCCCTTCTCTGGACACACTCCAGCACCTCAATGTCTTTCCTGTGGTGAGGGGACCCAGAAATGAACAGAGAACTGAAACTGCAGCCTCAACAGTGCCAAGTACAGAGGGACAAGCACTGGTCCTGCTGTCACACTGTGGCTGATCCGAGCCAGAATTCCATCAGCATTTGTGGCCACCTGGGCACACACTGGCTCATGTTCAGCTGCTGTTGAGCAGCACCTCCAGGTCCAGCTTCGAGTGCTGTCTGTAATAGTTGTGAACAACAAGGCACTTGGCCTTGTTGAACCTCACACCACTGGCCTCAGCCCATGGATCCAGCCTGTCCAGACCCCTCTGCAGAGCCTTCCTGCCCTCCAGGAGACCAACACTCCCACCCAGTTCGGTGTTGTGTGGGGAGAGAGAGGATGGAATTGAGCTGCAGGCTGTGGGATGTGCCTGCAGAATGCCACGGCAGCAAAGAGAAACTTGTCTCCACCCAACCTTGGGGGAGGAGATGCCACATGGCAGAGCCCTGTAGAGAGGAGGCTGCCAGAAGCTGCCGGATGGGTGGGCAGCACGTGATCACCCCATATAAGGACATTAAGAAAGTGTGTTACTGACATGGCAATGTATGATAAGTTGCTCAGTGAAAAATACCATTTTAGGAAATACTGGGTCTTGAAGAAGTGTATAAAACCAGCTTGTTTCTTTGAACAAACATCTCAAGATTCCCTGCCGGTCTGAGTCTGTGCCTTAGTCATTACGTCAGTGTTGCCTGCAAATTGACTGAAGCTGCATTCAAAACTCTCATCCAGCTCATCAATAAAGATACTACACAGGACTGGCCCCAATGCTGAGTTCTGGGGAACTCCACTAGTGACCAGGACGTAACTGCATTCACCACCACTCCCTGGGCCCAGCCAGACAGGCAGATCTTTACCCAGTGAAGAGTGTATCGGTTCACACCATGGGAAGCCACCTTCTCCAGGAGAATGCTGTGGGAAACTGTGTCAAAGGCTTTACTTGAAGTCCAGGCAGACAGCCACTAAGTGGGTCATGTGCCACATGAGAGATCATGTTGGTCAAGCAGGACCTGCCTTTCATAAACCCATCTGGCTGGGCCTGATCCCCCAGTTGTCCTGCATGTGCTGTGTGATGGCACTCAAGACTCTCCATGGCCTTCCCCAGGACCAAGGACTGGTTGACAGGCCTGTGGTTCCCTGAATCCTCCTTCCAGGCCCTCTTGTAGATGGTTTTCACATTTTCCTACCTGGGACCTCCCCAGATAAATAAAGTATCACTTCCACCTGCTTCTTCAGTACCCTTGAGTGAATCCCATCTGACCCCATAGACAATGTGTGTCTAAGTGACGTAGCAGGTCACTGAGCATTTCTCCTTAGATTATGTGGGCTTTTTTCTGCTCCCAAACCATGTCTTCCAGCTCAGGGGGCTGGGTACCCTGACAGGATCTGTGTTTATTATTAAAGACTGAGGCAAAGACAATGAACAATGCTACATCTTAGGACTTTTAACATAACCACTGTGGCCTCCAGTGCATCTCAAAGAGATTAATCTGAAAATTTTAGAGAATACCCTTGTTGATTGTGATCTTCTATTCAGCATGGATGCTTGCACCCGTGTAGAATTAATTATGACTGATACAGCCTCCCTGATCCACAACAACTATGGTAATGTTAAGAGAAAATACATTTTATCAGTGAGAATTATCTGAATCCTCATCATTGGGTCTTATCACTTGCTTCTATGTTTTATTTTTTATATGTTGCACCCTTACAGCCTGTTCAGTGAGGTCACTGATTTGGCTGCACGGTGGCCATAGCCAGTCTCTGCAGATGGGGTGCATGCAACACTGCTATGAACAAATCCAAGTGGCAGTGTTCCCTGTAGAGCACTGCCCTCTAGCTTGATTTTATGTCAAATGTTGTTTGCACTCAACACTTACTCTTTTTGCTTTGCCAAGACAGATTCATTATACGTTATGTCCTGATGATGCTGTTGTGAAAAAATTGAACACTTACTTCTGGCACATGATACAGATGTACCGTGTCCTTGGAGAATTTTCTAACCAGCACCTCAATTCTCTTCCACATTTTTGAGCTACAAACATTTAAGAATTTTACTAAAAGCTATCAGTTTCACCAGGATATGGAGAGACACAGTTTGAATAAGTTGACGGTAGAATCACATAACCAGAAGATAAAGGAAAAAAGCAAGGACGTCTTATTTACACAATTTCTTAGGGGTTATAATACCATTAACGTTACTGTTAATGACAGGAAAAAGCATTCCCAACTGAAACAGTTGAGAAGCATTTTAAGTAACTTTTGGCAAGTAACAGTGACAGAATATTTTGTCCAAATCTATGACACATTTGAGTTGTGAGAAGGATGAACACATCAGTATGAATATTCTCCCAAAGCCACTAAATTTTAAAACATTATTATATGACAGCATTGTGGGAATTTGGTTTTTTTCTGACTGATTTCCTATGGATGACAGGATCATGAGGGCAGCAGCAGGCCTTACCCAGCATTAACCCAAGATCTCCTTCACCCAACTGTAGCTTGGGATCCTATTTGACACACCCCAGAGCCACAGATCCATGCTTCTTCCTGACTGTGGACCTTGCTGATTGCAGTCCCTACCCACAGGACTATGTCCTGGCCAAGCCTCAGCTCTTCCCTGAATCGAGGAAAGTGCCTGATGTCCATGACTGAGGCGATCCAGCTCCCTGGCTGGCTGCTTGGATGGGGCCTGGCTACCAGGCTCCTGCCCTGCCATCCTGGGGATCCTCTGCATCCCTGTGGAGCTGCCAACCTATGCGCTGCCACGAAAATTCAAATGCAAAAACCTTTCAGAGGAAACTAGGAACGCTAATATTTCACAATAAACAAACAAAATATATTACTATAAAATTACTTATGCATATATTTACATGTTATAAATTTATGTCATAATTTAATTAGTTTTTACAAACCTGTTTCTTGTAAAAAACAAAAAAATAGCCCATACTTCTACATGATTCAAACAGTGTATATTGCTAATAATAATTCCCAGTAAAAGATAAGATTAGTACATACTGTTGCATTTTCCACACAAAATCCTTAGGGCATTATTGCAGCTTTAACTAGAACATACATACTTACATCTATTTCATCTATACTAACACCTTTTCAGTTTCTATACTCTTACTAATGAGATTAAAATGACAACTCCAATCGCTTATTACCTAGATAAGTAACTTGATTTCATTCTTTTATTCTAAGCAGTTATTATTGCATTGCAAAAATCTTGAATTTATATAAAACAACATGCCATGTCAATAAAGTTTCCATCTAGACAAAAAAAAAAAGTACTTCTTTTCACAAGTTACCCTCTCAGAAATTTCTTTAATATTGCCAAAGACAATGGAATCAATGGCATAGATCTGACTACAATAGGGAGCATTTGTTTCAGTATTACGAAAACTCAGGCCCCTGCGCAAACCTGCAATGAAATTAAGCATTGAAAGTTTATGCAATATTTCAGAGTTGCTTTAATGTCTGGATATAACTTTGCAATTCCTTTGATTTGCATGGATATAGTATTCCTCTGGATCTTCTGCATTAAAAAAAACCCCACGCAATTTCCATTCTGAATACATACATGTACTTTCTTCTTCTGCTTCCCCAACTGATACTGATAGCATCCCACTGAGAAATAATTGCATGTCAATACACCAAAAATCTGAGGTATAAGCAGATACAGACATGGGAGTATAGAATCATGCAGAAGGCATCTTAAGATTCAATCCTTTGTTCTAAGCAGTCCAAAAGGAAGTAAACATTTTGTATTGCTTTCTAAGAAGAAAATGAAGCACAGATTGAAGGCATCCAAATCCATTCTAACACGTTTTTTTTCATAAGATCATTTTACCTACCTAAATGAAACTACCATTCCCTTTCTAAGTTATTTGGGGAATAGAAATACGTCACTTGTCATACTATTAATATTGAATTGTGTATCTCTTCACAGTACTTACTGTGATACCACAACTCTGCAAACCTAAGTTCTTTGGAGCAGGTTAACTGGAACATATTTAATGGAAGAACTGTTACAAAGCTGAAATATTTCTAGGTTCTAGCAATAGGAGTATTACACCCACTGAAATTTATTTGGACAAAACTCTTGCTGTCTTATAGGAATTTAGTGAAGATGAGCAAATGGCAACAGCCAGCTGGTAGGAAATGAGATGCAAAAAGAGTTTAAAGGAGCCTAGTTTGTTGTGGTCTTTATCCTAAGGAACAGCATTAGAAATTCAGTCTCAATGCTGAATCACTGGGAGCAGCTAATACTCCATATTTTAAATCTTCACCTCCTAGAGACTCCTAAGGAATAAATATCACTTTGTCTGGCTACTTCTCTATTCTCATAGAGTTTCTATTTTCCTAGGAATAAAATCTGCTTGCATCAAATAATGGCTAAGCTTCAACTGATTTGCAGACAAAACATTAAGTAAACTTTAAATTATTGTAAGGCTCAGTTCTAAAAGATAGAGATAATACTACCCAATTTGGTCAAGAAGAGAAACAGGAACATTAAGCCTCAGTGGCTTGCCTGGCAATTTTGCAGCCATTCAGTGGCAGGACAATGATTAAGATGTTTTAGTTCCCTTTCTAAATCCATTTGAATAAGCTGTTTCTGTTTAAGAAATTTAGGATCTAAGGATCTCAGTTTTCACCTGCTGCATTGAGAAAGTTAGCTGCTTCTGTTCCTGGGTTTCCAGCATGGCCACAAAATGGCACAATGGAAGCAACACCTTAGGTATAATATATGAGCAGCATGAGAAAGCCCTCTCACACAGCTTTCTGCTGAATTTCATTACGAACAAACTCAGAGGAGTTCAGATAAAACCCCAGAAATTCTGAACTCCATTGTCTTAACAATTTAAATATATTATTGTCCTTTTTTTTTTTTTATAGTTCCATCATAACATTATGTCCTAACAACAGTAAAAGAGGTGGAGAAAAGAAGATGGCTGTGAAAGTGGAACTCCTACAGTAAACAGGAAACTAAATACATCAGTCATGACAAGAAGGATCCTAATGGAAAAAAAGCCAGTAATCTTTTTTTTAAAGTTCCCTCATACACAAATACCTGACAAAAACTGAAGACAAAGAGAAAAATGTTTTAGAAAAATAGTTTTGAGACACTTCTTGTATTTCTTTATAGAAGAAACCCATCTGAGATTTTTGTTCATCTATACTCAGGTTTTCTTTGATCTTTACTTAAAAGCTACACAGAAAAAAAGTTTAGACTCACATCCATTGCTATAGGTAGCTTCCATGCTGAAATTGTCAAATTCAAACAGATGCTTAAGATCTTTCCTCAAATATTTCATGTCAAATTTACAACTATGAACCAAATCATCTGTTCTACTTCTCCTACAACACATAGCATCTTTTGTTGAGGACATTTAAATTCTTCTTGAAGATCCATGTCCCCTATGATACCTGCAAGAATGACCATGATGATACTTAGACTTTATGCAACTGAGTTACTTGATAAAATCAAAGGAAAGAACGAATGATACAAAAAGAGAAACTGATAAAAGTTCTCCCTTAAAATTCAGAAAAAATTTGATTTCAAAATATGTTGCATGGACTGAGGATGTCCTCTATTCAACCTCTGTCCCAAGCTGGTTTTGTTGTTTCCTTTAAAATATCACTCATGTTGTTGTGTGTTCTGATGCCGCTAACATTCATTATTGAAACAAAATGTTTTCTATTGAAAAGCACGCTTCCTGTCCCTACAGGCTTTCTTCTTAGTAAGGAAAAGAACCTTAATGAGGTTTTCTTGTAAACTAATGCCACTAATAAATGCATAAACTGGGAACAAGAAAGAAATGAGGAGAGACTGCTGATTGTTTTCAGGATCTTCCTTTCAAAACAACATGTTCCTTTTAGTCCTTAAATGCTGTGGTCTCATGAAAAGCCACACACTTCCTAAACATAAAGGCTTCACAAATTCTCGAACAGGTAACACCTATTTTTGGGCCTATTTCTGAAGGCAGTAACAGAATCACAATGTTATTTCAGGTTCCAGATGCAAGGTGCAGTAAAAACATGCAAGAATATCCTTATATGTGAAAGTGAGACCCTGACGCAAACCAGTCCTTGTTCTGAGACTCAGAAAATGGAAAATTAAAAAAACATTTAACTGTTGCTTGTAATGAAGGTGTGAAGGATGCAATCAGCACCCAGTTAACCTACCATACGGATTAAAAAGAAAGATACATTCTGCAGAAAGGTACATTCTGCAAAAGAAAACACAAGAGTAAAAAAACCTCTTCTCCTAAACAAGCCATTTTCTTGCCTGTGTGTAACATGTTTGAAGAGTCAGTCTGCTTCAACATGTGTTTGCAAATGAAGTGCAACAGGTTACTATATATGAGAGTGAGATATTTCCCACCTTACGAGCCGAAGACACATGGAAAAGTATAAAATAGTATCATGCAAGGACAGGCTGAACAAGCTATTATATTCTGCAGAAGTTTTAACCCCACAGAAGATTCAACTGCTTCTGTATGTATTTTTTGGATTGTACGTTACTAAAATGACCTCCAAAGGTCCCATACAATCTCTTCCATTCTGCAGTCTGTGAGTACTAATAGAAAATAGGATTTGCCCTGCATATTTCTTTTTGTGATTCTTTATTACATACTTCTCAGCATTATCAGACAGCACATAAAGTACTAATGTTTTGAGGGAAAAATGGATTAAATTTGTAGTGCCAGAGTTACATAAATATGGAGGACAGGAAACTTACATTGACTAAAAATTTTTGGGATTATGTTGTACCTTGGCAACTTTAATGTATTTTGATGAAAACTAAGGTATCTGGCAGGATAGAAGTTTGCTCTCTTTCAAAGGAAGTGTAATGAAGATCTTGCACATCTCATTCAGCATGTCACAAAACAGGGGAACAATCCAAGGTATGCCAAAAAGAATTCCAAGAATTTAGCACAAAACTTGAAAGAGCTAAAACAGTGTAAGATGTAATACACACATGATCAGTGAATTTGAGGGCTGAGCAGAGGCTAGAGATTTGAATCTGAAATAGATATTCTGCAAACTAGTTCTGCTCCTATAATAGCTGTTGTTCCCTGCTGCTTTAATATTCACCCAATATTTTAAAAAGAGTAAGTGATAAAGCTGATACTTATAGTGTATGTCAATAGCACTAAAACCAGAGGGAACACAAGCAGCAGTTCAGTTGTCTTGTTGAGGTCTCTCTTTCTTTTTACATCCACAGTTTTCCCAAAATGGATGATACAAAAGATACAGATAAGGGGAGATTAAACCAGATGCCACAGATGTAAACCTGACATACCTTCACCTTTGACATCAAAAGAATTCACACTGCTTTCATAGCTGAGTGCTTCAGAATTTTTAATGTCTCTTTATCCTTGTGATGGGCAGATTCATTCTTGACATAGGTGCCTGATTTCTACTGGTATGAGAAAGTTACCTAAAAGAAGAGGGGCAGGGCTATAGAAAAGGTGTAAAGAAATAGAAATTAATTTCTGATTCCTGGCTGCTAGAATATGGGTTTTCTCCAGAACTGGTTCCACCAACTGTGGAACACCAGACTTACGGTAACACAGACCTCTTATTTTTCATATTATCACCAATGCCACAAGAAATATTACATTCATTAGCATGACTCAAAAGTCAAAACACAGAGATTTAAGCCTAATTAACTAAATATTCAGATACACTTTCCCCATGCTACTTTAGAGTTACACTCTAAGAAAAGGACATACCTTCAGCTACTTAGATGAGCACAAAAGCTGTGTCCGGTCACATTACATCCTGATTACTGCTACATACTCTTTTCTGACCTGACAAACAACTCTTGTCCTGCTAATATCTATGCACAATGCTTCTAGTAAAGCAAAAAATCAAGAGGATAGAAAGATTAATTTAGAATGTACAGAAAATGCTATGAACACCTTGTATGAATTTTTCACAACAAGGAAGACAATTGTCTTAACTTTTATTTCCATTTTCAAGACCTATCAGTCCTTGTCCTTGAATTGCAGTTCTTTATTGAGTATACACAGTTCAAGTCTGCTCCAAACAGGCAGTCAGCATTGCCTCCTACTTATTTCCAAGCAGCACTTGTTCTTTTTCAGACAACACATTTTGAGGAAGCTACTTACACAGATCCATGAAGCTAACCTTGTTCTAAACCAGCCCTAGCATAGCTCAAAATACTGCAAATATGCTACTTTTTTCACAGAAGAAAGCTCACAAGTGCCTCCCTTAGAAAACCATACTTAGTATGGTAATTGCAATATCCAATCCTCAGCCCCTCTGGGGAATTGTGACCTCTGCTATCTGGTCCTCATCTAGTTAGGTCTTTTCTTCTAAGACATAACCTCCTGATGCCTTATGTTTTAACTTTTATATTTTTCCAGTCCTGTACTGCCTAGTGTGCAACTCTGAAGTTTTGTGTGGCCTGTTAGCTGCTGCTCTCTCATGCTGGCTAGACATAACAAACCTCTCTAGGTTTCCACCTCAAGGACACCAGGCCCCAAAAAGTGTAAGCTAAAAGCCTCTGAAGGGGGGCAAACTTGGGGTAATTACATCATGAACTGAGGTTATAACTGGACAATTAACCCTGATACACAAATGAACCAAACTTATAAAAGTGTGAAGAATTTGTGACCCAGGGTCCATCCTGGGTGTAGCCTTTTGACAGCCCAGGGTGTACCTTTGAAGGCCCTTCAAATAAATACCTACCTTTATTCTCTTGTTCTTGTCCAGTCTCTGTGTTTTAGGTGGCCACCTCAGGCATCATCCCCACCAACTTTTCATCAGATTGTCACTTGCAAAAATCCAACTGGTACCGGCATTCTAACCAACTAAATATAATCTCCCTGGAATTCCCTCTGCTCTGCTTCAGGCAGTTGTACCTCAGTATGGGTTAGACTGAGGACTGCCTCCAGTGCCCATGTTTTTCTTTCCATTTTGCATTAAGATTCTCCTGGACTCCGGTAGTTGGGGCCAGGAAGGTGCTTGAGTGCACCCCTCAAGCTCTGCCCTCTGCAGGCAAGTCAAATGGGTCTAAGATCGCAATACCAGAAAGAACTGAATCTGCCTAAAAGCTACTATTTCTCTAGGTATTTATCAGCCTAGAACTAAAGCTTCCAAACACCCTTTTTAGATGAGACATGAAGTTTCTCCTCATCAAAAATCATGTTATTTCCTCTCCTGGAATAAACAAACCATTTCATGTATCATTTTTTTTCTGGTCAAATTAAGCAATTTCTTGCACAGGATTAGATGTAAGCTAAAGCCAACCATATAAACTCAGGAACATTTTGTTCTTTTTGACAATGAAATACTGCAACAACATTTGAAACAGAAGTAACAGTATAAATCAGTACACTATTTCCCCAGTTCAGATAATTTTATTATAGAAGGTGATTTAACTGGTCCCATACCAGATTTTCGGTCTTTCGTATGCTTCCTTTTCTCCTTAACAGCAAAGTGGTTTTGATAGAATTATTTTGGTGAAGGTAAAACTTCTGTGTTTATTCTTTGATAAAACAGAGCCACCCTCATTTACAATCTCAGCCTTACCTAGTCTCTTTGACATATTTCATTTGCAGCTCTGGGTCCCAGGACAATCATAAAAGTGATGCAGAACTGTTACTAATTCAGTCATTTAGAAACCTGAGTACTGAGGTTAGTTATGGGGAGTAGTTATTTGTGAGCTTCTACTTGATTCTCCTTGTGCTCGCCCTTGCTCCTGTGTCCATTGCCTTTTTTCCAGCACTCTGGTGTTGAGAAATAAATTTGGAGTAGGTAGCTTTGCATGCAGCTGCAGTGGAGCTGCAGGTTGAGCTCTGGGTGGCAGGAGCCAGAGGCAAGAGGCCATGAATTGCCCAGTTTGTGGTGAGGTGAGCAGGAGTCCAGCAGGGACTGTCAGGTCATGGGAGCCTCCTATGGTGAAAGGGCTTTGGTTCCAGCAGTGAAAAAATATTGTGGGTTTGGGCTTTTTTTGTGATACTCTTACCTTCTCTCAGCCTCCCATTATTCTGACTAAACAGTAACACAAGCTTTACGTTACAATCGCATTAGGAGGGTCATGAACACACGACTGAATATAGTACAATTTTCAAATGGCACCTTAACATTTCCTAAAACCAAAAAGGCTTGACAAACAGGTAGAATTTAGTGTTCCATGAGTAAGGAAAAAAAAGTTAAACTGATCCACATACAATGCAGTTATACAGTATTCTAGTTAAGGTACTGCTGAACTTATGATGCAAATCATATGAACCTCTCACTGAAAGATTTGGAAGTTTTGAGTTTGTTCATGTGCCAGACCTTTTAATTAATCAGTGATCAGCAAAACACACTTCAGAACCTTGACTTTTTTATGACTAAAGAGCACTTGGAAATTACTGGCATTAACACTTTAATTTTCCAACTCTTTTAAAGCTATTCAGATGTTCAATTAATGTGGCTGTGGAAGGGAATGGAGTTATCATAGAGTCTATATTCCACATTTTCAGTAAGGATGGTTTCTCACCATTTGCATCATTTTAACTCTACAGTTAAGGTATTTCATTTACTTGTTTAGTATTTAAGTAATTATTACTAATTGTTAAGACTCTGCTAGAAGTGTTTGCTTTCTTTTTAAACAGCCTAATGCTAACAATCTCAAGAGTTTTCAACAGAAATTACTTACTGCTGTATCTCAAAGCTCTGTGACATCCAAGAATAAATACGTCTGGAGATTCAGAGATGCATATGATTTTATAAATATGATTAAATACAATTTTGTGTCTGCCTTTTTACATATCAAGGTTTTCACACTTCAACAAAATCACAACCAAAATGTATGAAGAGCCCAACAGGCTGCTTTTCTGTAACAGCAGAAAGACTGTCCTTCATAAACTGTCTGTTTTGTAGTTAGTTTTTCTAGTTTGCCTGGGTGCCTTACTCTTGGAATTTACTGGTCAGGTTAAGTTTTAGTTTTGTAGTAAGTGCTGTTCATGACATCTGTTTTTGTACAAATAGTTGGTGTGGAAAAAACAATCATGGATAATTGCATTCTTCACTGTGCTCCTTTACGTTTCTCTGGAGGTATGCTCTGCAAGACGAGACACTGCTGTATCATGCAGTGCATACAGCAGTGGTATCTTTGCCCATTTGCTGAATTTTATAGCTCTTCCCTGGCTTTAAAAAGGCACTCCCCAAATTTTTTAAAGTTTTTTCTGTAGGGTAATCCAAGTGAAGGTCTGGACTGGGAAAATAAAAGAGTATAGGCCAACTTACATCAAGACTTTCTGGAGAGCTGATGACATACACAGAGTAGGGCTGGATTTTACATCATTTCAGGTTTTATGCACTTGTGATACTGAAGAGTTCTAAGTAGTTAAAAAATATATGAGGACACCCTTTCCTCAAGTATTTTGGTAGGGCACTATAGGGCACTTGGTAGGACCCTGCTAAATGACGCTTCATTTTCCCTGAGTAAAGAAGAGCCACCTCCTTGTACATGCTTTGGATGGAACAAGACCAACCGGTTTTTTATAGTTTACATTTGGTTTGTGCTTTGTGTTTTCCCATTGAGCAGACCCTACCCTCAAAACAGTTATACCTGACCTGAAAATCTGGGTAGGAGAAGGCAAGTCTGACCAGCCAAAAGATTTGAGGTGGCCTTGAACTTCATGAGCGCTAAGTCCTTCATAGTCTGCCAGGTTTTAAAGTGCTTTTGGGGAGCCTCTTCAAAAGCAATTTACCATATTGCAGATGACAATCTGATTCCCCTGTGACTGGTAGCAGGCACACTGTGGGTGCGGCGGGCACCAAATCTCCTCAGTAACAAGTTAGTTCACTGATTCCTTTTCCCATTCCATTTCATGCAGCCCCTCATTTTTGCTCTCTTTTCCCCTTCCACTTAGCAAACTAATGTATTTTACTGTCCTTATGTCTAACAAGAGTTCCTTCTGCCAGCAAACTGAGAGCCTCAGCTTCTGGGCCCAGTTTCTGGCACCTCATCTAGAAAAGAAAATCTAACAAAATGAAACCTCTGGCAGGCTCTTCCACAAGATGAAGTGCAGACAAATGTATATAAAACCACCGTGACTTCCTATTTTATGATGTAAATAGACCACATCAGAACAGACTATTTTCTGTGAAGGTCTGTGAAACTGCACTCGTGTAACAGGAATGAAAAGATTCCCCTGAGCCAAAGCGCAAGCTGAATGGCATCTCTCTACAGGGGGCTTCTTCTTGTTGCAGCTGGGTTAGGCAAGTGCTTTCTGTGGCTGAAGAAAACCTGAGAATCATTGCAGCTCACTGTACGTACCTGAAAACAAAGACAAAAACAGCCTAATTAGGCAGGGTACTGGACAGTATCACAATACCAGGCATGAATGAAGGCTTGGGCTCTTTTCCACAGTACTCAGAGCCCTGCAAGCTAACTTACTACCTGCAAACACAAAGTTTTAGCCTCCAGAGAGTCCTATCGAAGACATGGTACTGAGACTCAAGCTTTCTGTCAGATTAGGCAAGAGCACTGCATTGCTCAGCACCTTACAGAACGGAGGTCTTTCAAAGAGGTGAAGCCCTAAGGCCATAGTAGGAGAGAGATTAGGAGAAGATGGCAATTAAAAAAGCATTTAATTTTATTTTCCAAAATAGGTCACCCAAGACTCTTAGTCTCAATGAGCAGTCTAGTATTCTGCTCATCAGTCTGGGTGAACAGGTTGTTGCTCTCATCTACTACTGACTGCTCTGCCATTTTTTTGCCTGTGTGGAACACTGCAGTGTTCCAAGGTGGAGACTCAGGAAACCTACTACTACTGCAAATGCATTAGCCAAGCTAGAATGCTTCAACAAAACTATGTGAGGTAGCAAAGCCACACCAGTTACTGAAGAGCAATCCAAAACTTGTTGTATTCATAATTCACAAAGAGCAAACTGTAATGCCTTTGAAATGAAAAAACAGATAACATATCATCTGAATTACAGCATCTGATCTGCAACTGAAATCCTTTGACTCAAACAGATTTAAAACAAAAACTAAGTACCTAGTCTTTTACCATGACAGCAGGGTACTCTTTCTGTTCCATTAAGTGCATTTAATTGCAATCCAAGGCTGCACCGCTTCTTCATCAATATATAATCTGTTTTTCAAAGCACTCTGAAGAGAATGAGTCAGAGAAGACCAAAAACATGCTGATTTATCCTCAAATCAGTGCATTTTAATGTTCACTTAGAAAAGGGAGTTTGAAGGCATGATGAGGCTGACAGCTGGTCTGAGGGCCTCACAGAATTAGACCTAAAGACAGTCAGAATTTACCTGTGAGAATATTACAATGAAATTTTGCAGCTTCAGTGAAACCCACAGAAAAGGCCAAGAAGATAATCAATGAGAGATATTCTGGACACAAGGAGAAGATGTTCTTGTTACGGGACATTAAGAGTGTACAAGGAAGAACTTGTGGATAACATATAGCAACTATACCTTTGCTTGTATAGCTGATTGTTTTACTGCTTGAATGGTCACTGTTTGTTAGACAGCCTTGTCATTGTTTGCTAAGTGGCCAATCTCAATAGGCCACAGCAATTGTGAAGAGGTATAAGAATAGCAGTAGAGAAAATAAAAAAAAAAATCTTTCTACCTCTCTCAACTATGGCTTACAATTAGTGTGTGCTGTTATGTCTGCCTCAACAAAAGCCACAAAGGCAGATACAGCATAATATTTCATTTTTTGTTTTTTTTTTCTAGAGAATTACCTGATCTGACTCAGAGTAGCACCAATAAAAAGAAAGGTAAAACAAACAAACAAACAATTAACTGTTTAAACTATTTTTTTACGCTGTTTGGAAATATTTCATTAAAAAAACCCCCAACCTTTCATCTTTGACAGGAGCAGAAAGATAGGGCAATTCCAGACCTCAATCTGAAGGAGACAAATAAAAGTAATAAAAAGAAGGGGTAAGAAAAAGTTAACAGCAATAATCACAGTATTAACCTTTCCTTCAATGATATTAACTCAAAGCATATGCCATCCCAGTTTGTTCTCACCTTCAAGTATCTCCTTTATTGGAGAATCTTCTGCTTCAAGTGTTCTATTAGAACTGCTTTGAGGGAAACGACCTTCAAAAATATTTACTTACATTTTATCTATACTGCAGTTAAATCAGTGCACAAAACATGCCGACGGAACACTGGAGAAATTCCTGATTTAACTCTGAATTAGCTCTTATTGATACTACTCTTACCTTAAATACATAGAACTTAGAAGGGCTCATTTCAACAAAATTGTCTGCCTCAATAAGTCTCCTCTAAACTTCTAGATTATTTCCCACTATCTTAAAGGAAAAAAGACTTTTTTCGTTTTGAACTTGTCATTCAGGAACTGATCCGAGCATCTAGTTTATTTCCCTGCTTGTAACAGCAGGAAACAGTGAACATGCCAAAAGACTGCAAGAATCTCAAACAAAGAAAGCATTATAACATGCATGAATCTCACTCTAATCTCTCAGACTGGTTTAAACTCAGAAATATGGATCGTCATTTATCTGACAGTTGTCTCCAGTTACGATTACCCCAAGTAAATTATTACTCCTGTATAACTCAATACTTTGAAGCATGATTATATTTTTTAATATAACCATATATGGGTATCAGTTTCTTGTGTCAGCCTTAAATTAGCCATTACATGGATTTCCTGTGACAGTGAGCTCTGTTGTTCAGAAATGTTAACTCTACAAAGTGTGAAAAAAGGGAGTTAACAGAGAAAAATCATCATGGGGAGAGGAGACAATGCCCTCACCAGGGCCTCCTGAATGTTCAGCCAAAGTTCAAAACATTTGAATGAGAATATTTAGGTAAAATACTTATTACATTGAATACACAGAATCTGGTTTTCACTAGGTGTTGCATTATACAAAGCATGGTACATCCACACCATGTTATTGAATATTGTGAACTAGATTTCTAAAGTAAGAATAAATGTACCGGCTTAAACGTGATCAGTAGTACACCTTTCACAAAAGGGGCAAAATGAGCATCTGAGTACAAAATTCATTACAGCTTTGTAGAATTGCTTCCAAACATGAAATGTACATGGAGGAGGTTCTGAAATATTGAAGTGATGAAATCGTAGTTAATTGAATAAATAAATGTGATTAGTGAATTAAATTTTTATTGTTATTCAAACTCTTTTCTTCTGCTTTAATTTCTACTAACTTAATTCTATGAAAACAACTAAAGCCAGATTGTTCTCTCTTTAAATATGCAAACTGAAAGTGGAGATTAAACTTTGTAGCGGGTTGAGTTCGAAACCGGGCGGAAACACCAATTAAATGTAGTGGTTTTGGTTCAAAATATTCATTACTTACTTATTTTCCTTCTGTGAGATAAGAATTAGGAGAAAAGCAAAGCAGGCACAAACCTTAAACAGTTGCAGTACAATGAAAGAGTTTTATTAGTAATAGAATTAAAAGTAAAGAGACAATAACAAAACAAAATTAAAGCAAATCCCCCCCCCCCCCCAGCACTTCTCTCCTTTTACCTAGCTCACACAAGGGATAACAGAACATGGGATGTTAGTCAGTGTTCCAGTTCTTGAAAAGTCTCTCTCTTATGCTTAATGGAAAAAAGGGTTTTTCCTTCAGTTGCACGTGGTTCCCAAACTGCCACTAACAGCAGATCCGCCCGGAAACAATCAATCTGCTGTGTGTAGAGCATCTCTCCCATGAAAAATCTCACAGTTCCTTCACACTACAAAACATGGGCCATCACATGGGGTTATTCATCTTTTTAAGGATAAGTCCTTTTGGCCTGCACACAAAGGCTCTTCTTCGCCACAAGTCTCTAGCAGCCTCTTACTACTTTTATATAGCCTGGCATAGGCATTCTTCACAATCTTCACAGGCACACGAGGATTCTTCATCCCCCCATGTTCTTCAAATGGATTAAAGAGACAAACAGTTTGTGGTATTACAGTTTCTTACCACGGCATGCAAGAAGGTTTCTTTTGAGCTGCGCGCCAGAATCGCGGCACCGCCCTCTTTTCTCCCGTCGCCATTTCCAGCTCCGTCCCACGGGACTCACTTCTCTTTCTCTCTGACTCTGAAGCCGCCATGCTGAAGGGTGTTCTTGTTCGGGCTTTACGGTGGGGAAAGCCTCGCTCCCTTTGTGCTGCTGGCTGCGTGGTGTCTTCTTCAGTTCAGCACGAAGTGTGCTGGCTGCAGACAGGAGGCTCTGCCGGCTCCCGTTGACTCCGCCGGCTCCACATGGAGAGGAGAGGGACCCGCCGGTCCCCAGAAGCCGCGCTGGATGGGTTTAGCTGTGAGCAGTCCATGGCTGGGTTTAGCTGTGAGCAGTCCATGGCTGGTTTTAGCTGCCTGTGGCTCTGAGGCAGTCCCCCCCCCAGCCACCCAGGGTCCGTGCCGCAGCATTGGGAAAGGGGGAAAGGGGCAGTGGCCCTGGCCCGGCCCGGCGGGGCCGGGAGGCTCGGAGCCCCCCCCACCTCCCAGCAAACGAGCTCTGACAAAAAGGGGCAGTCCCGCCTTTCTGTGCGGTTTAAATATGTAAATTGTGAGAAGCGTAATTGGTCTTAAAGACTGTCCATCAACTCAGGGTCAACCCAATACAAACTTTTATATAAATTTTTATTCAAAGCTTTATAAAACCAGAGTTTTTTTCTTGTCCAGCAACAACTAAGTTCAAGATTTTCCTGCATTAGGTCTTTTATTGATGTGTTCTTATAATATATCCATATATAATTAAAAATATTACTTTCTTGCATTTTTCCTATAAACTTCAGTAATACTTCCCCTTCCTTTTTCAAAAGGACTTCTGCTGGTCCTTGGGGGTTTTTTTGCTAATCTTTTTATTGTTTATACTGTCTTGAAAAACAAAACATATTCGTTCAGTGAACTTCACTGAAAGTACTTTCATTATGTTAAAATATTTTCCTCCAGGTCTCCTCTACCTTTTTTTTTTTTTTTAGTTATAATTTTGAGTTATTTCTAGAGGCGGGCTGTGTATACTGAGTGCTAACATTAGCAATTTAGTGTCTGTCTCCCAGAAATGCCTACAATCACATACATACTTCATAACACTTAGAAAATTAAAACTGTCATGACATGAATTATTAAATTGTTGAATACACATTGTGAATGAAGCTATTTTACATTTGCAAGATTTTCATTGGATCAGAAGTTAGGTCCAATGCTGATCTGTGAGCAAAAGCTTTTTCTGCTTCTGTGTGTGGAAGACAACAAATGTGTGAAGACATCAAATAATTTACTTCCTCTGCGGCAAATGTTTTTTATAGAAACCCTGAAAGGTAATAAGCTCAACTGCCTTACAAGCATTAATCAAATTAATCTTTAACACGCTCTCAAGAAACATACTTATACAACTGTAGTGTGGTATTAATATTTTTCCTTGACTTGTAATTTAAAAAGCATCAGAAAAAAGACCCAAAACTACTTCATAGAGATAACCCATTTTATATGATTATTTTAAAAATAAACCTGAAGTTTTCTAAAGTTATTAGCTAGCTAGTTTGTTCTCTTGCTGATAATGAAAAGTGAACTCTAGGTAGGTGTGAGGAACTAATTTAATTTTGATTTATGCCTCAACATTGTTTGAAGATTACCAGAGGGGTGGGGGGAGGGGCTACACACGTGCTGGCAGCCATTTCATGTCTCACATGGAATAGGCAGTCAGCATCCATGAAAAGAGCACCAAGAACAATGTGCCCTCTAGAGAAGTTCTCCAACTGACAGGAAAAAAGTCTCCACCAATGGACTGCAGTCGAACACTTGACTGGCCAATGGTCTCCTGCCAGTGAGCAGACCTGGGAAGGAGCCGGGGGGATAAAAGTAACTGCATCACAAGCTGCAAGGCTCAGTGCTAACTTCACTTTGCTGACTGACTACCTGAGACCACCTCCAAGCCGTGTGCCTAACCTGTGTCCTGCCCTACCGCTTCTTCTCCCTTGCCTGCTCCAGCCTTTGCTTGTCCTACCTCCTTGCATTCCTGCCCGACACCCTACCTGCTTTGTCCCTGCCTACCTTGTTCCTGCTTGAGCCACATGCTTCCAGCCCTGCTTTGCTGATCCAGCCTGCCGCCACAATACTGCTGCCACCCTGTCCAGGATTCTGCACCTCCTGCCCAAGCACCCACTCGCCTCGTGTCTGGCTGCCCATCGATGCAGGAGGGATGCCTTTGAAGCTGCGTTGCTCCGACAGCGGCAGAGGCTTCCCCCAGCAAGGCAGCGTGCACACACCCCCTACTGCTTGGATGTCGATGGCGCACTCCGAAGTTCTGGTGGTAATGCTCATTTTTTCTCCCCCTCTCTCCTCTCTCTCTTTCTCCTCCCTATATTCTTTTTCCTTTTCCTTCCCCCTTTTCTGCCTTTTTTATTTTTCTTTAGTAGGGCAAGGCAGGTTTCATCACCAATGAACAGTTCTCAGATATATTTACCTCATTTGTGCTTAATTTTGTCCTAGAGAAATCTGTTGTAAAAGAACCTTCTGCAGTTTCCCACTGTAGAATATGACAATACAATAATTTTTATATTTCAGTGCTGAAAGAGAGAGAACAAAGAGAGCAGAGTTATCATATAGACTGAACAGCCATCTGATGCCAGAACATAAAGTAAGTATTTCCAGAGAGACTAGATTCCTTGGATTAGAGGGCAAGGAACAAAAGCCAAACCCAGCTTTCCTACCCTGAGGAAAACTTCACAAGTAATTTAGTATTAATCACTGTTATAAACAAAGTTGGAAAAGTTGGTTTTTGCATTAATGAATAATAGTTAATTAGTTTGTGTTATTAATTAAAATTGCATAATTAACCAATTAAGCTGAATCATAAAAGTTAAACCCTCCAAGTTTTATTATTGTTATGTAATAAATGGTTAAAAGTGGGGTTTTTTGGTTGAGAAGAAGTTAAAGGTTGCTTGTTAAAAGATTGGGGATACACAGTTAATGAGTTAATTGTTATTGTAACTGTACGGGTGTAATGTTGCAATGTGCCCACTAGATGGTGACACCAATGGGGGAAAGTAATGAGTCTATAGAAAAGAGGAGAATGTTCTAGAATGTTCTTAAGATGACTTAATAATTGTGATGTAAACATTTTGGGGAATTACTGGTTAGGGGGCAAACCAATCACTCAACGCCCCAGAGACTGACGGAACTGAACACCAATGAGGACCCTAGCAACGAGCCATCAGAGGGAGGATCTGAGCTGCACCAATCACATCAAGAAAGATTATAAAAACTGCCCTGGGGCTCAGCCCCCGGGGGTCTTCCTGAGGAACTTGAGTCTGAGGAATGCCCTCTGTGTCACATTTGTTTTTTTCTGGGTTGTCAAGTGGGACTTGGGCTTACCTGGAGTCTCCGTTACAGGTTTTCTTTTTAATAAACGAGCAGACTTTTACTGCACCCAAAAAGTCCAAGCCTCGTTTACAACAGGTGCTTCCTGGGCAATTATTACCAAAGATATTCTGTAAGGCCTTCCAAGAGATTCTGAGCCTTGGGGCCCGTGCACGCGTAAGTCATGAATATTTCCTTCCCAGAAGAGCTGCTCAGCTGAAGAGCCGCCCGTGTTAACTCCTAGCTGTGGGAACCTACACCTTTGTGTGTGTCCCATGGCAGTACCTCGTGGTGTCTGAGGACAAGCAAGAGGGAGCTCAGGGCCTCTGGAGGACTGCTGGAGGGAGCCGGGGCACACGGAGTATTTTCTTCTGCCCCTTGCAGTGAACCACCGGGGCAGACACAGGAAAATCCTACAGGTGAATGAATACCTTGGCTCCGAGGCCGGTGTTCCCAGCAGAACTGGGGGGGTTTGGCCGTGGGTCGCTCTACAGGACACCAGGCCTGGTGGTGGCACACGGACTACGCCTGCCTCAAAGGGGAAAAGGATCTTTGCTCAGGAGTTAGTGGAGCTTCTTGAGAGAGCTTTAATCGGGGTTGGAAGTGGAAGGGGAATAAACCAGGCTCATTTGGGAGAAGCCATGCTAGAGAGATAGTAGAGGAGGGAAGAAGTGTTGTCTTCAAAGGTCATGAAACTGTAGCACAACTACTGGAAAAAGCAGGTTTCTTGCCAGAATGCTGTCAAGACAGAAATAGTACCAAAGAAAGGCACGTGCACTTGGCTTTTCTTATGCAGCCTTCGTACAGGGCTTTTGAAAGGGATTTCTGGGGAGCACGACCAGAGTGCCTCTGCATTCCTATTCACAGTGCTGCCTCCCAAAATACATCCACCCTTCTCTATCATGCGCCTTCCAGGCCTGTGCAGAGTGAGGAAATTCAACAGGGGGAAGGTCCAAGAATTCACAGGTAACAGGAGTACACTGGGGAGCACTGGCAAGAGGGCCAGGGCCCAGTGATGATGTGAGGTCACAGACTCCACTTTTATGAGGTCAAAGAGCCCCATTTGCTGTGAGGTTCCAAAGCCCCACTGTGCTCTTCAGTGCTCACTCTGGGCAACAGTGCAGCAGTTGCAGCAGTTGCAGCAGCAGCAGCAGCAGCAGCAGCAGAATGTTGCGAGCAGGGGGGATCATGGTGCTCACCCACTACCTCCTGCTCCTCTTTCTCTTGGCCTTGCAAGCCCAGAATGCCCACAGTGCTCCAATACATGGCCGGGGAGCAGGTAGGCACAGAGGGACCAGGGACCAGCAGCCAGCCCCAGGTGGCAGCAGTGGGGCCAGGGCTAGGGCTGGCTGAGCCAGGAAGCCACCATGGTGCGGGCAGTGGAGCAGACACGCCAGGGGAGGTGTGAGGAGCTGCAGCTGCTTCAGGGTGCGGCGTGGAGAGGGGGTCCTAAGGAGCAGGGAGATGGGGAGTGGCAGTTCAGGGCCAGAACCTCGGCACTGAGTTGTTGGTTATCCATCACTCGGCACTGGTTATCCAACCTCCTGGCCAGGCCCCAGGGCTGACCTGCCTGCAGGTCGTGTGGGCATGCCATGGCTTTTTATTCCTGTGAGAGCTGCCAGCTCAGTGTTCCAAGGGCAGCCAGACCCCCCTGCAGCTGTGTGAATACAAACCTGCCAGTGCGTGCCCTGTCAGTACCTTCCACATCCAGGTCTTGAGGTGTGACCATGGGAGCAGTGCATGTGATGGGAACTTCTTGTGGGTGTTTGCTTGTAGTTGTGGAGAGAGAGAGAGCTCTTTCAGCTCCTGAGTTAGAGCCAGATTCCGTGCTGATTCCGAGCTGGTATCTCAAGCGTGAGTAGTCAGTCTCTAATGCCTTCACAAGAATGAGCACTCCTTTTCCCTGTGTTATGCACGGGAAATGCACCTTCATAGGTTAACATCCTTTTATAAATCTAACATAGGGAAGGATTATGCCAAGTTCCTTGAAGAATTGCCTGAAGGATTCCCTGAAGCTCCACAGGATTACCTGACAGCCTTGGATGAAGCCCCCTCTGGTTCGTATATCCCACTCTGTTGACCTGGGAAGCTGAACTTTTGGTTCCTGTAGGGATGTGCTGCATCTGACGCAGCCAGAAGGGCTCAGTCAGAGCCTTGCTGCAGGGACGCTCCATTTCACACCTCCTGGGCTGAGCCACAGAGATGGTCCAGCACAGCTCCTGCTCCCAGTTGTGCCTCCTGATGACTGCCAGGGACAGCTGCTGCTGCTGCTCCACTTGTACCATTACTGGCCAGAGCTGCTGTGTGCAGACACTGGCATCCAGATGTTGGGAACAGGCCTGTGCTGAAACTGTGTTTGGCTCGCACTCAGCACAGCACTGAGGCAGAAATGATATCCCATGAAATCTTGGCTGCCCCTGCCAGACCTCAGCGCCAGGGGTGGGTTGGACCTGGACCCCAAGCAGGAGCGTGAACCTGAAGGGGTTCCATATACGGGTCATTTTGTTGATTCAGTCTTGGTGGCTTGGGTCTGCATTTCTTGTTGCAGTGCAGAAGATTTGGCTGTGGTTTCCTCTTGTCTTTGGGGACAGAAGGCTCCTCACTGCCACTTGTCAAAGTGTCCAGGCCATGTTACTGTGCTCCCGGTGAAGGACAGTGACTTCTTTTTAAAGTGTCCCGTGTTTTTTCTAAAGTGATGGATCCTGCGACTGTGCCAGAGACCCTTCCTATAGGAGAAAGTGACAGCGTGCCAGACTCACATGAAGAAACAGAAGAAATAGAGGACACCAGCACTCCTGATCAGCCTGAGGAACATTCAGGTGAGCGCTTCGGAGATGCTGGCTTGGGGAAAGAGGAGCATTTCTGCTGTATCCCTGCAGTGCTCTCCATGGATGACTTGCAGGTGCCCGGCACACAGCCGTGGCCTGCAGCCCGGAGGAACAGACGGGATCAGTGCTGGTGCAACTGCTCTCTGGACCACACTGGGCTCTTCTTCATGAGAACTTTATGGGATCCCTCTTGTTCCCTTGTGCTGAGACACCAGAGCCAGAGGAACTGATCTCTGAAGACAGTAATCCTTGGGCACCTGAAGCACACTGTGAGGTTATCCCTGGTGCAGAGCTCTTGCGTTGTCTTTTCTCCTGCCAGGGTCAGCTGCTGGGCAGAAAGTCAAAACTGCTGGAAACTGGGACGCGAGCAAGAGCTACATCCTAGGGACAGTAGCAGCCTCAGTTTTGCTTCTGCTTGTGGTAGTGTCTGGGTGTATAGTCATGTATCGGCTGCTGAAGAGAGACAAGTGAGTTGGCTTTTCCCTTGAGTTATTTATTGCTGCCATTGGCAGTGAAGTGTTTGCACAGCGCTGGAGTGCCAGGACGACTCCTGGCAGTGCTCTGGGGAAACCTCTGCAGTGCAATCCTTTAACTGTGCTCTAAAATCATATCTATGAGGGGTCTTCTCAGAAATCAGTTTCTACAGGACAGCCCAGGGAGATAAAGAAGCACCAGGACAAGTCTGCACTGACTCTTCCTGGGAAAGCAAAGATCACCCTAGAGGTACAGGTGAAGCAGAGTCAGGAGAAGGGCCAGGAAGGGGTGAGAGATCCCAAGCCAAGAAGTTCAGGGACAGCTGCCACCTGTTTCCTGAGGTCTTTGCGGCAGAGCTCGCCCAGCTGCACAAGAACATGGGCGCAGACTCCTCACCTCTGCCCACCTGTCCCTTCTGTGCTCTGGCTGATGGTGCCTCTACAAGGGACCACTGGATTTCCCTGGACTCACCTCAGCCCACGCCGTCCTGGTGTTCCTGCTACCAGTACCAGCAGGAATACTTTATATTAGAGGATGATGGTTATTTTAGTGATAGCATTTAAATAAATACATTTTTAAAAGCAGAAAGTTCTTGCCTGTTGCAGCTGTTTCTGTTGGGGTAGAATGCACAGAGCTGGGAACAGGGCTGGAGCTGTGAGAGGAGCTGAGAGAGACGTGCGCTGCAGTGCAGGACCTGTTGGTGCCAGCCTCAGCCTTCTTTCCCTGAGGCGGCCATCAACAAGGCTTTCCTGCACCAGAATGGGGAGATGATGGTGAGATGTGCAAAGGCTTGCCCATGAGCTCATCTGCGATGCTGTCTGAAGGACTGTGCCCCATGGAAGAGTGACCCACACTGCAGCAATTCATGCAGAACATTTGCCCATGGGATGGACTCACGTTGGAGAAGAACACAGGGGACTGTCTCCTGTGGGAGGAACCCCGGGGAGGCGCAGAGGAAAGACGCTTTTCCCTGAGCAGCTGCAGGGAACAACAGTGTGATGAACTGACTGTAATCCCTATGTGCCGTCTCCCTGCACTACTGGGAGGGGCGGAGATAGAGCTAGGGAAGGGAAGGGGAGGAAAGGTGTATTTTAAGATTTATTTTACTCCTCATTATCCTGCTGTGATTTCCTAATTTTACTAATGAAATTTTACTAATAAAATTCAATTAATATCCCCGAGTCAAGTCTGTATTGCTCATGATGGTGTTCATCAAGTGATCTCCCCTGCTCCTTTTCACAGTTCAAGAACCTCTCTTATACTTCCTGTCCTCTGCCCAGCTGAGAAGGGGAGTGATAGAGTGGCTTTGGTGGGTGCCTGGCATCCAGCTTCAATGTAGGGAAACCACTACTGTAGCAACCCACAGGAAGAGGGCCGTGGTGTTTTGCTTGTGCGAGTGAGGCAGTTGCAGGTTTTGCATGTCTTTTTAGCGGCCGCTTTGGGATTTTACTTAACTTTGGGTCACGGGGTAATGATTGAGACAAAATACACCTGGGTATTTCCTGCTCAATTTCTAAAGAGATGGAATGTAAGATTGTGAAGAAGGAGGCCTTCCAGGTGGGAAGAAGTGACAGAGTAGCAGTCTCAGGTAAAGAAAGCGAGGTACCGCAAGAAACCAGCACGCCAAGGAATTGCTGTCCTGGGCTCACAAGTCAGATTCACTGTGATCCTGCAGGCTTTTCCCTGTGCCCGCTCCTGCTCGGCCATCAGCAGCCAAAGCTGGAGGTGTGAGTGCAGCAAAGCTGTTGTCCAAGAAACTCAGCACAGCTCTCTGAGGCTGCAGTGTCTGGGGAGGATATTGCCAGCAGCAGTTGCCAGAGGGATCCTTGAAGGCATCTCTGGACGCTGTAGGATTTGCGGGAGTTTCTTACACTTTTGGCTCAGCTGGTAAAGATTGTCCCAAGACAGTGCTATTCCCTTTGAAGTGGTGAAGAGGAACCACTGAGCTGCTCGCCCATGTCCCTCTCCTCTCCACAGTCAGCTCCAGCTCCAGCTTTGAGCTGTCTCTCATGGGCTAACTTAGCAGCCTCGTAAATTTCCACCTCTGGGAGGGCAGCCCAAGGCTCTTTTCAGAAGACAGCTTTGCCTCAACCCTTGAGTCAAGCCCCACAAGTCCTTCTCACATAGACAGCCGCAGCTGCAGCCCTGCAGATGCCCATGTGTACTGAGCGCTGTGGGACACACGCAGGGTCATGCCCTGCAGTGCCACTTCTGAAATGCCTCGGCTGCTTCCGAGGGAGCTGACACGGCGACGTGCCACTGCAGCAGGAAAGTACCCCTGGATTCAACGGCGTGCAGCAAAAACCGCCCCTGGGTTTCTCTTTGTCCTGACCTTGTGTGTTGCTCTGTCCAGCTGCCAGGCCCTTGGTTTCTGGCTAGATCTCTGTTCTTTCCCACTCCCTATCAGGCTTGCTGCCCATCCAGAGCGTCTTCAGCAGTCTCCATCCTGCCCCCAGCCCTGATTTTCTTGCTCCCTCCTGCCCATTCTGCCTCTCGTCCTCTTTCCCTGCTGCCTCTTCCGGCACTTCTGGTTCCGTCCCTCGCCCCGCTTTTGCTCTCGCTGTCTCCCTGGTCTGCGTCCTGCCCCTGTCTCTTCTGTCTTCACTTGTCGGCTCCGCTCCCTGCGCCACGCTCAGCCCAGACTGCCAGGCGAACTGCCCCGGCAGCCGTTCTCTGCAGGCGGGACACGGCGGGGAGCTCCGTTGCACCGGCACGACCTGCATGTCGGGCTTGGGACAGGCGCCTCGGCCCGCGGGCTGGAGCAGGGGCAGCTGCGACCCCGCGGGAGCAGCCGGAGCAGCGGCCCGTGAAGCGCGGCCGGCACAGCCCCACAGCGCCGTGCCCGCCCCTCACGGCCCCGTGCGAAATGGCGGCAGCGCGGGCAGCGCCGCCTCCGTGCCGTGCCACATGCGGCAAGCGGCTTCAGGAGCAGCGCCGGCGGTCTGGGGACACTGGTCCCAGAGCTGGTGAGGAGCCGGCGAGCAGCACAATGCCGCGCAGTGGATTAAGGGAGAGACTAGGTGTGCAGCGAGTCAGGGAACAAAGAGAGGTAGTGTTCATTGCTGCCTCCCTTCGCGGAGGAATGGAGGGCGCGAGACCCAGACCCAACGCCGAGGCAACTGGGCAGTGTGCCTGGGTTGTGGGCAGGCGATGTCACCAAGAGACCCTCCTCCAGCCTAGTACGGCCCTCTGCTCATCCTGCGCTTCAGCCTTCAAGGTGGGCAACGATCTGTGCTTGATTCCAAAACATGGCATTGGCTGACTTTATGCAGCTGATCAACTGGAGACTGCTTCTGAGCCTTGGAGACGCCCCAGAGTTGTCAATGGAAAGTTGTCAATGCCTGTCTGCTTGCAGCTATAAACACCTGGGGTTTATTGGTGCTTCCTGGGCAATTATTACCAATGATATTCTGTAAGGCCTTCCAAGAGATTCTAAGCCTTGGGGGCCGTGCACGCGTAAGTCATGAATATTTCCTTCCCAGAAGAGCTGCTCAGCTGAAGAGCCGCCCGTGTTAACTCCTAGCTGTGGGAACCTACACCTTTGTGTGTGTCCCATGGCAGTACCTCGTGGTGTCTGAGGACAAGCAAGAGGGAGCTCAGGGCCTCTGGAGGACTGCTGGAGGGAGCCGGGGCACACGGAGTATTTTCTTCTGCCCCTTGCAGTGAACCACCGGGGCAGACACAGGAAAATCCTACAGGTGAATGAATACCTTGGCTCTGAGGCCGGTGTTCCCAGCAGAACTGGGGGGGTTTGGCCGTGGGTCGCTCTACAGGACATCAGGCCTGGTGGTGGCACACGGACTACGCCTGCCTCAAAGGGGAAAAGGATCTTTGCTCAGGAGTTAGTGGAGCTTCTTGAGAGAGCTTTAATCGGGGTTGGAAGTGGAAGGGGAATAAACCAGGCTCATTTGGGAGAAGCCATGCTAGAGAGATAGTAGAGGAGGGAAGAAGTGTTGTCTTCAAAGGTCATGAAACTGTAGCACAACTACTGGAAAAAGCAGGTTTCTTGCCAGAATGCTGTCAAGACAGAAATAGTACCAAAGAAAGGCACGTGCACTTGGCTTTTCTTATGCAGCCTTCGTACAGGGCTTTTGAAAGGGATTTCTGGGGAGCATGACCAGAGTGCCTCTGCATTCCTATTCACAGTGCTGCCTCCCAAAATACATCCACCCTTCTCTATCATGCGCCTTCCAGGCCTGTGCAGAGTGAGGAAATTCAACAGGGGGAAGGTCCAAGAATTCACAGGTAACAGGAGTACACTGGGGAGCACTGGCAAGAGGGCCAGGGCCCAGTGATGATGTGAGGTCACAGACTCCACTTTTATGAGGTCAAAGAGCCCCATTTGCTGTGAGGTTCCAAAGCCCCACTGTGCTCTTCAGTGCTCACTCTGGGCAACAGTGCAGCAGTTGCAGCAGCAGCAGCAGCAGCAGCAGCAGCAGCAGCAGAATGTTGCGAGCAGGGGGGATCATGGTCCTCACCCACTACCTCCTGCTCCTCTTTCTCTTGGCCTTGCAAGCCCAGAATGCCCACAGTGCTCCAATACATGGCCGGGGAGCAGGTAGGCACAGAGGGACCAGGGACCAGCAGCCAGCCCCAGGTGGCAGCAGTGGGGCCAGGGCTAGGGCTGGCTGAGCCAGGAAGCCACCATGGTGCGGGCAGTGGAGCAGACACGCCAGGGGAGGTGTGAGGAGCTACAGCTGCTTCAGGGTGCGGCGTGGAGAGGGGGTCCTAAGGAGCAGGGAGATGGGGAGTGGCAGTTCAGGGCCAGAACCTCGGCACTGAGTTGTTGGTTATCCATCACTCGGCACTGGTTATCCAACCTCCTGGCCAGGCCCCAGGGCTGACCTGCCTGCAGGTCGTGTGGGCATGCCATGGCTTTTTATTCCTGTGAGAGCTGCCAGCTCAGTGTCCCAAGGGCAGCCAGACCCCCCTGCAGCTGTGTGAATACAAACCTGCCAGTGCGTGCCCTGTCAGTACCTTCCACATCCAGGTCTTGAGGTGTGACCATGGGAGCAGTGCATGTGATGGGAACTTCTTGTGGGTGTTTGCTTGTAGTTGTGGAGAGAGAGAGAGCTCTTTCAGCTCCTGAGTTAGAGCCAGATTCCGTGCTGATTCCGAGCTGGTATCTCAAGCGTGAGTAGTCAGTCTCTAATGCCTTCACAAGAATGAGCACTCCTTTTCCCTGTGTTATGCACGGGAAATGCACCTTCATAGGTTAACATCCTTTTATAAATCTAACATAGGGAAGGATTACGCCAAGTTCCTTGAAGAATTGCCTGAAGGATTCCCTGAAGCTCCACAGGATTACCTGACAGCCTTGGATGAAGCCCCCTCTGGTTCGTATATCCCACTCTGTTGACCTGGGAAGCTGAACTTTTGGTTCCTGTAGGGATGTGCTGCATCTGACGCAGCCAGAAGGGCTCAGTCAGAGCCTTGCTGCAGGGACGCTCCATTTCACACCTCCTGGGCTGAGCCACAGAGATGGTCCAGCACAGCTCCTGCTCCCAGTTGTGCCTCCTGATGACTGCCAGGGACAGCTGCTGCTGCTGCTCCACTTGTACCATTACTGGCCAGAGCTGCTGTGTGCAGACACTGGCATCCAGATGTTGGGAACAGGCCTGTGCTGAAACTGTGTTTGCCTCGCACTCAGCACAGCACTGAGGCAGAAATGATATCCCATGAAATCTTGGCTGCCCCTGCCAGACCTCAGCGCCAGGGGTGGGTTGGACCTGGACCCCAAGCAGGAGCGTGAACCTGAAGGGGTTCCATATACGGGTCATTTTGTTGATTCAGTCTTGGTGGCTTGGGTCTGCATTTCTTGTTGCAGTGCAGAAGATTTGGCTGTGGTTTCCTCTTGTCTTTGGGGACAGAAGGCTCCTCACTGCCACTTGTCAAAGTGTCCAGGCCATGTTACTGTGCTCCCGGTGAAGGACAGTGACTTCTTTTTAAAGTGTCCCGTGTTTTTTCTAAAGTGATGGATCCTGCGACTGTGCCAGAGACCCTTCCTATAGGAGAAAGTGACAGCGTGCCAGACTCACATGAAGAAACAGAAGAAATAGAGGACACCAGCACTCCTGATCAGCCTGAGGAACATTCAGGTGAGCGCTTCGGAGATGCTGGCTTGGGGAAAGAGGAGCATTTCTGCTGTATCCCTGCAGTGCTCTCCATGGATGACTTGCAGGTGCCCGGCACACAGCCGTGGCCTGCAGCCCGGAGGAACAGACGGGGGATCAGTGCTGGTGCAACTGCTCTCTGGACCACACTGGGCTCTTCTTCATGAGAACTTTATGGGATCCCTCTTGTTCCCTTGTGCTGAGACACCAGAGCCAGAGGAACTGATCTCTGAAGACAGTAATCCTTGGGCACCTGAAGCACACTGTGAGGTTATCCCTGGTGCAGAGCTCTTGCGTTGTCTTTTCTCCTGCCAGGGTCAGCTGCTGGGCAGAAAGTCAAAACTGCTGGAAACTGGGACGCGAGCAAGAGCTACATCCTAGGGACAGTAGCAGCCTCAGTTTTGCTTCTGCTTGTGGTAGTGTCTGGGTGTATAGTCATGTATCGGCTGCTGAAGAGAGACAAGTGAGTTGGCTTTTCCCTTGAGTTATTTATTGCTGCCATTGGCAGTGAAGTGTTTGCACAGCGCTGGAGTGCCAGGACGACTCCTGGCAGTGCTCTGGGGAAACCTCTGCAGTGCAATCCTTTAACTGTGCTCTAAAATCATATCTATGAGGGGTCTTCTCAGAAATCAGTTTCTACAGGACAGCCCAGGGAGATAAAGAAGCACCAGGACAAGTCTGCACTGACTCTTCCTGGGAAAGCAAAGATCACCCTAGAGGTACAGGTGAAGCAGAGTCAGGAGAAGGGCCAGGAAGGGGTGAGAGATCCCAAGCCAAGAAGTTCAGGGACAGCTGCCACCTGTTTCCTGAGGTCTTTGCGGCAGAGCTCGCCCAGCTGCACAAGAACATGGGCGCAGACTCCTCACCTCTGCCCACCTGTCCCTTCTGTGCTCTGGCTGATGGTGCCTCTACAAGGGACCACTGGATTTCCCTGGACTCACCTCAGCCCACGCCGTCCTGGTGTTCCTGCTACCAGTACCAGCAGGAATACTTTATATTAGAGGATGATGGTTATTTTAGTGATAGCATTTAAATAAATACATTTTTAAAAGCAGAAAGTTCTTGCCTGTTGCAGCTGTTTCTGTTGGGGTAGAATGCACAGAGCTGGGAACAGGGCTGGAGCTGTGAGAGGAGCTGAGAGAGACGTGCGCTGCAGTGCAGGACCTGTTGGTGCCAGCCTCAGCCTTCTTTCCCTGAGGCGGCCATCAACAAGGCTTTCCTGCACCAGAATGGGGAGATGATGGTGAGATGTGCAAAGGCTTGCCCATGAGCTCATCTGCGATGCTGTCTGAAGGACTGTGCCCCATGGAAGAGTGACCCACACTGCAGCAATTCATGCAGAACATTTGCCCATGGGATGGACTCACGTTGGAGAAGAACACAGGGGACTGTCTCCTGTGGGAGGAACCCCGGGGAGGCGCAGAGGAAAGACGCTTTTCCCTGAGCAGCTGCAGGGAACAACAGTGTGATGAACTGACTGTAATCCCTATGTGCCGTCTCCCTGCACTACTGGGAGGGGCGGAGATAGAGCTAGGGAAGGGAAGGGGAGGAAAGGTGTATTTTAAGATTTATTTTACTCCTCATTATCCTGCTGTGATTTCCTAATTTTACTAATGAAATTTTACTAATAAAATTCAATTAATATCCCCGAGTCAAGTCTGTATTGCTCATGATGGTGTTCATCAAGTGATCTCCCCTGCTCCTTTTCACAGTTCAAGAACCTCTCTTATACTTCCTGTCCTCTGCCCAGCTGAGAAGGGGAGTGATAGAGTGGCTTTGGTGGGTGCCTGGCATCCAGCTTCAATGTAGGGAAACCACTACTGTAGCAACCCACAGGAAGAGGGCCGTGGTGTTTTGCTTGTGCGAGTGAGGCAGTTGCAGGTTTTGCATGTCTTTTTAGCGGCCGCTTTGGGATTTTACTTAACTTTGGGTCACGGGGTAATGATTGAGACAAAATACACCTGGGTATTTCCTGCTCAATTTCTAAAGAGATGGAATGTAAGATTGTGAAGAAGGAGGCCTTCCAGGTGGGAAGAAGTGACAGAGTAGCAGTCTCAGGTAAAGAAAGCGAGGTACCGCAAGAAACCAGCACGCCAAGGAATTGCTGTCCTGGGCTCACAAGTCAGATTCACTGTGATCCTGCAGGCTTTTCCCTGTGCCCGCTCCTGCTCGGCCATCAGCAGCCAAAGCTGGAGGTGTGAGTGCAGCAAAGCTGTTGTCCAAGAAACTCAGCACAGCTCTCTGAGGCTGCAGTGTCTGGGGAGGATATTGCCAGCAGCAGTTGCCAGAGGGATCCCTGAAGGCATCTCTGGACGCTGTAGGATTTGCGGGAGTTTCTTACACTTTTGGCTCAGCTGGTAAAGATTGTCCCAAGACAGTGCTATTCCCTTTGAAGTGGTGAAGAGGAACCACTGAGCTGCTCGCCCATGTCCCTCTCCTCTCCACAGTCAGCTCCAGCTCCAGCTTTGAGCTGTCTCTCATGGGCTAACTTAGCAGCCTCGTAAATTTCCACCTCTGGGAGGGCAGCCCAAGGCTCTTTTCAGAAGACAGCTTTGCCTCAACCCTTGAGTCAAGCCCCACAAGTCCTTCTCACATAGACAGCCGCAGCTGCAGCCCTGCAGATGCCCATGTGTACTGAGCGCTGTGGGACACACGCAGGGTCATGCCCTGCAGTGCCACTTCTGAAATGCCTCGGCTGCTTCCGAGGGAGCTGACACGGCGACGTGCCACTGCAGCAGGAAAGTACCCCTGGATTCAACGGCGTGCAGCAAAAACCGCCCCTGGGTTTCTCTTTGTCCTGACCTTGTGTGTTGCTCTGTCCAGCTGCCAGGCCCTTGGTTTCTGGCTAGATCTCTGTTCTTTCCCACTCCCTATCAGGCTTGCTGCCCATCCAGAGCGTCTTCAGCAGTCTCCATCCTGCCCCCAGCCCTGATTTTCTTGCTCCCTCCTGCCCATTCTGCCTCTCGTCCTCTTTCCCTGCTGCCTCTTCCGGCACTTCTGGTTCCGTCCCTCGCCCCGCTTTTGCTCTCGCTGTCTCCCTGGTCTGCGTCCTGCCCCTGTCTCTTCTGTCTTCACTTGTCGGCTCCGCTCCCTGCGCCACGCTCAGCCCAGACTGCCAGGCGAACTGCCCCGGCAGCCGTTCTCTGCAGGCGGGACACGGCGGGGAGCTCCGTTGCACCGGCACGACCTGCATGTCGGGCTTGGGACAGGCGCCTCGGCCCGCGGGCTGGAGCAGGGGCAGCTGCGACCCCGCGGGAGCAGCCGGAGCAGCGGCCCGTGAAGCGCGGCCGGCACAGCCCCACAGCGCCGTGCCCGCCCCTCACGGCCCCGTGCGAAATGGCGGCAGCGCGGGCAGCGCCGCCTCCGTGCCGTGCCACATGCGGCAAGCGGCTTCAGGAGCAGCGCCGGCGGTCTGGGGACACTGGTCCCAGAGCTGGTGAGGAGCCGGCGAGCAGCACAATGCCGCGCAGTGGATTAAGGGAGAGACTAGGTGTGCAGCGAGTCAGGGAACAAAGAGAGGTAGTGTTCATTGCTGCCTCCCTTCGCGGAGGAATGGAGGGCGCGAGACCCAGACCCAACGCCGAGGCAACTGGGCAGTGTGCCTGGGTTGTGGGCAAGCGATGTCACCAAGAGACCCTCCTCCAGCCTAGTACGGCCCTCTGCTCATCCTGCGCTTCAGCCTTCAAGGTGGGCAACGATCTGTGCTTGATTCCAAAAGATGGCATTGGCTGACTTTATGCAGCTGATCAACTGGAGACTGCTTCTGAGCCTTGGAGACGCCCCAGAGTTGTCAATGGAAAGTTGTCAATGCCTGTCTGCTTGCAGCTATAAACACCTGGGGTTTATTGGTGCTTCCTGGGCAATTATTACCAAAGATGTTCTGTAAGGCCTTCCAAGAGATTCTAAGCCTTGGGGGCCGTGCACGCGTAAGTCATGAATATTTCCTTCCCAGAAGAGCTGCTCAGCTGAAGAGCCGCCCGTGTTAACTCCTAGCTGTGGGAACCTACACCTTTGTGTGTGTCCCATGGCAGTACCTCGTGGTGTCTGAGGACAAGCAAGAGGGAGCTCAGGGCCTCTGGAGGACTGCTGGAGGGAGCCGGGGCACACGGAGTATTTTCTTCTGCCCCTTGCAGTGAACCACCGGGGCAGACACAGGAAAATCCTACAGGTGAATGAATACCTTGGCTCCGAGGCCGGTGTTCCCAGCAGAACTGGGGGGGTTTGGCCGTGGGTCGCTCTACAGGACACCAGGCCTGGTGGTGGCACACGGACTACGCCTGCCTCAAAGGGGAAAAGGATCTTTGCTCAGGAGTTAGTGGAGCTTCTTGAGAGAGCTTTAATCGGGGTTGGAAGTGGAAGGGGAATAAACCAGGCTCATCTGGGAGAAGCCATGCTAGAGAGGTAGTAGAGGAGGGAAGAAGTGTTGTCTTCAAAGGTCATGAAACTGTAGCACAACTACTGGAAAAAGCAGGTTTCTTGCCAGAATGCTGTCAAGACAGAAATAGTACCAAAGAAAGGCACGTGCACTTGGCTTTTCTTATGCAGCCTTCGTACAGGGCTTTTGAAAGGGATTTCTGGGGAGCACGACCAGAGTGCCTCTGCATTCCTATTCACAGTGCTGCCTCCCAAAATACATCCACCCTTCTCTATCATGCGCCTTCCAGGCCTGTGCAGAGTGAGGAAATTCAACAGGGGGAAGGTCCAAGAATTCACAGGTAACAGGAGTACACTGGGGAGCACTGGCAAGAGGGCCAGGGCCCAGTGATGATGTGAGGTCACAGACTCCACTTTTATGAGGTCAAAGAGCCCCATTTGCTGTGAGGTTCCAAAGCCCCACTGTGCTCTTCAGTGCTCACTCTGGGCAACAGTGCAGCAGTTGCAGCAGCAGCAGCAGCAGCAGCAGCAGCAGCAGCAGAATGTTGCGAGCAGGGGGGATCATGGTCCTCACCCACTACCTCCTGCTCCTCTTTCTCTTGGCCTTGCAAGCCCAGAATGCCCACAGTGCTCCAATACATGGCCGGGGAGCAGGTAGGCACAGAGGGACCAGGGACCAGCAGCCAGCCCCAGGTGGCAGCAGTGGGGCCAGGGCTAGGGCTGGCTGAGCCAGGAAGCCACCATGGTGCGGGCAGTGGAGCAGACACGCCAGGGGAGGTGTGAGGAGCTGCAGCTGCTTCAGGGTGCGGCGTGGAGAGGGGGTCCTAAGGAGCAGGGAGATGGGGAGTGGCAGTTCAGGGCCAGAACCTCGGCACTGAGTTGTTGGTTATCCATCACTCGGCACTGGTTATCCAACCTCCTGGCCAGGCCCCAGGGCTGACCTGCCTCCAGGTCGTGTGGGCATGCCATGGCTTTTTATTCCTGTGAGAGCTGCCAGCTCAGTGTTCCAAGGGCAGCCAGACCCCCCTGCAGCTGTGTGAATACAAACCTGCCAGTGCGTGCCCTGTCAGTACCTTCCACATCCAGGTCTTGAGGTGTGACCATGGGAGCAGTGCATGTGATGGGAACTTCTTGTGGGTGTTTGATTGTAGTTCTGGACAGAGACGGTCCTCCTCCAGCTCCTCAAAGGGATTCCATGCTGATTCCGAGCTGGTATCTCAAGCGTGAGTAGTTAGTGTGTATTTGGATTCATCGAATTAGCACTTCTTTTTCTTGTAGTATTCATGGGAAATGTACCTTCATATGACAATGTCTTTTTATAAATCTAAAATAGGTAAGGATTCCCAGAAGATACCTGTAGTTCCAAAGGGTCTCCTAAGAGCATTGGTGAAAACTGCATCTGGTTCGTATATCCCACTCTGTTGACCTGGGAAGCTGAACTTTTGGTTCCTGTAGGGATGTGCTGCATCTGACGCAGCCAGAAGGGCTCAGTCAGAGCCTTGCTGCAGGGACGCTCCATTTCACACCTCCTGGGCTGAGCCACAGAGATGGTCCAGCACAGCTCCTGCTCCCAGTTGTGCCTCCTGATGACTGCCAGGGACAGCTGCTGCTGCTGCTCCACTTGTACCATTACTGGCCAGAGCTGCTGTGTGCAGACACTGGCATCCAGATGTTGGGAACAGGCCTGTGCTGAAACTGTGTTTGCCTCGCACTCAGCACAGCACTGAGGCAGAAATGATATCCCATGAAATCTTGGCTGCCCCTGCCAGACCTCAGCGCCAGGGGTGGGTTGGACCTGGACCCCAAGCAGGAGCGTGAACCTGAAGGGGTTCCATATACGGGTCATTTTGTTGATTCAGTCTTGGTGGCTTGGGTCTGCATTTCTTGTTGCAGTGCAGAAGATTTGGCTGTGGTTTCCTCTTGTCTTTGGGGACAGAAGGCTCCTCACTGCCACTTGTCAAAGTGTCCAGGCCATGTTACTGTGCTCCTGGTAAGGAACAGTGACTTCTTTTTAAAATGTCCCATGTTCTTTCTTAAGAGACAGATCATAAGATTGTGCAGAAGGAGATCTTTCCCATGGGAGAAGGTGACAGCGTGCCAGGCTCAGATGAAAAACAAGAGGCAATGCAAGACACCAGATCACTTGCTCAGCCTAAGGGATATTCCGGAAGTGAGTGCTTCGGAGATGTTTGCTTAGAGAAATAGGAGCATTTCTGCTGTATCCCTGCTGTGCTCTCCATGGATGACTTGCAGGTGCCTGCAGCCTGGAGGAGCCGATGGGAACAGTGCTGGTGTAACTGCTCTCTGACACACACTGGGCTCTTCTCCATGAGAACTTTATGGGATCCCTCTTGTTCCCTTGTGCTGAGACACCAAAGCCAGAGGAACTGATCTCTGAAGACAATAATCCTTGGGCACCTGAAGCACACTGTGAGGTTATCCCTGGTGCAGAGCACAAACATTGTCTCTTGTGTTGTCTTTTCTTCTACCAGGATCAGCTGCTGGGCAAAAAGCCCAAACTGCTGAACAGTGGAAGCTCAGCAAGAACTACATCCTAGTGTCTATAGCAGTCTCGGCTGTGCTGCTGCTTGCAGGAGTGGTTGGGTATATAGTCATGTATCAGCTGCTGAAGAGAGACACGTGAGTTGGTTTTTCCCTTGAGTTATTTATTGCTGCCATTGGCAATGAAGTGTTTGCACAATGCTGGAGTGCCAGGACAACTCCTGGCAGTGCTCTGTGGAAGCCTCCGCCATGCAATCCTTTAACTGTGCTTTTATCTCATATCTGAGGAGTCTTCTTGGAAATCTGTTTCTACAGGAGGACCCAGGGAGACAAAGAAGTATCAGCAGAATCCAGTACTTACTCTTTTTTGGACAGCAAATATTAGAGTGAAAACAAAGGCAAAGCAGAATGAGAAGACTGCCCAGGAGGGATCGGGAGAGCCCAAGGCAAGAAATTCAGCAACAGCTTCCACCTGTCACCAGAGATCTTTGTGGCAGAGCTCACCCAGCTGTACAAGACCATGTGCGCAGACCCCTCGCCTCTGCTTACCTGTCTCAGCTGCCATTTGTCTGACAGTGCCTTTTCACAGGTGTTCTAGGTGACCTAGATGTTTTTCATATATATATTTATATATAGCATTATATTTCCTGTATGTCAATCTATGCAGTCTGTGTTACTGTTTTTTTAAGACCCGACAACCTGCATAACAGAACTTGTGTGTTTTGCCTTGGGTTCACGGAGGGGTAATGTGCTGAGTTCTGTGGAAAAGAGGGAATGGACACATGCAGGTGCTCTTTTGTTTCTCTCTGGGCTCTGGATGGGATTGCCAGTCACAGGTCTCCAAGAAGTTGCACTTCGTAATTAGAAAATCAAAATCCTCTGGTACCATTTAGATTGCCTTGATCATCTCAAATCTTCATTTCATCAATGTGCAAAAAGACTGAAAATGTTTACATCTTTGCTGTACCAGCAGAGCTAAAAAGGAACTTCATGGGACCACCAGGGCTGACTGCCCTTTTCTGGGAATGCTCTGATCCCTGATTCAAAAATCCCTTCGTTGTTCCAAGAGTTTCATAGTATTGGAGGTTTCTTCCTGGAGATAGTGTTCTTGCAAATCTCTGACTGCTGACAGTGGAAGGAGGATGAATGAATTCAGTCCTTTCTGAGCACTGGTTTATCTGTAAATACACCTAGAACAGAGAAGCTCTTCTCCAGTTTGATTCACAAGAGCCTTCTGCCATTCCTTTTGATATCGGCACTCACAAAGGCAGTGGTCATTTGCTTCATTATATCACTTCCTTCTCTAATTTACATCTACTTTCCTTTTTACATTGAATTCATTTTCCTTACAGAAATCCAGCTGTTCTTCTAGTTTTATTTCAGAATTTCTGAAGGCCTCCAGAGAGAGAAAGGGAACCTTAAAGTTTGTGAAGCACAGGGGGATGGATGACCATTGCCTTGGTCCTGCTGGCCACACTACTGCTAGTCCAGGCCAGGTACCACTGCCCTTCTTGGCCACCTGGGCACACATTGGCTCATGTTCAGCTGCTGTTGACCAGCACCCCCAGGTCCTTTTCTGCTGGGCATCTTTCCAATTACTCCATGTCCAGCCTGTGGTGTTGCCTGGGGTTGTTACCCAAGGAGCTGGAACTTCACCTTTTTGAACCTCTTGCCACTGGTCGTGGCCCATTGATCCAGCCTGTCCGGATCCCTCTGCAGAGCCTTCCTGCCCTGCAGCAGATCAACACTCCCACCCAACTTGGTGTCACTCACGAACTGAGGGTGCACTCGATCCCCTTGTCCACATCATCAATAAAGGTATTAAACAAAACTGGATGCCTGGTACACTGACTTTTGACATTGATGTAATGAGTTTCTTTACAGACCCAAAGACATTAAACAAGGAGGGTCCTTTTGAGAGGGCAGAAAGCCACCAGGCCTCTGGCCTGATATATGCAGGCATTTTCTTTCTCAGTAATACTGCTGCAGGGCATCTCCATGCCTAAAAGGTCAGAACAAAATAGCAGAATAATAAAATGCTAAACAAACAAACATCCTGCTGTAGGTAGGGTATTCTTTTAGTTCTTCCTTGCCCATGAGAAGGGTTGACTAATTTATTTTCTCTGTTCTGTTGAAACACGGATTTTAAAAGAAATACTAAGATTTTAGTTAAAGGTTAGCTTTGTTGAAATTAGTTAAAATAGATAGATAAGTAAGGCCGGCTGGAATAAATTAGAAGTTAATAATTAGTTAAGAAGAGCTGGACCTGAAATGAGCTTTTAAGATGTAAGTATCTGATTGCTTGTCACTTTTATATTTGTTTAGTTGTGTTTATAATGAGAAACAGAAACACTGATAAATAGATCTAAAGAAATGTAGACAATTACTAATTTCCCCCATTTGGAACCTATTCAGAAGTGATGAAGAGAGGAACTGGAAGTTCACCAAAAGTAATCTCTATTGTCAAAACCCAGAAAGGTAGAAAGGTCAGAGTGAGGGAGAGTAGTTTTACTTTCTCTTCCAGGACCCCTCCCCAAATAAGGAGACCACCAACCCAATTCAGAGAACGTACCACACATGCTTAATGACTTTTAAGCTAATTACCATACGAAGCAGAGAATGGGAGGTGTCAATGTTAAAAATATGCCTTTGTATTTTGAATATTCAGAACTTTTGTAGATAAATAGACTTTGTGTTGGCTTGTAACTTTGCAGTGCATATTACAGAGCTATCCCGTGCAGCTGCCCAGCACTGGAATAAACATACACTTTCTAACTCTAAACTGTTAGAGAGCCTTTGTCCATCTTAGTTGGGTGTTGATATTAGATCAATACCCACATTTTGGTAAATCACTGTCTTCCAGTTTATCTTATTTGTATCCTTCCAAAACTGCAAACAGTACTATAACAATTAGAATTAACATACTGCATAAGATATCTGCCTGTGTGGGAAGAAAAAGTAATAAAAAGCCTTTTTGTCTTTATTTATTTGGAATGATGTAAGTTTTACTCACAGTTAATTCAAAGCTCTGTAGTACTCATTGGCGTGGTGGAACTGTCAGAGACTGAAATATTATATTTTATGACAAACATTTTCTTAAAGGACTTTTAAAACTGTATTACAAAAGCTGAAGAGAAGACTCCCACACCCTGAATGGGGCCCTGACTGAGGCCTGACACTGCTCGCTGATGAAGATAAGATAAAGTAACAACTCAGGGTTGGGGACATTCACTGAGCACAGGCTTAACACCTCCAAGATGAGGATCACAGCCCCAGGGCTATCAGCTGCCAGGCTCGAACAGACCCTCGCACCAAGGGGTGGAGGGAGGAGAGGCTCTGGGTATCTTGGAAAAGCCTCTGGTCAGAGGTGCAGTGACTGCCCATTCTCCAACTGTGCAGAGCCCAGCCGAGGGGTCCTCACTGGGGGGGGAAAGCTTATCCACAACAGGAGGGGGTGACATGACCCATCACAGGGGCCCCCCTCAAAGGGGTCACCAGACCCTGCAACAGAGCACCAGAGATGATGCAGCAGACCCTCAGTGTTGCAAGGGACAGTGTCAAGCTAACCCCTGCAAGAGAGGCATGTGGGCATTCCCACCTGGCCCAAAGTGTATATTAATCCACGGAATTCTGCACTCTTTGGCGTGTGGCAGCGTGTGGTGTGGCAGCATGGCATGGCGTGCAGCAGCATGTGGCGGCGTGGCCACAGCGGCAACGGGGGACCCTCACCACCAGCAGAGCAGATGGAGGGGAGCAATGAGACATCGTTGGGACCCTCAGATGGGTGATGTGCTTCCACCTAACCCCTGTCACCTCTCCCTGTTCCCCCAACCCCCACGCACACTTCTTTTCTTTCTCTCTTTCTTTTCTATTCCCTTCTCTTTGCCTCTTTTACTATCAAATAAAATACATCCATTTTTTGGCAACAACATCTAACCTTGTTTGGTTTTAATCTCATTTCTGGGGATATTTTGAACCTTCCAGGTTCTTTCTGGTTTATGCTCAGAGACTTAGCTTGCTTTGCTTTCCTGGGTCTAAACCAGATTGCAGTAGGAACCATGCAGCTTATGGCGTAAACCATAATCATTAATCAAGGTGAAATACTAAGTGTCGGGAAAGTATTCATAAAGTAGTTAAATCTCTTTTTGTGGCAAATTCTTCTACTAGTCACATAAGAGCAACTATATTTGTGTTAAAAAATGCCAAATGTTCCCAGCATTGCTGCAGTCCCTGTCATTTTTACATTAGTAGAAGGCATATCAGTTTCAAACTGTATCAAGTTTCTTTTTAGTTTTAGATAAATGCTTAGGCTAACAGGTGACAACAGCTGATTGCAGAGATGGTATAGATTCTTATCATACTGCTGTTGATCCTTCTCAAGTGCTGTGACTGTTTTTTGCAGGATGATGTGAAATACAAAGACTTTTCCTGTGTGTACTTTCAGGCTTATTAGTATCCCCTTTTCAAACGCAGGCTGGACTAGCTGACCTTTAAAAGTCCCTTCCAACCCCAAACTTTCTGTGATTCTATGGCTTCGTGTCACTACAGTGGCAGCTCTTTACTTCAGTGCCTTCTGTTCTTTTTCAGTGACAAATACATTCACTGTCATTTCTGCAGCAGAGAACTAATTAGGCAGCAGTGGCACTCTCCCTCATTGTCCTGAAGAGAGAACTATTGAGGATTATATGTAGAATTCTGTTAGAGAGAAAGAACTTTAAGCCTGTGAATCTGGCTGTTGACCCTTGCTTTGAGATACTCTGTATGCTGTGACAGGGCGTCCCAACAATTCCATTCTACATTTTTAATACATAGTTTAGAAGTCACATATTCTTTCCATTGCAATGCCTGCATATGATGGAAGAAATTATTACCACATACCTAAAATTATTTTCCAAGCTTTTCTGCAAACTTGTCCCATTTAGTTAGTTTTGGGGGAAATGACAGAACCACTGATTCAGTCTTTTTCTGGATTTCACAAAATAAATAGAAAAAAAAACCCAAAACCCCAGGACAAATTAATGGGTCTTACTTTTAAGAATGAATTTTTAATACTCTTTACTGAGTAGTTTTCATGAAGAGTATCACAGCTATTTTTAACAGTACAAAGTACTTTCCTTCAAGACAGTGCTAAAGTTCCTTATTTCCGTACAAAAATAGTGAATTTGATGCAGTTTTTAAAAATAGCTCACAGATTTTCTGGAAATGAGAATTAATTTCCTGAAAATTAATTAATTTCCTTTTTCACCTATGGACCAAACACTGAGACTGTCATTCTGGTATTCTTATGGGAGTTGATTCTGAACTAAGAGGCTCGGACATGCATTGAAATACATCTGGCTTTTTTGCCTTTTAAATCCTAAGAATTCAGTTGTTCCAAGAGAAACACCACAGAAAAACATCTAGACCATCCAGTGTCTCTCCCAGCCTCCAACTCATATTTTTGCTTTAGGTTTCAGCTTCAATTTTTATTATTTCCTGTTAGCCCAGCAGACTGTTGCATGACCCAGAAGCTCACAAACTCTTTTCAAGGGCAGTACACTCTTCAAAGTGTATGAAAATGATGATAATCAAAAGAGTGGGACCTAGAATTCATAAAAGGGATATCCAGGTAGAACATTTCTAAATATATTTTTCAATTATCAGACTTAAGTAAATCATATTTTCAGGTGATAGATTTTCCAGCTTCTTTTCACTTCCCATGATTTAGTGATGTAATAGAAAAAAGAGTCTTTGATTCTTCATAATAAAATGAAAGAAGCAGCAGTGAGAGTTTACACATTCAGGTTTTGCAGACAAATGGAAGAAGCCACTGTGAGGGTAGGAAGTGATGGACAATCCTGAGACACAGGGAAGATCACTGTTTACCTAAAGCAACATCAGAAAGGGAGTGAGTAAATACAGAAAAATGTCTTAAAAGTTTTGTTTTACGGCGATGCTTTTATCACTGTGCAGAGTTTTCCACTCTCATCCGGTCCAAGCAGTGCCACTTAGTTTTATCCCCCTGTGTTTCTTACCTCATAGTTAAGTAGTAACTGCACTGGAGTAAGATCAATCTTCGTGGTTTTTGTTTGAACAGTACATTGCTCAAATTGCACCCACGCCTCTGGCTGACAACAGTAGGTGCTGCAGAAATAAAAAAAAATAAAATCTGAGTACAGAGAATTTGATAAAGAAACCATGATTCACCTACATAAAGAGATGATAGATGAGCTGGGCTTTAAAAATGTGCAGACAGAAAAGAGACAGACACACAAAAAAGGACAAGGAGGAGAAATTATTAGTGTTAGTAAATGCAAAGATATCGTGACTGCTTCAGAATGTCTGAAAAACAAATTTTTGGGGGCCAGGAAAATATATTTCATGTCCAGTCACTGTAGATAATATATCTATCTGCTACAGATGGTAGACTAATCCACCACAGCCATTCCAAAGACCTTATATAAATGACTGATACTGAAGAAATAGAGATGTGATGAGCAGTCAGAGAAGGGAAAGAAGACTAGAAAGCCTGGAAAACCCATGGAAGGTGCAACTTTGAGAAGTACAGGTAATAAAAGAAAGTGAAAAAACCTCAGAACTGGAAAACAACCAGGATATGGAGCATATGAGGTGTGCCTCTCTTCATTCAGGTCAAGCCTCTTGCAAGCAGGGTTGGAAGTAAGGAAGAGGAGAATGACAGTTACCAACTGGAAGAGGTGTCCCTGTGCAGATCAATAAAAATGCATTTGGTTCTTGAATCGAAGTAAGTAGAGTAAATAATCAAACAGCAGACTTTGCCCCTGTCATTGGTATTGATTGGTGTCTTTTTGACTGAAAATTATACTGCTAATTCCTTTTTATTTAATTATGAAACCAAGTTCTTCTAGCTTACCCTGGTCAGGGAGATTCCTCATTATGCTGTAGATTGAGTTATGCCAGTAGCTGAATTACAGGCTTGTAGCAGTTTGCTAAAGAGGGAAAATCACTGCACCAACCCCAAAGAAAGTAAGCAAAGGTGTTTCTTTTTCTATCCAGAGGTGAAGTGGTGAGCACAGTATTAGATGAATTGCAGGCCTCAGTTTCTGACAGTGAAATCAGCCATACAATCAGTTGTCCATACAATCAAATAAACCTAGAGCTTCAACATCAGCCTGACTAGAATATTTCAACTGAATAAGAAACAAATTTAATGAATTATTCTATCTATCTATCTATCTATCTATCTATCTATCTATCTATCTATCTATGTCTTTCATAATTTCTAAAGGAAAAGTAAGGCACTCATTTTGCAAAGGCTCACATGCTAAATTTCAGACATATGAGTACTACTGACTTAGATGATCCTTCTCACACACGTGGTACTTGAAGGGTCTGAATTTGTAGTCAGATTCTACAGCACACTGAACATATTAAAGGACTAATAACACTGACTTTATTACATTTATGGCAAAACTTCACTCTGATGTTCTAAACTTTGAAATAAACAGTCTGTACAGGAACATCTTATTATTCTGCAAACAGTGGAGCAACTTGCCAAGGGAACAGCACTGTGACCTTGGTGTGTGATTGACAGCAACAAACAGAACAGAATATTGCCAGTATCCAGATAAAGGCAGAGTATAAGCTGGGAGTATAAACTGAGCACTTTTTTACACAAGACTTTCAGTCTGTCTCAAAGAGCTAAAACAAACAAAAGAATTAAATATTGTAAACCAAATTCTTAGGAGCAGTGGTGTTGCAACATGCTAAAGTAGCACAAAATCTCCGAAATGCTCTCTGATGATCTCTCACTTTGTCTCTGTATAGGGACTTTGGGTCTCTAGGTACTCTCAACAACACCCTACTTAAGTATCCTTGAATAGTCGTGTGATGAAAACCTTGGGGACAAATACAGGGGGGGATTTTTTACTGATTCCTTGATCTACATGAGTGAGTTAGAGGATCCCAATCCTCTCTTGACTTGAGACAGCAGGAACATATTTCAGTGTATTCAGGCTACATCTATGCTCTATTTAAAAACTGTCTCCGACTCTTTATCAATGTGACTGGGAGTAAATTTCAGGATTTGGGTGGGTCCAGTGCTCTGGAACCTCAGAGGAGGTGAGGCTGCATTACTCCTTGTTATGGCTTGCTGCCAGCTGGGATGGACAGTGTGAGCTGTAACCATACAGTGCAGTCAAGGTGCAAACACTATCCCAGTGCTTCTCTTTGGGTTGTGCTGCATCTGCCGTCTAAGCAGCCATGTCTAAGCATGGCCTGCAGCTTGCTGAGGCCAGGATGTGTGTTTCACAGAGCCCTTGTAGTTACACTGTGTCAAACGGTGATCCAGGGAGAAATAAGAAGACTTCATTCAAAGATTTAGCAAATTGGATCTCTATTTTGGAAATACAGTATTTGTTTATCTTACAAGACATTGTCATTTAAGGCGTACCTTCTGTGAATTTACTCTGGGACTGTTTTACAGTATTTTATCCCAGGGTATAAATCCAGTGTGCTGATGCTGTTTTCCCAGAAAAGGGATATGTGTTGCTGGCATAATTTGATCCACTTCAAATGAACAAAGTACTCTTATTTTGGAATAAGGGTAGGAATAAAGCCTTCTTACAGTTTTTCAAGTACAGCTATTTTTTCTGAGTTCAATATCTAATTGGAGGCAACTTTGGATTGTAGGCTAGGTATTTCAGAGGGGTTAGGAAAATGATATGTGTTCTGAGGAGTGATGCTGTAATTGTTGTGCCCTAATTGTTGTGCCAACTTCTACCTGCACTCAGATAATATGAAGCTTGACAATGTCTGGGTGCGTTGCAAGCCCCTCACTGGGGCAACCTGACCTTTCTGGCCATTGCAGGGAATACTGTGACAACATTGATAGTCCAATAGCCAGTTATCTTCATTCCACTTTGATGTGCACAAAACAAAACCAAATTAGCAACATATAAATGCACAGAAATATCCAAGAAGCATTTTCACTAAGAATACAAGATCAGACTTCATGGATTTCACTGCATATTGTGCCATAACTATTGAAATTCTGTGGATGTGTTTCAAAATTCCAAGACCTTCCTTTCTCCTGGTGTATTCAACTCTGTGTGCTCAAATATGGGGTAAATCTATACATGCAGAAAGTGATTAGAATTAGGAGAGTATTCCTGGCATATAGCTGCCCCTCTGAGTGCAGGATCTCACGTGGTCCAGCTGAAGCACAGCTCTGTGTTCTCTCCCGCACCTGACTTCACAATTGTGATTTGCTTGGCAAATCACAAATCAGGCCAATGAATTTAATCTGGTGCACAGACTAGAGGGCAGGAAGGAAACTGTTGTGCTGGAATACTTAAAGACTGGAGATGCATGGAAGCTACTACTGAGGGAAAAGTAAGACCAGATCTAGCTCAGCATGTTAGGCTTGAGGGAGTCACTCAGGTGGCAGTAGACACCCATAGACAATAGGGACCGTGGAAACATCAGCATCAGGTTATTGAATGTTAGCCAGAATTTTCTGTGGCTGTTGGTTTTAATTGCCTGCCATGAATCTTGTTGGTTATTGTGTCAGCAATTTCCAATGCCTCTTTTTCACTTGGGGCCCTCAAACTATTTAACCCCTCAGGCATACCAAGACACCCCTAAAAATCTTTACAACAGTATGTCCTTTCAGTCATTTTTTTTCAGTTTATTTGTATCTTATTAGCTACTTGTGACTGGAACAAGTGATCAGAGAATAGTGGGGGGTCAAAATGTGTGTCTGTACACCAGCTGATTTATATCAACTCAGTTCCCGTGTTAAAAAGCAAGTTAGAAAACATAGTAACTTGGTAGAATTTTTGTTTGTTTGTTTTAGTGAGCCTAAAAGCAGTTCAAGTCTGTAAGCTGAAAAGAAGGATATTGATACTGGCTCAGCAGCAATTCTTTTCAATAAAAGACTGAAAAATGCTTGAATTCAAGTACATAATTCAAACATGTATTGATGATACTCAGAGTTACCTCTCTTGTTTTAGATGAACGTAGCAGAAGTCAGGAAACTGGGTTCTTTGGTTTCAATAATATATACTTTTACAAAATTTGAGTCTCTAAGTTTGGAAAAAACCCCTTGAGATTCTTTTAATATTGTTCATTAGTTAAACTTGTAATTTGCATTTATTTTGTTGCACATAGTGTGTGCTTTTTCAAAGAAGCTTGATGTGTAACTGTGTCAGTGCATCCTATGCTATACAGCCCAAGGTCTGGGTGTGTGATGAGTGAAGGTTGTTTTCTTAGAAGAGGATTCCCAGGTAACTCTTTTACTTAAATCCTCATGATTCAGATTCAAGAAAAAAATTAATTCATCCCACAGAATTTAATGTACAGCATATATGCAGATCAAATTTAACCTATTTCTTTCATATGAACTAAAGGTATGGACACTGTTTTAAATCTTCACAAAATTTAAGATGAAGCCAGCTGAATTACTGAGGGAGTTGCCTGTTAACACCACCAGTCTTATGAGAGAAAGTTCTAAGCAACTGGTGTTTCTAGATACATTTAGGAAACTTGTATAAAAACCTTTCATAAAAGATTATTTGATTCAAGTAGAGAATTTTTGTTCTTGTTTTTTTTTCTTGATGAGTAGCCCTTTTATGTTCCCATTTATGAAACGTGTCTCCCATGACATCAGGCATTCATAATTCAAGTCTGTGGGGAAGACATGAGAGATACTTCACCAAAATGATATTTCTTTATCAACAGAGCACTATGAATTAAGATGTACAGCCTTCAGTCCTCAGTTCCTACATAACTACCTCAGTTCCTTTATTCTTATGTGGGAAAAGTGTGGCTTATTGTTATCACCTTGTAAAGAGTAATATGAAATAATTTCATGAATACAGTAGGTCTTTCTGGGTTGTCATCAGGATTACTTCACAGTGAAACACTTTACAGAGCTGGGTGGATACAGTTTTCTGGAACTGGATCAGATTTTCATACTTAGAGCTCTTGTCTACCAGTAGTTTGCCTATTACGGAGGAATTAATTTTGAGACTCTAAGACTAGTATTATTCAGCTTTCTTTTGATGGAGCAAATGACTTGATTGATTTCAGCCCTCAGGAAAAGACTGAATGCATTTTTCTCCCATAAGGTGACTGACTCTGCATGCTGTCACACACAGGCTGGTGTTCCCAGAGATAGTAGGCTCCTTGTGCAAGGACAGCCAGAAATATTGCAAGTGAGAATATTGTTAGCCCATTCGGTGGGCTAACGGGTGATTCAGAAACCTCCTGATGATAAGCAAAGTCCTGCCTCCAGTAGTGAACACTCTGTGCATGTGTGCAGGACAGGTGACTGGTTTTGGAGGAGCTCTGCAAAGGCGAGCTGAGGTCCTGGGAGACCCATGAACCTGGATTCAGTAGTGTGCTTCATTCACAGTGACAAAGGCTAAATTGAGGACAAGTGCTCAATTCCTCTTTGCCCAGGACTGGTAGGTCTGAATCTGGAGCAGGGTGTCCAGTTCTAAGCTTGCAGTATGAGAGATACAAACCAGAGAGAATCCAGCAAAGGGCCACTAAAGACACTTAAGAGGCTGGAGGAAGGAACCTTAAGATGTTGGCTGCCTGGGAACCTTGGCCAGTATTACCCAGACTGGCACCTGTGAACAGCTTCTCAGCACAGACAGGGTAATGCTGGAGCAGGAGTGAGCTGATGCAGGTGAATCAGGGGGATGGGGAAGCAGAGGTTAAATGATTTGCTAAGTTGTTTGTTAGAAGCAATGCATACAGCTTGCTCAACACTTATTGTGCCTACCAAAGCAGGATGAGAAGATATAAGACTATTGATAAAGGGAAGGAATCTTGACCAAAGATCCTATTTTCAACCTAACTTAAACCAGCCTTGAAGTTTGGACTTGGGCCAAGGACATAAAGAGCATGCGCAGGGAAGAAAGGTGAAAAGTTCAGAATGAGGAAGACCCTTTACTTCATCTGAGGAAGACACTTATTCCATCTCAGCAACCCCTGCCCACGACCACCAGACAACACTGTGCAAGCACAACGTGGATGTAAATGACTTTTGGGCTCATTGTAATACGAGGTGAGGCTAGGAGGGGCTAGGCAATGAGTATGTATAGGTGTATTGGGAAACTCAATGAATATGGAACTTGTAGCCCGATATATACCAAGCTGAATGCAGCTGTCAGTACGCATGGCTTTGGAGGAACTATCCCCCATGCATCCCAGCGCTGGAATAAACATACCTACTTTACTACTTATTCCAGTAGTGGAGTCTTTTCTGCATATCACAGGAGGTATCTAATCTCACTGCTTCTTAAATATACCCCTTATCCAGATCCACTGTGTTTTATTGTTTGTTAGGTCTCTTCTGTATGCCTACTACCTACATTCTTGATTGCAGTTTCGTCCTCCTAAAACAACTGAGGGCAGCCTTTGTTCAGACATCCTCTGGGCCTGAGGTTTAAGCACAAGCTCTAGCTATAATATCACCTTCTTTAACTGACCAAAGAATGTTATTTCTCAACTTGTATATTGGAGGAAAGTAATTTATCCAGAACCACTAGTGCTAGAGTGGCATGCAAAAAACCACACTAAATCATAGACATCAATCACTTTGCAATAATGTCAGCAATTATTTCCGTATGTTTTCCTGACAGCAACTCCATCTATTCTCTTTAGCTGTGATATTCATGCTACCATACAAAGTGATATTGACAATACCCATCAGATTAAGAGGCAGCATATTCCCTGTCTATAAGCTTTTACAAAGCATGTTGATTTTCCCATAGGTTTTTCTATAACTGCACCTGCTTCCTGCACTGAGAAGGGAGTGCAATTGATTACTTGAAGCAATTCTGGCAAAGGGTTTAGGGACACTGTCTGGACAGCATCAGGGCTGAGGTGTATCAGCAGTGCCATCCTGCAGGGCACACAGTGAGCCACAGCTTCCCTCTGATGCTGCAACTAGAAGGGTCCTGACACTCCTGCTTAGACCCTCTGTGACTACCCAGGGCTGCTCCAGCATCATCATAACCTGAGAGACATGTCACCAGTGACAGTGTGCTCCCTCTGTCATAACAGCCTGGCAGGTGCCCCCAGGCACTGCTCTGGAGCTGGCAGCAGGCATTTCTGCTACTCAAAGTTTCAAAGATGAGAAAATTAGCATTCCCATAGCCACTTTCTTTTTTGGAAAGCTGCTCAGGTGAAGCTTCAGTAACTGAGTTTTCTTATAAATCACATGTATTGTTATTTTAACCTTTTATTTTGGGACCACTATTTAGATAAACAATCTGCCTCAATAGGCAGGAAAGCAATTTTTTTCTAGTGCTGTTAGAATCCTTCATCCCTAGGAAAGAAAGATTCCTGGGATTCAGATCCTGATTTAATTTTTCACAAACCCATCACAGTTGCATCTACCCTGATAAATACAAAACCAATTAGATTTTAAGTGATTTTCTTTTTACATTAAAATTTTTAAATACACTTAAGTAATGTTCTAGTATTCCATACCCAACTATTTTTGAATTTGTAACGACAGTCCCAAGCTTAACTGATTACTGTGCTTCTAAATCCAGCAGACTCAGGAATTTAAATAGTAGGAATTGTCAAATCTAAAAGGCTGTGCATCTCTGCAACTATTCACTGTACGTACGCTCAACAGGCTGCCTGCCTCATCCACAGTACACCTCTGTGCACCTCAGCTGCTCCTCTGGACAGTGCACGTGCTCATCTTCCTTGCCTGTGCTGATCCACCACAGCACTCCATCATGGAGCTCTGCGACTGCAGAGAGTTCTCATTGCCACTGGTTTTTTTCCAGACTGCACCCTTCAAACCTGTAATTCTGAAAGGCATCCTAGGTTTAAGTTAATCTAAATGACGTTCTTTAAGAAAAATTATGTACTCTACGTTTTCCTAATCTTTTGAAATGACAGTGAGTTAATATCTGTTAATTAAACTGGTAACATACAATAATGTTGTTCATCAATGACTACTGATGTCAATTGTCATTTGTTATGACAGTGTGATTGCAGTATGTGAGCACACATGAACACATGGAGGGGGCTTAACACACACAAAGACGAAACATTGTTCTTTAAAAAAATCATTTATTCCTCATGAAGAAAGTAGAATGAGGATCTTATATAACCCTCCCATAGTCATAGCAGCTAATACAGCATCAGGTTGCTGCATTCAATCCCCTGCATATAGACCACTATGAAATTACTCTGACTAGCAGGAAAAACACATACACCCAGTCACAAAGCATGGAATTTTAACCCAAATACTCGTAAATCCATTGTGTCTGCTCTATTTTAAAGGGCAAAACACACATACACTTGAAAAAAAAGAGGGATAAGCCACAGAATTTTCATTGTGCATATTCCTTTGGATTTTCCTGTGCAACACCCATCTGTCCTGATTAGAACACATATAACAATTATCTAGAAAGATGAATTAATTGTGCAAAAAGATGAAAAAGAGATACTTTCTAGTTCATTAAAAATCTCAAACGTCTTCTCAAATGGAATGACATAGCTGTGTTGATCATCACTCATGTATCCCAGATTAAGGGCAGTTACAGCTGTATGTGCACCATGCAGTCATTTATCTAGGTACCAAGAAAAAATTGTGAGACACTTGAATTTCCATGAAGATAGGTGAAAAAAAAAAAAAATCCCAGAATAAAGCAAATAAATGCACAGAAATCCAAGCAAAGTTTCTGAACATTCCCCCAGTAATAAAAACAGGGCAGAAGACTATGACTATCCCAAAAGACATCAATATGGAAAACACAATTCCAGCTTTAAAATGTTGCTTTGCTTTTCATAAAAATTTTTGCAACTGTGCAGAAAATTTCAAGACAGGTACAATTCACATCTGCAAATAGCCACAACTATTTGAAAATCTGATAGTGTATGCATACAATGAAGTCCTGGAGTACTAATGATTCTACTTAACATTTGTTCAAGGTATCAGAGACACGTCCAGTTCAAGCTAATGATTTCAGTGCAAAAGAAAGCAGAAGATGCTGAAGTCTGTCGTGGTTGGTTAATAAGTAAGATCACAACAAAGAAACAATTCATACACAGCAGTGTTTGTTTGCTTCTAGAATTTTGGTCTGGGCTGACAATCCCCCCTGCTATTTTTTGTCTGGACATTTTTTTCTAGAAAAATACAGGAGAACTCAGTCTTTTGAAATCAGAAGTTACTGTCTGTCAGCCTTTTACTGTACAACCTACAGTATATTTTCTTTGGTCAGGAAGTGTCACTGTAAAGATCTCCACTGAATATATTTACTAAATGTGTGATAGGGCTGTGCTGATAAACTAATGTAGTGTTAGATATATATTTACAGAAGATATTAGACCATCAGATATACTGAGAAAAGATTGTGCTCTAAAGGCTTCTGGTTGAAAGAAATAAACCAAACCAAAGCAAACCAAACCACTCAGATTGTCCCTCCAAATCACTTCTTCATGGCAACTGGAATCCAGGCAATCCTACTCATACTTCTAATTCAGGACTATAGTTGGAAGAATGTTAAGGATTTAAGTATGTGCAGTGAAATAAATGCAGGTTTGCCATTTAATTTTCCCTTCTGACAGTACTCTGGCAGGAAGGACAAGATTTTCACTTCAACTGAAATGCAAACCACCAAAGGGTTTATACAGTGCAACAATGCCTAATTCCATTACTGTGCATTTTTACTATTTGCTTCTTCCAAGAGCCACTCAATTCCATTTAGCAATCCATCTAAAGTTGCAGCTACAGTGTCCTGCATCTGTGGGGGGAAATAAAAAAGTTAATGTAGTACTAGAGATAACAACTAACAGGATCTAACAGTATTTTAGTATCACTGTGTGTCTATCTCTAAAGTCAGAAACACTCATAATCAAATCTAAATTTTTTTCACTAGTGTAAAGGTCCCTTAGACAAAAAAGGTTTTATAAGAGTAAGAAAACAAAAACCCCCCTCCTATTAGGAAAGCTTTCACTCTTGGTATCAGGGTGAATTTTTTTCAATTGTTCCATCAGCTATTCTGGAACATTATACTTTATTTACAGATGGCAATCCACTTGAAAATTCTTATTGTACCTCTTAGAGCAAAAATGCTGCTAGCTTTAGACTTCTATGCATATTATTAACACTCTGATTTTGTAATATCCCATCCAGAGGCTGTTATAAATGGTATGTTGTGTAAGAAGCCTATAAACATTTTCCTTATGAAAACAAAGGAATTATCTCAAATCAGAGTTTTTTCTGATTAAGTTATTCTTCAGCTGCACAACATCAACAAAAATTAATCCTGTGTGGCTGAACCATGCTGATAGATACTGTGCTTGACAAGCATAAAAAAACGGGTTCAGGACCTCTGGACCTCAGATCCTAGGTTAAAAACTGATCTGTCAAAAACTGAAGACATCACATCAAGCAAGTGACAGTAAATAGTCTCTAAAAATGTCCCAAGAATCTATCTTGTGTCCAAGGTTGTGACTCAGGAAATTTAGATTTAAATGAACTGAAGCTTCCTTACTCCCTTCAAGACCATCATTTGTCCTTCCTTACATTCTGGTTCCATCTAAGTCTCTAGTGTGCTTTTGGGCAAGTCACTTAGTTCTTTGTGTTCAGATAGGCTAATGATTCACCTTAGAGGACCAGACAAACTAAATCCTCCACTTTAGCAGAGAGCTCATGTACTAGAGTTGAAAGCTGCACACTTGCTTAGGTAGGTATGGTTCGGGAACGTGAAAGCCTAAATTACATTTCAACCACAGAAAAGCAGAAAATAAAGGTTTAAGAGCAAGTACCATCCAGGGCTGACGTAGCAGATTTAGTTGCAACTGATGTGCCACGTAAACACATGGAATTCTTTTCACACCAGCATGAGACACACAGGACAAAACCAGGAGAGGTCTGTTAGGAGGCCCGAGGGCTGGATCAATCATTGCCAGAATACGAGCCAGCTCCTCCGGACGATCATGCTCTAAGAAACAATTTTTAATATATGAATCTTAAGTATATGCAAATACAAGGTGTTTTCATTTTTGGGGTTTATTTTGTTTCAGAGGTGATGAGACAGAGGGCTGGAAAGGCCAAATAATCTTGTTCTGCTTATCACAAGACTGATTCATCTGCCCTTATGTTACACAGATATTAATGACATTTGATGTTATTTAAAGATCTCCACAGACTCTATGGCAGCCTATTTCAGTCCTAACATCAGAATGTTTTCTGAGTACCTCACAGAGATCAAAATTTCAACAAGACATTCAGAAATACTCATACACTGCACAGTTAGCAGCTCTTCCCTACTGAATGCACTTTTCTCCTTAGTGTATCCCTTAAATTTTTTTTCACTTGCCTCTTTCCTGAGCTAGCCCTTTTCCTCCATTCAAAGCTGATGAATGTAAAGACAATTACCATAATTATTTGGATTACCATCTTACAGGACTAACCTGATTTAGACTAACTGCATTTTTTACTGTTTTCCTGGTGAAGGTTGTTTCTGGGCTATTACACCACAAACCACGTACTTCCAGGTTTCTCCTACACATACGCAAGGTTTTTGTTTATTTTGAATTGTTCCGTTTTTTTATTCCAGATAATTTCCCACATGTAATGTAGATAGCAGCAGTATCAGTATATGCCATAAAAAAAACAAGGGGCCATAACCCCTAGGACAAGAGAGTGTCTAGGACAGGAGACCTCTTCAACAGGAAAGCAATGATGAAATAGCAGATTTTGAAAAGATCAGAACATGGATTTTGATGTATTGCATATTTTTTGTAATCTAACACTCCAGTTACTCATGAAATATAAATAAGAGAAACCCCTTACCTTTTTGAGCTTCTGCATTGGCAACATAAATGAATCCATCAACTACTTCGCACACCTTCCTCACTTGAGCTATTACACTGTAGTGCACAGCTTGCTGATTCCCTACTATGCTGTTCTCTTGGTAAAACATCTTATTCACAGCAACAGCTTGCTCTTCCCTTGCTCTCCTCCTTTCCACACTGAAAGATATTTCAGTATTTCAGTTGTCAGGTTAACTGAGAATGCCAAAACTGAGTCTTTGAAAGTCTAGGTGGCACAGGAAAAGGATAGGAAAACGGGCTGAGCCAGGAAAATGGTTTCACTTCTCCCTGCCCCCTCCTGCCCTGCTTTCTTTCCGAGTGCACATATAGAGGTGGTTAGCAATCTGCAAGATGTGTATGAAAATAACACTCCAGGGTGAGTAGAGAATGTTTTAAAAGGGACTCAACCAAGGTATCAAGAGGGATAGAGGCACCTGTAGTGCACCTGTCGTACACCTTTGCTACGTAAATAGTTTGGAAAAGCTTTATTATTTCCATGTGAAAACTCAGAGGTTGAAAAAAGAAAGGAAAAGCAAAGGCATGCGTTGAAACTTCAATTTATAAGGGATATCCATGCATGAGAAAGGGCACATGAAAGTCACATGACAAGATTAAGAAGAGAAGTATGAAACAAATGAGAAACTGTACTTTTTATTTGGTGGAGAACAGATCTTATCTTACCTTGTGGTGGAATACAGTGTCACAATATTGAATTTTTGACTGTTGTTAAACTGAAAACTGACTCCTGATCCGATTCCTAGAGGGAAAAAAAAGGAATATATGTGATTACAAGTATTTGGCTACTGAAAACAATTAAGTGGTAGTTCAGAAATTCCAGTGCTGCCACAAAATTAATATATTCAAGCCTAGATATTGCTGTTAGCAGTAGCGGATTTACTATTTTACAATTAAACTTTATACATGCTCCAACTGATCAGACTTTTAATTTAATGAAAATCAAGTCAATGGTATTAAAACCATTTCCATATTTTTGATTATTAGACTTGAACCTAGAAATCTAAATCAGAATGGAGCCAGACTTGTGTTTATTAGCTGAAACTGGCATAGAAAAGGCTCCAGTCTGCTTATGACAAGCTGCATTGAAAAGGACATATGAGAGAAATAAAAAACCCACTAAAAATAATTTTCATGCTTCCTATAAATACAATTTAATTATTCTAATTCTGCTATGCTGAAATAACCATTAGGTAAAAACTAACACACTTTTGTCTCTGGTTTGGACTGAAGTCAAATTAGACTTTCAAAGCTACTCTTTTAAACATAAAAAAAAAATCCCTCACCTGCTTTTTTAACTCTTCTAAATAAAATTTACATCATTTGATATCAGAATACCGAATCATGTAAGAATCAGCCTTGAGTTCCTGTATAAAATCACAAATGTGTTTTTTAGCCACTTACGGCAAGCAATACTGAAAGAAAGGCCTGTCTGCATTTATCAATTTCAACAGCAGCTGTAACACAGAATTTTGGATTAAAATAGAGGGAGCAAAATGATTCTTCTGACAATGTGCAAATTTAATCATAAGTCCACTGAAGCTGTTAGTTTGTCCCAAATGTTCACTGCATTTATCCTTCTGAACAAATCAGAGAGAAAATGGTTTGTTTTTACCATGATTCTACTGAATGTTAAGGATACAAAAAAATCATTCCTTTTTTTCATTTCTCCTCCCAAGTTTTTTGTGTTGTATCTATTTACAACATATGAAGGCCAAAAGCCAAAACCATCATTACCATGAATTTGTCTATGAGGTAGGCCAGCTACTAGCAGAATTTCTGGGCATGTCATCATCTTTTGTACTAAAGAGTCATCCAGCTCTTCCAAACCTGGCCCAAACATAGCAAAGCGAGGTTCTGCCTGAGTGACCAGTGATTGCAAAAAGGAAGTCACAGCCCCATACCGAGGACGGCTCGATTTCAAACTTCTTCTACCCTGAGGACAGCTCCTTTTATATCTGTGTAAAATAGATGCAACTAGAAATTAAACACAAAATACAAAAGAGGTATTAATCAAACAATATAAATTGATTTCGGTCCCACACCTCTCATGCTTCGGTACTGGTACAACTCAAAGCATAGGTCAAAAATTATAAAGGTCCAAACTGATGGTTTCAAGCACCAGTAAAAAGCAGGCAAAGGCATCAGTTCTTTTGAAGTCCAAATGCTGCTTTTTTGGACCTTAGTATACACTTCTATCTACAGATCTTTCAGTTTATTTAAAAAAAAAATTCACAAATTCCCTATCCTCACGGAATACACAATATAGGTAAAATAACATAAAAGCAGAAGAGTCACACTAAAAATTACATTTAAAAAATGAACCTTATGAGTGCATTTTAAACCTTAATTAGACTGCTTTTGTGTTTGCGACAGGTAACCACCTGAAAATAATAATTTTCCCTGTAGCTACAGAGCGTGCAAGCTGTGGAAGGAGACAAGTGTTTTCTGCAAACTTAAATCCTCGTTTGGTGTGGATGCTAGAAGGCATGGAAAGACTGGTAATTGAGGCGAAGAGTAACAGACAGACATCCTACAGAAGCAGCTTCAGTCTGCTTCTGTAGACATGGCAGCCTGCTGCTGGACAAACCACTTCAAGGAAATACCAAATATGTGCTACTTAATACCCACACTGAGATGCTTCAGTTGAGATCAGCAAAATCGCTAAGTGCATGCAGACACAGTGGAAATCAGTGACAGATGGTTTCAAATAGGTGGTTCAGACCTAAACAGATTCAAATCTAATTTCAAAAGCAGTATATATTTTGCACTTCAAATTCTGGGCATATCGTTCCCATCTGTTAAGTGGGGCTGAAGGGCACAGAAATTGTACAAGTTGATGCACTAACCACAAAGCAACATACTAAGCACCACCTTTGGAAAATATAACTGCAAAGATAAAAAATCCCAAACAAATCCACAGAGCACTACTGCAAATTAAGGGGACTGAATGAAGTTTAGAAAAGAAATCACCACAGAATCATCTACTTGTCTTAAGAGCTCTTATTAGTCATCTAAACACATTTAGTGTGTTGCTATGCTTTTCAACTATACTACCTGAAACCAGTCTTTGTCTTACAGCCTTTGACAATCAGAGCTTAAACAACACAACTTGTTATTCTGTGCACATTCTGTGCACTTTTCTATTATTAGGTCTTCCATTTAAGATGAAAAAAAAAAAAAAGATTCATTCCACTTGCTGTAGTTTGAAGACTTTCATTTCATGAAAATGCTTACCATGGCACTGAGAGTAAAGAACACTTATCAAGATCAACGGAATGCAGAATTTCTGTGCCATAGCAGACATGCAGTTTACAAAAAGCTTTAATTTTTTATAGCACTAGCTTTGTCTTTTTTACAATGTTTTACATTCTTTTTGAGTTCCAAACAAAAAGAGATGACCAGACCATGGAACAACAGGAAACTGTGTTTCCAAAATAAACAATGAATTTGAGACACATCACAATTTAAACAGCAGCTTACAGCAGAGCTTTATTGCTGTAAATACGAAAGATGCCTGGGGGCTGAGTATTACTGCTACAGGCACACTTGGGAGTCATGTAAGAGAATATGGGGATACTTACACTGCCATGTAATCACACAGTGCATTGTCGCTGACCTCTGAAAAGGCTTTATTAAAAATCTCCACATCTGGGAGTGATTTCCAATCAACAGATGTCCAAGAGGGGAGATCCCGCAGGAGAAAATACCTCCACAACAACGGGTCTTGCACAGCTGCCCTCCAGTAACAACTTGTGCTTCCTAAACGGCACAAATCTTGGGGCGAGAGGAAGGACATGATGTTCAGCTGCACGTCGATCTGAAAACCATCGAGAGCAGCGGTTTAACGACTCAGGAATTCAGCAGTGAAGGACAGGGCGGGACGCAGCGCTTTGCTCCCCCCGCCCCGCCCTGCGACCGGGCCCTACTCACCGGCAGCATCTGCAGAGCGCTCTCTCCCTCCGCGCCGTCCGGGGGCGTCGGGAGCGGGGCCGGCGCGGTCCCGCCGCGCATCCAGCGCTCCCGGAGCACGCGCAGCCCGCCCCGCACCGCGGCCTCCAGGCCGGCGCCGCGCGGCTCCGCTGCCGCCGCCATGGCGCGCCCCGCCCGGCACAGCGCCGCGCACGCTCCGCCCGCGCCGGGCCGCTGCGGGCCCAAGGGCGGCTGCCGCACCCGCTCCCCAGCACTGCACTGCACTTCGCACCGGGAGTCCAGGAGTCCTTTGAATGCGCGTTTTTAATGCAACGGAAGTATACATTTTGGTTGGAAAAAGAAAGTAAGACACTGAAGCAGAGACAACCTCCTTGAGTGTGCTCTTATGTCGCAAGTTTTCTTCTGGCACAGACAATGCAGTGGATCTTAGTTGTGGGACTTCACAAAGTAACGCAGCATTTGTTTTGCAGTTGTTGTGTTCCACCCTTGACCTTTTAAGGGTCCCTCACATACGGCCACATATTTTGTTAACATGTTTCTGCCTGTTTCTTGGAAATCCAGCGATATGCTCTGTGATCTGCTGCCCAGGTCACTGCTGGACACAGGATCTATTGACTCAAGGTTTTCCTGCTTCCCTTCTCCACAGTGTTTCAGTCCCCAGTAGCACATTTCTCCACTGTACATCATAGCCAGTAAGTGAGTGTCACTAAATATACCTGCAAAAATAATTCAGATCAAGTACTTTACTGTTCTGGAATAAGCAAGTACACAGCTTGTTAACTTTCAGTAACACTGGGGGGAAAAAAATTCCAAAAAGACAGTGTAAGTTTATAACTATATAAATATATAATGCCCAGAAGAAAACCTAGATCAAGACCATGCTCATTTCTCTGTCCAGTTTGGCCCTCCATAATGTTGAAATCTTTTAAGATTGCCATATAAATATTATTTCTGTAATTCTGTTTGCCTATTTATCTCATAGAATTTCAGTATTTCTTTACAGTCTGTTTAGCACAGGCATGACTGTACATATTTACTTTAGAATATTTCTGTGCCTCCCAAAATTTAAGTCTAAAAGATACTGTTTGAGGTCATCTTAACTCAGGTTAACCAGCAGCAACTTTAGTATTTGAACTGAAAGGCACACGTGTGTCTTTCACAAAAAGAAAAATCCTGCTAAATAAATCCTCAATTTGGGTTTGCATTATGGAGTATATAGGAGCAATGCCACTTTCAGATGAAATTAAGCAAGATGCTCCATCGCACTAGTCAGAGTAGAGCTGTTTTTGAGTATGCTCAACATGGACACTGAGTCCTCAGCACCAGCTGTTTTACCTTACAAATCCCCTCCTACTGCATCACTCTACCTGTATCGCACTGATACAGCCTAAGATCCTCCTGTAAATGCTCAAAAGGAATGAAACTTATGCAAAGCTAAATAAAGTGGTGACAGAGATAATTTGCCAAAACTAACCAATTCTGCATATGTTTGTACCTGCGTGAAGTCTGTAACTGTGTTTGTGCTGCCCTAGTACTAGAAGGGAAGACCAATATGTGAACCTCTGGCACCCTCTGCAGTCGTATTTGTGCCTTAAACATCTGTCAATTCTGAATTGGATGGTTGTAAAATACTGTGTGTAAACACTGCCAGCGTAAAACACTGCTGTGCATCAAACACTTGTTCCCTCAGTTCACCTCCTTCCAGTGCACTCATAAACACCAGGAAAATGAGTGTCAGGTCTTGGATACAAATTAAGTCAAACAATAAAAACACGCAAAAAAGCATTGCATAAAGCAGTTACTAAGAGGAGTGGGTTGTGGGGTTTTTTGGAGTTGTTTTTTGGGGTTTTTTACCTTCACTGAGTAATGTAGCAGTGTCTTTATCTTGAAGTGAGACATCTTCGTCTAGTTGAAGAGGGCATCTAAAGCTAAGCATCTTCATCAAGTAGTGAACTCCATCATTAAGACACTGAGTATGGTTAAAAAATTGAGGAAAAAACAAGTTCCAGTTAAATTAATGATAGGCAGAAATAATTCTTTCTATGAAGTCCCCAAAATCCTAATTAAAGAAAAACAAAACAAAACAAAACAAACAGCCATATTTTAAAAGTGAAGAGTCAAACTTTAAAGCTGTATTCACAAGCTCATAGAACATTTTCATCTCCTTTACCTTTTTAAATGTGGCAATGTTTTCTTGTAGCCATTCGCTCCGTTCTTTTGCTGTATGGCAATACATGTAAAGCAGGGCTCCTTTTCTCCAGTAAAGACATTCTAACAACTCTGCACCAAGGATGTTGATGGGCTGAAATAAAATCCAACAAACTGGTCTAAGACAGAAATAAATCAGAATTACACCTATGCACTGTCACATATGCAAACAGTGTGTAAATCTCTTACTTTAGGGACTGTACTTGACAGCAACATACAGAGAGACAAGCCTAGCCTAACCTAACATTGTAGGTGAAATGGAATCATCATTAACTGCCAGTGGAATCATGAGATGTTAACAAGGGAAATTCTGAGCACACAAGATATTTCAAACAATATTTTCAGGAATCACTATTTAAATACCAAATAGGCTTGAATACGTTTTTTTAATGCATTTTTAATGCAAAAGTTCTGCCCACCAGAAATACAAACACTACTATTCCATTTCAGATTTTTTATTTTTAAATAATGAAATAATTCACCTTCTGGCTACTCACTTCTTCATTTATGCTGCATTCCCTCACTAGGTCTTCTGGTTCTGAAAGAATATAAATAAGTTCTGTAAGTTTTTGCAGGGAAGATTCTTCTGGAAAATCTTCATCCACAAGCTGGTTTTCCTCAAAGTATGTAATGTCTAGAACAGCCTATGAAAACAAGAACATATACAAAGTAGAAATGCTACCGTCAAAATAATCAAATGGTGGAGTGTTGTAATTTAGAAAGCTCGTTAGTTTATAACATATTACAATTTAAAGGTTTTTTTAACATTTAGTTTACAAAAGGTGCAAGTTAGAAGTATTGAAGGATTGGTAAAGCTAAACCCCCTCCTGTCCCTGAAGTAAAAGCACAATTATTATCGACTCCAAGTTATCCAAGTCAAAAGCAGCCCTGTGCTTCACAGACGCTCACCGCACACTTCAAGAAGCAGGGATGCCTTTCTGCTCCACCCTTTTATTACACCAAACCCTCTCCAAAACCCTACACAGATTTTCTTAAAAGGGAATTTGATTTCCATAATAAAGTACCTGGGTATAGAGCTGAAAAAGCGTGGATGGATGTTCTTTCCCTTCGTTGCAGAGGTCCTTCAACTTGTCCAGAGTAGCAGAGCCTTTCGCTAAGAAGGTATCTGAGGGAAGAATACGATGCTCCCTTAGCGCTGATGAGCACTCAGCAGGAGCCTTACTCACTCTCCTTTTCCACGTGGTTTTATCCATCCTTGGGGCACCTACAAGAGCGGCTGAATAATACAGAACTTGAACAGGCCGGTCATCCTGTCAGACCGCACCTTTCACGATTAAATTAAGGCCACCCGCGGCCGGAGGTCTGATGCTCCCAAGCGCACACGCCGCTTGCGGACATGTTCTACCCCGCCACCCCTGTCCCGGTGCCGCCCGTGTCCCGGTGCCGCCCGTGCCCCGGTGCCGCCCGTGTCCCGGTACCCCCCGTGCCCCCGGTACCGCCCGTGTCCCGGTGCCGCCCGTGCCCCCGGTACCGCCCGTGCCCCCGGTACCGCCCGTGCCCCGGTGCCGCCCGTGCCCCCGGTACCGCCCGTGCCCCCGGTACCGCCCGTGCCCCCGGTACCCCCCGTGCCCCCGGTGCCGCCCGTGCCCCGGTGCCGCCCGTGCCCCGGTGCCGCCCGTGTCCCGGTGCCGCCCGTGCCCCCGGTACCGCCCGTGCCCCCGGTACCGCCCGTGCCCCCGGTACCCCCCGTGCCCCCGGTGCCGCCCGTGTCCCCGGTACCCCCCGTGCCCCGGTACCCCCCGTGCCCCCGGTACCGCCCGTGTCCCGGTGCCGCCCGTGCCCCGGTGCCGCCCGTGTCCCGGTGCCGCCCGTGTCCCGGTGCCGCCCGTGCCCCCGGTACCCCCCGTGCCCCCGGTACCCCCCGTGCCCCGGTGCCGCCCGTGTCCCGGTGCCGCCCGTGCCCCCGGTACCGCCCGTGCCCCCGGTGCCCCCCGTGCCCCCGGTGCCGCCCGTGTCCCGGTGCCGCCCGTGTCCCGGTGCCGCCCGTGCCCCCGGTACCGCCCGTGCCCCGGTACCCCCCGTGCCCCCGGTGCCGCCCGTGTCCCGGTGCCGCCCGTGCCCCCGGTGCCGCCCGTGCCCCCGGTGCCGCCCGTGCCGCCCCCGCCGCGCCGCTCACCGCGGGCCCCGGGCACCCCGAGCCGCCGGCCCAGCGCCGCCACCCGCGGCCGCAGCACCGCCACCGCCATCGCCGGCCCGCGCGCGGCCCTTCCACGCAGGCGCAGCGGCGCGGAGCCGGCGGGACGGGAGCGGCCGCGCCTCCGGCTGCGGCTCCCGGGCAGCGGGGCCCGCGGCCCCGGCGCTGCCGCCGCCCTGCCCCGCCCGGACACCCGGCCCGGGACACCCCCACCCCACCCTGCGCCCACTGACGGCTGGGACTGCAGTTCTGGGGTTGTGTGGGCGTGAAAGGTCTTTCATAACAGACGCGTGTGGCGTCTGCAGAGCCCTGTGTGTCCTCGGGAAGAGTCCCTAGCGTGACCCTGTGTTTACAGAATTTACGGAATCAATTTACAGGTTGGAAAAGACCTCTGGGTCCAGCCTATGACCAAACACCACCATGTCACCAGGTCATGGCACTGAGTGCCTCGTCCAGTCTTCACTTAAATACCTGCAGGGACGGTGACTCCACCACCTCCCCGGGCAGCCCCTTCCAATATCTAATCACCCTCTCCATGAAGCAATTTGAAACAATATTTTGTTAAATACTTGGTTAAACACTATTATGTCCAACCAAAACCTCCCATGGCACAGTTTGAGACGATTTCCTCTCTTCCTATCACGGGTTGCCTGGGAGAAGAGGCCAACCCCCACGTGGCCACAACCTCCTTCCAGGCAGTTGTGGAGAGTGATAAGGTTTCCCCTGAGCCTCCTTTTCTCCAGGCTAAACACCCCCAGCTCTTCTCAGCTGCTCCTCACAGGGTTCGTGCTCCAGACCCTTCCCCAGCTCCACTGCCTTTCTCTGGACACACTTCAGCACCTCAGTATCTTTCCTGAATTGCAGGGCCCAGAGCAGGATTTGAGGTGTGGCCTCACCAGTGCCCAGCACAGGAGGATAGTCCCTGCCCTGGTCCTACTGGCCACACTATTGCTGATCCAGGCCAGGATGCCACCAGCTTTCTTGGCCACCTGGGTACACAGTGGCTCATGTTCAGCTGCTGTCACCAGCACCCACAGGTCCTTTTTCGCTACAAAAATTTTGTTGGGGTTTTGCCTCTTATCAGTTGATGCTTTCCGCCTCACTGCAAAATAGGTTTTGCCCATAAAACAAACTGAAACAAAGGCAGCAAGGCTCAAACCCACACTTACATTTTAATAAAGATGTTTTTTAAACTGCATTTTAGTATTTAATTACTTAAAATGCAGAAGTACAGCTTTGAAAGTACAGTTTAATCATCCTGAAACTATGTACTTTTGGTTAGAGAAATGAAGCACTTGCTTCAACATTTTGTCCAGCAATACCCTTCATGAACTTCATAAATAATAAAGAGCTTCCATGTATGAGGGGAAAACAGTAAGTTTTCCTTTTATCTTTAACAAAATTTTGCTACTATCTGACAGTCAATCATCAAGTATTTTATATTGTCTAGTTATAAAAGTGCTACATTCCACTATATTGTTTCCCTAGCCTTCTTCATCTCTTTACCTGCCTGGAAAAAGCTAGTACCTCAGTGCCTATTACAGTAAAATAAAACAAATTTACACAATATTCAGAATGTTGTTAACTTGAATATTTTAAAAGAATAATTGACTAAAGACATTTTCTTCTTTTGAGATGATAGGCTGTTCATTCTGTCATTGACTGTGTTCCACCAAACCAACCAACCAACCAACTGGCTAACCAACCAAAAAAACCCCAAACCAGACCAACCAACCAACAAAACAAAAGCCCATCAAACCCCATCCCCACCCCACAGAAAAAAAAGTGTCATTTACTGGAGTACTTTAGAAGTGAAAAGCTGTCTACTTACAGATAGTAAAATATTTTGCTGTTGTGTATCTTATGTCTTATGAAAAAAAATAGAACATAAAAAGCAAAATTGTGTTTTCTTCCCAAAATGGTTTGATTTATACAAGAAGTCAGTGTTTTGATTGGATATGTACTGTTATTCATTCCTGCATAGTTGATAGTCAGATACAATTTTTCATCAAAGGAACAGCTCTGTTAAGAATACCAAAAGTATTCTGGTAGCTAACCTGTGAGTGGAGGAGATGGTGCTTCATGCCTTGAGTGAGATACAATGCTTTCCATGTTGTCAGCTTTGGGACTGAAAAAGGCTTGTGAGATTGAGACATCCCCTTCTCTAGATCCTTTGCTTGCTTGGTCCTTACTTCTTTTCAACCCCCAGCTATGATTTAAGTGTGTTGCTTCTTCTCAGACCTAGTCAAGTGGGCAGGTACATCAGCCTCTAATAGTGAAGAAGATGTCACCCAGCCTTCAAGATGTGTCCCGTAAAAAAAAAAAAAAAAAATTAAAAAGCCCCAAACAGCCTAAACCAAAACAAAACACCAAATGGTTGTATGTTAATGCATTTGATAAAATAAGTGGTATTTTGTATTTCTGTACTTCAGGCACTGCTGCAGCTTACTTTAGTTGCACCCGTTTTAAAAGCTAGATGTATACGTAGTCACTATTTTCCCAGAAATTGTTACCCACTCTTTCTGTAAATATCCAGTGAAATCGGGTTTTGACCTTATCAGTTGCTGAGATGGAACAGGTGTGTTTCTGTTAATACCAAGCTGATAAAATAGAAGCTGCTACAAAGGGGGTGACACATGCTTCTCTTGGAAGATTTGTAGTGTTTGGTTTTTTATTTTCCGCAACCTGATTTTATCATGAAATATGTGGGGAGCAGAAGACATCTCTAGTGGCATTTTTCTTGTCATTTGTTTCTCTCATACTCTGCATACTCCCACTGGGAGCTGGTTTGTGAGGGACAGAAAAGACAGGACTTCTGGGCAAGTAACTTGAGAGACTGCAGAGCCTGGAAGAGGGGCTGGGCTGAACCGGGTGGGGTGCTGCCTCCTCGCGGCAGTCGGCAAGCCCTTGGCCCAGGAAGCCTCTGCCTCTCTGCTGCCTGGATTGGCCTCTGAACAGCCTCGTGCCCTTCCCTTCCTCAAGCTGTATTCCCTTGGGCACTAAACCCCCAAGCTCTGTTCTGTAGTTCATGGGGCTGCTCTGCTGGCCTTTTCCCCACGCCTTGCAAAGTGCTTTGGTCTGAAGACTGGTGAAAAACAAAGCATCTGATTATTTGAGGGAACAGTGACCTCAATTTCCTTATTTTTTGCTTTTGCTTAGAACATGTTTAAATAAAATCCCTCTCAGATATTTCAAGGAGAGTGGCCCAGTGTGGGGTGTGCCACCTCTCACTGTTCTTCTCAGGGCTTGGAAAACTTAAAAAGCATTCAAATTTTTAGACCTTTGCATGAAGGTGCATCCAGTATATTTCTGAATATTTCCATGTTTAAAAAGAAACACTTACTCTGAGTGACACCATAAATTATGTTGAAGCAAAAAAATGTTTCACTTCTTATCTAGGGAATGGTTATGATAAAATGATCTCTGGTGGAGGAATTCATGTGGGATTTGTGCTCTTTCAGTGCCTAGCACTACCTGTTTTTAAGGCTACTGTTACCAATATGGATGGGGTAAGGTGTTTACTGTTTAGAGACATGCTCTGTTCCTAAATTAATGGAAGAGTAACAGAAAGAGTGTTGTGTGTCAACAGTGTGGTTGATGGAAGAGGGAAAGCTCATATGATTTTGTCTTTCAGAGGCACTGCCACAACTGTTCTGATGGTTTGGGTTAGTATATAAATATATCTGTGTGTATGTGCATATATGTATACGTAATGCAAATGTAAAATAGATTCTGTGGGTTGCTACAGTAGATTCTGTTGCTTCTTTTCTTCAAACCGCATGCTCTTTTTGTCCTTGTAAGATGTGTGCGTAAGTGTGTATGCTGCTGGAGAACAGGCTGGTTGTAATGATACACTTGGGAATTATTTTTGCCCTGTGGTATTCTTCAACATTTGCTAACTACCCTGATATATGTAACTGTGAAACTGTGCTAGCCTGACATCTCCAAATACCTGAAAACTTTGAACATACTAGAATAAGTAATGTCTTGGATACACATAGTTACTCTGCTTTAGTAGCTCTGAGACATCTATTATTTATATTGAAAGTTAAAGAAGTAGTTCTTAAACACAAGAGAGTTGTTACTCTGTGTATTTAATGTTATTTAAACTAGGGAAATGTCTTTAGCTTTAATCAAAAATACAGTATCATCTAAGAAAAGCAGATTTGCACACCAGAGATTGATAATTTTTTATCATTATTAACAGCTTCAAGACTTTTTGAGTTGTGCAGGTTGTGCAAATTTTCTTGAACTATAACACTTAAAATAGGTAATATTTATAATAAGCTCATACAAATTCTTGGAGAAAGTAGCCAAGAGAGAAATTTTGGCAGGCTCAAATGAACTGTATATATTCATAGAATCACAGCATATCTCAGGTTGAAAGGGACCCGTAAGGATCAGCAAGTCCAACTCTCTAATGTCCAACCTGAACTTCCCATGATGCAGCTTTATTCCATTGCCTCATGTCCTGCTGCTGCTGGTCACCAGAGAGGGAAGATCAGCACCTTCCCCTCCTCTGTCTCCTTCACCTGGTAAGGAAAATGCAGAGTCCTGGGAGGTCCCCCTCAGACTTGTGACTGCTGGCTGTTTTGATCTCTAGAAAGAAAGCTAACTTGCTTCCAGCAAATTAGTCCTCTGACTAGAGATTATGAGGCCTGATGATCACTGGATTTCTTACTGCTTGCTTTGGTTATAAACTGACTCCTAATGTTAAAAAAAAAAAAAAAAGAGGGAAAAAAATGGGTATGTGTGGAGCTGGAAGTAGTTAGTAATGGAAAAAATTAATGGAATTACAGAGATAGAAAAAATAGATCAGACCTGATTAAACAAGACTCATAAGAGATTAAACTTGTCCCTTGTCTAGCAGATTCCTAACAGTTTTAGAGTCTGTGGTCAAAATTGTGTTTAAAGCTAACAAGGATGGTATCATGGGTGTTACTACAGATGTATTCAGCTAGTTTAAGCTTGAGTTTGTAGCAAATAAAGAAAGTATAACATGCTTCAGGTCCTGTAGAAACTGGCAGAAGTTATAAGACTGTATTTGGTACAGCATCTTAGAATGACACTGAATTACTATGATTTCAAAAATATATGCCCTTATTTTGCAAGCATGAATAATTAGTTGACGAGTATAGGAAGTGTAGGTTATAAAAATACTTGAGAGAAACTAAATTTATTAAAATGTGTTGCAGAATATTTGGTCTTCCACCTGTCTTTCATCACTGTATTGTTTGAGGTAGATATTTCTGCTCTTGAATATATGCAAAATAAATATTTGTATTTATGCTCAGAAAATATGAAACAGAGGTCTTTATTTATTGTATGTGAGCTTCATGCATTTGTTGTAGCTAATAATATCTGTAATAATATCTGATGGTCAACAGTATGGTAATCACCTGTCAGACATTCCTCAAGTTCAAAAGAGGAGATGTACGTTCTGCCTCTTTCACTTTGTCACTTTACAGTTACCAGGGAAGGGGAGTAAAACTGGAAATTATTCAGAGTAATGCTAAAACAGTGGAAAATAGTTACCAAAGATTTCCTTCTTGTCTGTGGGATTAAGGACTATGAAATGATTTCCAGAATCTAGAGTCATATGGAATAATGTCATGGCATTATTCATAATGTCATTATTCAGGACATTATATAGGACAGTATCAAATTCAGTCAGCCCTCTTAATATTAGGCTGTGTATTTACTCAGAAATGTATTGAGTTCAGAGCATTTGATATCCATGTTTTCAATGCCAAATGTAAATAAAGAGAATAAGTGTGATCTGTAATGGAATTTTAACTTTGTTGTCAATATATGTGAAATGTATTTATTTTGGAGAGGTATGTGAATGCCAATGATTAGTAGAAATTGCAGGTGTGTCATATTTCTGTTTGCCTGATCTTATATGGATGTTCTTTGTTCTACCTGCTTTCTACTTTGTTTATAGTTCAGGTGGTGCCCTGACAAAATATAAAACAGCTGCTTTCTTACAGCCTGCTACTGGCACAGCGTGGTACCAGAATCAAAATAGGTTCTGAACATAGAAGGTGATTCAGCAGTTTGATTTCTGGTTATTAAAGTGGCATTCACTGAACTTTGATGTTGGAACTGCTCTCTGCTAAAGTGATGTCCTTAGAGGAGGGAAGCATTAAAGACTGACTTACAGGAACTTCTTACTGTTTGAGGGAGATCTGAAGCAAGTTCTTTTCAAAAAGGAATAATAAACCTTCTGTACAATCTTCTATAAGTAATGAAATGGTTTACTTTCAACAGGCAAGGAAACCTGAGTTTTTCTATTACATGGTTAATGAACGAAGAATGGTGTGTACTCTGTATGCCTTCATCCAGGGGAATGCTGTGCCAGCCACATCATTTATTGGCTTCTATCAGTGTTGCTCTGGGAGAACTTGCATACATCAGTCTTCATCCTAGCCTCCAAATGTTACAGATCACTGCGTTTGTAATTTATGGTATTATTTCCCAACAACTTAAAGCAAACACAGAAGTAACGTTCTTTAGTCAAACAGACTCTTGTCAGTTACTGCATGTTCCCATCTTTAATTGTATTAATTCTAGAGTCATGTGCTAGTTTGGTGTGCAATGTCAGCTCACTTATTTGGCTGAATGCTGCCCGTTTCTTGCACAGACCTAGTATGCAGCTGAATCATCAAGCTGATCTGAATGCCTGTAAAATTATACTGTAGCTTCCTTCTGAAACTGTTCTGTGTAGTGCACCCTGAGAGAACCTTTATTTGGCTTTTACTGAAGTTTTTTTGCCTCTGTAAGAGGTTTTGTACAGTTAATTCCCTTGGATCATAGCAAAATTAAATCCACTAAGTGGGGTATTGTATTAACCTACATAGCACTTAGCATTAAAGTTTTTATTGCTCTTCTGGGGTTTGTCTTGAGGAAAAAAAAAAAGAACAACAAACCAACCAATCAACATTCTTGAAAAGATCATGCAATGGCTAAGAAAAAATGTGTACCTGAGGTATACACAAGACAGGTGTCATGCCTTAGTCTGGCAAGCATTACTCTTGGAAGAAAATTAGTTTAATCAGCTGCTCTGCTCTCTTGCCCCTTCTTCCTACTTTGAAGTTGTGCTTACATGATTGTATCTTTCACATGAATGTGGCTGGAAGGCTCATCTGTATTAAAAGCCTCCTTACCCTTTTTCCAGTACTGCAGTTGGATGTTCAGCCATGCAAATTGATGCACTGCTCTTGCTTGAGCAACAAGTCCCTGTTTGTTGTACGTTAAGTGTGGAGGAGGATGGGAAGTGTCTGTGGTGTTCTGGTTGGCTTGCTGGAAATCTGCTATTTGTAAGTGTGACTGCCAAGAGTACCCTCTTGAGCCTATGTTCAACTAAATACCCCATCTTTCGTAGTCATGAGAAAATAAATATAAAACTACTGATTTTGAAGACCTAATCTTGTCACAGGTAATTCCTCTGTTACAGTCCACAGCTGCTGAAGTGGCAAACTATGATAATGATAATCAAAGTTTTACCCTGTGAGGTAAATGAAAAATCCAATATTGTTGACAAATTTTCTGATTGCTGTTGAGCATAACTTGCAACCTAAGTGAAATTCTTCAAGTGCTTGCTTGAACTTATTAACAATATAAATGTGCTACGGGCACAAAGCATCATGTTTATCACTTGGATAAATGATCTAGTTATGTGAATTATACATTCTAAAATTAGGTGGGACTCTTGAGACCTTTTTGCCATTCCCATAGTAATTAGTTTCTATCCATTTTTGCTGGTTACCATTGCTACTTAATGTTCTCTATGCAAAACTTGGTACAGAGGTAGCACTTTATTGGGGCCTGCTAGTCTTAAGTGAGGACAGGCATTGGTGCTGAGAAGACAAATGTCAAAGACCTTGAAGCCGTTTGTGTTAGAGTTCAGCAGGATGTCACGGGGTGTCACCAACGCGCTCAGTACAGTGCAGCTTTTAACCAAGACGTCTCATGGAAGTGATGTCAGTGTGAAATGATTGTGTGTACTGAAGCTCTGCAAAACCTGAAAACCAGAGCATGGAAGTCTTCAGTGAGCAGTTACGGTATGGCTTCAGACTGCCTGAAACAAACTGTCAGGATCTCTGATGACATGTTTGGACATGGTGAAATTGAGAGCAAGAAACCCAAGAGCTTTGCAACAAGCAACTGTGTGCTTGTACATGCAGGAAATCTGCTGCTTAGTCTGAGCAGGCTTCAGAGCTCCTTCTGAGTGTGTATTTGTAGAACCAGTTTTAAAATCAGACAGATATACTTTACCAAAACCAGGAGATAGCTGAAAGAAAACATAATACTCTAAGACTAATGGATTCTAAGAGGCCTTTTAAAATGATGGAGGAGTGAATTGTAGGAGTTCATTTTAAATTACCTTCCAAAAAAAATTAACAGCAAAAGTTTCATATTTTGCCATATATCCTGTGTGAAAGTTGTTATATTCCTTACTAATTCTGTTAATTTGCTTGTTACTGAGAAATGAAATGTCACAGTAAAGGACTGTCTGCTTTTAGATGTGCAAGTTTTGGACTGTTGAGAATACTAAGCAAGCCATTGATGAGCTTCCCACTGTAAGGGGGAAGCTGTTCTGGACTCCAGACAGCTGCTCCTTCTGCAGTTGGATGGACCAAAAGAATCAGGCAAAAAAATTAGCATCCAAAGCAGATGGAAGATGGATGGCACTTGGTTTTGTCAGTGCATGCATAGAATTGTCTCCCTTGTCAGTAGATGATAAAGTAATTACAAGGGCTTAGATTACATGCATGAGTTTGAGTGCTAGATTCTTGCAGACAAAATGGTGCTTTCCAATTAAGCTCCACACCCATAAAGTAGATGGCAAAGTCCAAGTTTCAAAGAGGAAACCACAGTTGCAGGTGAAACCTGCCAACCAGGCAGGTGTTGCCTGTCTTCATTTACAGCTCTGGCAGCTTGGCCCTGTAGTCTTATTGTACAGCACTAGCGAGGTGTGGGATAGGCTGTGTGCATGTGAGCTATTTGCTGTGTACAGCCTCTGCAAAAGAATACCTGCATAATCTTACTAAGGCTCTGTATTTGTTTTTATATGTTGTGTATCAAACAGAAGGAATAAAATTGCTTTGGTAGCAGTTTTACAAAGTCTTCCTTGGTTCTGTTTTTATGGTACATTTTGTTGCTCTTGAGGTTTGTTTGAAGGAACCCACTGCAGCTTATTAATGTTTGCATTGCAGAATCCAGAAAAGCCTGTTACAGCAGTGCTACCAAACATGAATGGACTGGCCCTGTGACAGCTGCTCAGGATTCCTGTTTACAGTTTCTTGTTTCCGTAGCCACTTCTGCTATGTTTACCCTTACAGCACCATTGGTATGGAGTGTAAAAACCTCATTCTTTCAGTTTTACTAGAGGGTGTGGGGAAAAAGACTTTTCTGTTCTCTTGTGTTCTTGCAGCAGAAAATTCCTGGCAAATGTGAGGGGTTAGAGGGTAGTAGCATTTTCTGAATAGGAATTTATGCCATCCTCCATAAATATCAATACACAAACATATGGAACTTGTGCAGCTGATGTCTGCAAATATCTGCTGAATAAGCATTTTGGGTTTTCCTCAGTCCTGCTGTAAAGGAATGATAAGTCACTTATCCTTTCTCCAGAACTATTAGACATACCGACTGTCACTGTCAAAGGTTATTTCACTTAACTTATTCAGACAATATTAACATCAGTTACTAAATGAGGAATATATAAATGTGAATAGAAGTGCCAAGGATCATGCTGAGTAACAGACTTTGTGGTTCTACTTAAAGAAAAATGACACCTTAATTTTAAGTGCTGTATAATTAGACCTTGTAAATGCTGTGGTTTTGAATTGAGATGCAGCATTTGCAGTGGGGAGAAAGTTTGAAGTTTTGTCATTTTTTTTAAGACTACCAAATTGCAGTAACAACTCTTTATTTAACTGCTGCTATTTCAGTGGCTACTTCTCAAGTGCTGTCAAGGTTAATAATTTGCTGCGGTAACTTTAATTCTCGAATTTTGCCCAACTATAAAATATTCTGTGGCTTCTAAGAAGTTCTTCATAGTTGCTTGTCTTAGCTTGTAATAATGATATGATAGTCTGACAAGATATAGAAGCTTCTGTATAATTTATATGAAAGTAGGACATTCTACCTAAAATATGAGTCTAGTATAAGGAAAACTGGACAAGTACAAAACAAACAAAAAAAAGTCCCCTAAGATTGTTTTTCACAAACCTCATCCAGTTAGGGGGGTTTTTTGTTTGGTTGGTTTGGTTTAATTTTTTTTCAGTTTTATTTTAAATTTTTAAATTAAAAAAAAATCTTAATTAGATGAGCTCTAGTATTCTACTACAATATTCACTGTAACAAAAATGTTTGAGGACTTAATATCTGCTCAAGAAGTCCTTCAGGGATAAAGAACTGCTCTTGCCAAAGGGATGTTGGTTCTTCCTTATTATGTAGCTTCACTATCCTTTCAAAGTTTGGTATTCCTCTTTACTTTAAGATTAGGATTATAAAAGGAAAGTTAGCAAAGATATTCCTCAACAGGTCCAAGTGTTGTTTCCTTCAAAAACCTTGGCTCTGTGCTTCTCTCATTTGCTTTACATTTCCATAACCATCTAGAAAATGGCTTTTAGGGTTTGGGAGGTTTTGTTATTGCTTGTTTGTTTTCCAATTGAATTTTGCCTTTGGTGTTTTTATTTAATTATGTTTGAACTTTCATTTGTCAAATCCCTTCTGACTTTTAACATGTATAGTTTTAGTAAGACTTGTAAATATTAATTTTTCATTGTAATGACCTTCCTTTCTCTGAAATCTTGTTAATAAGTTGAAAATTTAAGTTTTAATGGCTTGCTAGTGTGATCATTAGTCATGTAGGTAGCAGCCCTTTTGTCTTCCCCTAGTTACTTACATATCCTGTAAGTGCTATGAATTGATCCTAAAATTGTTGAATGTATTGCACGGAGCTCATAAGTGTTTTCATATTCTCACCATATTTATAATTATTTAATGCCTTTAGATCAGTATCATAAATTTTATATCCTCCCTTTGTTCATTTTCCCTGTAGCACTCTATTGTCACAGGAATGTGAGGATGCCATGAAATAGTGCTTCAGTTTTCTTTGACTTGCCATCCCATATCAAGGGAATCAAGTTCATTGCACTTTTCAAAGATGAGTTGCAAGTGCTCTTAAATTAATAATATAAAAAATACTTTAGTATTTTGAGTAGTAATCAAAAGTACCGAACCACCAAACTCTTGTTTCAGAACTGGGACCTATTAACATGTTGAAGGTAAGTTTAGGTGGTGTCTCTGTGTTCTAGTTGCTGCATAGTTAAATGAGCTTTCCCTTCTCTGTGGCTCCATATATGGTTTTCATGCCTCACTAACTGAATTTTCCTGCCAAGTTCCAGTGGGTCTGAAAGAAAGGTAAATTTAGCTAAAGCCTAGGTCAAGTACAAATGAATTTAAGAAAAAAAATAATCTAGAAACAAAGTTCTTTACCTCAGAATTCCGGTTTCTGCCCCTTTGCAGGTAAATCGAACCTCCGAACTATCTGCTAACTCTTTGATGGCTTCTTTGGGCAATATTTTTTCACCATATTGGTGTGCTGACTTTGACATCTTATGCGTAGTAGTAGTATAAGTAAGCTGGTGTTATACAGTGTATATAATGATTAACCTGTAGTAGCTCCAGAATGTCTACCTGCTGACTTGTTTTGGGCACCAAGGGCTCAAAACTCTCCTCATTTGTAAACGCTGTTGACTTTGGAAAGTGTTTTGAGTCACATTTACTGCAGTCATGTGACTTACTTCGCTAAAGAAAATAAGATACTGAAAAAGTCTTGATCATTTTAGAGACTTGTTTCGCATTGGGTGCTTAGTTGTAGTTCTTGTTGTGTGAAGAGCTTTAAGACATGTTAAAGAAAAAGTTGATGATCTACTCTCCTTTCTAAGCTACTCCAGAACAAATTATTTTATCTACTCTTTCAGTCATGTTTGGAGCTTTTCTAAGCCAAAATAAAATGCTTGCAGTCCAAAGAATGTAAACTTTGCAATTTTTTAAAAAATTAGTTTTACATAATCTGTAGTACCTGGTGAGGAAAATTTAGTTCATAAACTAATTCATGTAAGTAGAATAACCAGTTTTGCATAATAGATGTTCCAAGGAAGTATTAGTACTCATCACTATACCTACTGCATGCAGTTAGCCGCCTTCCTTCAGTCTGCAAGAAGGAACACTATTGGAATCCCAAATAGTGCAAACTCTATGCAAAATAAGTGCTAGCTGGATATATAACAAATACTCAACACTGAACTCTTTGGTAAGTTCTAGAGTGCACACTGTTGGTTCAAAGAAAGATAACTTACTGAACTGAAGAGAATAAACTTTCTTTAGACAAGTTTTTCTTAAGGAATTTACTTGTTAATATGAAATTTAGGTAGAACCAAGGTTCAGAAATCCAGTCCTGTGAAACTTTTCTACTAATGCTTAGTCCTGGAAGAATACAAGCTTTTATTTTGGTTTTAGTTCATTATGCCCCTGTAATTTGTAGCTTTTTTCACTTGGAACTGCCCCAGACTTAACTGACTAGCTAAATATGGTGAATAACTAGAAAAAAAACCCCAAAACAACTGAAAACCTTCATGACAGTGAAGGTGTCCCCACCACACTTCACTGGTATCTGCAAGGTTTGCCTGTTACGTGAACTGTAAGTACAGGAACCAGCACCTTTTAAAATGGTCGTATAAGAGAATGGCATGCCACAGGCCACGGATCACCACCGGGTAGGCTCTGAATAAAATGGACAGGTTGTGCAAGAACACTTTGTAGACAAAGCAGCACAATCTGAAGGCCTTGCTTTCCTTGTAACTTATCCTTCTGCATGTTGATTACCACAATGGTAAGTTAGTGAGGCTGGCAGCTGCGTTGGAAACAGCCTGGAAACAAGACAAAGGTCAGCATGACCTGGCAGAAGTGTGACCTCCTGTCATGTGTGTGAGGAGAATTTCTCTTTTCCTGTCTCTAAACAGCTTCTCACATTTTTTCTGTGAATTCTTCTGTTGCATTGGGCATCGTTAGGGCATGCACTGATCATGTGGGGTATTTTTAGAAAGTGTAAATAATAGCAGAGGCATGCTTTGAATTTTCCTTCTGGCAGCAGCAGAAGGGCCAGCAGCTCACATCATGTGGCTGCTGCTTCAACAAGTATACATCTATTCTAGTAACATTTTCCCACCCAAACATAGCATCCCAGAGCTCTTTGGAGACCATGTGCTTACTGGAGTCTGGGTCACCCTGAGGACTATGCACTGGAAACTTAACCACTGAAAGCCTCTGCCTTTTCCTTAATTCCCGTGATGCTAGCCCTTGGTCACAAAGTGACAGCACAGAAATTTAAGCCACCTTAACTTCACAGGGGAAACAGGTGAGATTGCACATCTCAGTTGTCCATTTGTGGAAATCGTGGAAAGGAAAAGAGGGAAAAGGAAAGGAAAACAGGAACAGCTCTTGTTTTCTGAAGTGATTGTAGCATTGTAACACTGAAGCGCCGCTGATTGATACATTTTGCCCACCTGTGTTTTGCGCGGGTTCTGAGGGATTTTATGAACAAAACCGCTGACGATGGAGCGGGGTATCACTGGTAGCTATCAGTGGGGGCTGCTCCCTCCCGTGGGACAGCGCCCGGGACGGGCTGCGTGTGCTCGGCAGCCGCGGGGCGGCTGGACAGCTCTCCCCGGGCCCGGACAGGGCCGGTGGCCGAGGGGAGCCGAGAGCCGCTCAACCCTCCGGTCCCCCTGGGTTGGCGGCCCCGCCTCGGGCGCACCGACGTCAGCGCACGTCAGGGCCGAGCCCCTCGCCCTCCCTCCGCCCGCGGGATCCGCCGTCCCGCCGCTCCTGCTCCCCTCGTCCCGCGTTGGGCTCCCACAGCCGCCGCCCCGGCTCGGCCCGGCCCGCGACCCCGCTCCGCTCCCCGAGAGCCGCGCAGCGCGAAGATGGCGGCGTTCAAATTCCTCCTGGCGCCCCTCGGCCGCCGCATCCTCCTCCCCGCCGCGCGCAAGGCTGAGGTAAGGGCGAGGGGCGGCGGGGAAGGCGGGTCCGAGCCCCTCCGCCTGGCCTTGCCCACCGGGAGACCTTGGCGGGGAGCCCACTCGCGGCCGTCCGCGCCGGGATCGGCCTGTGTCGCGGGGGGTGACCGAGCCCCGGGTGGGCGGCCGCCCTGCGGCCCCGCGGGAGAGGCTTCCCGCCCCGCGGGGAAGCGATGGCTTTGTTCTCGAGGGGTTTGTCCCGCGGGAGTCCCGCGGGCGACGGGGGCGAGGAGGGAGGGCAGAGAGCGGCCCCGCTGCAGGCCCGGGCCCGGCGGCGGGTGGGGATGCGGTGACCTTGAGAGGCGGCATGGAGAGTTGACTATGAGGTTTTTTGTCTTGTTTTTATATATATATATATATATATTTTATTTATTTAGTTTCCCATCATTTCAGAAGGCGGCATAGTTACAGTGTGTTACTGTGTATTCCCATGTTGCTCTCACCGCCTCCTCGCCCGGAGGTGGGGAGCAGGTGTGCGGAGCTTGCTGGCAGCCCCGCCATCTACCGCTTTCCATAAACGTGTGCTGTGCAGCCGTGCAGCTCCCTCGCTCGCTTGCTTTGCCCTTCCTGTAGGAAGCTGCCGCCAAACCTCGCAGATTTAATGGTTTCCAGCCCACATGTAACCATAGCAAAGTTATTTTTTGTCACTTCGTCCAGAAGTGTCTCTGTGGCTTTTCTTAGTTTATTTTAGTTGAAAAAGCTCACCTTCTCTTGCCTGTGTTTGCTGCTTCTGATATCCTTACGTACAAATCTTAACACTTTCAGATTTTGTTTTACTAAGTCATATTTTTGCTTTTCCAGATAATTTACTTTAATTCTGTTGATTATTCTAGGAGCTCATCTGTCTCCATGTTACTTTCTTAAACCTACCAGAATTGCTGCCCATTCCTGAGATCTTAGCTTGCTGCTTTGGTGTGCAGGGAAGCATAGGTGATCCCTGGTGCCTCAGGTCCCCGAAAGCCCATTGCTCTCAAATGACAGGGTGGGTAGGAAAGGGACTGAGAGGAACATATTTAGGACAGAAGGGCAGATACACTCATTAGAGGCATCCAACCTGCGAATGCATGCTTTTGTAACACATGCTGCTCTGTTCACCAGTGCTGCACACGGGAAGATTAAAGAAAAGGTACCACGTGGCCTCTGGAATATTCTATGCATGGGTACAGGGACACAGCAGAGGCCTGGCCTCCCTCCAGCCCTGGCCCTCGAGCCTTCTTGCAGCCCTGTTGTACTGTGATTCCCAAGGCTGCCAGCACTTAACACTCCTCTGGACCTGCTCTAATAGGTCCATGTCTTTCCTGTTCAGAGGACCCCAGAGCTGGATGCAGTGCTCCAGGTGGGTCTCAGCAGTGTGAAGCAGAGTGGCACAATCCCCTCCCTCCCCTGCTGCCCACGGGGGGCTCTGGATGCAGCCCAGGACACATTTGGCTCTCATGGCTGTGAGTACTCATGGCTAGGTCATGTCCAGCCTCTCACCCACCACCAGCACCTATGAGTCAATGAGTTCTTCTCCCAGTCTGTACTCAGGCCTGTGATTTCCCTGATGCAGATGGAGCACCTTGCATTTGGCCTTGTGGAACCCTGTAAGATTCCTATGGGCTGACTTCTTGAGCTTGTCCAGGTCCCTCTGGATGGCTTCCTGCCCCTCAGGGTGTCAGCTGCTCTGGTTAGCTGGGTGTTACCTACAAACTGGCTGAGGGTGTACTTGATCTCTCTTTGTCATTGATGAAGATACTAAGCAGTTGCGGTCCCAGTACCAGTCCCTGAGGGACACCAGGCATCACCAGTATCCATCAGGACTCTGAGTCATTGACCACTCTGCTCTGGATGTGGCCATCCAACCAATTCCTCATCCACCAAATCCATGCAATCAAATTCATCTCTCTCCAAATTAGACAAAGATGTTGTGGGGAACCGTGTCAAAGGCTTTACAGAAGTGCAGATGAATCTGTAGCCCTTCTCTTGTCCACTGATGTGGTCACTCCCCCACAGAAGGTCACTAGGTTGGTCAGGCAGGACTTGCCCTCAGTGAAGCTGTGTTGGCTGTCCTAGATTACCTCTTTGTCCTCCATGTGCCTTAGCACAGCTTCTAGGAAGATCTGTTCCATGATCTTCCCAGGCACAGAGGTGAGGCTGACAGGTTGGTAATTCCTGGGATCCTCCTTTTACCCTTTTTAAAGATGGGCACAATGTTTCCCTCAGGGAAGTCTCAAGGGACTGCACCTGACTCCATGACTTTTTGAATGCCATGGATCAGTGGTGAAACATGCATAGTATAATTTAGCATGCAGAAGGCTGTTGTAGTTTTTCTCACATGACATTGTTTCTTATGACCCACATACTGACTTCTTATTGAGCGCATCAAAGCAGAGCAACATCAGTGTTTCCACTGGGAAGGAGGTAAGCTTCCATTCAGAAAGGTTTACTTAATATTCAGTATAAACTCTTGCAGGTTTAATTTTATAAAGAGGACAGCTTGTGTAATATTGAAACTGAGCCAAAGATTGTTGCCCTGATTGTAACTGTAGGTAATTCTTAAGGTAACTCTTCAGGGAAGAATTGGACTATTGTCTTTAAAATGTGTAGATTACCTTGCTGATTTATTAATTCTTCTCCCTCTTTCACAATATAAATTTTTCACTTTTGCTATCAAGCTAGAAGTTGAAACACCAGTAGGTAGTACTTTAGCTTCCAGATTTTCTGAATTTATTGAGACTGTTTCAACATAGTGACTTAAGTGTCAATTTTTCTTTTGGTGCCTGAACAAATGCTTGTGTAGTATTAATGCATTAATTATTAGTGGCAAATACTTAAAGAGAAAAAAAGGTAGCTGTGACCTAAGGACATCATGGTACATGCATAAGTTGTGATGACTACTGTGTAATGGCTTTGCACTGTAAGGTCCAGGTTTGGGGGTGGGATTTGTATTGATTTCCCTCTTGTCCTCCATAGTTCATGCATTCCTTGGAGTCTTCTTGATTCTGAGCTGTTCTTCAACAACACAGGGAGCTCTAAGACTGCATGAGGAAGCTGGGGGAGGGTTCACTGTGTGGAAGGGTGTCCCTGCTTACCATACTGCCAGTACAATGCTGTCCTTCCTGTTGTTCCTTGGCTTCCACTCAAATTTTGTGGCAGTGTTGTCGTTCTTTCAGCAGTTTATGTTTAGTGTCTGGATGTCTTTGAAGCTCATGTAGCAATGTATAGGTTTAAGAAGTCTGTGGATGGCTCCAACTCGTGCTGAGGAATTGCATTTGTAAATCTGTTCTCAGAAAGCCACAATTTGTCAGTAATTCGGGATGAAATTCTCTTGTTTTGGAGACCTGCACCGTATTTCCCTCCCTCCTCCCCACGGCTCCCCCCCTTCCCCCTCCGCTTAGTATTTACAGTAGCAGTATTTCTTTTTATCTGTTTCCTCCCCTATCTAGCTAGAGGAATGGTCTTCATTACAAAGCTACTGTATAATGCCTTTTGTTCATTCACTTGTTAATTTTATTGTTGTTGCAGATTTGTGGATGCTATTTTTCTACCAGCTGTCATCGCAACACCAAATTTTACACTGATCCTGTTGAAGCTGTAAAAGATATACCCAATGGGGCAACTATACTTGTTGGTGGTAAATATTTAAATTCTTTATGGAAGCAATCATGTTATATTAATAAGATGCTTTTTACTCATTTACCTTCTTTCTTTTACTATTAACTAATTTGAGAATCCATGGAATTCCATGTTTTTTTAAACAAGTGGTTTCCTACTCCGCTCATGAGGGGTATACTCTTTCAGTGAGAAAATTCAGGTTGTGTCACAGGGGAAGAAGCCTCAGAAAAATAATTAAGTTTTTTTTCCCCACTAGCAAAAATTGGACTCTATTTGTTTGAATCCAGAAAATGAGCTTGGGTATTTTCAAGATAACATTGTTATTTCACATGGTGAATAAATACAAGTTGGTTTGATTATTTTATGTTAGCATTTGCTATAGCCTTTGTCTGCCGCCTTTCTGGGTCCCTGTGACCTTGAACAAATTACCTAACCTGTTTCTGTGTTAGGAAGTGAAGATAATACTTACCTATGTTACACTTAATGCTTATGTGAGGCATTTCCAGAAGAGTCAAAAAGTTGTGTCATACTAACTTTCACTGTGACTTGAGCTTTTGGATATTGTAGATGCTTTCCACAATTTCATGCTGTTCAGTCTGCATTAAAAAAAAGTGATTTATCTATTTATTAGGTTGTTTTAATATTGCAGAAGTAATTAATTGTAAAACATGGGAAACTTCAATGGAGATATGTAATGAGGCAAAATTCCTTCTGCAGGAATTTTGAGTTTTTGTTTGTCTCTTTTTGTTGTTGTTATTGCTTGAAGAAAAGAAGATTTGAGGCCAAGGTAGGTTGGCCTTGATCTCAGGGGTCTTTTAGAACCTAATTGATTCAGTGGTTCTGTGAAAAGGTAGTGCTTGTAGTGTGACAGTGTTTCATTTTAGGTGTACTGGATTCTCACATAATAGAGTGTGGCAATTGTGCCTCTGTGGAGATCTAAATTACTGTGATTCCAGTTAGACATCTTCCCAAGGGTGTTCAGACTCCCAGATTTTTATCACCTAATTACAGGCTAAGGTGTATGGGATGTGCAGCAAAGATAGGAAGGTTAAGTTGGTAGAAAGAGAAGGAGGAATAATGAATACAGGGTTGAGGACACACATTAGGAGCGCTTCCCCAAAGGCCCACTCTGGTGGGTAAACAGCTTTCATCCAAATTGGGAAGTATCTGGTGAGTGGGAGATTTCAGTACTAGGGGTAACTCTTTCCAGAAATGCTGATTTATTTAATTGACTAAAGAGCTTATTCTACTCAGAAAGGATTTTTAATTCCCATACTTCTGAACTATCTGTGTTCTTTCAAACACTTGTTACATAATCAATTTTCTTGTATTTTGTGTAGGTTTTGGATTGTGTGGGATTCCTGAAAACCTCATTGGAGGTTTACTGAAGACTGGAGTAAAGGGAATAACAGCAGTCAGTAACAATGCAGGGTAGGTATTCATATGTCTGTGGTTTAATAAGTAGAGACTAAAGATTCCAGTTATGTGAAAATACTGATATATATGAAAAAAATCTTTCTTTTTACCATCATGATTTTCATATTAACAAGACAGCTTGGTTTGAAAGTGTTATTTTTGGAAGGAGCCCAGGAAGTTCAGTACTATATGATACTCAACTTTTTCAGGGACCAGTTGTCATGCTGTAGAGAGTCGCAATTATGTTACTATAAGTATTTATATTTAAATTTATATATATTTAACTGGTTGACTGCAACTGGAAAATCTAACTTAGATACTTTAAATGTAGTATCAATGATTTTGTGTGTATGTGTGTGTTTTTATGAAGTTCCAAATAGGGATATATTTTTTTAAACTCAGATTGGTGCTTTCTGACCCTCTTACTGTATTTCTGTTACTTTAAAAAAACTCCAGGCAACACAGAAACAGTGGAGAATATCTGCAATGAAAAAATGGAGAGTCTCTTTAATGGGTCTTGAAATTTTTGATTTTTTTTTTTTAATGTTTGCCTATTAAGAAATTCCTGTGGGATTGGCAGTGAGAATACTTCTTTCACGTATAATTTCTCAGCTTCTCATTCAGGCTAGTTTTTACACAAACTGTTCATAGTAAACTCTACAATACCTAATGATCTCCATATGGAGAAATAACTACAGCCACTTCCATTGAAGTGCATTGATAAAAATATAAATGAAATTGAAAGAAATATTAATATGCAAAATATGAATTGCACATTCATTGGATAACAGATGATTTGTAGTGGTATTTGGTACATACACAGTCAAACTTAAGCTCCTTAGAATCTTATGGGAAACAATTTCTGCTGGATGATAAAAAGGAGAAAGAAAGACAAATAATTTTGAGTGGAAAGATCAAGCACTAGAGTAGAGATCATTAACTTTCCTCATAGCCTTATTTTTGAATAACATGCATATATTTGCAGATAGAGAGATTGCAGAGGTGTTCCTGAGGGGGGGGCAAAAGTTTGAAAATGAGAAAAAGTGAAAAGAGGACCACTGTGGAATAGGATGAAAAAGAAGACATTTCCTATTGTATTCTGAGTATAGTTGGTGATGTTATAGGTTAGAATTAATTTTTATTGAAATAATGTTAGCTTTCCTGAAAGTTCTTTGGATTTTGAGGCTGAAGTGATTTCTGTAAAACTCCTGGTTGCTGGCAGAAAAGCAAAATTTAATTCCTGTTTTCTTGAAACTAGTTTTCCATGAACATTCATGAAAACCTGGAGAGTTCCTCACAGAACAGTGTAACAATTTGAAAATGCTTAAGGGCATCTAGAGTTTTTTTTCAAGTCTAGTTTGTAAAAATACAAGTTTTACTCTCCTGTTGAACACTATAATTTAGTTTGAAATTTAATTAACAATAAAATAACTGCTTCATCTATCTTTTTATTTACTGTATTACTACTGCTATAGTTTGGTAGTGTTTGGGAACCAGGTTAAAACACAGCTGTTGTCAGAAATAGAGTAAGAATTCTCATCACAGCAATTGATACCATTTCTAGTCTTCTAATCAGCATGTCAAAAAGCATGCTTTTCTAATACCATGCATCTTCTTAGCATCTTCTAATACCACGTCCAAAAGTATAGTGGTATTATCAAGTATTGCAGCACTAATAAATGCCTTTACGACTGAAGTAGCACAACAGCAATATACCCTGCAGCAGTCGTATTCAAAGGGTGAATTGTTCTTGTAACCTTGAGGTGTCAGGCTCTTTGTGGGATGAGTAATTTCCCACTTTCAAATTGCCATATGGTTTAGTGTGCTTTTCTTTGGTGACCTTGTGCTGGAGTTGATGCCTAGCTGTGTTTCAGCTTCTTCACTGCAGCTGCTTTCTTTTCTCCAGCTCTTCCAGCCAATAGGAGGTAATTGGTTGTGGTCAGGTTTTCTCATCCTGCAGTGGGGTTAGCTTGTAATTGGAGCAGGGAAGAGCCAAGTACATAGACAGACAGCCTACTCTGGACAGCAGTGCAGCTACATGGATTAAGTCACATGCCTTTCAATATGCAAGAACCACGGAATGTGCTACAGAGCTATCTGTTTATAACTAAAATAGCAGCAATGGAGACAGTGGTTCACTTACATCTAAGGGAAAGCAGTAATTAGGAAGTCCTGAAGCATTCTTGCCAACTTTTCTAGCTGGAAACAAGGTTCAGCAGAGCCTAGAAATGCTTAGCAGTGTCTGGAAATAACTTTAAAGGAGTAGGATGTTCACAAGTTCACATCCTACTTACTGTTCTGTGCTACAGTGTAATTGGGAGGAGATTCCTCCTTCAAAAACTTGTTCAAATCATGTCATTGCTGGCAGGTGAAGTCCTGTCTTTGGCCTTTCTAAGGCTTTTCAATGGCAGGTTGTACAGTAGTGTATGGGGTGCTCCTTGTCACACTGCTCAGCTTGCTGTCTGCTGCTGTGCTCATGCTGTGTGCTAGCCAGTGAAACAACAGCTTTAAGAGCAGTTACTCTTTTGCCAGGCCAAACAAGGCAAAGTGTTTGAAAGTGAAGCAATTCAAATATCCAGGCCCTGTGGTATTTACACAACTTGCTGCAGGGGAAACTGAAGCTTGTGAACCAGGGCAATAGTGAAAGATAACTGCGACAGATAGGTGTGCTTCTAAAATACAGCCTCTCACAGCTTCCCTTATAACTTGTTTTGCTTATATTGTTCATACTGTAAATACTTTCTTTACACTGTTTTTGTAAGCCCTTTAAATTGAGAGTATTCTCAGTAAGCTACCAAAATCCATTTTATTAAAGATTTTCTTCCTTCTTGTTTAAATTTGGTTTGTTCCACATTTGCCAGTATTAAAATTAATAAAAATATATAAAAATAATAAATAAATGAAAATGAATGAATGGATAAATAAATAAATAAAATTTTAAAAGCTTATTTTAAACATTGATTCAGTAAATTCCCGACATAGTTGTGATTAGTATACAGTACCTTTTTGGCTGTTTTTTCACCTCCATGTAACTTCATGGTATCTTGTTGCATACTGATTTCAAGTTACTTGGAACTTGAGACTTGGATGTTTTGGATCAGCCTATGCTAAGGCTTCCATAATGCAGGCTGTCAGACCTGTTGTTTCAGGACCTGTGTTGCAACGGAAGCTATCTTCTTGTCAGCACAGCCAAATATTTAAAATGAAAGTTAAAAAAAAGTGCATTAAATTATTATTTTTAATTAGTTGTGCTTAATAAAATGTATAAATAGTTTTGGCTATAATCACATTCTGAAATCAACATTTCATTCATTCAACCACACCAATAGGCTGAATTTGTGCAGAGTGAAAATGAAGCCCATTACTTGTGATAACTGTATGTGTGATCTGATTGCTTTATCAACTTTGGGCTTTGTCTGCTTTTGAGACTTAAAAATGCATCCTTTTGGAATGCAGTAGTCTTGAACAAAAGCCTTTCACTTACAGTAAAAATAGAGAAGTCACAGTTAAGATCTTAATTGCTTATCACCTGGGTGATCATCTGAAAGGAGATGGACAGCATATATCAGTTTATCACTGGTTCAGACTGTTCTTATGAGGCATTACCAGCTTTTTGAACCTTTGGTCTCTGTACCCTTTTTGAAGGTCTTTTAATGTTACAGTGTTATACATTAGGAAGGAGAAGATGACTTTGAGATAAGCATTTCCACTTCTAATCATGATACCTGAGTGTCATTACTTAGCTCTGTGAAGCATAATACCCTTGCTTTCCTAATGGGCTGGGCTATTTGTGGTTCCCAGATCTCCAAAAAGCAGTACTCTATGGGATCTGATGCAGTGGTAAACTTACTGCACCCCTTATTCTAAAGCACAAAAGGTATCTTTATATTAGCAATTAAATATTTTGAATTTAAGACAGGTTTGATAAATGTTATGTAAGTTAAAGGTTGTCTGATTTTTCAGTCATTTCTTTGAATGGTATGTTTCTGTTGAAACCAAAATGCCATCTTCGCCACAGATTCCCTGTTTTTTCTTGCATGTAACTCATTGGCTTAATTCCACTGTTATTGTTATTATAATATCTGTCTATCTATCTCTCTATCTATCTATCTATCCATCCATCCATCCATCCATCCATCCATCCATCCATCTAGCTATTTATCTATTTATCTGTCTTTGTATTACTTACACTTATTAAAAACATATTCAAATGTAAATGTGTATATACCATCATGTGGAAATCACATTCCAAATTCACAGAAGGTTGTGAAGTTTTTCTGTATAGTGTTAGGTATCAAGTGGTTTTAGTGGAGCAAATTTGATAATCTCTTGATTCAGAAAGTTAAAATGTAAGTGAAAATGTTTGAGGGACTGGCAAGGAGGCGGGTATGTGCACAAAGATGGGATCAAGGTGATGCTCAGAGTGTCTTACCTCATGTGTGTCATTTTTGTATATCCATAAGAAATTCAAGTATCTCAAATTAAATATACTTTCAGAAATGAAATACAAGGTCAGCAGTGACTCTTACCTCTCTTGGTAGAGAGAGAAGAGTGGAGTTATGTAAAATCCTGCACATGGCAAATTACCAAAATCAGGAGACAAGGTATATATTTTCAGTGAATTTAGTTATTTGACTTTGATTTTTTTATTTTTTATTGTCTGCATTCTTTATAAAGAATCTAATCAGATGCTTTGTTACAGCTGTTAAATTGGTGACACTGTGTGAACTGCAAATCCCTGAAAATCTGCCTAGGTCATCTAGCTAATTTTAGTGTGAAGGTTATTTAGGATTTTGGCAGGGAAAATTGTACTAACTTTGTACTATGTGGAACTATTGAGAAATCAGCTGTGGAGATAACTTTCTGGTTGTGATTGCAAATGAGAAAAAAATAGGTCTAGAACTCAACATGGTTGAGGAATTGGATATAGAACAGTGACAGTGAAAGTTAAACCTATCTTTCAGCTAGGTGACTTTTGAAGTATGATGGTTTCATGATCAAGTTAAAATATTTATCAGATTACTTCTATAACATATAACTTCTCTGTGAAGGAAAAATAAGGTACATTTTGAAAGTTCTGAATAGAGTTGTTTTACTTGTCATAAAAACACAGGATGCCATTTCGTACCAGAAAGGTATATGAAGAGAGGAGACCTTGCTGCTCATGTAACAGTGCAATGTACAGTATTTCTTCTCTTCAGAAATTATCTGCATGTATGGACTTGGCCTATCTGCCTGCACCCATCATTCTCAGATGAGAAGAGCATCATTTTTGGAGGAGGATGGTGGTGGAACAGTACTGCCGTTTTGCTGTGAGACTTGAGATGAAGTTATGAGAGCAGAGAGGACAGAGATCCCATGAGAAGACTTCGGTAGCAGAGGGACAAGGGTGCAGTGCACACTTCAGGGAAAGAGTAGAAGGAGATTAAGGCTCAGGCACACCAGTTTGCACACAGGGCTTTGTGATGTTCTACAACTGTGGCCTTCCTTCCTGCCTTCCTTCCTGTCTCCCTCCCTCCCTTCTTCCCTTCCTACTTTCCTCCCTCCCCTCCCTTTCTCGCTACCTTCATCTCTTTTTCTCCTGAACAGGACTGCCATAGCATATGGCAGCACCCATATTTTTCTCTTCCTCCTCTTTTCTCAGTCTTTAGAGAGCTTCAGCCTCTCTTTTTTGCTTTCCGTTAAGCAATTTGCAATCAGATATATGGCTATGTAAAGAAGGTGCCTGAAGACAGTGTCAAGACATTTGGCTAAGACAAGAAACAACAAGGCAAATAAGCATTATATCTCTGAATAATTTACCTTTCTGTGAGCTGAATCTGTTTTTCTGTCTCTGTTAGGTAACTCCTACTCCTCATCTTGTTCTCATTCTTTGTACCCTTATGGAAGTGGGGGACAGAGAAGGAGAAACAGAATATCATCTGAGCTGGCTCTTTAATAATCTTCCAGTGTAACACATGGAGAAAGTATTGTGGGACATAGTCTCGTTATGAGCCAGCTGTACGACTGGGGAAGATGAGTTATGAAGAGCTGTTATATGACTGGTTGTCTACATTAATTTTGCCCTGGGTATGCCTTCCCTTTAGTCCAGTGTCTTTTGGCAAACACCATCTAGTAGGCATTTACTCATTTTCTAACAAAGACTGTTAAGGATCTCTTTCTGGGGCTGCCAGGATTACACTTTATTTTTGTGGATCTAAGAATGTGTGTCCCTAAGAACTCAGGTGGTACCTCTATCCATATAACTTTCATGTTGGTAAAGTTTCATGTTATAGTCAGGCACCCCTGTGAGCCTGAAAGTTTAAGACTCTGCAACTAAGAAATGCCAAGCAGGTAGTGATTGATGCATTCCTTTTAGTTGGGAAGCATATCTACTCTTCCCTAGGAATTGTGGATCTGTCAGAAGACATAATTGCATGTAACTTGGAGCAAATCCTTTTGAAGACTGAAAAGCTGATGTTGCAAATAAAACCAGCCTCTCCTCTTCTATGTAGAGAATGTCAGAGGAAATGATTTCCTTTCCCCACTCCTAGCCTATTGCCAAGAAAATTTCTAGCTCTGGAACAGGTCCATTTGTTATCAAGTTTCATGCTTCGTTATGTAACACTTGGAGCTTATGAATGCCTAAAAAGACTGCTCGTCTCTCTCCAGAAGGTGACAGGTGCCTTTACATAAAACGTTTTCCAGGAGTAGGACCAGCTATTAATATGCATTTTTTTTCAGCAACAGCTAGCTGCAGAAACTTCAGCTTCTGCCTGAGGTGGAGCCTTGCCCCAGGATTCTTACTGGATTCTTTTCCTTCTCAGGGGTGATGTAGTTACCCCCTTATCTTTCCAGTCTCCATATTATGAGAGGAGAAAGATCAGGTGGTATATCATGTTAGCTCCTTGGCCAACGTTTTAATTCTCCAGATCTCAAGATATTCATGTTAATATTTCATAATCAAGACTTCTGGTCTTGTGTAATCTCCCAGGAATATCACCTTCTGGAGAATCTTTGGACAATGACTGTAGGGGAAGCTATCTCTTTAAGAAATCTAGAAGGAAACTCTCATTCTAATTGATGCTGCTTGCCATCCAGTAAGGGCAGCCAGTCTATTCTGACCACACCCACTTTTTTTAGAAACAAATAAATGTCTTTACAAAGGCAGAGAGAGAGGAAAGTTGTAATTGTCCTATAATGTCTCCTTTTACTCAGAAAACCCCCTAACGATAAGCCATTGTATGTTTTGTGCCAGACTGTGTGACATTCCAAGTATCCATTTTTTCTGCATGAGAATGCAAATTTCTATTTCCTGCCTCATCAGGCTGTGCAGGGCTTGTTGGTGTGTGAGGCTTTTACCAGCTTGGAAACTTAGGTAATCTCTTCTTCACTGTAATGCTGGATGCTAGAATGTGTTATGCTTGAGCCACCAAAGAAGAAGGTCTGAGAGCTTCAGATTGTTGTTTATCTGCAGTGAGATACTGAAATGTTGCCTTTGACTCCTTCCAGTATACTGGAGATGTGTGGGCTAGATCTGTCTAGGAGTCATCTTTGGCTAATTTTTTTGATTACAAAAGGCCGACATAGTTTTTGACAGGAAGGTTTTGTGGGTCTGGCAGGGACAAAACAATAGGAGGCAGTGTATTGCTAGACAGTCAGACCTCCTTAATTTTTCTTGTCTGCATCAATAATTTGGGGAACTTGGGTCACCTATGTCCTTGATGAATGCCTAGTTAGATCTCTTTTCCTATATATGTTTCATGTATTCTGTTGATTCACTTTTCATCCTAATACAGAATGGGGAAATTTCTAGACATCCAAACAATTCTGAGGGTAAAACAACACATTCACTGTCTAGCACTAATGTGCCAGCACACGGAACAACTGTGTCAACTTCTGTCACTCCTTCTTCCTTCCTATCTAGAGCAACATATTTTTATTGCATTTACCTTTCTTTTAGTTTTTAAAGGACTGAATCCAACTTTTGAAATAGGTGTACGGGATGTATTCTTTTCATGCACTCAGTAAAGGTTCTTTTTTTCTTTCTATGGTTGCTGTTTGACAGACAGAGTGTTGCCTACAACAATGCCTGCAGTATTTTAGGGGTAACATTTTGAGGGTAAACATAATTAAAGCTGAAAAGTTCAAAAAGCCCTTGTGCTTAAAACAACACAATCAAGAAAGCAACAAAATATGGAAAGGGAGAACAAGTAACTTAAAATTGCCATAGAATTGTTATATGGAAAGAATTTTCTGTAAACCAGAGGGTTTTGAAATTTGTAATCTGGGATAGAGACATCACATGAAAATCAAAGCGTAGGGGAAATAGGAGTGAGGACAGTGTTTTCTATGTGAAATGTTTGTTTCTTAGGGTATTCAGATATAAGAGAAAAACATAGGAAACAAAAAATAGGCTGAAGTGCTCAAAATGGGTGTTGGGACGGAGATGAAAACTGATGCGTGTGAGTGCAAAAGGGTTATTTTAGCTGGAAACGTGAAGATTGCAGATTGCACCCTCAAAAAAGATGGATGGCAGTCTATTTCTTTAAAGAAATTTACATCTAAAAAAAACGCATATGAGTAATGGCAACAGGATTTTGTGACATTGCTCTGAAGATTAAATGCACGTGGGAGTTGAAGTAATTTTGTGTTACCAGGCAGGCAGAGCCTCCTGGTACAATGACTTTTGAAAGGTGAAATTCCTGTTCTCATTGTGCTAGGGAAATAAGGTTGTATGTGACCTGTGTGCACAGTAACAGATCCTCACAGCAATTTTGTTTGTGAACAAATTGGCTGCATTTGAGGTGAAGAGAAAGAGTGACTTAAGAAGTGAAGAACAGCTTGGCATGACAAAATAACCTTTGACGTCTGAAGTGGCCACCTAAAACAGAGACTAGACAAGAATAAGGGAATAAAGGTAGGTATTTATTTGAAGGGCCTTCAAAGGTACACTGTGGGGAGCCCAGAGGCTGTTGCCAAAATGGACCCCAAGATGGACAACAGGTCACGAATTCTTCACGCTTTTATAAGTTTGGTTCATTAGCACATCAGGGTTAATTCTCCAATTAACGCTTCAGTTAATGATGTAGTTTCCCACAGCTTGCCCCCCTTAGAGGCTCTTTGGTTTACACATTTTGGGCCTACAATGGTCTGAGTGTCCTTGAAGAGCAGGCCTGGAGAGGCTTTGTTATGTCTACCTAGCATGAGAGAGCAGAAATTAAGAGGCTACAAGAAACTTCAGAGTTACACACTAAGCACTACAGGATTTGAAAAATATTAAAGTTAAAACCTAAGGCATCATCTTTGTGCAACTTTCTGTTTAATTTCTTCATAACTACTGAGTTTCTTTTGAGAGAACATTCCTCACAGCAGTAGATCAGGGAATCAAGTGTATCCACATGGAATCCTGCAGGATGATACACAAAGTCCCGTTAAGGACAATATGCTTCAGTAGCTGCTTCTGAGAATGTAGGAGGAAGGATTATGGATCTTAGTGAAATGAAGCAGAAATTCCTTTAACCATTACAAATCTGACCGTCTGTTGCCATCCTTTCTTAAGTGAATGCACACTCAGTATTTCATTGTTTGCATGCAGAAGTGCTTGTTTCTATTTGGTAACTTCCAAGATTTGTAATGATCAGAGCAGTGTTAACCACCTGAATGATACACAGAAATTGTAAACTCTGGCTTGCAAGCAGTTCAGGAAGCTTCCCCTTGTTCTTGCACTAGAAAGCACAGCAGAATTTTGTTTAAATTCTCTACTTTTGCCACACAGTGCTGTAGTTATACCAACCTGTTTAACAGCCATCAGATGTTGGCTGCCCTGTTACATTCGTTTACTACCTTTTATAATGAGAGGTCAGGGTTTGATGGTTTTCATGTGAGAGGAATTGCCTTGCTTTAAATTAACCTATACAGGAAATTCTGGCTTTTTTATTTTTATTCTATTTTGTAATCCCTTTTGCCCACAAGACTCCTCTTTCTTCTCTATTCTCAGCTCTTCTAGTTTCAAACTGCAGGATTTGTTTTCTTGCAGGGAATTAGAAACACAGGTTGTTTCTAGGCAGCGCACATTTTAGTCCCAAGGCTTTGGCACCACAGCTCTTTGGAAGTTGCATCACAGTTAGATTTTTAGGGTTTTTTTAGTAGGTCAGAGTTGGAGAGTAGAGCAAGCTTGTATAATAAGTCGCTTTCTTTGGTATCTAGAGAACATAGAATAAATTCAGAGAACCAGATGAGAGAAGCTTGTTTCACTTCCTCTCATCCAGTTTCCAAAATGCTTGAGTATGCACTGAAGTGAACCATCTTCTTAAAATAGGCCTAACCTTAAAATAGTGCTCATGATGCATGCAGTCGTGAAGGCATTGTGACTGCATGTCTGTCCATGCAACTCTTGGAGCATTGTGGTTGGAGATGAGGAACTGGTGCTGGTCCTGCTTGCTCAGCCCCTCTCCCTTCACCTGCAGCACTGCAGCCTGTGCTATGGCTGGCAAGCATTACTACTTTTATATTAGAAAATGGATACTGCATAATAGTAAAGTTGTTGAACCTGGTCCTTTTTTGGAGCTCTTCTTCAGGAATGGTGTTTTCAACAGGATTCATATATTGTAGGCATGTGTGTGTTAATTACAAAGTGCTGAATACTTGACATCTTAAAGGATTATTGTAATATTTTTCTATATTTCTTATCCTGAAATGTCAACCCGTTGTGTGGATAATTAAATAATATTGAATCGACCCAACTAATGGCAGATATACATCATTTTTTGTGAGGTTATTCTGGATCATGGCATCTTTTCTATAGAGGGACTGGAAGGTCTGAGCTCTCTGCTTATACGATGCAGAGACCAACATAAATGTGGAGGAGCTTCACACACGTACCACTGTACTGGCATGCTGCATAATGTGCTGGAAAAGTGAAAGAAACATGTCTTTATCATATCTATGTTTATTTCCATATTTATATATTAACCTTGTATTTCCTGGAATTGAAGTAGCATTTTTTACAGAGCATCTTGGTTGCAGGAACTCTTGAAAAATGTTCCTAATCTAATAGTACACAATATAGCATGACAAACATCACAAAGGATATCAGCATTTTAGAAGCCCTGGCACAAGAAAAGTGTTGTATAACATCTCTGGCATTCAGTGTCAGCTGACATGGACAAGAAAATCTTGTTTGTAGTGCCCAAACCCTTTGTTGGAGTAGGTGGTTATTTAGTAAGAAATTAAATTATTTACTATAATAACAAAATTTAAATACAAACATTCTCTTACCTCATACAGAAATTAGCATTATAAATAAAAATGTGCCTTTCTCCTTGGGCTGCTAAGCAATCACTTGCCTTTTTCCTGGTGAGCAGGAGTGTAAACAAAAATATATCTGTATTCACTCAAAGCCATGTCTGACTTTTTATTAATTTGGTAAGGCTTTTAAAAGGAGTAGATACGTAAAATAACGCCACTTGTCAAGCTGTTACTTTTAGCTGTTAACATGTGAAATGACTTTAAAGGGAAGTTTTGGACGTATTCCATATCTTGGAGGAGACGAGGTCTGAACACTGAAATCTTAGATTTTAATTGTAGCTTTGATGCTTTTCCCCCCTAAAAGCTGGAATTTGGTTTTTGTCTTCAATTCCTTATGTGTGGGGGAGATAACTTTGTTCTTTCTTGTTAAGTCATTACAGCTTATCAAGTGCTTTGTTAACAACAAAACTCTATTGTCTGATTTTTCTACACAGTGTTGACAATTTTGGACTTGGTCTTCTGCTTCAGACAAAGCAGATAAAGCGCATGGTGTCATCGTATGTTGGTGAGAACGCTGAATTTGAACGCCAGTATTTATCTGGTGAGCTTGAAGTTGAGCTTACACCACAGGTAAGGAGTGTCTCTAAGAGACTGATGATTTCTTTCCATCTAAAATACTGAGTAGAATAATGCTTAAGTGCTCTTATGAAATTGTTTTGCAATCCAAATGTTTTGCTTGTGTGCAGAAGGCACTTGCCATCTGTGGTAGGCTCACCCTGACTGGACTACAGGTGTCCACCAAAGCTGCACTCTCACTCCCCTCAGCTGAACAGGGGAAAGAAAATATAACAAAAGACTCATGAGTTAAGTAAAGGGAGAGATCCCTCACCAGTTATGATCATGGGCATCACAGACTCAGCTTGGGGAAATTAATTTAGTTTACACCAATCAAATCAGAGTAGGCTAAGAGAAGTAAAACCAAATCTTAACATGTCTTCCCACTACACACGCTTTGCCCCAACCCTCCCTTCTTCCCAGCTGTAACTTTATTCACAGTTTACTCTGCCTCCTCTCTGCTAGTGGCACCAGGGGGAGGAGGGAATAGTGGGTTGTGGTCAGTTCATGACACATTGTGCTGCTCTTTCCTGCTCAGGAGGACCCCTCATGCTCTTCCCCTGTTCCAGTGTGGGTCCCTTCCACAGGATACAGTCCTTCAGGAGCAGGCTGCTGCAACATGAGTCCCCTGTGGGGTCACAAGTCCTGACAGGAAACATGCTCCAGCGTGGGCTCCTCTTTCCATGGGGCCACAGGTCCTGCCAGGATCCTGCTCTGGCATGGGCTTCCCATAGGGTCTCAGCCTTCTTTCAGGCCTTTGCCTGCTTAGGCATTGGGTCCTCCAGTGGCTGCAGGTGGATTTGTGCTCCCATGTGGCCCACCATGGGCTGCAGGGGCACAGCTGCCTCACCATGGGCTGCAGGGTAATCTCAGCTCCAGCACCTGGTGCACTTCCTCTCCCTCCTCCCTTACTCACCTTGGTGCCTGCAGAGCTGTTCCTCTCACATATTCTCACTTCTCTCTACTCTTGGATGCACTTACATCTCTGTGAGAAGTTCTTTCTCCTTCAATATGCTGTCCCAGAGGTGCTAGCACTCTTGATAATGGACTCAGCCTTGGAACCAGCTGGCACTGGCTCTGTGGACATTGGGGGAAGCTTCTGGAATCTTCTCACAGAAGCCATCCCTCTAACTACCAAAACCTTGCAAACCCAATACACCATCTTAGGGTCCAGCATCTGTTAAGAACTGGCTGTCTGTGTAAATTCCTTTAATGGAATTAATTAATTAATAATAAATTATATTCATTTGAAGTTTTTATATATATATACACACTTATGTATATTTTATTGAAGATTGTAGAAGAAGGCATAAAGTATACTCAGCACTGTGGCCGCATATAAAGGGAAGGAAGTCAAGGAGCTGCTCTGTTCCCATCCTGGTGGCAGGTTTTGGGTATGTTGGGTGTGCAATGCCTGCCATCTAGTGGGCAGGAATCAAATTAGGAGATACCGTTCCTTGGGAGACAAAACCCTTTTTGGCTTGCTCATTAACTCTTAACGAAATTAATATTTGCATACTGTTATGAGCCAATTTACAACTTTACTTTTTAGCACCATATTTTTAATTATTTTAGCTCTGCTCAGCTACTCAAATAGCATGAATGCAATGAGATCTTAAAATCATCAGTATCAGTTATGTTCTATAGAGATCAACTTTTGTGAAGTTGGTGCTCTAACTTTGAAGCCTACAGCATGGTAGTGTGTAGCACTTTCAGAGGTGACACACAACCTTTGGGCTTTAAACAGCTATTCAAGTTTCTGGGAAAAACAACTGTGGTAAGTTTGTATTGAGAATAGTCTCGAGCTCCCTCTTTTGTGAATCACAGAATCACAGAATGGGTCAGGTTGGAAAGGGCCTACAGTGGGTCATCTAGTCCATCCTCCCTGCTCAAGCATCTGGTCCAACCTCCCTGCTCATCCCAGAGTACACGGCACAGGATTGTGTCCAGGTGGTGCTTGGGTATCTCCAGTGAGGGAGGCTCCGTGACCACCCTGGGTAACCTGTTCCAGTGTGTGGTCAGTGTCACAGTAAAGAAGTTCTTCCTCATGTTCAGGTGGATCTTCCTAATGCATCTGGTTTTGCCCATTGCCTCTTGTCCCATTGCTTGGCACCAATGGACAGGACCTGCTGCATCCTCTTGGCACCCCTTGTTCAGATACCTACAGGCATTGGTGAGGTTCCCTCTCAGTTGCCTCTTCTTGAGGCTGAACAGGCCCAGCTCCCTCAGCCTTTCCTTGTAAGAGGGATGCTCCAGTCCCTTGATCATCTTTGTTACCCTTCACTGGACCCACTCCAGGAGCTCCATGTCTCTCTTGTCGTGAGGAGCCCAGAACTAGGCATAGCAGCCCAGACACAGTCTCACCAGGGCTCAGTAGAGGGGCAGGGTCAGCTCCCACGACCTGTTGCAAATGCTCTTCCTGATGCACCCTGGGATACCACTGGGCTTGACCACAAGGACACGCTGCTGGCTCATGGCCAGCTTGTTGCCCACCAGGAGCCCTAGGTCGTTCTTCACCAACCTGCTGACCAGCAGGTCAGCCCCCAGCCTGTACTGGTGCATGGGATCATTCCTCCTCAGGTGCAGGACCCTGCATTTTCCCTTGCTGAATTTCAGATTGTTCTTCTCTGCCCATCTCTCTGACCTGTCGAGGTCCTTCCGAAGGGCTGCACAGCACTATGTGGTATTGGCTGCTCCTCCCAGCTTTGTGTCATCAGCAAACTCGTTGGGGAGGCATCTGCGCCTTCCTCCAAACCATTGGTGAATGAGTTAAACAAAAAAGGCCTCCAACTACACCCTGTGCCACTGATTGTGATGCTCTGGGATCAGCTGTTCAGCCAGTTCTCAGTCCACCTCACTGTCCTCTCATCGATTCCAGACTTCCTGAGCTTACCTATGAGGATGCTGTGAGAGAATGTTTGTTAGAATTCCACACCTGAATGGAAAAGTTTCTTTTATACCCAGTCAGCAGACCTGAAAATAGCCAGACACTTGTCATGTCTATGTTTCAAATGTCACAAATCTCACAATGCATTTTTTCCTTCCTATTTAATGTTCAGTACTTTCACCTAGAAGACCGTGAACTCCTTAGACGTGTAGTTGGCTTTGTGGACTACAGATAATCTATGTAGATCCAGCATTGAAATAATGGGTTTACACTGTGTAATGGTAAATGTAATTGCTTACTAGGAGATGTGGGGATTTGAAATATTTGTGTCAGAAAAAATAGTCTTTTGTAAAAAAGTTTGGTGTAACCTTAGGCAAAATTGGAGACTTTTGTATTATTGTTGCACCGTAAGGGAGATGTCATGGTGAGATCTTGAAATGCTAAGGCTTCTTAAAACACAGGACCCTGTATCATTGCATGGTTTGCATCTGCCTCTTCCCATCATTTTGAAAACCAACCAGAAGTCATCGTTCTTCTTGCAGGATAACTGGGGAAAATGCAAATGATGTTATAGAGGCTGTTAAGCTGGATAATTGACCATGATGGTCTTGTCTTGCTTTGAATACAGGAAAATATATTTAAAAAAAAAAATCCAGGAAATTACACTAATGAAAAGCAAACACACATTTGTGGCTCTAAGTCCAAAATTAAGGCAAATGAGGACTTTCTGCTGTTAGTATCTATGCTACAGCTGGACATAGAGAAGAGTGCAGACAGGGTGGTCAAACAGCATAAAAACTGCTCTGTTAGTTTTTTGGTATTCTTAGCACGGGCAACCCAGATCACTGGACTCCCTCTTCCTTTCTCAGTCTGCCATGCTTGGCTGTTTCAACTTGGAGTGGATTCTGAAGTTTTTCTTAGGATGTTGTAGAATGAACATCAACTGTTAGAGAAGAAAAACCTTCTAGGATATGTAGCCAGGTGGGAAAAAGAGCTCTGTACTATGCTCAAGAATAATGGGTTGGGAAACAAACTGAAGGAGAGGAGACACAGCCAAGTGCTGGGGCCTGGGATTTGGCAGGTAGTTGTATGACAGTGTCATCTCAAGCAATTTATGACTGTGTGACAAGCATTTCTTGCCATATCCAGTACCTGTCCCACATCGGGAAGCTAAAATGTGAGGAAGAAATAGATGATCCCATCTGTCTACTTAGTACAGAAGGAAAAGCTCCAAATGACATGATATCAAATAAAGTTAATTCAAGCCATTCATCGAAGTTTTATCTCTTGTTCCCAAATGATGAGTTTTTAAATATGTTTTTCTGTAGGGTACACTTGCTGAACGTATTAGAGCAGGAGGAGCAGGAATCCCAGCATTTTACACCAGTACTGGCTATGGGACTCTGGTGCAGGAAGGGGGTGCACCCATCAAGTACAACACAGATGGCACCATTGCCATTGCCAGCCAGCCAAGAGAGGTAAGAGGTCTGATTGCCATTAGGAAGCCTGCAGCTTTGAAAAACGAGTTTCTAACATATTTACAAGATAAACGGGAGTTTAAGAAGGTATTAAGTTTAACCTTACTGTATTCAATTAACTGGATGTCTGTGGTACCAGACACATTAGTTTTGCTCCCATTGCTTACTGCTGTCCTCTGTGATGTGTTCGAAAAGTTTTTAAAGAGTTAGAGTGATTTAGCATCAAGAACTGGTCCAAGTGAAAGCCTGCCATCCTGAGTTACTCTTCACTTGACTGTTCTCTGACCAGGTTCGTTGTGTATTCAAACAAATTTTGTACCAGGCCACTGCAGTGCATAGAGGTATTTGAGAACAATCTCCTGGGGGCAGGTGCTCTTCAGATACTGTGCCTTGCAGTAAGCAGCCCTGCAGCTGTACATGGAGCTTCAGCCTTACAAGAAATGGGACATTTTCCTGCTAAACTGGGAAGAGCTCAGTTGACACAAATTTCAGGAAATGCATTTCCCAATCTTTGAAATGCAATTTATTCTCAGTATTTAAAACTGCAAAGAAATAAAAAGACTGTATGTGGCTTTCAAGGGAGAAACAAGGGTTTCATTTTGAAATTGTATGTAGAATTTGGAGAAGGGAAGAGAGATCTGCCGTAATTTTTCTTGAAGAAATGGGTGGGACTAATATTGTGTGTTCCAATTAGGCTGCATACAACATTAAATTTCACCTCAAGAAATCTCTGCGGTAAAGGTAATTACGCCGTAACCCATGATTTTCATGTATGTTACACATGTCTATTTGCAGTATCTAGACATTGACATAGTCTTTTTTATTCCCTTAATTTTTATACTGTTTTACCATTTGGAGGAATATTTTGTTCATTAAATAGCTTATAATTTTAATAAATTTTTTCTTCCTTTGTTTTTCTTTTGACATTTGTGGGAAAATCTCCCTTACTCTCCTCAATCTAATAACTGAGGGGTGCTAATAACATGACTAGCATGATTAGTTCAATTCCATTCTCCACATCCATTTTGCACAGAAGTGTCATTTTATAATAGCTCAGATCTCCTTTTGTGGTACTGGAAGACTGACTTATGTACACTTTTCTCATACTTCCTCCCCCTTTCAGCAATTTTAAAAAGCTCTCAAGTAATATTTGTGTATACTCTCACCTTCTACATTGTTAAGAGTGGTGGATTCATCTCTCTCTGCAGGATCAAAAGACTAGCTGTGTCCCTGTTCCATATTTTGGCTTCAGGCACAGTATCATTCATTGCAAATATTGATCATAAATGCAGGGAAAACTAAATTAAATTCAGCCTGTCAGATGACATGATTCGAGTAGTCTGTCTCAAGCTGACTTAATTTTGGATTTGGGGTTTCTGATGGTGGACAGTGCTTATGAACTTTTTCAGTAGTTCTACTTTAGCACCTCAGTTTTTGGTTAGCTGGTAGATGTGCAGGACAAAGCACATCTAATTCCAGTAGATGGAGCAGGAGGAATATGGATTCTCATGCTGTTCAACTGGAGACACTATGATAAAACTGGGGTTTACAGCCTTTCCATGCTTCTCTGTTATTACACAGTTTTTCAGTTACAACTTTACATACTACAAAAAGAAGTCAAAATGTAAGTCTGCAAAACTGACCCTTAAAATAAGTATTACATGTGAAATCTGTTGGAAGAAACCTACATCTCAATTTTTTACTTTTCTCTGTAGGTGAGGGAGTTTGATGGCCGTCACTTTATTCTGGAGAAATCGATTACAGGAGATTTTGCTCTTGTGAAGGCATGGAAGGCTGATCGTGCAGGAAACATCATTTTCAGGTATGACTTGTTTACTGGTGGGAAAATATTGTTTTACAGTTTAGATAATGAGAAGGAGAATCCTGCCTCTTGTGTTATGGCAAAGTAATGTTCTACTGATTTCACATTCTTTCATACTGCCTTTCCCTACTGTCAAATTACACTGCTATAAACCACCAAAATTTAATTACTTTTTCTAATGAATTTTAAGAATTCAAACATAGCTATGCAATAAAACATTGGTAGTTAAAAATGGGACACAGCAGACCAAAGTTGTTACGATGACTGTTGAGAAATTTAGTGACATTCTCTTCTTTCAATTTTCATGTTAGTTTGGGTCCTTTTTCTTGAGCAATTAAAGGCTGACCCAAGAAGTGCAGGTTCATGTATGACAGAAGAGAAGGGAACTGAGTCAGTCTTCTTGCCAGCCAGTGATGGGAAAACTGATTCTGTCAAAAGAAAACTGTGTTAAAGTTGATTTGATCTCAGTGGTGTAGGGAAAGGCATCATATGAATTTAAACATCTTTTCAATGAAAAGTTTGATGTTGCACTACTGAGAAAATCTTTTATATGAGTTACTCTGTGTTCTGGTTTGTCCTGAACTGAAACAGAAGAGAGGTTTGCTTATGTTTAATGCCTGGTTTTTATTTGTTTGTCTTATGGCTACCAGATGAAAAGGTAAGTGTTGTAGTTATCCCTTGCAGTTTATTACAAGAAGATGCTGATTGAGAGTCTTTGTATGTATTAGAACAAACAAGGAGTTGGAAAAGCAACTGAAAAATATATGTAAAAACCAATACCCATAAAGTAATGCTTTTCTTTATGTATATATGTGTGTGTGTATATATATATATCTCCTCATAATTAATACTAAATTAAAATACTTGAAAATTAACAAACTAGTTTTTATTTTGCCCAACTCTTGACATCCTGACTTGCCCACTAGCAAGACAATATGGTTTCTGATTGAAAGCTGAACTTTTTTGTGTGTGTGCAGATGAATTTGATGGCTGCTAAACTGCTTTCCTTAGGCTCTGGTACATTGAATTCATGAAACAGTGTTCCCCCTTGGCCTTGGCTTTGATCCTGAGCCACTACTCTCTGTGCTTTTATCCTGTATCTATCTACTGATGCATAGTACATACCTCTGAAAAGTTCTTTCATTCTCCACAGAAACAGAGTAGTTGTGTTCTCCTTTTATGTCCTGTTATCCTCTATGCCTTTCCTTCTTCCGGTTCCTTCCAGAAGTCTTCGTATGTCTCCCACATTCACACAATACAACTGATACCAGGTACTGCTTCCATCTGGAGTGAAGACCTAAAAATCTTGATTCCTTCCTTCAACTGTAACTCATCAAAGATGGAAACAAATCATCACCTGGTGTCCTATTCCATACAGAATATTGCTAGCTCAAAGGAATTGGCTTATGATAAGCCGTGACCTATTCTGTTTCTGGATGAGACATGATTATCTGATGACATAAAGCAGAAACATAGGCTCGTCTTTTAACTTGCTGTCTGTTACCACTTTCACAGCAGTGTGGTACTATTCGTTGTGTGTTTCCTGTGACTCTGTGGAGCCAGTAACAATCGTGTAAGTCTCTGCCAAACTGTTAATCACCCTGGAGCTAAGAGCTTTCATAAATTTAAAGGATGGACTTTAGGTACACTTACTTGGACCGCAGGCTGGCATTAATTTTTTTGCTATTCTCATACATCAAGCTATACTGTTTTCTTGGAATCTAGAATGGCACCAACTTCTTTAGAAAGCTGTTTTTAAAACTGTTTGTTTTGGGTTTTTTTTTGAAGTGATACTTCATGGATCCTGGATCTTTTGTTCCATACAGCACGTTGTGGCTTCTTTCATTCCAGGCATCTTCATGCTGAGTGGACTATTCTGCACCACTTATCAGTGGTTATCTTTTGTCTAACAAAGGCCTATGTCTGACTCAGCAGGTAATAGCTTTTAGGTACAGTACACCACTAGCAAGACAAATAATCCAAGACTCCCTCAAACATTATGAAATAATCTCACCTTGTTCCTATGATAACTGAAAAGATACATGGGCATTTTGCTTTGTTAGTCTGATGCAGGTGCTAGTTCTACTTAGCTGAACAGAGTGTCTCCAGGTCTTAACCTCCCTTAAAGCTTTGCTCATTAGGGACAACATCAGGGAGTGCCACTGCTTCTGTTGATAGTCACCAAAGAATCCCAGAATGGCCTGGTTTGGAAGGGACCTTAAAGGTCATTCAGTTCCAGCCCTAGCTGTGGACAGGAATACCCTTCTCTGGGTTAGGTTGCTCAAAGATCCATCGAGCCTGGCCTTGAACACTTCTGGGGATGGGGGATCCACAACTTCTCTGGGCAACCTGTTTTAGTTCCTCACCGCCTTCAGTAAAGAATTTCTCCCCAATATAAAATCTAAACCTCCCCTCTCAGTTTGAAGCCATTCTCCTTTGTTTTGTCACCACATGCTCTTGTGAAAAGTCTCTTTCCGTTGGTCTTGAATACTCCCTTCAGGTCACCCTGAAGCCTTCTGTTTTCCAGGCTTAACAATTCAAATTCTCTCAACATTTCCTTGTAGGAGAGGTTCTCTATCTCTCTAATCATCTTGGTAGCCTCTGGACTGGCTCCAGCAGGTCCCTGTCCTTCCTGTGCAGGGACCCCAGAGCTGGATGCAGTGCTCCTGGTGGGTCTCAGCAGAGTGAAGCAGAGGGGCAGAATCCTCTCCCTCCCCTGCTGCCCACGGGGCTCTGGATGCAGCCCAGGACACGTTTGGCTCCTCAAGTCCTGCTGGGCAGGGCTGCTCTGGGTCTGTTCATGCCCAGCCTGTGCTGATACTGGGGGTTGTCCCTCCCCAGGTACAGCATCAGCACTCGGTCTTGTTAAACCTCATCAGATCCCCATGGGCCCCTTCTTGAGTTTGTCCAGGTCCCTCTGGATGGCATCCCATCCTTCAGGTGTGTCATCAGCACCACTCAGCTTGGTGTCATCTGCTAATATGCTGAGAGTGCACTTGATTCCTTCATCTATGTCATTAATGGAGATACTAAATAACACTGGTCCCAGTACAGACCCCTGAGGGATGTCACTTGTCACTGGCGTCCCCTGGGACTCTGAGCCATTGACCATTAACCTCTGGGTGTGACTGTTGAACCAATGCCTCATCTACCAAACAGCTTATGCAATCAAATCCATCTCTCTCCAAATTAGAGACAATGATGTTGTAGGGCTGTAAAGCCATTTCAAAGGTTTTACAGAAGTGCAGAAAAATGACATCTTTAGCCATTTCCTGTCCACTGATGTAGTTGCTCCATCACAGAAGGCCACTATATTGGTCAGGCAGGACTTGCCGTCAGTGAGGCTGTGCTGGCTGTCCTGAATCACCTTCCTTGTCCTCCCTGTGACTTAGTACAGCTTCTAGGACTATGCACCATGATCTTCCCAGGCACAGAGGTGAGGCAGAGGTCAGTAGTTCCTGGGGTCCTCCTCTATGCTTTTTTAAAAGGTGGGAGCCATCTTTCCCTGTTTCCAGTCACCTGGTATTTCACCTGACTGCCATTACTTTTCAAATATCATGGAGAATGACTTGTCTGCCTCCTTTGGTTCCCCTCCTTTTTCATCTGGTACCATTCTGCTTTGGAGTTGTTCTAGCCCAAAGTACTTTGACTTTCCAAGCAAACGTGTGGCTTGGTGGTGATGAAAACAGACTGTTGTCGAAGGAGCAGGAATGTTGAAGGGATAACCTGAGTCAGAGCCTCTGCTGTCAGTCATGTCTGGTCATCTCTTCGTGCTTCAACTGGTTCTGTAATACATAAATTCAGCTCATACCTGAGGTGTCTCTGCACTGTCATATCATTAGGTATGTAGTGGATGCAGTTTTTTGGTTTAGTCTAGTTTGCTGTCTTTTGCCTCCGGGAGAAAAGATGTTGTACCTTTAGGTCAGCTTAGAAATCCAGTGGAACAATGGAACTTTGTAGGCATTGCTGAATCTAGATGTCCAGAAAATGATCTTAAAATAAAAAGGCAACTTTGTCTAGCTAGTTTTTGAATTTCCTACTGCTAATTCTTTAACATTATTCTGTGCTGGAAAATAAATGTAGTGCTTCTGGTTTTTCTCCTTCTGGATGATGTGGTCTATAGAAATAAGGCCTTTGATCCCATAAAACTTCTGGGTGGTGTGTTGTTTAGAAATAAAGCCTTTGATCCTGTAAAAGACTGCTGCTTCTGAAACAACTTTACTAACTCAAGAAAAGTCTAAATGGTGGAAACTTTTATAAATTATATCAGATTAGAGCCCATTAGCTCTTCTTAATGTTAAATTAATATTGAAATGTTTTCTTGTAGTTTTTTCCCTATGTAAAAGTAATTTTATATCAGTTTCTTTTACTGGCAGAGTAGCCACTACAATCTGGAGAAAGTCTTTGGCTCAGAAAAGTAGTCACATGGGATGAAATACTGAACTGTTAGTTTTGTCATCTTCGTTCCCCCATCTGTACCCATTTCTCAGCTATTTTAATTCAGCTTTTGTAACTCCTTTTTTCTTGTCATTTGCTCCTTTACCTAGTTTATGGTAGTTTTTCCTGAAACACTGCTAACTAGTATTGTATTCATCTCTCAGAGGAGAATATAAATTCATGTGGGTTTTTTTCCTGTTGTTTCTTATTCTTACATCCTTCTTTTGAGCCACCAAGAAGACCCATGGGCAGAAGATATTAATAGAATCATAGCATGTGCTGAGTTGGAAGGGACCCACAAGGATCATCAAATCCAACTCCTGGCCCTGCACAGCACCATCCCCAAGAGTCACACCATGTGCCTGAGAGCATTGTCTCACATCATGAACTCTGTCAGGCTTAGTACTGTGACCACTGCCCTGGGGACCCTGTTCCAGTGCCCAACCACCCTCTGGGTGAAGAACCTTTTCCTGATACCCAACCTAAACCTCCCCTGACTCAGCTTCAGGCCATTCCCTCGGGTCCTGTCACTGTCACCATAGAGCAGAGATCAGTGTCTGCCCCTCCTCTTCCCTTCACAAAGAAGTTGTAACTGCAATGAGCTCTCTCCTCAGTCTCCTCCAGGCTGAACAGACCAAGTGACCTCAGCCACTCCTCATTCAGCTTCCTGTTAAGGCCCTTCATCATCCTTGTGACCCTCCTTTGGACACTCTCTAATAGTTTAATATCCTTTTTATGTTGTGGCACCCAAAACTGCCCCCAGGACTCAAGGTGAGAGTACCCCAGTGGAGAGCAGAGGGGACAATCCTCTCCCTTGTCCAGCTGGTGATGCTGTGCTTGATGCCCCCCAGGACACGCTTGGCCTTTTGTTAGAAGCTTCACAGCAGCTGTGTATTGCCAATAAAACAGCATTTCCCCGAGATACGTGCCTTCGGGTATAGCTTTGACAGTGTCGATACCTGCGCCGGAGGCCTGTGAGAGCGGCCTGTTGGTGTCGGGCTTTGGCCGTGTCCCTTCCCCGCCCGAAGGCACGAGGTGGCAGCAGCGCCCCGAGGCTCGGAACGGCGGCGGCAGCGCGCACGGGGCTGGCGCCAGGGGAGCGAGGGGGGGCAGGACGCCTTGCGGGGCAGCTGTTGGACTCGATCGTCTCAAGGGCTTTTTTTCCCAGCTTAAATGATTCTGTGATTCTATGAAATAAGGATGGTGAGGGCGGAAAAAGAAAGCTTCTGTGGAAAAACTGTGTGGAAAGGAGGTTTTAACTTGTTTTGAACCCTGGTTTCTTGGATTTTGATGAAAAAGTTTCAAGAATTATACTTTTTAACAGAGAAAAATGCTGAGAAGCTAGCAGTGGAGCACCACTAAAACCTCTGTAATTTTTATTAATTATTAAATGTGCCACATGGTTTTGTGGGGCTGACACAGGTCACTTGTTTCCTGTGTGCCTACTAGGATCTTGGTGCAGATCCCAACATAGGTCTACATGTCATGTGTTGCTTTTATTCTCCAGAGGTTCTTTTTCCTTGGTACAGAAATCGTGTATGGGAATACTTAAAATGAGTGCCAGAGTCACATTGGCACAGTGAGTGCCAAAACTGACACAGTTTTGGGTTTTTTTCATTAAGAGAATTGGATTACATTTACTGCTGGGTAAAGGGCTGTCCTAAGTCCTAGTCTGAGTTATGAAAGCATACTTGAGAGATTGTTAGGCCTGGTGCTGGTCCCCTGTGGAGATTAATTTCATTCTTTGTGCAGTGAAATAAAGGCATTGTACAAAGTCCAGCTTGCTGCTGCTTTTGGATCCAATAAATGAACATATCAGTAACATAACCAATTTCAATTAAACAGTGTGCTGATTGAAAGTCAAAAGAGCTGTAATGAATACTTTCTGACACAGAAAAATACGATTTCATTCCAGATGCATCTTACACAATTCCATAATACTTTTTCCTCCCTGTCCTTAGTTCTCCAGCTATTTGGCAAAAAGCTTTGTGATGCTTATAATACAGACATACTTGTAGTAGCTTATCTCTGAAAAGTCTTTCATTGTACTATTACAGCCGTTAATATTTATTAATTTTCTTTTTTTTTTTTCCCCAGGAAAACTGCAAGAAACTTCAACCAACCTATGTGCAAAGCTGCAAAGACAACTGTGGTAGAGGTAGGGAATTGAAACATAGTAAGCCCTATACTGGTATAGTCAATATAACCCTTTATTTTACGTGGTATTCTGGAGATCAGGTGGAGGGATTTCAGATAATTGCAGGGTTTCAAATCAGGGACAGTGGTCTAACCTCTCTCCTCGGATTGCCTGCTCCTGACACTATGCTCTGCTTCAGTGATTAATTCCTTAGTTGCTGTACCTTTGATCCTGACCAGGACTTCGTGTTCACTGTGACCAGCCTTTGAAAGGGAAACAAAGCAAGAACCTTAAAATTTGTAAAATAAAGTAATAGGTGGATGAAAGAGGAAAAGGATAGGCTTAGGCTGTGCTTGAGAAGATTCTCGAAGACTCTATGCAAAACTTCTTGAAAAAAAAAATCAGGTACATAACAACATAGATTAGGCAAACCATAGAGCTATCACAGTTGTGGTCTCTAAGATTTAATAAATTTCATAAATATCAGTCCACAGTGAGATACAGACATTTGGCTGTGTCTTGAGAAAGAGGATGGACTAGCTGATCTAGAAGTTTCTTCCAATCTTTTTGCCCTTTTTCTTTGTCTGAAATGATCATGTTTAAAAACATGAAGCAGCCTACACTGGAAAAATACTGGTGCCTGGAGAGTTGCTAAGGCGTAGCAATATGTAAAAGATAGACTGCTCTATTAGCTTTTTCTTCACTCTCTGGTAAGTTTTTTATATGCCTAATAAAAGCTAAATATGGTTTGGCAGTAAGATCAAGACAAACTCTTCTAGACTATTTCTAGTAAATGGTTTATGGAAGAGGCTGTTACTTCTTCAGGATTTTTGGTTTATTTTGTTTGGGAGTTGGTTTGGGTTTTTGTTTGTTTGTTTGTACGATGTTATTTGGAAAATATATTTGTTATATAAGCATCTCTGAATAATACATTTGGGAACTTCAGTTATTTCTTTGTGCCTTACAGAACTATGACAAAAAATACCATGGTATTTGCCACATGACTTACAGTGACAATGCAGCAAAACATTTTCATGTTTTGTTTTCAAGAAAGGTTTCAAGTATTTTTCTATTTAAAAATTAAATAAAGAATCTTTCCTTGTAGACAGTTGTCCTTCATACCTTGTTCAGTCTGGCATTTAAAGAATTTAAGTAGATCAAAGCCTTCCACCTACATTCCATCTTATTCTCTCTTTCTGCTCTTCTATCCACGTATGATAAGGTAGAATTTTCTTGTCAGTGAGCAACTGATGTGACATCGTTCTTGCTGTAATTCCACTTATCAGTTGTTAGTAGATCTGCTGTGAACTGTGTCCACTTTGAGTCTTACTGCATTTTCAATACCATTTATAAAACTGTCAATCTTTTTGCAAGATGGCATATTAATATTACTTTACAATTCTGGTTTTTATGGACAAATGAGATGAAAATGCAAACCCACAGATTTAGGACAAATATTTTGAACCATCCTCGACTTAACTTCTAAATGTCATTCTTTCAAAGTGGAATTCAGAATGTTGTGTTTGGGTTTAAAGTTCAAACCCAGGGAATCAGAAGGAAATATCTCAATATGGTGTCTAGTATATCCTCAGTACTGAGCACTATAAGCTGTCTTAGCTCATCACTAGGGAACAGGGGCAACTAAAAATTTGAGTTTTGCCTGACTCCTTAGTTAATGTTGTTCAAGGCCGAAGGGTGAAATTCTCAGTCCCATTTACAGGGAGAAGAAAAAGGTTTTTGTAGGGTAGTAATTCAGGTACTGTCTTGGCTGCAGGGATTTCTGAATTCTGGTGTTTGTTCCCAGCTTTGTTGCTATTTTTTATTGACTGAACATCTAACTGAATTTAAGCAGACAGTTCTAGTCTCTAGGAGTAAAGACTTGAAGCCAACCCTGCTCCTTTTCATCAAAATAGCTACAGGTCAGGCTTGTCTTCAAAGATGAAGTGATTACCGTCGGTTTTCAGGATTGTAGTTTCCCACTTTCCCAAGATTTACTTTAGTTTCTGATCATTGATAAAAATACAGAATTTGGCATAGTAAGATACCAATGAAATATAAACCACTGGAAATCCGATCTCAATGTATCTGTGAACTTGGGGAAAATAGGAAGTTAATTGAAAATCAATGACATTTTTTAACTTGTCCTGCTAAGTTAACCTGAGGAGCTGTGAAATCCAACATGCATACACAGTGAAAGACTTTTTTTTTCTTTACTTTATGCTGCTGTTCTCTACTTTTAGTTGGTGTGGTGTTTTACACATTCTTATCTGAAGTACAGACAGACACTGAAGATTTGTAACAATTAAGAGGCAGGCAAATTTTGTGGATGTGAAGGATAAGAGATAAACCCCACTTCTCAAACTCACAGACTGTGAGTGCTGTTGTTTGCTTAAAAATTTGCCTGTATTGTGAGGAGCAAGTTTGGCTGTGCATAAAGGCGTCTGAAGGAGGAAGTCAGCCTGTACTATTACCTGTTATGTTTGGGACACACAGTGAAGAATTACTAATTTTTAAAATGTCAGAATAAACTGTCTGACCTTCTCCCTTGTTTATATTGAATAGGGAAATGGTCAGAAGTAGCCATTTGGTACTCATTTTGGGATCAGAAATACATTGATTGTAAGCTTCTAATGAAATTCAACAAGTGCTTACTGATCTGCATGAATCTTTTGAACTGTTGCATGTGTATCTTTTGTTTATCTAAGTGAGAGGGAGTATAACCTGCTAATAAGGTTATTAGGATAATCAGGGTAATAAGGATGGGTTATCTGAGGAGCAGATAACTGTCTGTAAAAACCCAACTGTGCCAAGTCCAATGGAATTTCTACTTTAATTTGAAGGCGACCCATTATTGAAGGTCAAAAAAAAATTTCAACTGAAATGCATGATTCCTGTTATTTGGAAGTTAACCTTTGCAGAGACAAATGCTAAATAATATTGGCAGCATCAGTTAGTTTGGCTTTATCTATATATGAAAGCAAAATGATGCAGGGAGTTCATCTTCTTCTCACTTGAGCTTGCAGAACTTGCAGAAGTTAAGCATGCAGTCAGACCTGTAGCTTTGTTTGAACCTGAGCTCTCATGCCTACACTCAGCCTGAGGCTTTCAGTTGTTTTTCAGATCCATAAACACTTTTCTGCCCCTGTTGCAAAGATGGGAGAGTTGAGAAATTGGCTGATATAAAAGAAACCCAACGGTCAGAAGTTACATACAAGCCACCAGCTCCTGTAAAGGTTGAAAGGAACAGCATGGCATGTGACAGAACTTGAGAGGCTGTGTGGTGTTATAGATGTGGTAACACTTCCAACACTGTTGAACGAAGGTCATGCTGAATTGAGGAGGTGTCACTGCTGTCACGACCCTTAACAGAGCTGTTGAACTGTGTGATGAGAGATGAACTGCAAGGCAGCTTGGAGTTGCAGGGAGGCCTTTTGGAGACTCCTAAGGTGAGGGCTGTGTTAACAGAGTGTTTCTTAACATGTGCATCTCCCTGTAGAGACCTGTCTGAGCAGAGCCCCACTGGGGCTTTCGGTCATGACACCTCTTTTTTCTAGGGAGCTGTGGCTGCCCAAAGCCACAGGAGAAAACATGGTGTGACCTTGCCAGATGTGGGTGTCATGACAGCATGGGGAAGGGTAAATAGGCTCAAGCTTTTGCTTTCTGCTGCAGAAGAGTACAGAAATGTCTGTAAAGGTCCCAAATGACCCTGAGCTGTTATCTGCTTTCTTGTTATTCTCTGCTGTGAGACCTACTGAATATTTGTCCCTGGTGAAGTGCTTTTAAATCTCAGCCATTGCCACAGTGAAAGTGTTTGGTAGTGGTAATGGTCAATATGTTTAGAAATATTTATTGACTGACTGTTTGAATATCCAGTTTGAATAATTTTCTTGTTCAGATCACAGAAGATGACTAAATATATCTTCTTGGGTAAATAACATTTACACCTCAAATAATATCAGGGAAGGGAAAAAAAGAGAGTATACTTTCTCATAAAAATGCATTAAATAAAAATCATTAAGCCCTGCATTTTATCTCTGGTTGCCTAGTAACAACACAGCCACATCAGTGAGCACCATTTTCTCAGGTACAATGAACTGCGTCGCACTAAGGGATGGAATCAGACTGAAATAAGCTATTTGTATCCCGTTATCTGTGCTAAATCATGGCATTTGGTTTTATTGAGGAAACTGGAAATAAGCCTTTTTTGTGTGTGTCTATTCCTTCAAATGCTTTAACAAGGGCAAAACTTTCCTCATGTGCACAGCTCTGTTCTGAGGAATTCTTCAAGATTTTTGCACAGTGACAGTTTACTATAAAAAGCCTGTAAGTACCACTTTAAAGTGGAACAATAATCTGATAGAATCTTTTTTGTCAACTGGATGCCCCCAGCCATGGAACTCAAAACTGAACCCTGGTAGAGGATGGCTTTGGGATGGGCACAGACTTTACATTTCTGTGAAACCACAGACCATGATGAAGGATGTAGAATTGAGGTCCTTCTGTGCAAATGCTGTAACCACTGAGCTTTTGTGTTGCTACAGCCTTTTTTGATATTATTTAATTGCTCAGTGATGAGTCTGTGTGTGCTCAGGCAGTGGTTGTGAGGGAGTGTCCCGTGGATCTGCAGTGGGGGAAAGGCTTTGTTTGAGAATCCCATTTGTCACAGGATGGACACTGAGCTTCTTAGCCCTGATACATTACCAGCTACTTTTGGCACAAGTGACAGTAGAATTCTAGTTGCCATAATATGCTTGTGTAATAAATTTTGCATGTATATGTATATGTATAGAAATCTTTGCATATTGAATATGTAGGTGGTTAGTCAGGGCTTTTGACTGCAAAAGTGTATTTACGTGCCTAGGCCTTGGCTAAATCCTGAGTCAGAGATGCCTGTGGATCTGAATTTAGATAACCTATATATAGTGTATAGACATTACAATAACCTTTCCCAGAGGAACCTTAGTTGAAGGATTTGAGTGAACACTTGTGGGAGAGCAAGTTTGAAATGCATGCTCATGATCTTTAGAAAGTATAGGGAAAATAGCAAAATATGAGGAATGTCTCTTAGGAGTACTGATTTCATAAGCTCAAGGACTTGGACTGATGAAGCCTTCTGGGAGGTATAGCAAAGAAGAAATGAAGTTAGGGAAAGACTGTGTTAATGAGTTTGAGAATAAAATTTTCCAACATGGAGAAAGTATTGGAAGAGCAGTAGGAGTTTGACCTTGATCTCAATCATTGTAATCTCAAACACAGAGAAGGAACATGATAGAAAGTGAGGACTAGGGTCGGATGTCTGAGGCTAAGCATTACAAAGCAAAATAAACCAAAAAGCTTAAGCTTCTAAGAAATATCCAGCCCAGTGCAAAAAGAAAGACTACTTGAAAGTAGCAAGAAATCGTTTTAAGAATACATACATAGTGGGCTGGGAGACCAAGGATACTTCACTGCTCAGAAGTGAGTAAAATTATCAGTGCAGATTACGAGGAAGGCTGAAGTGTTTAATGGCTTTTCTCCTTCAATATTGAGCAAAGTTAACAACCAGTTTGGTGGCTATAGTGATGCCAGTCATAGAAAGTTAAAGAGCAAGTCAGAGAAGTACTGGAATTGAAATTCAGAGACTACTAGTATTGTTTTGGAAAAGCAGCTCCTAGAAACGTTTGCACGCCATTGCCACAGCAATTTTGATTTGCCAAAAAGAATCTCACCCCCAGACTCTTCTATCATGAGAATTTGAAAATTAATAGGATTTACAATACTATAAATTTAACTTTTCAGCTCTGCTTTGTAAGATGTGTAAATCAATTGACTTACCTGTCATTGCATTTAAAATCATGCATTATTGTAGTACTGAAAAGATGGGAGAATTTTAGGCATGAATCAAGGAATCTGCAAGTGTATATCCTAGTGTCTTAAAGCATTAGTTTGTTTTCTCTGCTATTAACATCTCTGATGGAGATTTCTAGTATAGGATGAGAAAGATTTGACATCCAAATTGAAAACCTTCCAAAAAAATTGCCTTCTGACATGAAGCAAGGGCATTTTTTCAGGTGGTCAAAATACTGAGATTTGAAAAGCTGCAGCCTCCTAACTTTTGCTGCAGTGAAAATTTTTGAGTAATTGAATCAGTTGCTCAGATTTTAGCAGCATCCTTTTAGCTCTTGCAGCATCCCTCCCCTGCAAATGCTATTGAATTACTCAGTAAAAAAAAGTGAATATTTGAAGAGAAGAAATGGGTTGAGATACCAAGACTGACTTGGCTTAAATAATGTTGATTTTTCAGGCTGCAGACAATGGCAAAAGAATGAACAAGGACAACAGAGTAGTTTTCCATTTCTGTGTCCCAAACAGTTGTCTAGTCTTCCTTTTTTTTTTTTCCTCCTCCCCAGATCTTTTATTAAATTCTGTTCTAGATAACTCGCACTCATGCTGTCCAGTGTGTGGAAATGCACTCCCATTTATATTCCCATGAATTAGATACTGAGATCCTTAGTTTGCCACTTCTGATTCTTCTGGAGAAAGCAATAACTAAATGAATCTTAAAACAACTTCAGGTTTGAACAGGTGTTCCTGGGTTTTTTATAATAGAGAAACAAGCACACCTCTCCTTTTTGTTAACCTTTGGAATAAGTCAAATGTATTTTATCAGTTTTCTTCTTATTGTTGAAAAAAGTGAAGAAAAGCAAAGATATGAGCAGATTGCCTCAGCTGGTCAGAGCATGGTGCTGCTAATGCCAAAGTTGTGAGTTTGATGCCCATATGGGTCACTCAGTTAAGAGTTGTATTCCATGATTTTTGTGGGTCCCTTCTGACTCAGATGATTCTGTGAAATAATCCTGATTAGAATGGGGGAAATATGTAGCCAGCTGGCTCGGTAAGCAGTGGGATAAGGAGCACTTTTGCTAATGACAATATTTCACCATTTCTAGTGAAATCAGAATTTTCTCATTAGGTTATGATAAGCAGAAAATTCTATTTTTATAGTTTGAAGGACTGATTTAAATGTTTCTGCCAGCTTCAAATAATAATTTTGGTTCTGTAAAGCACTTTTTTCTTGGGTTTTTTTAATTTACATCTGTGTCTAGTGCTCTCTTTTCCAGGCAGCTTTTAGGAAGGATAATGTTTACATGCAAGAAAACTTAAATTCTTCTTAAAATTTGTTACTGACAATCTCTTTATACACACATTTCTGTGGCCTGTTGAAAGTGTCTAAGCCACATCAATTGTTTTCGTTCTTTCAAACTTTTCCTTGAAAAGTACCCTGATTACCTTCTTCCTCAAAACTGCAGAGAAGTTTATTTGAGTATTTTAGGGAGTTGGGATATCTGCCATGATTCTGAAGGTGAAATGGACCACACTAACTTCTTGTTGAGAAACAAAGTGGTAGCATGTCAAGTAGTTTTAAGAAATCTTTGTAAATTACCACCGTCTATAATGAACATCTGAAATAAGGAGAACTAATAGATGTATGGGCAGAACATGCCATTTTGGGATGAAATTACCTTTTTGTTACCTTTATTGAAATGCGTGCAGGATTTCTTTTTCTTACCAGAGTGAACCAGCAGCATAATTGGCTATAAACCAGCTGCTAATATGTTGTTTTAATGGGATTACATTGCTATATGTCTTCTGCGGGGCATGCTCTGGTCTGATCCTTAGTTAGAGACATTCATTGAATCTGAGGGTGCTTTAGTTGCACTTAAGTAGACTGTAAAGTACCAAAGCCACTTTCTTGGATAATGCAGCTAAATCTCTGATTTATTTTTATACATTTATTTTATTTTACTACTTCTCCCTTCAGTATATAAATTCTATTTAGTTCATTTTTGAAAGTTAAGCTTATATTTATCTTCTGACCTTTAAGTTACATTTCTTGGAATGCGTAGGATTTGATAGCTCTTTTAGTCTTTTTTCATTTGTTATTTCTCTGATGTGAGTAAGAAAATAAAATCTTTTGTTGTGATTATGGTTGGGTTTTTTTGGAGGTTCAATTATTGCTGGTAAAATATGAATAATTTTAATTAGAAAGTCAGTTATTTATTTTTACCTTCTAATAAAGTTCAAGGGCTTTCATTCTAAAGTAATTTGAAAATAAGTAACAAAGTATAGCAATAATGTATTTAAAGCAACTTGTGTTTTGTTTGCAAAAATTTTTATAAATTATATTGCACTAGAGTTAATATTGCTATCAGCTATTCTGTTCCGGAGCAGTAGTATTTGGGATGTGGTCAGTCCCCTTATTTGGCAGAGTACAGATTAAACAGGTTCTTCTACTATTAACTAGCCCTTAGCAAATGAAGACCATATTCACTGATTGTGGGTTTTGTTTGTTGTCTTCTGGCTCTTCTCCCCTTATTTAATTCTATGATTGAAAAATAATTACTTCATGCAATCTAAAAAAATATTTTCCAAAATTGCCATCTCCAGATGTGAGAAGGTGATTTTGTATATATCCCACATGGATGGTTATGTTTTATTTTGAGTTAAGAACCTAGGTATTGAATACAAATTGGGTGCTTTATCACCTCATTTCATCAAGAAAGCAGAAATCACAAAATGTGATCACAGCCAGCAGGAGTTCACTGATGACTTACATCAGAGCAACCACAGGGTTTCGGAAGGAATCACTCCTTAGGTGTGCCTGCTGCAGGAGGCTGGTTTGATTGGTAATGCTGGGACTGCTAGACTGCTGGATCTTAAAGTGCTCTCTCATGCTTTCTATTCAGGTAATTTTACCATAGAATAATAGTGTAAAATCCAGAGGAATGAATTTAAGGAGATGAGAGAACAGCTATGTTCACTTTCACTTTTTTGTGGATACAGAATTATACAGTCATACTGGTGCAAGTCATCAAACAAGCAAGCCCATCAATTTAATGGAGGAACTTCTTTGAGAAATGTCAGTATCTTCACACTTTGAACATGTTCTTGGAACTTAAGACTATTATGTATCCTAGCTGTGCTAATATGTGACTCGCTTAAAAATTTCTGAAGTGTAGTTCTATGTGTATAGGAGAACCTCTTCAGAGACTGGTGGTTAAATTTTTGATATTCTTTCATGCATGCACACAGCTTTACATATACATAGCCTTTGCAGATAATCAGGTATGATTCCTCTTTTCTTTGTGGTGTTTATCCTGGAGCTGCTGTGTGTGAGTGCCTAGAGCAGGTAATTTGGTGCTGTCTGTTTTCTTCTCTGCTGTCAGCAGTACAGCATGGAGGAGGACGTCAAATGCATGGAACGGAAAGGGGCTGTTGGAGGAAACAGGCAGCAGGTGCGGAGAAGCGTGAGAGGAGATTAAGCCTGAGGCAACAACTACAAGTGGAGGTGGTAATTGAGGAGATTTAGAGCAGAGAAAACAAAGGTGAATTGAGTATATTCTAGCAGGGGCTCCTGATTTAGGAGGATATGTAGCCACATGACGAAAATGTAGGAGATTTATGTCAGTTTTGCTTCCCTAATGATCAGATATGACATACTGGCAACAGATCTCACTGTTTTTCTCTGTGGTGTTTACAGAGGATAACAGTCTACTAGAAAGAAGAAAAACACATAAAGGTACATAGGATCTTCAACAGCATGGAACAGACGAATAAAGAACTGCTGTGTGCTGTTCCTGTATGGTACAGAGAAGGGAGCACACAGTGAAATTACAAGAGGTAATAAGAAACTAGTTAAATTTAAGAAATGCATCAATAGAGTCTTTTGGGTTCTAAGAAAACTGTTAGTTCCTTGTCAGAAGCTATGAAGAAGGTGGTGTATGTCCAGCCTTTGACTGAGGACATCCTGCAGCTGGCACTTGCTAGCAGCTGGGAGAAGATAACCAGAAGTACCACACTCTCTTTTAAGATCCTGTTGCTAAGAAGGGCTACTTGGCTAAGTGGACCTTCAGTGTGACCCAGACCTGGCTCATTATGTGAAAAGTTGTCTAACAAATATGAACTTCACAGGTTTTTACTGTTCCCTGCCACTCAGTGTGCTTATGAAAACATTTATTTGAAGTCTGATGTGACCATAATGCGGTAATTATTGACCAAGATGTGCCTTTATCAGGCTATTTGGTAGTTGCTTGATTTTAAATATATAAAACTCTCTTTAAAGATATAAAACTCTCTCAATATCTTCTGGATATTGACTGGCTGTCATTCCACTACTGTAGAATTTTGACTGGAGTAGAAATTTCATAGTCTGTCTGATCTTAGAAAAGGAAGTAATTTAATTTAGAAGATCCTCTGTTTCATCTCCCTTCATGCAGGCGGAGCTCAGTAACCTGCTTTGCTTTTTTCTGTAGTTCAGTAAATTTTTATAGTGTGTTCTTAATTTCTAATGAACTGTTTTCAGAGTGTATTTCACAGTTTTAAAATATCAAAGCCTTTTGTGAAATGCAGTCTAAACAATTAACTTTTTTTCCCCCTCTTGTTTGTCATTAACCATCATGAATGGTTGATCACAGTTTCTGTGATCTTGAATGCAGACATACAAAATTTAGTCTTATAGCACTTATTATGTATTTTAAGGTTTTTAAAGTTTTATGATTTTATGAATGTTAGAATGAATTTTGCAGTGACATTCACACTCTTCCAGTAGTGAACTGAAGAAGTGTACTGATGAGTTTGTCTTAAGCGTCTAAGGGGCTAAATTTTATTTCATTCCTCTTGTTGTTTTGGACATTTAACCGATTGTAATGTTTTACGTTACTAATGTTCTGCTAGGAATGGTCACTATTTCAGTTTGAAGAACTGAAGTGTACTAAGATAGTGATAGAGAGATTTGATGAAGTAAGTGTAAAAATAAGCTACTTAAAAATGCATAGGTTTGTTAGGCTCTGACTCTCCCCCATCTCTTTCTTTCTTTCATATGCACATTTTAATTTTTTTTCTGTAATAAGAAATCATATTGTAATTTCTGGTTATAGCTTAGTTTTATGAAAGCTGAGATTTAAAACTAAACCTGCTGAAAACATGTAACATATCATAAAGTACATATTTAGGCTGTAGATGTAGGTAGATGGAACATACTCAAAACAAAGGCCTTTTTATTTTTGAGTGTTTTGGCATTAATAATTTGTCATTGTCATTTCCTTACCAATTTTTGGTCAGGAACCAGAGTTTTTTATTTTTCTTACTAGAAATCCGTAACTATCAAGGTTCCCTCTTTCTCTCTGGAAGCGTTCAGAAATTCCGAAATAAAACTAGAAGAACAGCTGGATTTCTGTAAAGGAAAGGAATTCAAATTGCTTTAAAAAGGAAAGTAGACGTAAATTAGAGAAGGAAGTGATATAGTGAAGCAAATGACCACTGCCTTTGTGAGTGCCGATATCAAAAGGAATGGCAGAAGGCTCTTGTGAATCAAACTGGAGAAGAGCTTCTCTGTTCTAGGTGTATTTACAGATAAACCAGTGCTCAGAAAGGACTGAATTCATTCATCCTCCTTCCACTGTCAGCAGTCAGAGATTTGCAAGAACACTATCTCCAGGAAGAAACCTCCAATACTATGAAACTCTTGGAACAACGAAGGGATTTTTGAATCAGGGATCAGAGCATTCCCAGAAAAGGGCAGTCAGCCCTGGTGGTCTCATGAAGTTCCTTTTTAGCTCTGCTGGTACAGCAAAGATGTAAACATTTTCAGTCTTTTTGCACATTGATGAAATGAAGATTTGAGATGATCAAGGCAATCTAAATGGTACCAGAGGATTTTGATTTTCTAATTACAAAGAGTACAGGAGGTGGTCTGCCCTGATTAGTTCCCTCTCTATGCTTTGCCACACTTGGTGCCTCTTGGGTGGGATGACACATAATAATTTTTGATGTTTACAAAGATTCTTCTGTATGTTACAAAATAAAGCCTGAGGCAGGGTGAATACAGAAAAGAAAGAACAGAAGCATAGGTAGGATGAGAGCAGAGCAGGAGAAAAACTCACACACATCCTTTGAATTATTAATATGAATGCACTCCTGCCTTTCTCCTTGAGGTTTCGGCTACAGGGGTGTTACAGAGCCAACTCATAAAGAAATATGAAGCCTGAAAGTGAAGTGAATTTTCCCAGTGATGGGACTACTAAATTTGCAGTGTTGTTCTTGTCTAGGAAGATACTTGGGCAATGCCTTGCGGTGGCCACAGGCACTAAGGTGCTAATTCCCATAGCCATCAGATTTCCTGGTGTCACTTCAGCTGGCACAGCTTCATCTCTGGCAATATTGATGGCAGGCAGCCCATGCACGGTGCTTCATCATTGAGTTCCCTGGGAGAGAGAGCTGGAGCACTCAGATGGCGTTTGTACTTCATCTGCGTGAATTCTCCCTTTTCCATGTAAACGTGCTGATTATTTCACTTGCAGAACTGGAAGACAGTTAATTTTTCATACATCACATGCAAATTCTTAATCCCTTTTCAAAATTCCATTTTACTACTGTGGAGATATTTAAACATATTTAATTTTAGTTACATTTGATGCTTATTCCACATAATGGTAGAACATGGAAAGGTGTTCCAGTCGTCAAGGTTCCTTAGGCTTATCTAAAATCCCTAGGACAAAATACAGTTCTCAGTGTTATGTTCATTTAGGATAATGTTTGGAAATAGTAGAGGAAAAGCTATCAGGCTGACTGCTGTGTCCCAAGAGACAAAATACAAACCAATTAGCAGAATGGCGTGACTGATAACAAAATCCAACAATTTATTGTTGGATGAATAATTTATTCTGTGTATTCTATGGGGGGAGAGACTCAGTGTGTCAAGTTTTCTGACAGCATAATTCTGTTGGAGTTTGCTGAATTGTGCCAAGATTTTGGTTTTATAATCTCAGCTGCTGCAGCAAATAAATGTAGTTATTCTGTGAGAAAGTTCAAATCAGGAGCAATTAGTATTCCCCAGGCCTAGTTTTCCATCTGATAAGTGAAGACAAATTTAATTAAAAAGGATGAATTTGGGAATTCTGCTGGTAGCAGATCATCTGCTTGCCTATTGCTTCATTTGAAAGCCTTGTCTCCTGCTTCTCCTCCTTTTTGAGCATTTTCTGACAGTAGTCACTGCACCAAAAGTGCATTGTGCTTCAGCTGTGTGCTTCAGGATTTTTTCATTTTACCCTGTCTTTGACTTGGTCTCCATATTAATCTTGAAATGTGTATATAAAATAAGATACTTCAAGTGAGATGGATGACACTGTAGCATTTTTTCATGAATACCAAAGTCAGAATTTTCATGATACTGATTTGATTGTCTCCTCCTTATCTTTGGTAAGGGCTTTCTGGATGTGGGCCTCTGCTCTCCATGAACACTAAGGCTGGTGTTGCGGTAGCTGTTCTTGTCTCTTGCTTAGGATGTTTTCATTGCAGATTTCACAGCACATCCTCTCTGTCTCTTTAATCCAGGGCTTTTTTTAGGGATCATCTGAACCTGATCCTGTGACCTTTAGTTTTTTAGTTTTTCTTCTCCCTCTCCTGCTTTTAGGGTGGATTAGTTGGTTTCTTTGTTTATTGTCACAGTTCAAGGCACAGCAGGAAGTTAATTGTCTATTGGATGTACTATAGATTTTAGTATTGATCATATTGTGCAATAGGATATCAGATTGAGTTTTAAACTCTTTAATGTTGCTTCACTGCTGATAGCTGTTAAGAGCTTTATCCTTACCATACCCCGGGTCTTTTTTTGGGGTCATTAGTGTTTGGACATCCCTAAGAGTTTAATAAATTGCTGGTGATAAAGCATTTTGGAAACTTTCTTTTAATCTTCGAGTACATTCTTATGTCCTGTGTAGTAGATTGTTGTCTGTTATCTTTGCCTGTTGCTCGAACATTACATGTTCTCCCTGTGGTTGGAGCACTGCAAACAACACTAAGTGTCTGTTTTGTGGCAGAGTGAGATGTACTCTGTGTGCCTCAGACTTGTCAGGGAAAGCACCAGCCATGGCTGAGGGTCTGTGCTGCAGGTATCTGTCTACAGCAGGGTCTCTAACTAGACCACCCCACAACTCAGACAGAGGAAGGAAACCCCGGTTGTCTATGGTGCTCCAGATAGGTGACATTTCAAATCTACTATGTGTGGATGAGTGTTATTTTGTGCTAAATCTGTTTCACTAGCTGTAAAGACTTCTAGATCTTCATCTTGCATATTCTTTCTTGCAATCCATTATTACAGTTCATATGTTTTCTATTTTATTTTTGAGTACACTATGAAAAACCTTTGATCCAGTTTCTGTGTTTGTATCCTCTAAAGTCATACTTCTGCATTATATTTTGATATTTTGTTACTAGCATATTGTTTTCCTCTCTTTGGGCAGGAATTACTTGTAGGTACAAACAACTCTGATGTAACTGTACATGGTATATTTCTTCAAGTTGGCCGTACAAATGGGCCCATTAAAACATAAATTACCTTCAATTTGTATGAAGAAATATGCTTTGAAAGAAGAGGACAGATAAGCGTCAAAGTCAACCTTTTTTAAAGACTATATCTATTTTGTCCCTTTCCTTAATTTTCTTGATGTGATCTGCTGTATATTAATATTTAATTTCAAAACTTCATTGGTAATAAAACCTCTCATTGAATATTTTTTTCTAAATATTTTCACTTTTCCTTTTCACTCTGTAGGTAGAAGAAATTGTTGATATAGGAGCATTTGCCCCAGAAGACATTCATGTTCCCAAAATCTATGTTGATCGTCTGTTACAAGGAGAGAAGTTTGAGAAAAGAATTGAAGTAAGTAGCTGAGCTTCTCAGTCACAACAGTTTTCAGCTTGGGATGTATTTAAAATTTGTATGATTTTTACTTTAGCCTCCAAGTCTTAGCGCTGCGAAAATAGTGTAAGAAAGACCCATCATGTTTTGCTAAGAACTGGAGCTTAGGTAGGTACTTATGTAGTTAGATGGTGGCCTGAGGATTGAGCCTTCTTTCTTACACCTCAGACTCTGTGGTTAAGTCCCGGAATAATTTAGAGCAACTGCCTGTAGCCCTGGATTAATTTACTGCAGTTGAAACTCTAGTGGAAAATGCTACTTCATTCTCCTTCCCTCTCTCAGTTCACCTGCTGTAGACACAACAAGAGGAACACCTAGACAAGGATCTGACTTTGACAAGTAGCTACTTTCTTTTCCACTGGAGAGCTTTTGATGTGGGCAGGTAGGGCCAGCCTCAGTCCCTTTTGTGCCATGTATTGAATTATGTTATGTTGCAAAGGTCCTGGAAACCTTTGTTCCTTTTTCTTTAATCAGGAACTTTTTTAGCTGGTGGCCTTTCTGGTCTGAATAAAATATGTCAATAACTATTAAAATTGCAGCAATAATATTCCACCACTGAAAACATCCAAGAAAATTACGATTATGTAATTGTTCTTTGTTGTTTCTGTGTCTTTGTCACACTCAGGCTATGTCCCTATATTCATTTGGTGACAATGGTTTTAAAGTGCAGTTGAAAATTCTGTATTTCTTCTGTGTCTTCATATTCTGGAGCTGGGACTTATTCAAAATGTTGTCAGAAAAGCTGGTAGAAGGGAAGATATATGACACAAGGAAAAAAAAGTCTGTGAGAAAAAAGTGCAGAAAGGAATTGTGATAATTAAACTTTTGTTATTAAAATCAAGTCACAAAGTCCTAGAAAGTCATACAGTGTCTTTTCCCTGAGCATTCTCTTTTGTGAATGCTAAGATTAAGAAGCTTTTTTTTTAATTCCATCTGTTCATTCTGCAAAAGCATATTGCATGTTGTTGAGTAATTGACTGCAAACAGATGTGTCAAACTTTTTTTTTTTCCCTCTGGTTATGTTAGGTTAGATTGCAATTAATGGCCTGTGTTCTTCTCCGGAATGGCTGCATTATCTCCCAGAAAAGCTTTTTACCTTTTATGACAGAAATCTTTTTTTCATTTATTAAACTATTGCTTCTACTGCATCTTGGTTGCATAAGTGAATACAGATTTAGTCAATACCTACTGAATGATGACTGTTGCATACCTACCCAGTCATCTGCCCCCTTCCCTATATGCTTCATAAAAAAAGTGGGGCAGGGGTGAGGGAGAAAGCTACTGTTAACTGCCAAGCAAAATTGTAACAGAGATTACGCAATTTTGTAATTCTGGCGGTGGCACCTCTCATTACTAGAGGTATAGGAAAGAAATGGCAGCTTTATTTACTCTTACGTTAAATTTTATATATGAACTGGCTGTACACAGAAAAGCACTGAGTAGGATAAGTGGTGAGAGAAGATGAGGAACATAAGAAATAAAAATAAGCTAGTCTGTCATAGTTCTTACTGGCTTTAAATAGCTGTTCTTGCCTAATACGGCTCAAAAGTGGTCTCTAGCACCAGCTATAATTTCTATCCAGCCTTCTCTTTGCTGTCTAGAAACCCTCTGTAATTGTTCTTACTTTATCCGTAATCCACAAGTCAAGCAATTCTAGGGAAAATAGCCAAGGCATAAAAAGGAAGTTGATGGGAAATTCAAGAGGATTGATACTGACTGTTTCTGACTGCCTAAGGGGAGAGTGACTCTGCAAAAATTCTTTTGTGGTGATGAAAAGTAACAGGATAATTTTTTCTGATGTGTTAATTGTAGCCTGAAGAAGGAGAGGGTATAAAGACATATGGGGGTGCAGGACATGATGTTGCCCAGAGGAATTTTTTATGCGTAGGAGAAATGTGAAAGAACATAATCTGTGTAGACAATAATTTAAAAGAAAGATGTTACAAATTTCTTGAATGTCTTGGCATTTTCACCTACATGTGATTTACAGAACATCAACTTGAGATGAGAAAATTTCAGGAAACAGCTTCATGGTGGTGTGCAAGATTATAGAGATTTATGTTTGAAAACTTTGTTTCTTAGCTCCCAGTTTCTTTAGATGAATGGCATTTGTCTGTCTCATCCTTATAAATCTAGAATAGCTCATTGAATTGAATGAATGCAGAAAGAGATCAGTATTTGTATTTTTGGCTGACATTTTATGAATCTATTTAGGTATCTCTGGGGTAATGAATCTCAGACTTGCTAGTATTTCCACTAATGCTTGGTGCCTTCTTCACCACTTCTCTATGTATCAGGCTTGGCAATACAGATGAAGAAATAATATTTTGCTCTAAGGCTGTCATTGGCGATATTTGATGACTCCATTCACTTAGATAAGCTTGAATGCATAAAATAAAAGGTAGTTTTTTGTAGAAGATGAATAAATAACTTTATTCTTAGAGCAAGTATCTCAGTGCAATCACAAATCAGGCTTTTGTGTCTTGAGAAGCAAGAATCTGGATTCTAATCTTTACTTACGATTACTTCTTATTTTGCAGCGCTTATCAATCCGAAAGCCTGAAGGCTCAAAAGCCCAACAAAAAACAGGAGACAATGTGAGGGAGAGGATCATCAAACGGGCTGCTTTAGAGTTTGAGGATGGCATGTATGGTATCCTTCAGTTGTGCCATAGGTTAAAGTGATTGCTGACTAGAATAACAAACCCAAATGGTTTGTTTAGAACGGGTTAATTAATATGCTTATTGTCTTTACCAGACCCTGGGATTCTCTCATTTTATTAATACCCAATTGAAATAGAAGGGATGCTAAGACATAAAATATGTGGAGTTTTTATTTCTGGTGGTTTTATTAGCAGTTAAATGTGTCACAAGAATTTCTTGAAAAACTTGGAAAAGAAGCTTTACTTGCACTGTTGGGCTTTTTTTGTCATGTAAAGGATTTGACAGAATGCAATTAGACAGTCAAATCGCAAAATAATTCATCACTAATATGAGATATCTAAGTAAAAACAAAAGTGCTTGTGAAGGGAATAGTTCTAATCAACTCATAGTACAATAGTAATTTTTAAAAATCTATTAGTTTACAATGAGTGTTTGTGCCTTAACCACTTCTTTTCAGCTAATCTGGGTATTGGAATCCCACTGTTGGCCAGTAACTTTATCAGTCCAGATATAACTGTTCACTTACAGAGTGAAAATGGAGTCCTGGGTTTGGTAAGAATATATCTTGGTCAGAATATATCTTATTATAGTGCTTGTATTTTCCTGTGGCTGTATTTTATTTCCTGCCCACCTCCAACTTGATTATTATATTACTAAAAAATTTTATTCAAATATGTGCTATATTACATCACCATAAAATTCTCATTGTGCTGCAGGGAAGTTTTTTAGGAAATGATCATTTTATGATTATGGCGCTACTTTGCTAAGGATGTCCTTAAGTATGTGATTTTCTGGACTCAGAATCATCAGGAGTTTGCAAGACTGAGCAGTGTAAACCTTATCAAACATAATTTTAAATAAAGCTTAAAGTGAATATTATTTTTACTGTCTTTACTACTAGTCACATGGCTTTATGAAGTTGCAGTTATGACCTTTTTTTGAAAAATGTCTGTCGCTTTGGTTAAGAACAAAAAAAAACCCCAAATCAAACAAACCTCTTACTTCAAGGTTGTTTAGTAACTCTAACATCCTTGAACAATATGTCCATCAGCCCTGATACATTACTTGATGTAAATCATGCCTTGTAACGTCAGGATTTTTTTCTGATAAAAAATAGAATTCTGATTAAAAAAAGATAAAAAACCGCATGTCTGCCATGATCTGTTTTCAGTAATAAGCATTAGAAATAATACGGCAATTATGGATTGTATTTTAAAGGTATTTTATTTTAAAGTTTGACATACATCTGTATTGTTATCAGGGTCCTTATCCACTTGAAAATGAAGTAGATCCAGATCTGATTAATGCAGGTAAGTATTTAAATTAAATTTAATTAATGGAAAGTGACTATTCATTGTTAATCTAAAAATTTTCTTTTGACACAGTATTTGAACCCAGCGTCCTGTTTTATTTGATAATAAATATTAATATATTTGTCTTTTAAGTGAAGGCTTCTTTTGATCAATGACAATGTTTAACATTCTAGTTAGAGCTCATGCTTTGATTCATTTCAGTAGCTACTGGGGGAGACTCTCTTCCAGACCAGTCAGTAAACGGTCAAATCATCCTTTCCAGAAGTGAGATTGTTTCGTGCAGCCTGTATGGGAATATGGGTTTGTTTTCCTGGTGCTTTTCACCTTGAGTCTTCTAGAAAATGGTTTTCAATGATTTATGCTTGGGACATGTTTTAAAACATCCTGTGTATAATGGCCTGGTTTATTCCCAGCCAAGAATAGAACTAATTTGCATTCAGAGAGGGAGTGGTACCCAAGGCAGTGGGAAAGAGCTGCCCAGCTGGGACCTGGCACACTGAGGGCGCTGCTGCAGGCAGCTGCTTTTGCCACTGTTAGCAGGGAATGGCAGTTCTCACATACTGTGGTTGCCCAGCTGTTTTGGGGCATTTCACCTCAGAAGCAGCTATGCAATGTAAAAATGTACATTTCTTATGATTTAGTGCACCTGTCTGATTTCTTTTTGTTTTCGTGTAAAAGTTGTGCCTGTGTACATTCTCTGTTTCCATGTAAAGATACACTTAAATATTGCATTGTGACAAACCTTGCTGCTGATGTTAATGCTGTAGGTGATAGAGCTGACATTTTAGTTGTTTTTTCATATGGAAAATATACACATTTAATATTTTTCATTCGAGTATACACATTTCATATTTTTTATTCAAATATACACATGCATACATACAAATACATGTATGAGTGTGTACATATGTATCTATACAGACAGTACCTTTCTCAATGGCTGTTAGCAAGTACAATTAAACTCTGAAAAGTCAAAGGAGATAAAACACTGTCATAAAATAATTTAAATTTAGTATCAGTCCAGCAATTGTTCATTGACTTGAAACATTTGCTGCCTGGCTCAACTAAATGATACTTATCATAGTGCTATGTAATTGCCCTGTTACTGTACTATATTTTAAATGTGGAGTTATTTGAGGCCATATTCTGGTTTGAAATAAAAAATTATTAAGAAATCTACTCCACCATTTCACCAGTATCTATGTAATTGTTTTGATACACTCTATGAAGGAATATGTCAGAGGTGTGGAAGGAAAAAAAAATACTTAGAAGAAAAAAAAATACTGTAAGTGTGAAATTATATGCATGCACATTAGAACTTAAGTTTTAATATGGGTGTGCATGAAAAATGAACATATTAACAGAGTAACAGTGAAAAAATATCCAAGAACTTCATAAATTCTCTGAAAAAGTTGTGCTGTAACGTGGGAGTCAAGATAATCTTGAATTGTTATTTACAGTTGATAAGCATTTTTTAAGAGTTAATCTAGAAGGGATGAACCTAAGAGGTCAGAATGCAACATGGAAATTAGATTATTCTAGTATTGGTAATTCGATGTTAAGCAGCTTCACATGTCCCTCTGAAGCTGCAGTAGACAGGACATGGGATAGACTAACCTCAGACCTACCACCAAAATAATTATTGCTATAATTGCTGAAACATTCACATGGTTGGATTAAGACCATTCTAGGTACTTTCCAGCCAAATTTTTAAAACCATGTTGTGCTGGTTTGGACAAATTTGGAGGAAAAATATCCTCTGATAGAAGGCAGGTCACAACCACCCCTCCCCCACCAGGTTTGGGAAAAAAGAAGTTTTCCTCAGAGGAAAGTGAAAGAGATAAGAAGTATTTATTTAACAAACAAACAGGAAAAGGATAATAATGCTAAATAATAAAACTTCTCGCTGTGGAGAGAAACCTGAGAAAATTTCAGAGTCCTTCTGTAGTCTCTCTCCCCCTCCGTGGAGCTGGGTTGTGGTGGGCCCACCTCTGGGGCCTTGATGAAAAATTTTCCTGATGTGTTCTGAAGTTGAAACAGTCCAAAAAAAGAAGAAGGGAAAAAACCAAAGTCCCACGAAAACAAAGTTCAATTCTCTGTCTCCCTCCAGATAAAAAAGAGCCACAAGCTGTCTGAAAAGCAAGCAGGGTGCTTCCTCCCCTCTCTACCGCAAGCAGGATGCAGAGGAGTGTGTATCTGTGTCCTTGAACAACCACTTTGAGAAGTTTCCTCAGTTTTTTTCCTCTCCCCCCTCTCAGGCTCAGTTTAAAGGCACAGAAAGGCACAGAATTAATTTCTGGGCATAGAGCAGCGATAAGGGATACACATCAGACGGTCACCCCAAGACAGAAAAAAACAGAAGCTACATGGCAGAGGAGTAGAAATTAATCCTGTTCTCATTCATTAACTGGAATGATCCAGTATCAGCTCCAAAGTCCAGTTTGAAGTCTTTTAAACATATACTTGATTTTGGCTGTTGCCAAATTTCTCTCTGCAAATGTAATTGTATTGCTCTGAAATATGTATGGGTTTTTCTGTTTGTCCCATTTTCTTAATGTCTCACATGAAGTATATCTTGACTGAAAGGTAGACTACTGTATTAGACACTACTGTATTACAGCAGAAATATTTAAAAGTACTGACCTCCTGAGAGCATTTTCAAGAGGTGGGTAATGTGGTGCTCTTTTTACATTATTCTGTGGTCCTAAGCCTGTGTGTCTTTCTTCTCATCATTACCTTACCTTGTCACTTTATCCCAGGCTTCTATCTCCATGTTGCTGCCTGCAAACCCTGTTTTCTCTCCCCACTGCATTGGATGGGTGCCCTGTAGGGAAAGATAATTCAGGCAGTCTCAGCAGGTCTGGGTGTTAGCATGGTGAATTCTTGAGAAGTGTGCAGGACCCACTTGTATGACCTTAATTCTATACTATTCTGTGTGTCAAAATTTAATTTCCATGCAAATGGCATAAAATATATATCAGATGAACTCAATAATTAAAGCACTTATCTTAGATCTCTGCTTCAAGTTTTATGGACTGTTCCTCTCCCTTTTCCCATTCTCTTAGTTAATCTCATTGGCTTTTTTCCTTTGTTTTCTGGGAACTGTTTAATGATGTCTTATTCCCCTTCCCCTTTGTTGTTACACTGTTTCTTCTCTATGTCACCTGTTGCTAAAATATTTCGGTTTGGTTTTTTTTCCTCTCAAGTTTACCATGCTGTTTTTGTAATTCCACCTTCATCTATATTTCTTCTGCCTTTTCAGAGGCACCCTGTGTAAATGTTTGTTGCCTAGACTGATTCAAAGCACAGGCAGAAGAGGAAGTAAAGGGGCCTGGACAGAGTCGAAATAAGACGCTGCCAGGTGTGCTCCATTGCTTGACTCAAGCGTTGTTCAGAGAACAGTACAACACACAGAAGCACATTTTCTTGTGCCCTTTAAAAAAGCAAGAATAGACTAGACCTGTCATTTATTTTTTTTGTATTTTTCATTATTAGCACTATAAGTTGTTCAATCTGATCTGCTTGCTTTTCTTTGCAGCCTTTCCGTGTCCTGAAGACTTTATCTTTCTCTGTTTCAAAAGACAGTTACTTCTCACTTTTTCTGTGAATGGAGCAGAAAGCTAAAGCCCATAGATATTTCTTACACTCCGGTGTTCATGATGGCTTGTCTGGAATTGCTGGTGGTCAAAGAGCAGGCAATCCGATCATTGGAAATTCTAACAAACTGCTTCACAATTCAATAGGATTGATTAGGTTTACATGTGACGTAGTAAGTGTAATCAGGTCCGTAGCTGTACTGAATCCAAAAGAATTTGATAAAAACCTCTTACTTGTTGGTAAATACCTGTGACTTCATTTGTCAAAGAGATAAAATGCATGCATACATACATACTGTAGCTTATTTCTTTTACAGGTAAGGAGACAGTCACTGTTCTTCCAGGTTCTTCCTATTTCTCTAGCGATGAATCATTTGCAATGATAAGAGGGTATGTAACAACACAAACCCTGATCTTTTTGAAACAGGAAAAGAATAAGCTCATTAGTATTTCTTTCAAATGTGGTTAGCATTTAACAACCTGTAAAATTGTCATGGACTTAATCAGTGGTGGTTTACAGAGGGTTAGGTCTAAGTATTGGAAATAAAAATCCACTGTAACTAATAGATACCATGGTGATGTTTGTGCCTACCACCACCTGGCCATATATAAACACATTTATAACTATGTTTTAGCAACTATTTTTTTGTCATTTCCAAGTATCTAATCTGTACTTGCACGCTGTATATTTTATGTGCTCAGCTTGCAACTGTGATCCTCATTCCACCTCCTTAATGGAAATTCAACGTTCGCACCTGTTTTTTGTTTGTTTTGCAGAAAGGAGGTTGGATGCAAACAAACACTAGATCCTAATGGCTCTGAAAAGATAATGAGTGCATGTAAATATGTTAAGGAGTGTACCAAAAAGCACAAGTTCAGAGTTGATTGACTGCGCAATCAATTAACCAAACCAGACAAATGTAGGAACATTTTTGAGACTCAGTAGGCATAAAGAGACATTTGCATCAGTGATACATCTAGGGGGAAAACCCCAACTACATCTGTGACGAATGGTTGCTACCTCTGTCATATGCCACCATTTTTAAATTGATGTAATGAGAATGAACAAGAGCTTAAGGTTTGTGGGCTGTTACTTTAACATGATATGCTAATTACACACTTTCTGTTGCCAGAGGCCATGTTGATTTGACAATGCTTGGAGCTATGCAGGTGTCTAAGTACGGTGACCTGGCCAACTGGATGATTCCTGTAAGTAGGTTTCTGAACTACTGTCAGTGTACTATGTTTAGGATAACATAAATGTAGCTGAGGATCAGGCAAAGGAGAAAAGGGCAGAATTAGAATGGGGGTTGTGAAGCTAAAAGCACTAAAATAAGAGGATATGTGTATTTTTCCTGTATACTGCTGGCACCAAGCAATCCATTATCAGAAGTCAGCCTTCTAAAATTATGCTTGCACATTGTGAAAAGCAAAACATTACTTATGCAAGCCTTTTTCCTGCCTGTTGTGTCCATGCCTTTCAGATATCATGGTTCTTTTGCTGAGGACTGATGCTTTTTCTTGACAGTGACAACTTTTGTATGGTTGTACTTGGAACAGTAAGTTGAAAGAAAGTGTAAAACAGCATGTAGCTCATTACAAACTTATTTTTAAAGTCTGCATTATTTTTCTGTGTTTCTGTCAAAAGATTGCAGCATTGCCCTTTCAAATACATTAAGAAAAAAGCAATAATGCTGTATTTAGCCAAACAGACCTTCAGGTTTCAATGATAGAAATATAAGCTTATCCCAGTATTATTTAAGCAGCTGATGACATTAAGCCATTCTTTGAACTTTATGTTTTAACATTAAACAGCATAAGTAACTTTCATACTGTTGACAAGTTTACTATTTTCAATGGCTTTCAGTATGATACTTTTTGATATGGTTTGTATCAGAGATGTCTAGAAGCAGATTTTCCTATTAACCTTGTTTAAAGTAATGAGGCATATTTCTATCTGCCTGAGCAGTGTTAAAGGGCTTGGGAAACCGAAAGATGATTATAGGAGGACAAAAACCCAAATGAATATCCTGTCTCTTGGAAAAGTGTTAGTTGAACCCAGCCATCTGTGACTTCTCCAGCAGACCTTTGAGCCTGGAAGTCATGGAGCAGTGGCTGGAGCATAAGGTGGTTTTATGGAGAGGGGACAGAGTCTGACATGGGAGAGATACAAGCAGGTGTGGGAGAAAGGGTTATGTGAAGGGCTATTCCAGGTGTCTGTGTGAGCAATTGTGGGGCATGGGAAGGGGTATGGCTAGGCTGAAATGTGCCTTTCAAGATCTGAACTGCCAAAAGATAAAGACAGCATTTTGTACTAGTAAAAAGATTTGTTTACACATACATTTCTTGAAGCATTGAAGCTAAGATTGATTGTAATCTTTCTCAAAAAAGTGCAGATTTACATGTTCTTCCCTCAGTGCTTTATGTTCTCTGAAAGATACTGAGTTTCGTTTTGCATTCATACATATTGCGAAGATTATTTTTTATATCTGGTATTCCTTATTTTACCTATGAAGTTGCCTCTCAGTTCTGTTCAACCCCAAATTTATGAATAACAAGTATGTTTTCAAAACAGGGAAGTATAAAATGCAACTTTCAATACTGTTTCACTTTTTGTTACCTTTGAGATGTATCTTCTTACTACATACTACAGTCTACATCAAATGGATCCTTGTAACTTTTTGCTGTCATAATTTTCCACTCTTACTAATCTTTGGCTGTTTGCAAATTTCCTCTGCAGTAATTTTGTATTAACTTTTGAGTAAATGTGCCCAATGATACTTCATAAATCCAACCAGTAGCCTTTCCAAGCAGCAATAATTTCTCTTTGGTTACTTTTATTGAGATCTGTTGGATGGATGTTTCTTAATCTACTTTATTGATGTGTTACTGCTATTCTACAGTACAGGTTTTTAAAATGGGATTAACCAACCCATAGATATTCAGATCTCCCTGCTTTTCCTGTAAATAAGATGATATATTATTGTCAGTTAAATTTAATTATGAGAAAGATGTGTTTCTTTTTTAGTCACAAGATTTGTGTGTGGGTGATACAAAGACTGACTTTGCTGAAAACTCATAGTGTAAGGCAACTTTAAGCTGTATTTTGTTCTAACACTTTTCACTTTGTTTTTCATTTAGTTTTGGTTAAATATTTCTTATACACTGTAGCTTTTGGATTCTTGTATTGATGATATTTGCCATTATTTCAGAGGCAAGTAATAACTCTGTATGTTTTGAGCAAGCACCATCATGAAGCAGTCTTTTCTGTCCCATAAGAGCTTGCTAACACTTGAACCGTAGCGTGTGCATGTATGTGTTTACTTGCACTTATTATTATGAACTGAGCTGAGGAAGTCTCACTGCAGTAATTACAGCCCTTTATCTTTGCTCTTATCTGCTGACTTTTAATGGAGAGAAAAATCCCATGAGTAAAGGAAGAAGAGGGTGTGAATATTTTAAGCACATGCAGTAAACAATGCTGTTTGCTTAGCAGAAGTTACTTCCTAAATACTGGCATTTATTGGTAATTTTATTCCATTAAGCACTACTACTTAATGGCTTTTTGTCTTCCTCACTTTGGTATTTCTCCAACTAACAAGAGGGTTTCTGAGGAGGGAAAGGAAGGAGGTGGCAAATTTCAGTGAATCCCCTGGAAACAGAGTGCAGCTGGGAGAAGGTGGCCAAGAGAGGCTGAAGAGAAGCACTGAGGTCATGGTTATGGTGTAGGGCAGATAGGCCAGAACAGATAGCCCGTAGCTGCTGGTTGCTACTGGATGGATACTACCTTTCATTTCATGAGTGCAGAACACAGTATCTGACCTGTCTGTGTCTCAAGCTAATGTCAGATATTGTCAGAATAGCAGGGCAGCTTCCCAGCATGTACAGAGCAGCAGCATTAATTGTCTCACATGGGTTTTTAAAAGTTGGGGGATTGACTGCACAAATCCCTGCATGTACTTGCTTTGTTTGAGTTCCTTTCTACCAGTGTCTTTTTGAAACCCTTGGAATAAAAACGTTTATGAAACAGTTTCTGCTGCCCTTCTGCAAGGGCAGAAGCTTACTACAAAGTACTACAGCTTCAGCTTGCGCAAAGTACTGCTTTATTTTCCCCATTCTTCCTGAGGGAAGGCACATAACTATGATTGCTGTTGTGATGTGTATCAGAGGCTGGACATAGGTCAGAACAAAACACCAGAACTTCTGCCATGTTCCCATGTGACACCAAGGCTTCTGTCTTTTTAATACACATTTCTGAGCATCCCATAACATTAAACAACCCTAATATGACTACTGATACAGCTAACGTGCTGTACTAGGAGAAAAAATACTGAAACAATAGTGGAGGATCCCTGCAGCTGGAATTTGATGGATCTGAAAGCACAAAATGGATGAAATGTCCATGACATCAGATTTCACTACGCAGAAACTTCTTACAGAGGAAAAATATAACTATGCAGTAAATCATTAATGAGAAGGTAGCATACTCAGGAGGACTACAAGGATGTCATGAGGTTATGTAGGGAGAGTATTAGAAGAGCCAAAGTCCAACTTAATTTGGCTATTGCCATTGGAGATAGTAAAAAGTGCTTCTGTAAATACATTAATAACAAAAAAAGGGCTAAGGAGGTTCTCCATCCTTCATTGGATGCAGGGTGAAACATAGTGGCAAAAGACATGGAAAAGGCTGAGGAACCTAATACCTTCTTTGCCCTAGTCTTTTATGGTAAGACCTTAAAAGGCCAGTTTTCCCCCAGGTACTGAGCCCCCTGAACTAGAAAATAGGGGCAGGAAGCAGAATAAAGCCTCCACAATCTGGAGGAAGCGGTCAGGGACCAGTCACACTACTTAGACACACACACATCTATGGGACCAGATGGGAGCCACCCCAAGGTACTGAGGGTACTGGTGAATGTGCTCACTGAGACATTTTCCATCATTTACCAACAGTCCTCGTTAACCTGGGAGGTCCAGGTGACTGGAGGTTGGCAGGTGTGACACCTGTCTACAGAAGGGCCAGAAGAATGATCGAGGGAACTGCAGGTCTGTCAGCCTGCACTTAGTGTTAGGGAAGGTCATGGAATAGATCCTCCTGAGTGCTGTCATGCAGGGCATACAGGACAACCAGGGGAGCAGCCAGATGGCTTTAGGAAAGTTAAGTCCTGCTTGAGAACCTGATCTTTTTCTATGACAGGGTGACAGGCTTAGTGGATGATGGAAAGGCTGTGGATATTGTCTACCTAGACTTCAGTAAAACTTTTGATATCATTTCCCACAACATTCTTCTGGACAAACTGGCTGCTCATGGCTTGGATGGGAGGACAGTTGGATGGGTAAAGAACTGTGGGTGGCCGGTCCGAGGGAGTGGTGGTGAATGGAGTTACATCCATCTGTGGCTGGTCACTAGTAGAGTTCCGCAGGGCTCAGTATTGGGGCCAGCCCTGACTAATATCAGTCAGTTTGCTGGTGACACCACATTGGGCAGGAGTGTTGATCTGCTGGAGGGCAGGAAGGCCCTGCAGAGAGGTCTGGACTGGCTGGATCCATGGGCTGAGGCCAATGGTGTGAGGTTCAACAAGGCCAAGTGCTGGGTCCTGATCGTGAGTCACAACAACCCCAGGCAGCGCCACAGGCTGGGGTAGAGTGGCTGGAAAGCCACCCAGTTCTGGAAAGACATTGAGGTGCTGGAGCGTGTCCACAGAAGGCAACAAAACCGGTGAAGGGTCTGGAGCACAAGTTCTGTGAGGAGCAGCTGAGGGAGCTGGAGGTGTTTAGCCTGTGGAAAAGAAGGCTCAGGGAAGACCTTACCGCTGTCTACAATTCCCTGAAAGGAGGTCATAGCCAGGTGGGGGTTAGCCTTGTCTCCCAGCAACTGATAGTACAAGAGGAAATGGCCTTAAGTGTTTTCAGGGCAGGTTTAGATTCAATATTAGGAACATTTTCCTCACCAAAAAGGTTGTCAAGCATTGGACCAAATTCTCCAGGGAGGTGATGGAGTCAGCATCCCTGGAGGTATTTAGATGTGTAGATATGGCACTTAGTACCAACCATAAAGAGGACTGTGGACTGATTAACAAACTGGATTTGTGTAAGTTCACAAGGGCAGACAGGATACATCCAGAGGTGCAAAAGAAGCTGGCCATTTCCTAAGGCAACAGGCTCAAATTCTAGTGGCTGGAAGTTAACAAGCAGCAGCCTCAGAGATGATACAGGGCCTGACCCTATTTAGCATCTCTGTTCTCTACAAACAGCACAAACCAAGAGAATAAACCCTAGCTTTGTATATTCTTCAACTGGAGTCTAAAATTTATGTTTTGATAGTAGTAGTAGTAGTGCAGTTAGTTAGCACGAAGAGAAGAGAGTGATGTAATTTGTGCAGGAGGTGCAGTTTGGATACATAAATCTGTATCATTCTTGGGAAGAAAAAAATCCTTAAATTTTAGAATCAGCAGCCTGAGATTTTAATGCTCTAGCTTGGACTAGCCAAACCTAGAGGATTAAAACATTAAGAATTAAATAAAATTACACAAAAATTCTAAGCTTTATCAGAGAAGATTATCTGAAAAAAAGAAATGAGAAAACCTAATTCAAATTCAATAATAAATCTTTTAATTTACAGTCTGTAGAAGTTAGTATAACCTAAGGCTTTAGGAATATAATTTTATTCATTATTGGTAGTTTTTCTACAGAGCTTCAAAGTACATATTTTGCACAGTTTTGGGAGCTTTGACCATGAAGTGAATTTCATTAGTAAAGACATTCTTAAAATAAAAGTTAACTGACAGAGACCAGCCTGCTCTGTGTCTGCATGATGGTTTTTTGGTTTCATTTTTGCCTTTAGCTACTATTTGTTGTGCCAAGCCTGGGAACAGAGGGCTCCACACCAAGAGTTTTTCTTATGTAAAATTATCATTTTTAATGATGGAAGAAAGGACAGGTATCCCAGAATGCATCCCTGAATGCCTGAGAGCACTGTAGGTCTTCTTTGAGGAGCCCTATTGCAGCCTGTTTGTCACTCTGCTTGAGTAGGAGTGTCTTTGCACAAGGCATATTTTCATTTTTAATCCAAGCCTATTGTCTAGTTACTCTCCTAGTTCTCCTAATATATCTGTGGCACTGAATGCAGCTCTGTTTTGTTTCAAGCTGTACAGCATTGCAAGAAAGGCATTTTATATATTAACTATAAAATGGGCTAAAATAGGTATGAGTAGAAAATACACAGGTTAATTATGCTCAATGACTGGGTTTCTCTCAGTAGTAATATGAAGTTGTCTGATGTCTAGGACATGAGTAAGGCTACATCAGTTGTTGAACAAAGGAGAAGGATGGGACTTGTGGTTACCCAGAGTCTCCTTGGAAATCTACTTTTCAGCGGGATATTAGTTTAGTATGAAGATGTATTAGGCTTTTGCAGACACATCTTGAAATTAAGCCTACAGTAATATATCAGCTTACTGCTTATCTCCCAACAAACATGTGCGTGAAAGCCCTGCAGAGCCTTTGCAACACATAATTATCACTCTTGCAAGAGTCCTGCAGCCAAAAAGGAGAAACTGAGTGTATTGTGTTGGCTCTACCTCTTCCACCTTTTTGAGGGCTTTTTCTATCAATTTTCTTCATGTTTATTTCTCTTCAGACTGTATGGAAGGAATGTAGGAGCTCCCTATTGGTATTTTATTCATACTCTTAAATTTTCAATGTGGGAAGTGGCAGCTCTGTGTAATGAGAGCAGCTGAAGAAATTCTGCCTGTCTCAAAAATACAAGCATATGTCAAAAGACTTCTGATCTGTGGGTTAGTGGTGAGAATTGTTACTACGATATGGAGCCATCACTTTCGATTGAGACTAGTATTATGTTGGCAGTAAAATTTAATTATTGCATGCCATGCCGTGTGTTTTGGAAGTGGTATGCAAAGGTAAATGGACAGCTTAATTGTCCCATTACACTGAAATAACATTCATCACTGTAAAGCAAATCCATTTCAATGAAGCATGTCACAGACTGTTTTGCATTGCTCCTGAGATGCAGTTTCTCAGTGTATTCATTTGAATTTTACTCTGTCATTCAAATATGTTGCCAATGGTTATTTCAAGTTAGGTTTATGGGACAACAAAGGAATAAAATTTGTCCAGCTTTCTTTGCACATATTTTATGCACCCCTAATTTTCTGATCATGGAAGATAAGAATATAAATATAGTTAGTGCACATATTTTTGTATGTTAAAAGTTAGGGAAGAGTTATTATTACATTTTGCCAAAAAAAGAAGTAATTCAAGAACTTATGCTCCATTCTTTCAGAAATTAGATTTACTTTTTAGTTTTGCTTTTCACTATGTGTTTGTGTGTGTGTTAGGCGATATCTGGATAACATTCTTCAAAATCAGGCCATTTCTTATATGGCTAAGCCATACAACTAGGTTTTTTTGTATCTTTAAAAAAAATACATTTACCCTGTTGTGAATGTAGTGTGTGTTCAGTTTTGTTGTATTCAGCCTGTATTAGCTTTTTGTTGTGTTGTTGCATTACCCACTCTACTGATTGAAAAATCCTGTTAATAACTTCCGTTTTTTTTCTCAGAGTAAAATCTAATCTAGCTCTCCTAGTTGGCAGTGTAATTACAATAATTCTGTAAGTGGGACATATAAGGACATAGAATCAGTGTAAAATAGAACAAGGAAGTATAGTTCACAACACTTGAGCTTTATCCATCTTTTTGATACAATCTTCATCCAGTCTTTTTTCACTGGAAAAGTAGAAAGTGAAATCGGGAAGAGTTGTGACTTTCCATTTTAGAATCAACTACAAATATAACTTTAATATATCCTTTAAATACAGGACAGGGCTGTTAGCAACAGGCAAAGGAGACATCTACATTTTTATGAAGTTAGAGTAGATATGTGCACATATTTTTTTTTTAATATTACCTTCTGATTGTTAGTTTGGGTTTTTTTAATAAAACAAAGGTTTGAGCTAATACGCACTTTCCCAAACCAACCAGGTGTAACCCCACAAACAATTGAGATAGTTATGTATGGCTCTGATGACCTCCTTCCCAGTGCTGTGCTGTTTCATGCTGACACGTCTGTGCTGGCAGGCAGTATTTATACAGAGCGAGAGCTGTGTGTCTTACGTGTGTTAGCAATACTGCAGAGAGGGACAGAGCAGAGACCTTTGAAGGGGCCTTCAGTTTATCCTTTTGACTGCAGCATTAGCACAACTGATGGTCGTGATGGCAGTATCTTGTATCCACTGCATTACCTTAATTTCTGCTTTTCTCTGTGAAGTTCATACTGTTCCAGTTGCTCTGAATTTTAGTGCTTATCCCTGGCATGATACAATCATTTCCTTTCATAAGGACAGCTTTCATACCTTTTTTCCTTTCATACCTGACACCTCGTCTGTGTCTGTGGCCATGAGAGACAATGCTGACATCTTTAAATTCTTTGCTCTCTCATCCTAGGAATCTTGTTCATGATGTTCAGGGGGATGCCTGAAAATTGAGGTTGAATGGGAAGTTTGCAGTTTAAACTAGAAGCACTGGTTATCTTACCATAAGACTTTTTGAAACAGCAGTTTCGCTGACTTTGAGCATAGTGTGAGGCATGTCTATTCTGTTATCTCATGGAAGCAAAGAGAAATTTCAGACTGAATGCTATTTGTTTAATACAATATTAGGGCAGCTGGCAACATGGTCAAGGAATCTTAAGAGGGAAGTGGCTTGGTTCTGTTCCAAACAGGTGTACATTTTCACCTTGCATGTGTTTTGATATTCAGTTTTAAAGGGAATTATTCGAGATGCATTTACCACTGACAAGTTTTCCTTGTTTCTTAAAGTCATCATGAGCATCTGCTCTGCTGTGCTGTTGGTGCAATACCTGTTTGTCTCAAAAGATTGTGTTATTTTAACTTAAGTACAACAGTTCAGGTGCATTTTGTCATACAATATTAGGAGTAGGTATAAAATTCAGTTACAGAAGAAAAGTTCTTCCCCCTGGGAATATAGAGGAAGGTTTTAAAACACCAGCATGGATTCAAGACCTTAATAGTGTTAGAGGGCTGCTGAATTTTTCTCTTTTCTCTCAACTATCTCTTCTTTATCTATCTGCTTGAATTTTCTTATAAATTGTTTCCTGCTTGCTATAGCACCTTCCTAGCTTGCTGAAATATCATTTAGGCAAAACTTCGCATTCTCTTGAAAAATATCTTGACTGTCTTGCCCACATTGGAGTACTCACAAGTTTCCACTAGAATGCCAGGTTGTCTTGGGTGCCACATGTGACCAAACAAACACGAAGGTTTCTGTTTAGGAATTGCTATTAGGCTAAATTAATTCCTCAGACTCTTTCAGGTATTTTGACTACTCAAGTAATGTTCCGATATAAACGCATTAGATGAGAAAATATGTACCCTTCTCTCATATTTTCTTAATGATGTCCCATCACCACAATAACAAAACAGTTTATTTTGCAGTAAGTAGGCATTATAAGAATTTGCACTAATACTGTGTAGGTTCATGGCCTACACAAAGAAGCAGAAGAGCTGATGATCTCAGTTAAAAAACCCAAAGCATCAGGTCCAAAATTTCCATGTCTTGCACTCCAGTATTATTTGGACTGAGACTTAGAAAAAACTGCTGATGCAAGCACAATGGGAAAAGCAGAATTCCCACCTTGTATTGTAACTGAGAAGCTGCAAGGAAATTGTCAGCTTGTGTCTGTTCTCCACCCAACCCTCTGTATAAATACTGCCAACATTGGACCTCCCAGGAAGTGCATGGCTAATTCAAAAATCTTTTATTCTTACTTCAAGATCTTTCTGATGAAATGGTTTTATAACAGTGCTTCAAATTACCAGTATTTTACTGCTGCACTGTCTTTCCTTCTGAAAGGTTTCTGAAGCTAGCAGTACCAATGTAATTGAGAACTAACAAAAATAATCTTAAATAAATAAATGGAGGGAGCAGGGTGGGGCAAAAATGAGCAAAGTGTCTTTTTGGAATCGCCTTTTAGTCTCGAATATTTTAATTCAAATTTAGCATGCAGGTGTCCCCTTTTCCAGTATGGTGTGGGGGAAAGTGCTAGTTGTGGTAGTTTGGTAGATGCACTGAGAGCAATACAAATCTCTTATGCTTTGGATATTCCTCAAAATAAAAGCATGGAATTGGCTAGTTGCATTTAGTGCTGAATTGATTTGCATTACCAGGCACCACCCAATAGCATTGAATATGTTTTCTAAAGAGAAAGAGCAGATGAAGCAATTTAAAATCCCTAAGTTCTTCTCTTCAGCTTGCATTTTTCTCTTTCTTCATGCACAGTGGGATGATGTCTCTTCTCTCAGTTCTGGATGACAGCTTCTCCACCAGTACATTTGTTGTTGACCTTCATCAGCACTTAGTTCCTCAGGAATTTACTTGTTGCTGTGGGTCTTTTGTAGTTAATAGAACTAAAAGGCCTGGAAATGAGGTAATGGCATTGTCAGGACAGTTATATTGATACCATAATCCTCAGTGCAAACAGATTCTGAGTTACTGGGGAGATAATATGTCATCTTCAGCTACTCTGCATTATCTTGTCATGGAGCCTCTGGTAGGCAGGTAAGAGGTCACTGTAAGAGCTCTGTATTTCCTGGCAGGATGGAGAATAATCCAAGCAGTGCCAGGAAGTTAAGGACAGAGGTAAATCCTTTTCACATTTGTATTTGCTAAGAAATATTTAGTAGTAATGATAATTTATGTGATAAATATTAAATATTAGTCTGACTGAACAGTTCCAAAAGGTTTGTTTATAGATTTAGGAAGATGTGATTTATTCTTCACTGTGCCAACAGTAGGTAAATAAGAAATTTTTTTGGGTGGGGTGGGATGTGGGGTGTGAATACTGGCTTCGTTACATAAGAGACCATAATGATCAAGAGAATAACTAGTAGCTGGCCTGGCAGTTTGAGATAAGTCTCTTCCTTATATTTTTTATGATGGACCATAGGTACTCATACTTGTAAGGTATTGAATCACATTGCTGATAAAAGGAAGCATAAGAGAAAAGCTTTGTACTAGGAAGTTTTCCAGGCATTTAATCATAAACTTTTAGGGTTTGTATCCATAACAGTATATGGTATATTACTGTCCCTATAACCTGTCAAAAACAAATGGAAACCATTTGAGACAGAAGTTAATTTATTTTAATCTGTAAAATTGACAGATTTTGACAGAATCAGAATATTCTGAGTTTGAAGGAACCCACAAGGATCATCAAAGTCCAACTCCTGGCCCTGCACAGCACCGTCCCCAAGAGTCACACCACGTGCCTGAGGGCATTGTCCAAATGCTACTTGAGCTCTGTCGGGCTTGGTGCTGTGACCACTTCCCTCAGGAGCCTGTTCCAGTGCCCAGCCACCCTCTGGGTGAAGAACCCTTTTCTGATATCCGGCCTAAACCACCCCTGACACAACTTAAGGCCACGGCCTCGGGTCCTGTCACTGATCACCACAGAGATCAGTGTCTGTCTCTCCTCTTCCCCTCATGAGGAAATTGTAACTGCAGTGAGGTCTCCCCTCAGTCTCCTCTTCCCCAGGCTGACCTGACCGCAGCCACTCCTCATATGGCTTCCCCTCAAGGCCCTTCACCATCCTCATTGCTCTCCTTGTGTCACATTTCCTACTAGCCTCTCCTATCATGCGGGTGTTCCACTCCCCTTTCTTTCCTCCTCAGCAACTCTGGATTGGTATGTGAGATTGTTGCCATCTTTGATTATTGGAGTCTAGTGCTTGTTCAAAAACAATTGCTCTGCTCATACTCATAGAACTTTGTACTTTTAATCATTTCCTGTCAGTAGTGTGTTGTGTCTGGATCTCTTTCCCTTCCAAGATCAGATGTATCCAGTTTTAGGTGATGGAAGCAGGCAGGGTTGAGTGCCATAGCATTATGGAAAGTAAAAATAGAGGTAGCTGAACACCAAGCCATAAGACACCTGCCGTGATAACACGTGCAATTCTAACACACTTTGAGAGAGGAATGAGTCCAGAGGCTGAAAACACTGCTTGGTTTGAGGGACAAGCAGAAGTGAGTACTGAGGCACATTTATGTATTTGCTCATACTCTGAAATGACCTCTACAGACATCTGGAATAGAACAAAAACAATTGGTTTGTGCTGATATAGTGGTACAAGGCATGGCTTTCTGAAGTGGCAAGAGACTTTCCAAACTGTCAGGTGGACGTGCAGTGCTCAGATGTTCTTGTTGCTGCATTTCATAAGTAGGGATTTCTTTTGAGGAAGTAATGACATTTCCATCAACAGGAAGATGTACACTTTGCTTTTCAAGTGACAGAATCATTGGAACTAAATTCATTGCTCCTCAGCGTCAGTGCTTCCACTAAGCCAAGGATACTACTCAGATTTAGGTTACACCCCAGGGCACCAGCCATGGCAGTGGATCTCTTTATTCTACTCATCATTCTTCTCCTATTTTCATCATATAGAGCCTAGAATGAGACAGCTCCTTTCACTCTGTTGGTGTTTGAATACTGTGGTTATGAAATAGGTGGGTGTTGATGCAGGAAAAGGTGACTATCTTGTGCTGCCACTTGCAGCCACAATATTATCTTCTTTTTTTTTTTAATAATAATAATAATAGTAATAATAAATAATATTACATTTCCATTAAAATTTTAATTTTAGGGTAAGATGGTGAAAGGAATGGGGGGTGCCATGGACCTGGTATCCAGCGCACAGACCAAAGTGGTTGTCACCATGGAGCACTCAGCCAAGGTAAGGCTCTGCTGCTTCTTTCTAAATTAGTGGTTTTTGCTGCACCAAAAAAAAAGGAAGTAAACAGGAAAAAAAGCACTTTTTCGTTCTGCTACTCTGTGAGGATTTGACAGTTTTGCTGTTATTTATTATGGTGGTGCAACTGGAGGGTAGGTTAGTATGGTTCCACTCTTGTAAGTGAACCATTCACCATGGGAAAAAAAATGAAATATTAACTTGATGTTTAAAAGCTGCACACATTTTTTTAGCTACTTCATGCAAATTTAATAGGGGTAGCCATTGCCAAAGCTACAGTAGATGCTACTCTACTCTTTTCCTCAGAATAATTTGAAAAATTAGGTTTCCCACGGTTAAATACTTGTTATGATGGAAAGTTATTTACCTTTGAAATTGCCAGTCAAATTGGTACTAACAGCTTAATAGAATATATTTTTTGGCATGATGAGATGCAGGCTACCTTGCATCATTATGTGTAAGTGGTTAATCTAGAGACTTCTTTGTGGGGGTAGTGATAAAGGTATATGCTATAGATATAAATCCCCCCCAAAGATCATAGGAAACTTTTCATTTGAAACTTCTAACACAGGAGAAAAAATGTACTGAAGGAGAAAAATCTCTATCCCAAATGTTTAAAAATTTGCTTTTTGTTTAATTTTTTTTTCTGTTATTCCAAATTTGTTATATGTCTGCAACAAGGATTAGTTTTGTATTGTTCAAAATAATATCTCTTGTCAGAATTTGTGTAGTAAGCTATAGTAAATATGGAAATATGAGAGTAAATATATTAACAGTTGTGTTTTTAATGAGATTTGAAGAATTAATTTTCACTTGAAAATAAAAAAGAATTGAATAATATAGTAGTTTCACAATTTCTACTAAATTGTGATCTTAAGGGGCACATTTCGAGTAACAGGGCTGAGTTTAACCCAATAGTTTTCATGTTCATATGCATAAATAAGTAAATGAGAGTATAAAACAAATTTGTCTCTATGACTTGCATCACTATCACACAGCCTCCCAAAAATTGCAGTAACATATGTAGTTATCTGTTTGCTCAGACACACACTTCAGGTATTAATGTGGTCTGAATAAATATTTATGCTAAATGTCTACATACTGTGGAATTTGGTTAAGGCTTAGAGTCCACACACACTAAAATGATTCAAACCAGTTTTTCTCTTAAAGGTACTATTGCTAAAATATTTTTCCAAAACAGTGTTCGGAAATTGTTTGCTGGGTTGTTTTTGTTATGTCTGTAGGAGTACTGGAACAGGAAAAGAGTGAGAACAGAGATAGGTTCACTGTTAGGGACAGGTCAGGCATAGAAGTATTTATCTTGGCATAGGTATACCTACTTTGGGCACCTTTGTGCATGGTGTGCCTGGTGTGCACTTCTGGAGAGCCAGTTACAGGTTTTCATAAATTATTTCTTCTGCTTTTGTGAGAAGGCACTGCCAAATTAAACAGTATGCATCATTTTTATTTTATTCTTATGTTTAAATGGCACTCTTTCCTCTTACCTAGCTTCTTTCTGGGGTCTTCATATCAATGCTTCTTGCTTGCTCAAATGTGAAGATGATGAAATATATATATCTAGTATTTAGAGATCAATGCTGCTGTTAGAGTTTTCAGGTGCTCTTCCTTTTGTTCCTTTTTTTTTTTTTTTTAATTAGTAGGCAAGTAAATATAGCACCCATGAGGCCAATTCTGAAAGTCAGACGCCTTTTGTTGGGGCTGACTGCTTCTCACAGAGCTGATTTTCTATTTATGGCTTTTTAATTCTTTACACCAAATACTTTCTCAAAAACTTACTGCATATGAATCTCTGCATCAGAGGAGCAATCCTTCGTCCTGCTCAAAGCCCTGTGTATGCTACTGAGTGAAAGAAATGTCTGCATGTAGTGAGACAGTCTGTTGTGTCTACTGTCTCTTTAGTAAAGGGGTGTTTTTGTAATCTTATTCTCCAAATAAATAAGAAATCTACCATCAGACATGAAAGTTTCCTGTAAATCAGCAGCAGTCAAGATTTGATGAATGGAAATACAGTGGCAGACATGGGATATAGGCAGTGCCTTCAGTGGGCGTGTTCAAGAGGTGCTGCAATAGGTAGTTCTTATGCTAGTTTTGTTTGATACGTGATCTTGTGAAGGATCTTCTAATCCTTTTCAAGTTTGGTTGTTTGCTTTTTTTAATAATAATGATGGCTTGTTAAACATTAAAGTAAGTTTTCTAAGAGTTTAATAGCCCTTCTCCTTTCAGGACACATATTGCACTTTTTAAACATAGAAATAGGCTGGGTCCTTGCAGCACAGGCAGAATATAATTTACACTAAATTATGATGGTGGAACTAGTAACTTGTCTTACCACTCAAGCAATTTTACTCTTTTAAAACTCTGATCTGCAGTATGTTACAAATACAAATAAATATGCTCAGTCCCAAGTTAATGACACTTCTAATTACTTAAGTTTTTATATGTAATGAAAGCAAAAATGTACAGAAGATAGATGAGACAACATGAAATCAGCTTCGTAGAAGAGTCTTCAGCTTAAGAAATGCTATTGAGGAAGGGTAACGAAGTACACAAAATAAAGAGGGAATGGAGAAGGTAGATGCAGAATTGCCACTGCCTTATAAACAAAATAGGGATAACTAACTGAAATTAATTGAAACAGGAAGAAACACTTTCCACAGCCAGCTAATGAAGTTGTGGACGATAGCAGAATGATGCAAAATCTCAAGGAATTAAATCTATGTAAAAGGGACTAAACTATTTTATGAGATTGAGTTCATCAATGACAGTTAAATACCACTGCCTGGAAGCAGTCTCTGCAGAGAAAATCTGTTCATTACATCATATCAGGAACCAAGAGGGCATACTGCAGAAGGGTATTTCAATTTTTGTTCCATATGCTTAGGCCACTGTGAGACACTTGTCAAATAGACCTTAAGTCAAATTCATTAGTTTTTCTTAGTGTAGTTTTTGATAAATTACCTCTTCTTTTATAGCTATGAAGAAAAGAGTAATAGAATATAAGCTTGTTATTTAATGTCTAAACAGTCCCTGTGCATCTGTGTCTAATTTGCTAAATACTGCCTGAGAGAATTAGAAGTCAAGTTCTTCCCCCCATACCATCATTGACATGTTTTGCAAAGCATGGCAAAGTAATGGCTGGTAATTGTTCCATGTTGTGAAATGAGTTGTCTACATTGTTCAGCAAAATAGAATGGAGACTGGTTTTAAGCGCTTGATTTGGGCATGACTGAAACATGGAGCACTGAATTGAAAACTCCTTTCTCATACTGTGAAAAGTTCTGATTTTAATATGTTGTGGAAGACTAAGGACATTTTTGTTCTTCAACAACAGAATTTTTTATTTAAAGCAGACTGGAACACCTAAGGTGTTATGTATCTCTACAATAGTCTTTTCCTTTAGCTGAACAAATATCTAAATCTGAATAAATTCAGATGGTAAAAATCATGCAGTTCCATTTAAATTGCTCTTCTTATACTGTCCTGACAGATGTCTTCCAAAAGTCACAGAATCATTTAGATTGAAAAAGATCATAGAGTCCAACCTTTGAAAAGATCAGGAAATGCATTACATCTTTAAGGCTAACTGGTTAATACAATAATCTTCAGCTCAAGTGTTAAGAAGCTCAAATGTATCAGTTCTCAGGGTTACAGAAGCCATTCAAGCTGTCACCTCTGTAAGTCCATGCATTTCAATCTCAATTAGGTACCAGGAGGAGACACTTAATTTCACAGGGCTGAAAAGTATATCTGATATGTTACTGAAGATATTATAAATAGCACAGATTAATCTTGGCTCTTAGGCAAATTGCACAAGGACATTCTCAAGATGGACAGGATATAAGCAGATCAATTGAAAGTAACTAGAATGAAGAAATAGTTCCTCACAGAGAAAGATAAATTCAAAAGCACATGGATTGCTCATTTTGTTATCATGCAGGAGTCAAACAGGCTGTGAGATGGCTCCTGATTAAGCCTTAAGGTAAACTGATGATTCTAAATTATGTAAGTATTGCATCCAGATGGTTAAATGAGACATATTATACTCTGAGTAATTTGAAATGCATAACCAAAAATTGATAATTAGACAAAAAAATAAAAGCATAGGGTAAGGGGAGAAGTGTTCACTTAATGCTACTTCTGTAAAACACTTAAAAATACTGACCAAAAAATGTAATGATCCATTTGCCTTATATCCATTCAGAGCTCTTGCAGCCTACATTAACTAAGTGTGATCTAGAGCCATTTGTGAACTCTTTTTGCATTTTTAAAAAATGAAAGGAAAAAAAGACAGGGACTTTCCCAGAGACAAAGTGGGAATGGGAATTCAGTGTGGGTAAATAAACTGGATTTACTGTTTTGAGAGTATGAGTGTGCACTTGAAGTCTGGGGATTTGAATTTCCTCTGTGTATGGCTGATCCTGCACATACCATTTGTGATAAAGGGTAACACAGGGAAATACGTTGTCCATAATGTTGTTTCCTAATTTTTGTCCTTCATGTGTCATCATTGAGGTTCCATGTATCTCTTGACCTCACATTGTAGCAGGAAGGGCAGATTATTAAGAAGCAGTGTGCAGAACTTTTAAACTCAGGAGTCCACTCAGTAGTACAGTAAAATTCTTACTAGTCTGCCATAGAAGTGAGTTTGAAGAGTGTTCTGAGTACACTGAATGTTTAAATAACACTGAATGGCTACAGTTGTGATTTCCATGAGCATGTTTGAGTTTTTTAAAAACAGATGTTTGCATATTGTTAAACACAGGGCAATGTCCATAAAATCCTGGAAAAATGCAGTTTGCCACTTACTGGGAAACAATGTGTGAACCGCATCATTACAGAGAAGGTAAAGTACTTTTCTTTACTTCTTATTAATAATTTTCTCCTCTATCCCTAATAACAGTAGCAAATCTTAGTAAAAAATGAAGAATATTTTCAGCATCTGTTGCCACTGAAGGGGAAAGATGGCCTTGGAGTTCAGGTCCAGACGTCTTGGGGCTCGTATTTTTCCTTTTAAAACTTTGACATCTAGCATACTGAACTGTACCCTTAGATTCCTTCAGAACAAAGATGCCTCCTATGACAAGCATGAAAAGTGTGTATCTCCTTATTTTTCCCAAAGTATTTCTGAAAATTTGCTGTGAGATGCAATTTTCGAATGCGGCTGTATCACAGCTTGGGAGGCAAAGGGGCATTGTTGTTTGGTTTTGGTAGGGTTTTTGTCCTTTTGTTTTGTTGGGGTTTTTTTTCCCGGCAGAGCACCTATAGGTTGGACAATTGGCATCTTCTTTCATGTATACAGGTTTCAGAGAAACCTGTGGCTGTAGCAGAGCTTTAGTTCTCTTGTCCTTACTTGATTCCATTTGTGAAGCAATTTATTCTCCGGTAAAAGTACATATGAGCATCTGATTCTGCTGCTGCTCAAAGTACATTAGTGGATCTTTTAAGCAAAGGATAAGTGACTTAAGGTTTCTTGCTGTAATCATACTCCTTTTATTATCAGTGTCTACATTTTTAAGGACTTACAGTAGTCCCTCTGTGAGCCATCCATCATGCCAAGTAGAATGCATCAAGGATGCTGATGTAGAATTTGCTTTCTCATGGTGGGATATCGCTACATCTAAAGGATTTTTCTTCACAAAATAAGGAAAAATATATCAAAATGTGGAAGTTTTAGAAATATCTGTAATATTCATCAATTACCAGATCTTGTGGCTTTATCAGGAGATGACACAAATGTACGACAACATTTGGATAGTGTTGCAAATTCTTTTCCACACTAGCATCTTCGTGTGTATGTTCTTTATGCCCAGCTTCTCTTTTAAGACTTAGAGAAGCTGTCCTTTTTCAGTCCCATAAAAAGCAGTTTCATGTGCCCAGAGGACAGCTAGACTTCAGTATACTTCTGTGATGAACTTAAGACTTCACTTTCATTTCAAGTTCAAGCTTCACTGGTCTTTTGCTACTAAACTTTTATTTTTAAGGAAAATTACTTTAGACCTTACGGTTTCCTTGGCAACTAGTGTGCAACCTGTGTATCTCCCTCTGGTACGCACTATTAAAGTGCACATTGTTTTACAGGTGTTTTTATTTGATGCACTTGCAGGTCTCAGAAGTAGAGTGCGTATCTTATGAAGACATCAGACAGAGCAGCCTTTGCTCCTTCAGCCTCTTCCTCTCAGGCTTTCTTTTAAAAAATGCTGCAGAAAATATTGTCTTTCACGCCTAGCTTCTCAAAATTCTAGCATTTGCATTGGGTGTGCAGTAGCTGTTGGAGAAACTTATAGTCAGACAAAGGTGATCTCACTACTGGCCTTGAAATAAAAGAATGATGGAGACATTCTCTTCCCTTGTTTCTTTTGTCGTCTTTTGGTGGACATTGTCTTTCAGCAAAGAGCATGTCAGCCCTTTCCTTTGAGCCTCCCATTCTCACCAGAGCAGCAGGCATGGTCCTCATTTCCTGCAGTGATGAACAGCTGTACTTTTTACTCAGAAAACTAACACATACTAGATTCTAGATATTCTAATGCAGTCTAGATTCTTTTTCTCGGTACAAATAAATGTAGCAGAAATCTTTATCGGTCAGTCATGAAAGTGGAAAGTGGCATCTTTTGTTACTGAAGGAATGCTATCTACTTCAGCGCACCATTTTGTACAATGTTACTGCATTTACATCCTCATTTTCTCCTTTATTAATAAAAAATAATTATGTGCTTTTTGAACTTAATAGGCAGTGTTTGATGTGGACAAGAAGAAGGGATTGACCCTCATAGAAATCTGGGAAGGACTGACCGTAGATGATATCAAGAAAAGCACTGGCTGTGACTTTGCAGTAAGTAATTTTACAAACCAGTACAATTTGGAGTCAGAACAAATATTCTCCACAAATACTTACCACATGAAGACTGGTAGTTGAAGTAAGTTTTGTCTTTATAGGTGAGGACTGAATAGATTACCTGTGAGATTTACAATGAAAGATAATTTGCGGTTAATATAGTGTGATGATGTTGGAAGCATCAGAAGCTAGGAAGGCCAGGAGAGATGGAGAAATGACTAAGAGTAAAAAGACACGTGGAAAGTAAACTTCTGTGCTTTGAAGATGGGAGGTGATTACTCTCTGAGAGATGGAAAAATATGTGATTTTTTTCACTGTATAAGTTTACCTAACTCTCTGTAGCTAAGTTTCCATGCTATCTTTAGGTGAAGTTGTGAATCTTATTGACAGGAGTGACTACTGTTGTCCCCTCTGTGTTAGTAGTGCCAATCAGTGAACTGCTCTAAGACTGCCTTGTATGAATGGAATTTATGCTCTTCATTAATCTAGAAAGCCCCTGCCTTTTGACATTCACATTCATTCTTAAGTCTCACTTAATGCAAACACAAAACTGGCTTATTAATGGACAGCTGTAGCACTCTAGAGTGTAACTGAATGCATGAGTGGTTGATAATACAGTTTCTTCATGGCCTGTCCCTACATGAACATTACAAAATCTTTTCTTCTGTGTTGTGAAGTCTTTTGGGGCAGTTCAGCCCTCCTTTGGCAAGGGCAGCAAGTATGACAGTGTACAAACTGTGCTGTAAAAGTAGTTCAGGAATATTTAGTAGTGAAGTAAAATACTCCTGTTTGCAGAGTTCATGGCATGGCTATGGCGCCTAATTCACAAGCTGCAGAGCATTTAGTATGTGCAAGGGTTTTTTATTAAGGCTTTGAGCATATTCTTGGTAGAAACTTCCTGAGCAATGAACCTGTGAAATTTAATTTATTTCTTGTGTCCATAGGAGAGCATTTCTGATAACTAAATATGACTGTGTACGTTTCTTCTTGGATATTTTAAATAAAGATCTTTCACTGCTGAAAATACCTTAAATTATCTGAGAAAAAGATTTTGGATTAAAGACTAGTGGCCTGCAACTGCAAAGTGCAGGAAGCTGCTACAGAATCGCTTTGCTAGGTTACTAATTTTCCATATAATATTTTAGGGAAGTCATTATTATATTTTAATTTAAAGTGGAAGCAACCTTCCTTATACAGCAGATCTGTGTGGAAATGAAATGATTCCTTCAGCTTCTGACTTTGATCTTTGAAAAAATTACCAAATTTTTTAAACTTTGGTAATGTCAAGACTTCCTTTTCTTCAGCTGATCTGCCTGTCAAGCAGCTAGCATCCAGAACTAAAATATAGAAATGAACTTTTTAGGTTTGTATCTATTGCAATCAGTCACTTTGTTTTGTTCTTTTGTATTTAATTGAGGAGTAACTTCATGATGAATTTGAAGGTGCACTGTTTAATAAGCACTTAAATAGATGTAAACTACAGAAAAGGACTTCTGTTTTCAGAAGACACTGAAGACACTCCTTAATTGTTCCAAACCTGCTTGTTGGAAGGATTTTGGGTTTTTTTTGGTTGAGATGACCAACAGATACATATTCAGTTAAGTGTGTTTTTCTCAAAGTAAAGTCCAGCTGCCTATGCTCAAGGCAGTGAAAGCAGAAGCAAACAAAAAATTCAGAGAAATAAGTGATAAGGTTAAAATGATGGGCTATGAGATTAAGCTCTGCAGCAGGTATGATAGGGCAAGACAATTAGGTCCAAAGAAAAGATGAACACCACCCACTGTTCCTTGGTGCTTTCCTGGAAATGTCACAAAGGAATGATTTAAACTTCAAATCTTTAGTGTAGCCTGAAGTTAGGAGTTGATGAGAGGTATTGGAACAATGCACTGTCTGGGTCCCTGGGATATGTCTCTCTAAGATTAGGAAGGGACCCTTCACAGGAACCATTTCCTAGTTCTCCAGAAGGCAGGCTCCAGTACAGTCTGCTTTGTTCTGTTGCTGCAGTCATGCATGAAATCATGAGCTGTGGGCATGAAAAATGTAGATGCTTCTTGGTTTATGCATTTACATGTACTTACCTTGAAAGCAGTGGCTTGCATAAATGCTTGCAAAGCAATGCTTGTTTGCAGAGTGTGTACCTCTGCCAGAGTACGTGCAGGTGTCACTGACGTACTGATGGGTCCTTGCAAAAGTGCCTGAAATCACTACAGCACTGCAGGTTAAAAGCATGACATGAACCTGTGGCATGGAAGTGCACTAGCCCTCCCTTCCTTCCTCCCTCCCTTCCTTCCTCCCTCCCTTCCTTCCTCCCTCCCTTCCTTCCTTCCTCCCTCCCTCCCTCCCTCCCTTCCTCCCTTCCTCCCTTCCTCCCTTCCTCCCTTCCTCCCTTCCTCCCTTCCTCCCTTCCTTCCGAATTCCTTCCTTCCGAATTCCTTCCTTCCGAATTCCTTCCTTCCGAATTCCTTCCTTCCGAATTCCTTCCTTCCTTCCTTCCTTCCTTCCTTCCTTCCTTCCTTCCTTCCTTCCTTCCTTCCTTCCTTCCTTCCTTCCTTCCTTCCTTCCTTCCTTCCTTCCTTCCTTCCTTCCTTCCTTCCTTCCTTCCTTCCTTCCTTCCTTCCGAATTCCTTCCGAATTCCTTCCGAATTCCTTCCTTCCTTCCAAATTCCTTCCTTCCTTCCAAATTCCTTCCTTCCAAATTCCTTCCTTCCTTCCGAATTCCTTCCTTCCTTCCGAATTCCTTCCGAATTCCTTCCTTCCTTCCTTCCTTCCTTCCGAATTCCTTCCTTCCTTCCTTCCTTCCTTCCTTCCTTCCTTCCTTCCTTCCTTCCTTCCTTCCTTCCTTCCTTCCTTCCTTCCTTCCTTCCTTCCTTCCTTCCTTCCTTCCTTCCTTCCTTCCTTCCTTCCGAATTCCTTCCGAATTCCTTCCTTCCTTCCTTCCTTCCTTCCTTCCTTCCTTCTGAATTCCTTCCGAATTCCTTCCGAATTCCTTCCTTCCGAATTCCTTCTGAATTCCTTCCGAATTCCTTCCGAATTCCTTCCCTTTCCCCCCATCCTGTAATTTCCTGAATTTCATATATAGCAAACAACTACAGGTTCTTTGCTTACTTTTGAATTTCAGAGAATAGGAATTTGAGCATAGTGATAGGCATTTATTCAGACTGCAGCATCCTTGGTCCTTTTTCTCCACATTTCAAAACTCTGCCTCAGGCTTTCTTGCAAGAGTAACAGTTGTGCTTGTGATTATTTATGTTCACTGAATGAGATATCTTGGGTTTATTTATATCAGTGACAGGAGCTTTAGTGATACTGTATTGCCACAGTAAAAGCAGGATCATATATTTTCCTGGTTTGAAACAGAACTAATCAGGGGAAAATGAGCAGCTGACCCCTTTTTCTAGCAGCTTTTTTTCAGTAGATCCAGTGTATGAACTGAACTAAAACAAATACCTCTCTAGGTTCCCTAGAAATGAGATTTTAACAGATAGCTGTATCTTTATATGTAACTGCCTCACCCCATGTAGACTACTCCTGTTTGGAGAGGAGAATTTCATGGTCTATATGGCCATATTTGAGACACGTTTGACTATACAATTCCATTTCACAGCCTACTTACTTACTTGGAAAAACATCTCCTAAAGAACATTTGCAACAACAAAATGTCAAAGGAAACATGATTTAGAGTCAACAATCTTCATCATAGACTGGCATAATTTAAAAAATAAACAATTCACCCTCAATTTTACTGTACTGTGAAGACAAAATGTTAGCTTATCTCGCATGCTTAAATAAGATTTGCTGTAGCCTAGCATATAGATCACCTTGGCAGGCAATCTGTTTGGGCTTGTACTGCCTTCTGCCATTGATGAGATTGTGGCAGAACGTACTTTTGCAGATGTATTTAATTATAAAAATAATCAGGATAAGTCACAAATCCCCACCACGTTTTTTTTCCCCCTTAATTTTAGAGCTTGTTTTTTCAAAATGTTCTTAAAAGATAGCATGAAGTATAGAAAAGGCATCTGCCAAGCCTAGTGTATGTTTGAAAAGGAATTGTGTCTCCAAGTCATTGAGTTCAAAATGATATGGGATATAGATTTTATTTTCTGGAAGTACATTTTCCTTTGAGGAACATTTTCTTTCGAGGTTCCTGCAAGACTGAGTTGATTTTTAAATTAATAGTGTGGGGATTTTTCTTGATCAATCACCTGTGCTGCAAAAACCATTAAGAAGAGATTTTTGTATCACATATACATATGATGTTAGAATTCCAGTTTGCATTTATCTGAAATTAAACAATAGGTGTTAATAAGAGACAGACAACTTTTATTAACTTAACAAATATGCTAGCTTTTTTTTTTTTTTTGAGGGGCTTATTTTAAATTTTTGAACAGTAACTTGCTGTTGCATGCTTGTTGAGGTCAATAGAACTTAACAGGATTCAGCATTATTCAGAATCAGAACCTGAAGGAATGCTTGCTACATAGGAATTCAATGAAATAAGCGTAGGGCTGTTTGTGTAGCTGAAAAGGGTATTTTGGGTTTGGGAATCAGAGATTCAGCAGGCTTGAATTGCAGCAAGGCCCAGAGCCCATATTTCTCTTACCACTTGAGAGGCCACGTACTGGACTGCACAGGCCAACTCCTCCCAGAACACCTACCTGTCCAACATTAGCAAGGTATTTGAAGCTTCCAAGATAAGATGTTCTTCCTGTAATTGAATACTATTAAGAACATGTTGCTTAGGAGGTACTGTGAGAAAGTAGGAGCTCTGAAACTGCACACTGTGAATACAGTCTTCATTAAGACCCTTTAGCCCTTACCAAGTACTGTGCTCTTGGCACAAGGTGATACTGGATTGACTGTCTCTACTGGGATTTAAAGCAGTGGACTCTGCCCTTTCTGCATTTCTGCATTACTCCCTGTTTTCCAACCACAAACCATCCCTTTTGTTACACTGGCATTTTTCTGCTTATTTAATCACATTTTAGTAGGCGCAAAAGTTGCATTTGGGTCCAGTTCTGAGTGGTGCTGGGCTCTCACCACCTCCATTATCTTGAGCAGACATTATGGCACATCACACTCACGGGCATCAGACCCTTCTGAAGTGGATTGTGGTACACACAAATGACAGCTGTTAGCATCAGATGCACAGACATCACATTTAATGTAATGCGCTCATCAAATGTAAAATGCTTGATGTTTTGATGGTATTGAAATCTACAACATCAGAGAAAACAGTAATCTCTCCAGTAATTGCCTTTGTCATTGTTTGCAGAATACAGATTTTAGTGGTTCTATCTTTGTCCTCCAGTGTTTACCTTTACTTAATGGAACCACCCCTGGCTGCGGTAGAAATAGGCCCAAATAAAGTGAGGCACATGGTAACTTGGACTCTGAAATGTTGAAACATTTCTGGAGTGAATCCAGGAATGCTGATGCATTGTACCTATTACATCTATTTATTATCCTAGTTCACGCACAACTTTGAAAAAATCAATGAATGGTTGCCATCCACTGAAACATTTCATTAGCATTTGATAGAGTAAACACATTCTTCATGAACTAAGTTTTCCTCAGTGGCTATTCTCATAAGGTTATAAATGATGATACATAGTGGCTGGAGGAAAGATTACATGGAAATCTAAGTGGTACAGAAAATACAGCTCTGTACCTCTAAAAGAAAGAGGCTTTAATGCTTGAAAAGGCACTTATATATTATTCTTTCATGAGTTAGCTTCTTGAGTACCGTTAACTGAAAAAGATGGGTTAAGGAGGCAGGAGGATGCAGTAGGTGATGCTTCCATGGGGCACATTAATCAACTAAGAGCCAGATTATCCATGGATTTGTTTTTCATCCTGAAAAAGTAAGATCACAGGAGTTATTTCTGATCTTCATTCTGGGACATCTCTTTAAATAGGGCTGGGAACAGGAGATAATTAAAGAGGCTTGGATCTTCTGGGGAGACCTATTCCTCAGGGTTTTGTGTAGACCTGGAGTGAGAGTTCACGCAAATGTTAACTATGCTGCTCTACAAAGTCTTCTCTGTATTGTTCCTATTAACACCTTCTTTCCTCATCTAACTTCCTATGTAGGCTTACTATGCTTTATTTTTGGTCTGCTGTACATCTTATAATATCACTAATTGAATTTTGTGAGTGAATGAATTAAAACAATAGAATACATAAATGTGTCCTTACACAAAAATGAATGTGAATGGGAAAAGGCAAGGTTTTTTTTTAAAAAAGCAAAATTAGCATTATTAAACCATAATTAAACAAATTGAATGTGAATGGAAGAAGGACATTTAAAAAAAATGGGAAATATAAATTTGATATTGTATTATATTATCATCAAACAAATAATCACATCAAATGTATCCATATACAGTAGTTGCAGAGTGTTTATCATATATGTATACCTTTGATTGTATATCCCCTGCTAACATGCATATTCCAAAACTCAGTTGACTGTTTCTGCACAGAAGACTGTGCAGGGGGCAAGTACAGGTTCATCTGGCCAAGCTCAATATGCTTGCTTCTTATACCAATGACCTATCTCAAAACAAATGAAGTTGGGGGTCTGGATACTAGCACCACACATACCTTACATTCTTACCTCAGAAAATTTAGTTGTGGTAGTGTTTATCTCTGACATACTGCAAATACAGCAGTTTAAATAAGTGCAGGGTCTCTAGTACAAATGGTACATAGTTGATACGGGTGGAAGTGAATGGTGGGTTGTACTGCTACATATCTGTATCTGTATGACAACTGTTGTGGGTTTTTTCCCTCCTTTTTGCTAGGTTTCACCGAAACTAATACCAATGAGGCAGATTTAAATGTGAAATACAGACTGGGCTTAACACGCAAGAAAGCTTGTTTCCAAATGGAAGAAATTGATGACTGTCTTGCAATTTTACTTTTTTTTTCCTTTTCTTTTTTTGTTTTTTAAGGGCTATGTAAGTAGTTTTCAGGTAGTTAAACTCAGCCTGTGACTATAAGCCTAAATTGTATTCTGCTTTCATAACATTACCAATTTTAATGGAATGGTGAATATATTCTCTAAGTTTTGAATCATGCTATAGTAAAATGTTAATGATCATTGTAAAAAAGAAAAAAAAAAAAAATAAGCCTTGTAGTCTCTCTGCCAAATACTAGGGTTTTTTACACAGAAGTAGAAAACAGCCATGCAAAACTTATGATTGCCTCTGTGTTTCCTGATATCTGTTGCTCTGGAACTACAGCACTTATCATATCCATTCTCCTGTGAAGGTGTGGGTTTTTCTTTTCTGGAGTGGTCTATAACAAATATATGTATCTGTACAGAGATATTGGGAATATGGACGTTCCTTTTCCTGAACTTTTTCATCAGTCTGTAACAAAATTGTTTAAATCTGTGGAAATAACTGGGATCTAAATATATCTACTGTTTCCACAGTGTGTGTCTGTTGGTATTGAGAGGCCCACGCCTCCCAACCCTTTAAATTTCAATCATACAAACTAGAACGGAGCTAGTGTGAAGGAGGTAGATTAAAAAGTGTCCATCCTCATGCAGACAGCTAGTAGCTGCACAATTTCCCACATGAACTGCTCTTATTCTCCAGATATAATGCTTCTCCCCAGCTACCAGTCAAAGGCAAATGAATATTGTTTCTGGAGCCAGGTCTGTCCTTCCAGTGTTGCATAAAGAAACAGGGGAAGAGAAGGTTGTGAACACCTTTAAGATTCTTCTGAAGGGAATACAGATGGTCAAGGGTAAAAGAAATATGCACCACTTGTCAGTCAAGGCATCAGCAAAATCTAAAGAGTTTGGAACCCAATTTCATGATAACTTGAGACAATCAAAATTAAAAGACATTATCTCAGAATCATTTTTATGGATGTCTTCTTTTCCCTCTTACTTACAAAATAATTTTTGTATTTTGCTACCTTTGCCAGCAGGTAATATGACAGCTTTGGATCTCACATACCAAATCAGTACCATATGTCTTTATTATACAGAGCATGGATTGACTAGAAATCAACATTTACTAAAATACAGTGTTCTCTCTAACATAATGGTTTCTGTCATTTCTATCATTGGTATAAATAGGAGCACACAAAACACTTCACTTAAAATAATTCCTGACATCATGTTTGACATCAGGACTGTAGCATATTAAGTGACTGAAAGACAAGAAAATGTAGATGCACAAGAAAAAGTGTACGTAATGCCTATCATACATGTAATAAGCATGTTAAGCACATGACATAGAAAGATCTTCTAACACTAAGTGAATAAGGGATTCACCACAGTCAATGTGTGTTGTAGAAGGAATGTAACACATTTCTTGGGGAGCCAGATAGAAAAACCATACAATGTTTAGCTCTTGTACTAGCCTTTGTACAGAATTTTTCCATTCTAAAATAAGAAATGCTTCTCCTTCGTGGAAGAGTTACAAAATTTGTCTTGATCCACATGTAGGTTTTACAGCAGTAAAACTGCTTTGATTTGAGGTATTATTTTGTATAGTTGCACTTACCCTAAACAATTCTTTGTTAATCTCTTCTCTATACCACAACAGGCTACCCTTCATCCCAGAAAGAAATAAACAAAATGCCTTTGTAAACACCATTATGCCAGTACAAAAGTATTCCCATAAGACTAAGCTGTGACTTGAACTTGTGGCTGCTAGTGGGTGGTAGGCCATAGTGTAGCCTGAATCTGTAGGCAAGAGCTGATGCTGAGCCCATGGGAAAGAAATGTTTTGTACAAAGACCAGTGCTAATTTCATGATTATCATATACAAGTGATTTGGTTGATAGGTAATTTGCATCGAAGACTTGAAACTATATTATCATAGTGCTCCAATACATCTTAACACAGCATGTTAGTCTTAACATGTTTTCTCTATTTAGGTGTATTCCCTGTGTTACTTGCTGATTCCTCACAAGTTGTTTGGTCATTTTTATTGCTGTGGAGGTGGTTCAAGTTCTGCTCACAGAGATTTTGCAGATTAAAAATCTGTATGTAATAAAACCTGACTATTTTAGCTCACTGTAAACAGTTTCACTTTTGGATAGAGCAGCCCAGAGGCCTCTTCCCTAACGCATGGAGACTCTTCAGTGACGATTCTAACCCTTGTGGTGCTGTACACAGGAAAAGGTGCCTGTCTCTGCCCTCAGGGCCAGAGATGGGTGAAGAGGTACTCTGAGGGGATGGGTATAGTCACTGAAGGTGTTTTGTTCATCTTCACTCAAAGCTCTTGTAGAGAGTACCCAAAATGAATGCTGGGTTTAGGGGAGGATTATAGAAACTATTATACAGGGGAAGGCAGTTACTATTAACTTATCCAGAGGAAAAATAAACCCACAAAAACGGAACAGAAAGACCAAAGAACACAAGCATTTAAATAGATGGCAAGTCTTAAAGAAATCTATAAATTAAAATGTTGATATATTGCAATTACCTAAGCTACATTAGTTATAGGACTGATTAGTTAATTACCGTGAACATTTACACATCTATGAAGTACAGGAGAAGTGTCTGAGGGCAGGATCAGGTGTACACTGCTTCTGCCATAGAACTTCACTTTGCTGGCACACGCACAGAAGCCATTGTTGTCATTAACACATGGCTATAAAAAGACTAATGACCTGGTAATGTCTGGGAGTTTAGCACCTTGGTTTCTGAATCAAAGAATTAGGACCCAAGAACTCCTGATTTCCAGCTTTTCTGGTTCTCCACTTACTGCCTTGTGAAACGACAGCTGTGTTCTCTGCCTTGTCTCCTGTTGCTGGAAAAGGGGATGTTTTTCTTCCTACCTCACAGGGATGTTGTGAGGAATAAGAAGCTAAGGTCTGTGCAAGAGGTTAGTTGTTTCTCTTCAACTTGGGGATCACACTTGATCAAGGGTGTGGAAGAGTATTTGAAGATTGTCATACGTGCTGTACATTCAAGTTCTGTGTCTTATTTGTGTCAGTGTTAGTGCAAGAGAGCAAAAGTACATGGTGCTGAAAACTGGGGATAAAAGGAGAACAGGCTCTCTCCATATACAGCAATGATGCTGTAGCAACAGGAGACAAGATATGTATGTCAAATGTGAATTTTTTTTATCTTGAGGACAAAAGATTATGGTAAAATATTGGTATTGTTACGAAAATGTCATGAGTCCGCACAAGCTAATTGCAGCAAGCTTTGAATCCACTCTTTAAATTCATTTGTTGAGCAGGAATAAAAACTAAAGCACTCCTAAGTATTTCCCTCTCTGTGGACACAAGTGCGGTTCATAGGTAAGGTATACTCTGAGCAGTAGTTGCCATAGTCGGTATTGCAGGGATGAAGGTTTACTGGGACTGAAATCACTCCCTGCTTAACAGCACTTCACAAGACAAGGACAGCTGATACTCTTTGTCCTGAAGAAGGTGATAATTCTACTGTATTATCATATTGGACTTCACTTTATATTTTATTGATTTTTTGTCCCTGAAAAAAGAAAAAAATATAGAAATTGTAGTTGTACTGTAAACTCTGCAAACTAAACATCAAAGTCCTTTAATGTATCTGCAAAACAATCAATAAAGTAAAAATTCAAAATCGCAAGTTTTGTCTATTGTTATCAATTTTTGTGGTGTTCTGTTCTGCTTTTAGGACAAGTAGAAGTTTAGTTTGTGTTCACATCAGCATGTCACACCTCAGCACACGACAAAACCTCAGGGTCTTGTCTGAATGTGGATGGGTTTGATAAACAGAAATAATGACGCTCGAAAATCAGTTAACAGCTGGATTCTACATGTTCTCTCTTCTCACTGATGTCTCTGTTGGGTCAATCCCAAACATAATTATCACATTCATTTTTGAAATGACTTGTTTTTTCAATCAAGTTAAATAATGGACTGCATATGTAGTCCTTAGAGAAGTGATTTTTTACCTTTTGATTAAAACTGCTGTAGAACTGATCACATTTGAGATGTTAATCATTGATGTTAGCATGTGGCTGCACTCTGAAAATTGTAGTAGATGACACATGAAGACAAATTCCATTAGCCACCTACTGAATGATAAAGTAGATGATTGCAAAGGGATGAAAATGTCTGTGTGTAGTGGGGTCATCCTTCCATACCTGTCATAAGGTCATGCATAAATGTGTCATAGAATCATTTTCTCTTCAGTATCCTCAGAAAGCAGGTTGATAAATGTGAAAAAAAAAATGTTTAGAGTCATTTAAAAAAACCCTGATGTTTTGTTCTGAAATGAAACTCTTCAGTAATTTATATGTGTGGTCAAAATCCAACACCCCTGTAAAGGGGTCTACAAGGTAAGTGTTAAACCCCCTGAGATAATACAGCAGCCTTGCATCTCTAAAATCCACTCATACAAATGTGGAAGGTTACATTTTCCTCTGACAAGAGAAGAAAGCTGGTTGCAGGCATATCTGAGAGGTTTTGTGGTCCCTTGTGTGTCTTCTGTTGCTGCCTATGGTGCTGGTTTGGGCTTGGGTAGAGTTAATTCACAGTAGCTCGTATGGGGCTGTGTTTGCATTTGTGCTGAACACAGGGTTGATAACACAGAGATGTGTTCCTTATCCTGAGTAGTGCTTGCACAGAGCCAAGGCCCTTTCTGCTCCCCATCCCACCCCACCAGTGAGGAGGCTGGGGATCACAGGAGCTGGGAGGGGACTTGGCCAGGACATAATTTCTTTGCTGTACAGCAGTACTCTGAACCCCTCTTCTGCACCTATCCATCTTCTCCTGGAGACCAGGGATCAGTTCTTGACATACCTACACCACAGTGTGTTTGGCAGCTTTAAATGGAAGAATTTCAGAGAACACCAGGATGGGGAAGGAATTTCTTTTCTAAATGTATTTACCTAACATCAGGTTTTGAGCATCCAGCAAAAATAAAAGTAGCTATTATGTCTGTTATGAAAACTTGCTCTGCCTGGTTCACATCTTTATGTACATATTTAGAAGAACTAAGGACATGGGAGAAGTCCTTGCCTTCAAGGCAATTGGGTTCTTCATCTGCCTCCCATGATACTTTGATTTTATTGATTGTATTTTATTGGTGTAATGGCTTTCAAAAGCAAGCAGAACATTACTTATTGGTGGGAGCAGTAGAGTCTAAAACTAGAATTTTTATTTCCATGTCCTTAAAACTGTCCCCTGAGCATGCAATCCAGAGAAAAACTGTTTAATTTGTGTAAAGCTTTGATAGATGATTAGACTGCAGGTGCTGCAGTGCTTTTGGGCACTGCCCCTGCTGCTATTGTACAGGTGAGAAATGCTGTGTTTGATGCAGTTCAGATCATCACGCTTGTGTCAAACCTGTGTCTGTACGAGGTTGACAAGCTGGTGTCCACCCACCTGGCTGCTGAAGGGTCTCACCATGTATGTAGATTTATGCTGTTTTCAACACAGAAGTGGCACAGCCCTAGCTCCTTTGAAAAATTGTCACGATGTTTCTTTCCCTGTATTAACTCAGCAGAGAGAGTTGTTGTGAAGGTTCTGCTCCTAACCCTGTCCAGTAAGCTTCAAAGCACATCTTGCTGGTCCCAGGAAAACACCTAACCAGCCATGCTGCCCGGGGAGCTGGGTGAGAGAGCTGCTCTAGTGAATAATGTCTTACTTTGCAGAAAGGATAGTAAAAGCCACAAGGCTGTGAAGGAAGTCAAGAAGGAGTAGATGTTCATCTAGTGTGTAAGTAATTCACCAAGCAGTGGCAAGCCTTGAATTATCTTTCAGAGAATGGCTCTTCTTTTATTAACATGCACTTTTAAATGTGTAAGCAACTCACTTCCCCTCTTTTCTGGCTCTCCCATGTGTAGGCACCTACCTGCATTAACTCGGGTGTTTCAGGGCAAGCACACAACAAAACTGTGAAGTCTCTTACAGAACTGGCAGGTCAAGCGATGTAGTGCTACAGCACCTCAGCACAGCACAGAGAGGGATTTTCCCTTTTAAGATTAGATTGTCTAAATGAATCAAACTTGTTTGTAGGTGCCCATGCCAATTACTTTTATTGTTTGGATAAATTCGTAAATATTCTCTTTGGTTCTGTCGCTGGAAAGTACATAATACATAGGTAGAAAAGGGAACTGAAAACTTCTGTAAATGCAGGGAAAACCTGTTTCTAGATGAGCAAAAACTGCAGCCAGGAGGAGAATTAGTTTGCAGAAACTGAACAAAAGCAACATGAAAAGCAAACTTATATGTTACCACCGAACAAAGGCAAGCCACAGAAGCAACACATTGGTGCCACTTAAGAAAGGATACAGTAATTTTAAGACAAATTCAATCTCATCTTTTAAGCAGCAAGTGAATAAAGACTATTAATTGGATCTGATGCCTATATCCTACAAAATCACGTTTCCCCCACCCCCTTGGAAAATTTGGCTGTATGAGCAATTAACACTTTCACTCAGATTTGTCCAAAAATGAGGCAAGCTATGTGATACTATAGCAGGCAAGGCTGTCTTGTCCAATAAATATCCCTAAAAATATAAAATTTAATCAGACACTCTGGCTTGCCAGTCATTCCTGTCTAGTTCCATCTTGCATTTGCTCCAATAAAATCCATCACCTGTGCTTTCCTCTTTCTGGCACCCTACTAATCCTAAACAAGTAGCTCCCTCTGCCCAAGGAAGACTACTCAAACTTCATCAGTTTTCCTGCTTGCCTGGGCTTGTTCTTACGGGGAGGAGAGGAAGTAGAATTGTGTGTGCCTGTGTTCAGCTGAGCCATGCCAGCAGGGGAACTGAGACCAGAATAGCAGAGCGGACATCGTGGGCAGAGATGGTGCTGGGCAAAGGTGTTAGAGAGCTACTGCTGAGCATCAGCACCTCTGGTGTGCTGGCCAGCTTCTAATGCACTTCCACTCACACATCTCTTGTCAGAAAATCCCAGAAGCACGGTATGTTCTTCTGACTGTTTTAAATTTTATTTCAACTTGGAGATCACATAAATGCTTTGTCTGAAAAATTAAAATAATGAACTCTAGTGAAGAGGATGAATCAGAGTGAAGAGCCAGGGGCTTGGCTACCCAAGCCCTGGGCATTTTCCTGACTGCAGTGCCCACTGGGGCAAGAAGGAAGACATCAGGCTTGGACATGGCTCTTCTCAGATCCTGGATGCTTGTCCTGTGGGCTGTGCTTATACAGTGGTGGGGGACAGGGCTGAGAATGGCTCAGGACTTCTTTGGAACAGAAGGCAGGAGCTCAGATCTGGGACTGATAAGGCACAAAACCATTTTTCTGTCCTGCATGGCAGAACTGCTGCTGGAACTCTCAGTTCCACCAGGGGATGCTTCTCATGGTATTGCTAATACTTCTTCAGGATTTTGGGCTGGTATTGCTGATCTTCTGCTGCTGTATTGATTAATACTGAGATTTTCAGATTTTCCTCTTTTTCAGGCAACCTTTGGCCTGGAAAAGGAAAAAAACAGAAAAGCCAACTGCATAAATCTGCTAGCTATACACCTGAAGGATGGTGAAATTATTCTGCAACAGCATATCCATGTTCTCATTAAGAGCAATTCAGCATTTTTAGGACATGTTAACTGCTGCAGCAAGAAGAAGCTGCAGATCAATATAAAATAAACCACAGCCTCACAAAAGCCAATTTATAATTTCCAAAGTACTTTTCCTCAGTTGTGCAGGAAAGTCATCGCTGGTACACCAGTGGGGCAAAGTTACAGAGAAAGCCTCAGACCACTTTGGATGTGGAGTTGCAAAACTCATCCAATCTGAAAAAAAATCTCCATATTGTAATGACAAAAACCTGGAGGTAATCTGTCCCAGAAAAACTGAGAGAGGGGAATGATCACTGATTACTTCACTTCAAAAGTGGAGAGGTCATGGCTAGTAATTAATTATCCAAATCACCCTGTGTATATCTCCACCAAAGAAGCTATCTGACCTTCTGCAAAACAATCCCTCTGAGAACGCAGCAGCCGGAGACCTTTCTTCCATGGGATTTTAATTGTGCAGCAGATTATTTTCACAGTGGAGCTGAAAGCGGTAGAGCAACCAGGGAGCAGCACTATCATCTCATGGCACTGCTCGTCCTGGGGCAGCAAACCCAGCCACCAGGGCCATGGCTCCTGGCTCTTGATTTGGAGGGGATCCTCTTTGGGGTGATCTCTACAAGTGCATGTGTTATTTAAACATATCTTCAAATCTAATCAGATTTAAGTGTGCCCTTGGGGTCCTCCAGAAGCACCTCGAGGAGTGTGAGCTCAGAGGTCAAGGTTAGAGGAAGTCAGAAACCAGGCATTGTGACCTTTGAGGGCTTTTTGGCTCCAGCAGAGCATGGGCAGGCAGGACCTGCCAGCAGATGGAGATCTGCAGTGTATGCCAGAAATGCTGCTATCCCAGAGGTGGTGAGATGGGAAAGCTGGGAAGTGCTGTGTCTCTGAGTCTGGTCGAGGCTGTGCAGAGCTGCGTGACAAGGGCAGACCCTTCAGTGGGCTTTGCAGAGATTTTGTATCTTTTCCCAGAGATGCTGAGTGCTGAACCCTGGCTTGGATGGGCACATCTGAAGGCTTTCTGTATACAGAACAGCACTTCTGACATGACAAATTTTGGCAGTACCTGACAATTTTACCCCAAAGGGAGACCAGTTCTTAGTACAAAACAATATGCACAGCATGATGCTTCAGCTGGGGTAGGTGCATGGGGAAACTGTATGTGGAGGTTGCCCAGAGCAATTTTAGCTACTTAAGCATTAACTACTAAACGTGTATCAATTTAGTGAGATTTGGCCTAAGGATCCCAGGATTACTGCTCCCCGGTGTGGGCTTTCATCTTTGAGTACACAGTAAATATTTTAAGTACTTGGCTTTCAAATATTAAGAAGGGTTGCACTAAAATCTAGAAATAATCTAATAATAATATAATCTGAAACAATCTAATAATAACAGTATAATACGAAACTAAATTTAATGCAGCAGGTTGTAGCGAGTTGGGTTTGTAACCGGGCGGAAACACCAATTTCGTGTAGTGGTTTGGTCCAAAATACTCATTACTGTTTACCTTCTGTGAGATAAGAATTAGGAGAAACGCAAAGCAGGCACCAAACTTGAAAGAATATAAAGAAGCTTATTAACAGACCTAAAAGAAGGAAAAAAATTATACCACACCTTCAGAACTCTTCTCCTTCCCCCACCTTCCTCCCTTCTCCCACTGACAATGTAAAAAGACAACCCTTGAGATGTTCAGTCTGTTTACCACTTCCATAATAACCTTGTTCAGTCCATTTAGGAAGAGGAGTCTCTCTTGCTCGTGCTATGAACACAGTATCACAACGAGACAGCCGCCCACTTCCAAATATTGTTCAGTCCATTTAGGAAGAGGAGTCTCTCTGCTTGCATGTGAGTCCCTTCCCCCAACTTGCAGCTTTTCCCACAACTGCTTTCGAGGGTCCAGTCTTGAAGTTTTTTGGGGTACAATTTTAAGTTTGAGCTGTTTAGAAACAAAAGTTCTCTTCACCCATCTCTGGGAGCATTTCATGTCTAAGAACAGAGGCCCTTCTCCTTCCCTGGGAGCAAAGGGTCCTCCTCATCTTCATCTCCAGGACTATCTCTGGGAGCATCTCTAGGAACTGAGGTTTTCTCCTTTCCCATTTGGAGCAAAAGTCCTCATTGCTTCCATCTCTCCCTGTACAAACTTCTCATGAAATTACAGCTGCATCAGCATCTGCCTATCTCAGCGCAGCTGCTTTTGCTAACAAGCACGAGTTGAACACTCCACCCCCCATATCTTCATGAAATTACAACGGGTACTCTGATATATCATAGCTTCACAACAGAATTTCAGCTTTAAGCATCTCCTCTTTCTCTTCCGTCAGGTTTTCAGCTCTTCATAGCACTAAAAGGGTTAATCTCACCTAGGCCTTCCAGCTGGAATGTGGCTTATCACAGTGGAGAGGAGAGGTTGGGGAGCTGAGCCGCTCTGGCTGCCAATAGCAGGGCTGAGGGCAGGGAGGGGGGGGTTCCATGGCTGGAACAGGTCCATGGCTCCAGGATGGCCGTGGCCCGGCCCAGCCTGGCCAGAGCAGGGCCTGGCCTGGGCCCGTTGGCCCCCACACGGGGCCCGCAGCCACCTGTCCCAGCACCGGAAACGAGAGAGCCTCTGCCTCAGGGTTTCTATTCTTAAGTGTAGATCACAGAGGCGGTCACAACTTTAAGTGGCTCAAAGAATTGTCCGTATTCAAACTGTCCAGCTGATAGGTCCTATCAGGTCACAGAGGAAGCTGTAAGCACCCCCCTGCAAGGACATCACTTCTGGGACTATGCTTTGCCAACCCATGACAAACAGGTTCTGTAAAAATGTAGTAAATGAAGAGGGTAGAAAGAGAACAGCTTTCCTGTGACTTTCTTGCCACTTATCACTCCAAATTTTGTATATTCACACAGTGCTTCACAGTTTAAGAGAACTTTGGCAAATCAAACCCAGCAGCAGACATTCATCTTCATAATTATTGGGGCCAGAGAAGAGGAAGCAAGCTCTAATTTCACCACCACTATTCGCAGGTGAAGCCTTCAGTAATAAAAATGAATACAGCTGCAATCCCACTAGTTATACAGAATCTTAAAGGTGGGAAATGAAAAAAGATAACTGGATTCACTGAAAAAATCAGCATGCCATCCCTGTTGGGGAATGAGATTACCTGTGTTACAGCTGGAGGAAGTCAGTGTTCTGCACTCAGGCTCTGTGCAATTACCCAGGGGAGTGATGGGGGAGCTGCAGAGACAGCTGGAAATGGTGCACTCAGCACAAGGATACTACTCAAATGCACTGAAATGACAGGAGGAAAGGTCAATTCTTAACTGTTTTCTGGCACTAAAGCCAGGACCACATAGAAGGAAAGCTGCTATGTTCTCTTGGGTGAATTAAGTTGGTGGTCTAACATGAGTATTGATTCCTCCCCAGAGCATGATGTGCTGGGGTGGTGTGAGGGTTTGGTTGCTGCCTCAGCTGTGAGGCTCTGGGTGGCAGGGTGCCAGCCAGCCCCCAGCAGCGCCTTCTGCCAGCTTTGTTGCTGTTACTAATTTTTGAGGCATCACAGAACATTAGAGGACCTTAAGCATGACATGGAGCTGTGGCTGAGATATTATTCAAAGAAGAGGGCTTTAATTGCTATTTGAGTGGTTCACAGTAAGATTGCAGAGGTATTTGCTAATCCTAGTAAACAAAAAAATCCCTGCAGCTAAGAACGATCTCCAGAAAGCACAGGCGAGGTTGGCTCTCCCACGTTGTTCCTCTACTGTTTTTCTTTCCCCTCAGTCATGTACAAACACAGTATTTTTCACCCTTTTCCCTGTGTGGGGAAAAAAATTAAAACTTTTTCTTACGACAAGAGATTTTTTTAAATACCTCTTCTTCCACATGATCCTAACAGGATCCTCAGCATGTGTACATCTGTATGAGTGAAAGATAAAGGGGGAGAAGATAGTAGGCAAACGTGTTGCAATGATATTAAGTGGCGTGGGATTAGAAATGTCACAGGATAATTTAGGGATAACTTAAAATCTCTTTGGCCAAGTCACTGTCTTGTTGCTAGTCTGAGAAGAGCCATTGTGCATCTTATTAAAAGCTGTACTGCCTAAAAATCCTGTGGCCACTTAAAATGAGGGATGAATGAGACAGCAAGCAGGTGAAAGTTCAGCTTTCAGAGTTTCAGAGCTTTTTAGATAACTGAAGAGCATGAAGTTTACCAATTCGTATTTTGGACAGTGTTAGAACTGACAAAGCACATGAATTGCTGACAGGGCAAGATCTGACCTCAGTAGTGGAGATGTGTATTACTTCCCATGGATTATTATATTACTTCCCATGGATTATTGTATTACTTCCCATTATTTTTGGATTATTTTTGGACAAGTGAAAACAAATATTTCTGATTACAAAATGGGGAATGTATGTGATGCCAGAGCCAGGGTACTGATGTGAGCCTGAGGCTGCCCTTGGAGCAGCCGAGCCTCCAGGCAAGGACCTGCTGGGGGCCAGAGCTTGGGGTAAAGGTGCTCTGTGTGTGCTCAGTTTGGACTCTGGCTTTTAGTCAGGCTGTGGAATAGTCCCCAGAGGACCTTGCTACAATGAAAGACAAAGGAAAATGTAAGACTATCTAGAAGAACCAGCTCACTTTAAAATTCACAAGCTTTGGAGAGGAGCAGTTGCTGTACTCCCAAGCACAGGAGAATTTGTTCCTTGCCTATGACCCCTGGCTGGGAAAAGTCTTGTGAAACTTCTTTTAAACAGAAACTTTTGGTCCATAGTAGTAGTTTGTCTCTTACCAGAAAAGTTATTATTTTTCCTGCCATCTGACAGCATCATTAAAAGTTCATCCTTTCCCTTCATGTCAGCTGTTACTGAGTATGAAGTAGGTTTGACCATCTGTATGTTCTCCCTATTAAATGCCCTTTCCGTAATTAATTATACAGTAACTCTCCCAGGGTGGTAAGCCTGGCAAATAATGGTGTATTCCAATGCAAACATTCTTTTGATGAGGATATATGTGCTCCAAGAGAGCAGGCACAAGGGACAATGCAACCTTCACCCATGTCCCTACAATGGGGTCGTTTCTCTGGTGTTTGTGGCTAAAGGGACTTACAGGATACTGTTCAAGACAATTTCCCAGGTTGTTGCTGCCTTTTCCGAGCTTCCCCTCCCCTTCCCCAAGACAAGCCAGGACTTGCCTCTGCCATGTGTTCTGAGCTCCTTTGTTCCAAGTGCGGGCAAAACCAAATGTAACTCAAACTCTTCAGCAGTGTCTGATTGGCCGGTCACCCCGGGTCTGCCCCCAGCCCTCCCCTTTCCCCTTCTCCGAGTAGAAGAAAGGACTAAGGCGGACCCGCCCTCTTTGGCTTGCACCCTTTCTGCGAACATCTTGTCTTCTGTTTCTGTTTGAAAGCTTCTAATTGCAGGAATTGGGCAAACCGAAGGCTATATTTCTCCCTCTTTGCTTCTGCTGGTGATATCAGCTTTGCAGCTACTATTGCTGCTTTTAGAGCTACTGAAATGCTGGATTGCCCGTGCTACCTCTCTAGGCTGCCCGAGGCTTTCTAAGGCATTGAACTATGAGCCTAGCCGGTAAAAAGCTGTGAGTATCTGCACACCAAGTTGCTCACCATGGAAGTCCTCAAGTAACCCTGGAAAAAGATGAGGATATTACTTGACTATTTCATGGGATTTATCATGCTGTGTAGAGTATTGTGGGGCCACAGGGAAGTGCTGCATAAAACATGGAGAGAGGCGTGTGTTCCCGAATTATCAGCAGGGCAGGTTTCCTGCTCTGCCACAAGATACCATGAGAGGAAAGTGCTCTAGTCTGGCAAACGAGACTGCTCTCAGCAGGAAATGCAAAAAAATCACGTTTTTTTTCTCTTATCAAGGCTGAAAGCCTTCAGCCCTGCCGAAGCTGTGCTGCCTGGTTTTGGGCACCCACCCGCCACAGCATGCCTGGAGACCCTCCACTGTGGCATCTCATACCACTCTAGCCGACACTTCAGCAAAAGAAATGTTCCTCCTCAGGGAAACTGCAACCCTGCCAAAAGCCTGGAAACAAGAACTGAAGGCAAACAAATGGGATTTCAGACCATTTTTTTCCCTTTAAGTAAGGGTCACTGGAGTGGCTGAGCACCCTCCCACCAGCTTTCAGAGCAGCTGGTCCAGGACCCTCCTCCGTCACCCTCCGCAGGGCTTCACCCCTGTTCACTTCCGTGGTCGTGCTTCAATGGTGGTGGTTTCAATTTTTTCTCTTGGCAGCCTTTCATGAAATTATATTATTTATAGTCCTGTGTCCATTCCCATCATCATTACTCTCTAACAATAAACTTAATAATGCCATTGCAAGCCTTTGTTATTTGCTGAATGCTGTGGGGTACTGTGTTTCGGAGCTATCATGCACTTTACAGAGCCTATGATTTGTCTCTTGGGTATGTTATCTTGCTATTAGCTGTAAATAGGGATCTAGATAATGTTTTACATCTGTGCCATTAAGAAACAACAAATTAGACTCTTCCCTAGCCTCTTCTGCTAGCTCACTAATCTTTGTTAACTTCAAGAAAAATGGAATAAAAAAAAAAAATCACTGTTTGTAAAGATACTGAGAAATCTGCACAATTCCTATGCTTGAGACTATAACAATTGAGATTTTTAACCAGATATGGTTGAAATTCAATACTCCTTTTTCCTGGGAAAGCCCCAGATTGTTGCTATTTGTTTTTGTAGCAACATGGAAAGTAAGCCCAAAGCATGAAATCTCCTTTACAAAATGAGATAAATATTAATTTTAAATCCACTATTTAGAACATTTTATTTCAATGAAATGCAAAATAAAACAGTTCAGAATAAAAATCCACTTGAAAAAAAAGATAAAAATGTTCCCTCTTAGTGCAACAGAAGCATTTATTTTCAATGTATTTGCAAAATAAAATAAGCAGCTTCTAGGTATTCTCTGGGAAGTTGTTTTCAAAGGCTGACCAGACAGCAGCTTTCAAGTTGCAGATAACTGAGCAAAAATGCTCCCTCCCCAGTGCTGGAGAGGTTTTGATCAACTCCTACAAGGCAGAGGAACAAATACTTTTAAAAAAGTTTCTTTCCACATTGACAAATAACCAGCCTTTTGAGTTTTTTAAAGTAGTGATGCAGTAGCTGAGGCTTTGAAGCAAAGAGCAGCTTAGTTTTGAACAAAGGGGCTTTCCAGATGGATAGCCTGTGCTGGACAGTGTGCTGAGGTGGTAGAACAGACAAACTGCTTGGATCCCCGCTGGCCCCTCACCCTCCTGCCTGCTTTGCCTGGACTCTCTTTAAAGGGTGCATCCCACTCAGTACAACATTTCCAAAAGTGATGTGTTCAGAGGTTTGAGGTCGAATACTCTGAAACATGTTTAAACACCTTGGCTAGTGTTTAGACACCCAAAGGGGTCAACATCATGTCATTGCCTGGACACCAGAAATCTCCCCACAGGCAGTTGCTTGCCTTTTTCTTACACACTAGATTTTTCATCTTAAGTTTTTCCTTCCTGGGAGCACTGACAGCAGCTGATACTAATGGAACAGAACTTGGGAATTCACTGCCAACCCAACTCATGAGGAGACCATTGGAGCACACAAGATATGCTATTTCTTCATCAAACTCATGTTTGTCAACCTCTTAGCATATTAGCCAGCTTCATGAGCCAGTCTCTCTGCTTACAGAAACAGAGTGATTTGTTTTGTTGGAAACCATCACCAGGATGGAGAGTGGACCTGTCCACAGCTGATCAGACACTGGTGCCTGTGGTGTTTGGAGTAAAGGGAAATCTTTTTATCACAGGATCAGTGAAATGATGTGAGCAGGGCCATGATTGCCTGAAGGAGGTTAGAGCACTTTCACAAGATCAAGGTAGCACAACTTAAGACTTGGAGGAAGCTGGAGTTTGGGAAGGATGTAACTGCTGATGGGCACCACAGGACGTAAAACTCTGCAAAACAATATTCTCCTGATTTCTCATGTGAAGGTATATGGGGTTCAGCACAGCTTATCAGCACCTCACAGTGGTAGGCACTGTCCTGCTGTAATGCATTTACAGCCAGAGCACAAAAATTGTCATCTGGTGACGTGTAGGATGGCACTGTAACAATGACCGATGGAAGCAAATGAAAGCTGTATGGAACATTCATGGCTTTCTTAGCTGCTCCCTTTCTACCTTGAAGTGATCTCCTGACACACTGAACTAATTTTGCAGTGTTGGTTTCACCCCCTTCGAGTTCTCACTGCTGAATTTCACCTGCTCTTTTCTCTGACTCCACAGCTGGACACTGATCCTGGCCCCAGGGTATGACCTCCCAGGCACTTGGTGAAGGGAACTGGCTGCTTCTCACTGAATATTTGCTAAGGGAGACTCATGCCCACTTCAGGGCTTTAATTCACTTACTTGCTGCCTCTTGCTGCCGTGTGCTCCAGCACAGGTTTCCCTTTATTTACTTCTGCTGTGCACTGTGCAATTAAGAAAAAAACCCCAAGGGATGTATTTTCAGGCCCTCTTCTATAAATTCTCAATCTTCATTTATCTCTGGGGTAATGGGTGATTTCTACTACTTGATTTTCAGTTCATAAAGGCCAGCAGTTGGAAGGGTTGTCTGTGATTTCACTCCCTTCATGTACTCAGAAATGTTTTTGAAGAAGCAATCTAACATTGTGGTATTGCATATCTGCAGCAATAAGAAAAAAAATTGATTTTTCTTCACAGAAATATGGGCTTATATAGATCCACAAGGTGAGTTACTGCATAGTAAGAGACTGCTGTGGCACCAAGTTTGCAAATGTGGAAACCGAAACCGTAAGTTTTGTATCCTAGAGGAACTCAAGCCCAGCTCTGGATGTCAGCCTGTAATTGCTGGATGTGTAAGACCAGGAGGGACTGGGAAAATGCTTCCTTTATTTTAATACATCCAAACAGCCTTCTTCAAAGGCATGCCATAGAACATCTCAAAGAAACTGGACAGGTACATGCATAACTTGAGGGTCAGGTACTGTGTTGTTCTGGTATATTCAAATTAAGGGACATAAATTCTTCCTGTCCTTTGTCTTTTTGTGTGTCCCACCCTGCCACTTTTACTCTTCACCCCACCTGGTAAGGAATTAAAACATCCCTGAGAGATCAGGGGAGCAAGTAACACCATAGTGAGCGTTAAGGCATCAGCTGGAGGCTGAAGTGTGCTGGGATCTAACAGAGGTGCTGGGCTTGCCTCAGCCTCAGCCTCAGTGGCCTGTGATGAGAGAGGCAAACTGTCCCAGAAGTCACTGCTCCCCACCAGCCTCTACACCCCAGTCTCTGGAAGAGACTGCTTGGCAAGCCAAAACAGCAGGAGGTACCCCAGGGAAACTGTTATGTCCAGGTCTTGCAGGGGTCCCTTGCAGAAGGCATATGTCCTCCATGACAGGCAGAAGAGAGATCCTTCTTTAAACTTATATCTAAACCTCAGCAACTTTATTCTCCAAATCAGAAGTTACACACTCCTGTACATCCAGGTGTGCCAAGGCCATGCCAGCGCATGGTGAAACAGCAAGGAGATGGTGCTCTCTCCTAGTGCACCCTTAAAGGGGCTCACAGTGACACCCAGGCACATAGACAGTGTTTTTAGGGAAATAAATTAACTCCAAAGAGGATTTCAAGCAGACCAGCTGTATAATATAAGGGTAGTGATGACACTGAGTGGGTGCAGCAGGGCTGATGTTGTTGGAAAGGCCCCAGGGGGAGGTGTAGAAAGATGAATGGCTCAAGCCCTGCTGTACTTCCTGCAGGCATCCCTTCATCTGCAGGTGAAAAAGCCAAGGGAAAGAGAAGCAAAGACTAGCCTAAACTCACATCTGAGGCCTTGCCTTTACTGGACAGCACACACTGGCAGGGCCATGCCCAGACTCTGCATTGACATCTGGGCTGCTAAATTCCCAGACTGCTCCATCCAAGCAGCTGCTCCCAAGGGCTGGGCTGACTGGTGGGGATGTGGCACAATGGCAGGTACCTGCTGGGAACAGCGTTAGATACCTTTCCCAGTGTTTGGGGTAGTGCTGCTGCAGCAAACTGTGAAATCTCAACCAGTGGTTCCCCATGAGGCTGCTCTGTGTGCCACCAGGGATGGTGGGGTGCAGTGGGGAAGCTGACAGGCTTTGCTCCACTGCAGGCACAGATTTATCGGGGAGGGCAGTGAGGCTGCAGCCATCAAGCATACTGCCAGCAATGGCAGTGGAATGGAACAGTGCTTGAATGTTCCTGCTAGCCCCTGGGGTGGAAAGGCAGCCTGCAGTGGAGGTGAGGTGGTTCTCCATGGTTGGTGTCATGAAGCGTGTTTGCTGGTGTTCAAGTCTCGTTGTAGGATAATTCGCAGAGGCGTTAATATTGGAAAGAGCAAGCTTGAGCAAAAGACAAGGTGTTGTGTATATAGTCTGCTAATAAACCTACAAGCAGAATCTCAGCTGGTCAGGATGACATGGCTCAGGCACTGCAGAGCCTGCACACACAAAGGCAGCCTTCCCTTCTTGCTCTGGGGCCTGACACAGGCATCAAACACTGCTGAAAAAACCTTCATGCAAGAGGAATTTTGGATTGCTCACAGCAACTGGCACTTTCTAGTTCTTTGTATTCTTTCATCCATGTCTCTTACAGTTGGACTTGATGAACTTAAAGGTCTTTTCCAAGCTAAATGTTTCTCTGATTCACTAATTTCGTGGGAAATATATTTGACTGGACACATCTGAAGTTGGTGGAAACTGACTTTTATAGTTGTGCTAAGCATGAGCTGAGAGAGACGAAAGCTACTTTCTACACTGCCACATGTTAGAAAAGCTGAAACTGAAATACTTGTGATGGTGACATCAGGCCTATCAGCTCCTTCTTCATGCCTTGGGCAGCCCAGAGAGGGTGTGCAGTCTCCATCCCTGAGGATATTCAAAACTTGAGTGGATGCTGCTCTGAGCAACCTGCCCTTGAGCCCCCTGCCCTTGAGCCCCCTTGAGCAAGGGCTTTAGACAAGATGACCTCCAAAGATGCTTTTTCAAGTCACACGGCCTGTAATATTGCAAATCACGAGCTTTTAGAACGTTTTGTATTCTTTCTACTTCTTAAGCTCATATTGCCTTTGAATGAAAACGGAATGGTCCGTGGATAGATCCCCTTTTCTTGATGGGCCTTCAGCCAGTCCCAGCTCTGAGGGCAGCTGCAGCACCACTCCCTTGCCACGGTTGCCAAGGACACCAAAAGGCTTTGAACCCCAGGGCCTGAGCAGCAAACTGAAAAATTGATGAAAAACCTCAAAGTGAAACAGAATAGAAATGAGGGTTTAAAAGAAAGAAACAACCAAACAAAACCCCCACCAAAATCCTGTTGGTCCCTGCTGCACCCTGCAGTCTGGTCCTTTCTTCCAAGACTTTGCTCAGTCTGTAGTGGCTTTACTGGTTTTCCACAACCTCCTGTGCTCCTCAGTGAGTGATGGCCACATCCCCCAAATGTGGTCTGCCCTCCCCTTTGATGTGATGTGCTCAGCTTTACAAGAACATTTCTACTGAGGACAGGACTGTCTGCAGATAAATTCAGGTTTTTGGAAGTGGGAAAAGCTGGAGTTGTATTCCTGTCTGGCAGGGTGTGTGCCTTTGCATGTGGACCGCAGGGAAGCTATTTCCACTAATCACTTTTCTGTCTCTCACCCACAGCTCGCAGGCATGTTCATGCGCAGGTGCTGCACGACGGTGCTCATGACAGGAGACCTATAAAAGCCGGGGAAAGGGGCAAAGGAGACCTGCCTTCTGGAGCAGCATTAGCTGCAAAAACCAGGCTATCCTATCTAGGGGCTTATCTGATTTAAAAAGAAAACAAAAATCTTAAGAGAATAGATGCATTAAAGACTGAAATATTGACAGTAGGGAAGATTGGCCTTCAGTCCTTCAGACAAAAGAAATGTAACAATTTCACTCTGCCTTGCTTTAATATTGTTTTAAATCACCTACTTGGAAAATAAATTTATGTATTGCAATTTCCCCACAGTGTGGGGCACTGCTGGAAAAATTCTTTGCTGAAGGAAAGGATGTCATTAATGTGTAGTGAGAAAACAGTTTGACTGATTTTTCCTAGAGCCTGTTTTAGCATGTCTAAATTACAGTGTTTTCTGGTCATTTCTGTCATTTCTTAGATGAAAACCATCACTGAAATTTTTAATCATTGATTTTTTCACCTAAGCTGCCTGCTTATGAAAATCCTGCTTTTCGCTGGAATTGGCTGGAATAATGTGAAGTTTTAGCCTGTTTTCTCTAAGTTAGGTATCAACATTCTTCTTGACATCATCACATGAGGGAATTCCTCTGTTGTAGCACCTCTCTCAGATAAATCCCTTTTTGGCTGAATAAAAAGCAGATAATCTTTTAGCTACTCCAGGATATTTCCTCAGGGATTCAGAAGCTGTATAAAATTACAAGCTCTTCCATCTGCAAGGTCTTCATTGGCCCTTCCTGCTGCTGTTGGGTTCTTTTTCAGCAGGAGTGAAGGGGATGAGAATCATCCTCAGTCACACAGTAAATGGTGCATGTGAAACTCTTGCACATGTTTGTGCACTGTGTCTGGCAGACTTGGGCTGCTCCTGTTGTGACGAGGAGTTGGGAGGCTGCACAGGGCTGTGATCATGACCTGTTGACCTGGTGGTGTTCAGTGGTTGGAGCTACATATGCTTATGAAACCTGGGTCCACATTTAAAAATCCTGAAATGGAAAATATTATTCAATGCCAACAGTAAAAGCGAGGCAAATGGAAGAAAGGAGTTGTTGCCTTTTAGAAAACAATTTCTGTTCTTCATTTGTTAGCTTATCTTTGACCTGCCATTTGAATTTTTAATGCATTAATTGTGCTGTGTATATTGTTGGAGACTTCTGAAAATGTCAGTGAAATTAAATTAGGATTTGAAGAGAACATAAAGGCTAATTTAATTTAAAGTCATATCATCTTCAAACTGAAGTCCTGTGTCCTGGTTATATCCTGTTACTATTTATTGCTTATACTGTCAAGGTGCCTTGGAGCCCAAATCCTCCCTATGTGAAGAACTTTGGGAAAATGGTCCTCTCTGCCTTTTTCTTCTCATCTCTTCCTCCAAGGACCTGTGCTTTTCTTTTGCCTATGCATGATTTGTGGGCAAGACAGATATCTCATCAGCTGGAGGCAGGATTAATCCAGTGAGGAAAGAGCTGCAGGAATGTATCCCACAACAAAGAGGCTGAAAGATTTGGGGGTTTTCAGCCTGGAGAAGAAAAGGCTCTGGGGAGACTGTATAGCATCTTCCTGTATCTATGGGGGTGTTCTACAAGGAAGCTGGAGAAGGACTTTTTACACGGGCTTGTAGTGACAGGACACATGGAATGGCTTTAAACTCAAAGGAGCTAAGTTTAGATATTAGGAAGGAATCCTTCACTGTGAGTTTGGTGAGGCACTGGAACAGGTTGCCCAGAGAAGCTCTGGGTGCTCCATCCCTTGAAATGTCCAAATCATGCTGGATGGGGTTCTGAGAAACCTGGTCAGGTGGAAGGTTCCCTGCCCATGGCAAGTGAGTTGGAACTAGATAATCTTTAAGATTCCCTTCCAAACCAGATTATTCAGTGAGTCTATGATAAATGACCTAAGCCTGGTCGTGGCATGTCCTCCTGGACAGCTCTAGTACAAATTGCCTGGGGTGGCCCCTTCCCAGGAGTGGTGGCGCACATCAGCTTGGGCAACGTGCTACAGTGAGCCACCTCCACTTATCTGCACAGCACCCTTCAGCCATGTGGTGACATTTGCATCTTCATCTATCACTCAGTAAATGAAAATACAAGCATTTGTTTTGCTGCAACACTTGTCTTCCATGAATGTCTTGACATTTACATACCACCAAGAGACACTACATTATGCCAGGATTTTATTCTTGTGGCATTATCTACACTAATTAAAGCTGTCACTACATGGCTGAAGCAAGTAAGAAAGTCATGAAGTTGCTTGAATTTCTGACTCTACTGCAGTTGCAACAAAGGAGGCAGCTGATGCCATTGGGATGGGCACTACATCCCTACAGTCTGTCTTGGCTCCTGCACAATGCCTTGGCACACAGCAAAGTGCTCCAACCCAAAGCGTTCAGAGCAAACCTGTGTCCTCAGCTCTGGCTGACACCAAGGCTCCAGCACTGGAAGGGGCACTATTCCTGAGAACATATGCATCTCTTTCATTGATCAGCTACTATAAATCAAAAGAATCATGCTTTCTGGAAAGCTAGGAAATACCAGGCTTCAATCATGCTGAGCAACACGAAAAGCACTTGCCACACAGATGAGTGCAGGCAGTGTCCATGAGTATACAAGCCTTTTTTTCCCTGCCCTGTCTCCGTTTTCTGGAGTGCAGCCTGGGCAGGCAGTGGGGCAGGTAATAGATGAGGCAGCTCTGGGGTGATAGCCAAGGCTCTTGTGTGATTCAAGTGTCTCAGTACCTCCTGCAGACAGCCCAAATGTCATCTGGAGCCATTTGCTCACCTCCATCTTCTGCCAGGAACTCTAAGGTGTGTGCTCTCTTGTAACCTCCATGAGATGTACCAGGACAGGCCCATAAGGCCATGTGCAGGATGTAAACTGTGTGGTTTGCCACAAGAGAGATGTAGCATCCCATTATCATGTTTTTGCTCATGGATGAAAATGTAACAGTTTGTTAAAAATGTACTACAGATGAGGAAGAGAAATAATCTCCTACAGCTTTTACAAGCTTTATCAGACTGCAGGGCAAAGACATTTTTCTTCCTCTATGCAAATGGAAGCAGTTTGTCTAGCATTTATAGAAGAAACTTTGTCCTGGCTTTGACTGGGATAATTTCTTTGTAGTTGGTACAGTGCTGTGTTGTGGATTCAGTATGAGAATCCTGTTGGAGGTGCACTGGTGTTTTGATTGTTGCTAATTAGTGCTTACCCCGTGTCAAGGACATTTCAGTGTCTTGTGCTCTGCCAGTCAGCAGGTGCACAAAGGCTGTGGGAGAATGGCCAGGAGAGCTGACCTGACCTGGCCAAGGGATATTCCATACACAGATCGACATGGCCAGGACATAAACTGGGGGAATTACCTGAAAAGGGGTCAGTTGGATACTGGGGACAGGGTTTGGCATTGGTCAGTGGGTGGTGAGCAATTTATTGTACATCACTTGTTTTCTTCTTGAGTTTTATCTTGTTGTATTATTATTGTTATATTTTGCTCTTTTTTAGTTATCTCATCTTACATGTTTTACTTTTGATTCTGCTTCCCATTCCAGCAGGGTGGGGCTGGGTTGTGGAGGGTAAGCGAGTGGCTGTGTGGTGCTTAGTTGCCAGGTGGGCTTAACCTGGCAGGTTCTTACACAGACACGTATTATCTGTCTACATATAACACATTTCTTGGACACACAGAGATGTTCTAAGACTCACCATGATTTCAGCACAGTGAGAGAAAGAGAGGGTAGAGTGTTCAGCAGCTGATTAATCCTTCTTGCTAGAGTGGGTTTGTATTAGTGATGTGCCCCTCACCTCTGCAGGGCTCCAATTTGAACAAGGAGGCAAATGCCTCAAGGGTGCCCTTCTGGGTCCTCTCTTCCCAGGCCCTGGTGAGTAGTGCCATGTCTCAGCCACAGCTTCATGTCCAGTTAGTTCAGCCACTGGCTTCTTGGAGGAGACTGTCATTAAAATCACAAGCTTTTTTTCTGCTATTCTTTCTTGGAAATGAGGTGTTTGGCATATGGACTGCTTCTGGTTTAATGGCAGGCCCCTTCCCCACTGTGGGGTCAGATTTTGCAGTTAATTTTTAGCTGCCGTACAACTTCTGACATGTCAAAGGAAAAACCTAAGTGTCTTAAAATCACAACTTGGATAAAGAAAAGAACCCAGGGGTTGCTTTTTTTCAAAAAAGCTTGAAAAGAGACTTGATTGGATATGAAGGCAAGTGGGTCTAATGGTGTATGCCATTGGAAAACAAATTCACTAATAACCTGTGTAACAGTGCTCCTCGGCACAGCCAGCGTTCTTCCTCCTGCCACAGCTCCTGCACTCCCTGCCTGTGCTGTGGCTGGAGGCGCCTCCTGAGATCCACGCTGGCAAAGACCAGAAGACATGCAAAGAGCTGTTCCAGCTGGAGGCTGGCTGGATGCTGGACAGGTTTCATATTGTGGAGTGTAAAGTGAATTATCCTTATCTTTAGTAGAAGACTTGTTCATTTCTGTGTCTCGTGGGGAAACACGTATTTGGGAAATTAATGACTGTCTCCAGCTAAAATCTCTAAGGCACCTTCCCATTTTAATTGTTACTGCTGAAGTCCTCTGACTTTGTAGTCTCTCTATTCTCTCTTGTTAGCAGAACTGGTAATTGTATTTTAAAATAATTACAACATTTCCTCTGATGAGCTTAGCTCCTTTAGCCAGGTCGAACAAAGGTCAGAGGAGATATAATATCTCTTAATAAATATGTTGGGTAGTAAATGCTGAGGAGAAGAAGAAAAGCTTTTTGAGCTGAAACATAATATTAGCTCAGGATCAAATGACTATGTGTTGGTTATGGATAAATTTATACTTTCATATAGAAGACAATTTCTGGGTATCTGAAGAGGCAAGTTGAGAAGAGGTCCTTTGGTCATGGAAATGGAGGGCTTGCACTTGTTTTAAGATGGAGCATCATGACCCCATGTGAAGAGCAGAACAGGTAAAGGGAGGAATTCTTGGAGAAAAGGGATGAGGTTTGTGCCTCAGGTAACACAGGTTTTGTACTGTCATTACTTGTGGTCAAGCTCTCTGGGGTTCTGGGAAGGACATTTCTCTTTGACTTCACCCAAGGCAGTGACCAGTGAACCAGGGCAGTGGTAACATGCACTGCTACTGCTGGGGCATCCAAAGGAGTCTCAGTGCATGCTCCTTGTCTTGCTCTGCTTAAACCTCTGTGATGGTTTAAACACCAGCAGGAAATAGCGAAAGCTGCAATAGCACATCAATTTGCAGTTACTGGAGAGCCCATGATGTCCCCAGTCTCTCCTGTTCTCTTCCTGTGGGTGAATCTTGTTTTATCATCATAGGCTCTGAGTTTGCTGCAGAGGTGGATGCTCTGTGGCCTGAGAATTTCTTGGCAGATGGGTGGATGTCCTGAGGTCCCTCTAAATGTGACACTTGCTGCCTGGCAGTCTGTCATCACGACAGTGCCCCTAGCTTGGCAATCCTATCTATGCTGAGTACCACTGCCCATTGCCCTGCTAATACCTCTGAAAATCAGGAGAGAATACTTTATAAGTTTTTTATCCCAGGCTGAATTTCCACAAAAGTATCATCATTAAAATTACTCTCCTGTATCCATCTGCTGTGCGCTTTTTTCCAGCCTTCGTATATGAAACCATAAAGTTCTTTAAGTGAAGTTTTTTTGCTTAGAATAAACCTTCTCTTCAAACATGCTAACTCTTATCAATTGGGCCTGTGATAGCTCGAAATATAACATCCACCAAGTGGGAATTGTTTGCAAAAAAGCTGCTTGTTTAACTGTCTCTCTGACCTTCAGTGGTGTGTTGTCTTTGCCTGGGACAGAATTCTGGGGTTGAGACTTCTCCCACAGTAAATCATGGAACCTGCTGTAGCATTAACTGTGGAAACTCAGTCCTTGGGAACAGAAAAACAAGTTTTAGCTATCTTCTTCTGTTATATTCTTCAAGGGTAGGCAAATGTCACTGAATAAACAATTTTGCTAAAAAAGAAATTTGGTAATTTTGGCAGGATGGTATGTATACAAAATGAAACAATACTGAATTTTTTGAGATTAAGGGTTTCCGGGAGAATGTGATACAGCATTGTCTAAGAGTATGGTCTGCCCTAAAAAACATTTTTGTATTCTTCTGCACTAACTGTTTGAATCTCTTCTGAAAACTTCATAAATAACCCACTACAGACTGAGAGTCAAATCTCAACAGGGGTGCAGCACTTACAACTTCCAGGACTATGAAGGAAGGTAAATGAGGCAGCATGTCCATTTTTCTGCAACTCATGCTGCTGCTGCATATGCTTTGCTTGCTCTGCATGGAAAGCAGACACAGGCAAGCTGTGAAGCTTCCCATGTGGCATCAACAGCATGCAACCCTGCTGGTTTTTTGCTTTTTGTTTGTTTTTTTTTTTGGTTTTTTGGTTTTTTTTTTTGTTTGTTTGTTTTTTTTTGTTTTTTTGTTTTTTGGGGGTTTTTGTGCATGGTAGGAGGATGAAAAAAAAGTTTGACTGTGAGGAAAAATACTGTGAAAGCATTGATTCAGTATCTGAATCTCACATCAGTCAATAGGTCTTCAGCTCCTCACTGCCTCACTTCCTCCTCTGTTGCAGCAGGGTACTCTAGTGATCAGTTTTGGTGAATAGAAAAGGAAAGACCAAACTAGTTCCTCTGTCAGGGAGATTTCTTTTGGAAATGCCAACAGGGTCAGACAGAAAGTGAGAGCAATGGCCCAGCAAGGAGACAAGTCTCTGGGCAATTCCAAAGCCCGGAACTGAACAGACATGTCTGTGTATGTGCAGGCAGGTAGATACAGTGTGTCAGTGGCAGCAACTGTCCTTTTTCAGAATAATATTTCCTTTTTATCTTTCAGTAGGGATTTTTTGTTTGTTAGTTTGAAAAACACAGCTTGGAAATAAATGTATTTACTTTACATTACAATCTTGGTTTTAAACATTTTACTATGGGTGATCTATTAAAATTATCACGGCTAACTTAATAAAGAAATCCAATAGGTCAATAAATTGTTCATAATTGTCAATAATTGTTCATAATAGGTCAATAATTGTTCATGGCTAATAATTATCTATAATCATAGATGCACATAGGACCATCTCTAATGGTAGACATGGGAGCCTGTCACATTGTTTAGGGATCCTTTACAAAGAGTCTGCATAGAAATTGTGACCAAGGATTATGAAAAGCTGCCCATTTCACAACCTGCCACCTCCCTAAATGAGAAGCATGTGGATCTGTAACATCAGCATCTTCTGCAGGGGTGTACCTTCACTTTCATGTGTTCGTGGGACTCTTGTGTCTTGAAACAGCAGAAGTTGCTGTGCTAGGTGAGGTTTTCTGGACAGCTTTGTCGTTGTCCATAAGCAAAATCAAACCAGTCTGAATTGTTAGGAATATTTTTGTCACTCTTCCCAGTCTGCAGGAATCCTGCACGTTCATTCCCTGCAAGAGGAATAATTGCCTTGTCCTTTGAGGACATCCTTTCATTACACAGGAGCTAGGGTAGGTATGCTAGTAACTCTCAAGATGTAATTCCCTGTTTCTACTCAGAATGTGCAGCAGTCATGCTGGTGGTGAAGAACACGATCAGTGCCATCACTCAAAGTGAAAAGTGAAGGCTTCTCTGGACTATCCAGGCATGAATGCACCCAAGGTTACTTGTTTATTCTTCAAAATCGTGCAGTGTTCATGGATGTTTAGTCTCTCACTAGTCATGCATGAATGTGTGTACTCTCTGCTGCTGATGATTTTAAACCCTAGAGACCATGGCTGAGCAACAGCTTTCTCACTTGTTATAAAGACCCAGGTTTTGCTGGTCCCATTGAACACCCCAACTCTTTGTGGACACCAATGCAGCAAAATCCACATACCAGTACTGCACCAAAGCAGGCTGTGGGAATGGTGCTGTGAAACACCAGCAGGCTCCTCCAGTGATGTCGTTGCAAGGATATTTCAAAAAGCCCTTGAGTCTACAGAGTTGGACTGCTTTATACAAGAAACAGCGGGCTTGTAATTCATTCTTTTATATTATTAATGACATTAAACAATCTTTTCCCAGATGATCTGAACAGAGATTGTTTTTTCTTTTACCACATTTAGATTTACACCAAAGAATAAACTTTAGAAGGCACTACATAAAGCAATTCACAACGTGCCCCTGCAGAGGCTCTAATGCATAGTAACAATGTCTCCCTTCTGTGTACACATTTCTAATCAGGATTGTACAGATTTTATACAGGCTTTTACAGAACCCCCATCAGTGTAGTATCTAAAGGGTTTCCATGGTGCTTCAGTCAGGTATGGGTCATTCTGTAGTATGCCTTCAGAGAGAAAAATGTAGTTGTGTAGAAGAGCATTTTACTTTGTTTAGATTTGAACCATTTTGAGTTTTGGGTTCTATTAATGGCTACAGTTCTGGTGGCCTTAATAAAAAGCTGTGAAACTGGGGCTGAGTTGCATGTGATGACGGGAATGAACATCTTGCAGAGACAGCAAGGATAAAAACACTGTTCATTGATGCCACCCAGCATCAGCACCATGAAAAACAAAGCAAACTTCAGACTGAACTTTGTCTGCCTGCAGATGCGCAAATAGAAGTCAAGCCTTCCTGAGCTATCAAATACAGTCTCCCACTATCCCTGTCTGTCACTTCTTGTTTTTCTATTCACATGTCTACCAAGCCCACTTCTGCATGTCATCTTGCCTGTTGTCCAGGCTGAGGGACTGCTCCCTCCCAGAGGCTCTGCTGGCTTACTACTGTCCACTCCCATCCTGACACTATTATTGGCAGTTTGCACCTTTTGCTGTAGTGCCAAACACACTTCTTAGCCTAAAAAGTTCCTCTTTCTGTTGTTTAGTTTATCCATACTTTATTTCCAGAGAAAAATTCCACTGCTCTTTGCCAATGGCTAACTGCTTCTGATGCCTTAGGTTTTAACTTTAATATTTTTCAAATCCTGTAGTGCTTAGTGTGTAACTCTGAAGTTTCTTGTAGCCTCTTAATTTCTGCTCTCTCATGCTAGGCAGACATAACAAAGCCTCTGTGGGCCTGCTCTTCAAGGACGCTCAGACTGTCCTAGGCCCAAAACATGTAAATCAAAAGCCTCTGAAAGGGGGAGCAAGCCTGGGGAAACTACATCATTAACTGAAGCTTTAATTGGAGAATTAACCCTGATAAGCAAATGAACCAGACTTATAAAAGCGTGAAGAACTAGTGACTTGTTGTCCATCTTGGGGTCCATTTTGGCAACAGCCTCTGGGCTCCCCAGGGTGTACCTTTGAAGGCCCTTCAAATAAATACCTACCTTTATTCCCTTATTCTTGTCTAGTCTCTGTTTTAGGTGGCCACTTCAGGCATCACTCCAGGATGTTTCATGCCATCACAGGGACCAGCCACACATTTTGTTGTGTGCCTACTCTAATCCACATTAATTTGTACTGCAGACAAATGCCTTTTTTGTAAGACATTACATTTAAATTCAGATTATATTAGCAACAGATTTTTCTATTTTGTTATGGTGTTGTTTAAAGTTAGCCCCTGGATGAGGTAAGGCCATAAACCGATGGATGTGAGCTCTGACCACACTTCCAAGCGTGGTCACACTCACCCTCTCTCCACCCTCAGGAGTATTTCATTACCCTTTACAAAGTGGTGCCCCAGGAGAGCCCATAGCTGATGATTTGGGCACTCAGGCAGGTGCTGTGTGCTCACACCCTTCTAGGTGAGGTTTCCTAATGTTATGGGGATCTGGGCCCTTGGGGTCCACAAGGTCTTTATAGCTGACAGCAGGGACACAGAGTGCTGATGACGAAATGTGGCAGGTGAGGAGGGAATCACAGGGTTTAAACTGGTGACTGCATCCTGGAATGACAACTGGGAAGTTTTAGGGCTCCAGTGATGCAGTATGCCTTGAGCCATTTCTGGGGCTCCTGGACAACAGGCCAGCCGTAGTGACCACAGCATCATCACCCACCACTTCTGCAGGGTGCAGGGAGCTCAATCTGTGGCTCCCTGACATGGAATGGACAATCTCTGGTTAAAAGGCATGGATGTCAGGGTAAGGATTTTTGTTGCACCATTGCCATCAGGAGGGGGAATATCACTGAAATAGGATGAGCAAGTGGTTTGATGTTACCTGGAATATTTTTGTAGAAACCATGGAAACAGACTTTCTCAAAATTAACAGCAGCTTTGCTGTCTGGGAGCTCATTCTGCACCTGCTTAAGCTGTTACTGGTTGCTAATCCCTTTCCTGTGGTAAGGTTGCCTGAGCAGGTGAAGCCAAGCTACTGAGTACTTATCTGTTTGGTAATTCCACCACTGTGGCTTCAGAGTAACAGCAATTTTGTCAGTGAAATCTCTGTGTATACTATGAGCGTGTGTGTAATTTCCAACCAGATAATTTTAATTTATTCATGTATAAAAGCTCTCACAGTTTGCTGTTTGTCCTGCATTGTTCTCATACATGGACAAATTGCTCTTCAGTGCTGTGTCAGAAACAATTATTTATGGCCTGGTGAAGGTCTCATTTTTCATTATATTTTATAATTCTGCTTCTTACTAATTGCAAACTGGAACTGTTTATTTACTCAAACCACAGGGACTCAGCAGTATTGCTAGGTACTCTGCATGGCAATGTGAAAGGCAAAGAAGAGAGTTCCTCTTTGAGTGCGCTCGTTTTCCCCATGCACAGGGCTGCCAGCATTACAGATGCGTGGCGGAACCCACACTTCACTTATTCTGCCAACCTGTGTATTAGTGCTATTTAATATTCACTGTGAGGAGGGTATTTTGGAGGACTTCTAGGGATCAGTTTCATCTCAGAGCTGTTTTATTTTTTTTTATGGGGTTGGTAAATATCATCTTATCAGAAGCTCTTTCAAGAGCTTCTCTTGTTGTACCCCAGGGCTGCTTTGTACCTTGTGGGCTGTGGCAGAGCATATGCTGCTGCGTGGTGCTGCCAGGCAGATGTGTGGGGGGTGGTGGGAAGTGCTGTGACAGCTCCTGTGCTTGTCACCCAGCTTGCACAGCAGGACCAAGTGCAAGGGGAAGCCACCGGGTAAGAGGCTATGATGCTTCCTCCCTACTTTGCTGCAACTTCCCAGAAAGCTGGTCTGCTCTGCTAGCCTGAGGGTGAATAACAGTAATTGTCATAATATGACACTTTTTCCAGAGATTTCTGAACCATACTATCATAATCAAATGGAGGAATAATTAATTAAATAAAAAAATCCCAGCATTGAAGGCCTATGCTTCTTGAGGATTTTTTTTATTAACATGAATCACTGAACACTGTTATTAAAATAAAAACCATTGTCCTAGTTGCTGCAAACAGAGCCAATGTTTTATGGTGGAAGTTCTTTTAGCTGCAGCTGCGCAGAGCCTGATGCTTTTTATTGAGCCATAGAGAGAAAGAATTTGAACAATACATTGGAGCAAAAGGGAAATCTCATAATTTTGTAGCTTGATATGGTGATCCATCTGTAATTCAATATCATTCATATATCAGATGGTAATAAAATCACTGTGAGACAAGGTACAAATCTGATGGTTATTTTTTTAAACTGAATGGAGGCCTTTTCAGCCTTTTTTAAGGGGCTCTCCCTGCTAAGAGTACAGAAATTGCTTTTACTTGATCCAATTTCACATTACTACAAAAGTAAATTTCATGCTACATTTCATTTTCAGATGTAGGATATAAAATCATGAGCTACAAAAGAAAGTCGCGTACTGCTCCTATCCCTTGTCTCATAATAAAACCAAAAAACAAACAAAAAAGCATGGAGAGAAACAGAGAGTTTCCTAAGGAAAAAAGCCCCACCACACAGGGGCAAAATCAGGATCCTGTGTACCTTGCTATATAATATGTTATGGCTTTATTTATTTAAGGGGCAGTGATTTGCACAGTGGAAGGTCAGGAGTTCACATGCCCTACCTGCCTCGGTTCCTGCCTGTGGTTCTCACTGAATGCATGATCTGTCATTCATTCCTCTGGTCAGCTGACTAATCAATAGAAATGCTGGAAGACACCTTTAATTACTTAGTCTGACCCACATGCCACATGCTATAAAGCTTCACCCTCACTCATTGATCTCTGTATGATTTATCTTCCAGAAAAATACCCAGGCTTGATTTAGAGAGACCAAATGACAGCTGAACGTCAGTGTCTCTTGGTGCTTTGTTCCAGCTGTCAGCATCCTCACCTGCCAGGCTTGGTGTCTTCATCTCTCTAAGGTGGAGAAGTCTGCCATCTATTCTTGTTACTCTTGTTATTCTTGTTACTTGTCTGTGACAGAGAAGGCTTGTCTTTAATGGTGGTTGTATTTCAGCAGGTGGCAAAAGGAGTCCTTATTCACCTTCTGTGCTCTATAGTTCTACAAAGCCCTACATTGTTTTATCTAACCCAAAATACATAGCAGTTTTTAAATTATATAATTAATATATTACGCTAAGACAATCTAGCTGTGATCAGAAGTTTGCCCCTTATTTTTGGCTGAAGATTAAACCTCAGAAGCATATCTATGACCTAGTAAATGACAAATCAGGTAATTGACCTTTTATTTGAAAGTCTTGAGACAGTACTTTGCAGGAAAAACATCATCTGAGAATTTTCAAAAAATGCAGAAGAAAATTCACTACCAGAGAGATTATCATGTTGATACACTGACGAAATACCACAGAACCATGTCAGATCAAACCTAGCTGCATTTCTTCATGTATCGTTTTTGCATGGCCTGGTTTTTGTAGCAGCGGCAGCTACAGGGGTGGTTTCTGTGAGAAGCTGCTAGAAGCTTCTACCGTGTCTGGCAGAACCAGTCCCTGGTGGCTCCAAAGATGGACGTGCTGCTGGCCAAGGCTGGGCTGATTGGAAACAGTGGTAACGCCTCTGTGAGAATGTTTTTAAAAAGAAATCAAAAGTTGTACAGTTTTAATTCTGGCCAGAGCAGAGCGGGGTGAGAACACACGAGGGGAACAGTCCTGCAGACACCAAGGAGGCAGAGGAGGAGCTGCTCCAGGGGCCAGTTCCTCTGCAGCCCCTGGTGCAACCCATGGTGAGGCAGCTGTGCCCCTGCAGCCCAGGGAGGTCCAGTGTCCTGGGGTTACAGATATCCATCTGCAGCCCCTGGAGAAGCCCCACACTGGAGCAGGTGGGTGCCTGAGAGGAGGCTGTGGTCCTGTGGGAGACCCGTGGGAAGAGGGCCCAGCTCCCAGGCTGGAGCAGCCTGTCCTTGAAGGACTGCACCACAGGGAACAGTGACCCACTGCTGCAGCAGTGTGAGGGGCACTGGTGCCCATGGGATGGACTCACATTGCAGCAGTTCGCAGGGAGCTGTTGCTCATGGGATGGAACCATGCTGGAGAAATTCATGGAGAACTGTCTCCAGTGGGAGGGACCCCACAGTGCAGCAGGGGAATGACTCCTCTCCCTCAGCTGTGAGAGAAGCCCTGGGTGATGAACTGACCACAACCCTCATTCCCTGTCTCCTTGCACTGCTGGGGTAGCAGGTAGAGCTGGGAAGGAGGGAACAGGGTGGGAAAGCTGTTTCTAAGGGCTTATGTTACTTCTCATTTTCCTTCTCTGATCTGGTTAGTAATAAAATCACTTCATATCTCTAAATTGAGCCTGTTTTGCCTGTGATGGTATTTGGTGAGTGATCTCTCCTAGTCCATATCTCAAACCATGAACCCTTCATTAAATTTCCTCTCCCCTGTCCAGCTGTGGAGCGGAGTGGGAGAGTGACTTTGGTGGAGGCCTGGCATCTGCCCAGGTTAATCCACTACACTTCAATGGCCCCACAATTCTTCATTGTTCTGGGATAAGTATATAAAAAGTAGGAGGCAAAAACCACTGGAGATCACCATCCCTGAAGAAAACTCATTCTGACTCAAAGTAAGCACAGCTGAAAACTCTTGATGTCTTTCTGTGTTGCCATTGCAACAGTTATATAAATAATCTCTCAGGCACAACTCTATCAAGCAAATCCTAACTACTGTAACAGCTCTGTGTGGCACACAGGTGATTAGTCCTGCCTGACAGTTATGCTTTCAGGGTTCTCTTCTTCTTTCTAAGGCAAAATTATAGTGATTTTTGCTTAGAGATAACAAACTCAAGAAATGGCCATACTGAAACTTAGATCTGCCCTCTCCCAACAGAAATGCAGAAGGCTGTTCATGGTCTGCTGAATCTCTGTCCATAGCATGGGAGATCAAGAGTACCTACACCTCCATGGAAAGCTGTGCCTGACTCACCATCTGCAGACCTCTAATACCAAGGTGTGTTGTAGACTTTATGTGAGGACTTGAAGATCTCCATGCACAGAGAGAAAACTTTCTGGGTGCTGGTTAGACAGACGCTTCTGGCTATGTAGGTCTGTGGTGGCCAGTCTGTATGTTACTGAGTCACCCAGGCTCTATTTTCCCCACTTTATTCCCTTCCCTCCCACTGTGCATCCTCAGGGATGTGAAGCAAGATATTTATGCCATACTTCTGTAGAGATGACAAATAGGTTTCCTTCCCTTCCTTTTGGCAGGAACCCCAGAGCCTGGAAATTCTAAACCTATGAGATGATACGCAGTTGATGGAGCTGTTACCCAGACAAGACATACATAAGCATTAATAGTTTTGTACCAGTATTAGGAAGCACTTAAGGATCCAAACTCATCTTTTAGTCTCACCAGCATTTTGAGCACTTCAAAGCAGGCTACCAAAGTAAGTATAGCATTGTGTTCACGTTTTGGTCAGGAAATTTTCAGGTAGTCCAGAAATTTTCTTCTTATCTTGTTTTTCCAGCAAAGAAACATGTCTATTGATCCTTATTCCTGTCATGTCTAGTACATGTTCTCACAACTGCTTTTTCCTCTGTCTTACTATGAGTGCTGTGAGAAGCCTGTGATTGTACAACATGCAGCTAACGTGTCTCAAAAACAATGATGGCCAATGTGAGCATTTCAATTTCATATCAGATTTCCAAAATCCTCATCTTCATTGATGAAGTCACTGCCAGAATAATGACAAGCTTTCTGCTTGAGGGACTTCTCCATCATCCAGAAAATTCCATGCTCCAGGGAAGATAATACTTCTGGGACAGGTTCTTGAGATGCACAGGGAATCTTCAGTTGAGTATCCCTGTAAAAGAGGGAGGAGTGGGCTGAGCATAAGCCTTGCTGTGAAGTGTATAGCACATTCTTCTTTAAGACCAGGGATTGGTACTAAAACCAATACCATGGCAGAGGGGTTGAAACTACATAATCTCTGAGATTGCTTCCAACCAAAACCATTCTGTGATTCTAACACATGCAAAAAAAAACCCCAAACCCCAAAACAATAAAACAAAACCAAAATAAACAAGAGCCAAACCTCCTTCTATATATGTTCACACCCTGCAGTAGGGCAACGAAACAGGCCAGGCAGGCAGGAAGCAGATCTTATGATCAAGTTGCTGTCCCCAGGCTTTACCTCTAGGATTTCCTTGTTCATTTTTTAAATCTTTCTGGACCTTGCTATCTCATTTGTAAAATTATGGCTTGAAATATTGCTTTTGTCTTTTATTCACATAACATTAAATTATGTCAATGAATGATTGTTAGGGACTGGCATAACATAATCATGGGAAAAATACTACTAGCTTTTGAATCTACAGTCCAATCAGATAAAATCAAACTTAATGTGTGAATATCAAAGATTGTTTTCTAAAATTACAAATGTTGGACAAATTCAAGATATGTTTAATTAAACCCCTTGGAGCATCTTGGGTGAAAGTCACCCTACAATTGTTTGTTCTCATATTTCTATACTGGATTAGGGAGTAGCAGGTTTCCCATTTTTCTCATTCAGCCTTTCTTGAGAAGGCATGTTCAATGCTTTGATACTGTCTCTTTTGTAAATGGTAAGATCATTGTTTCTAAGAAATGACACAAGCCCAGAGCACATGTTCCACTTGTGTTTGTCTGAAAGGTTACCACGATGGTGCCACACTGTGCTGACAAATGTGACCAAGCCATTGCTGCCAGTAACAGTCCATGCCTTGGTTAAACCTCTGGTAATAACTGCTGCTGAAAAATGCAGAGCTGAAGAAACCATATGATAAAGCTACTTGTCAAGAAACAAGCCATTAGCTCTAGTTTTACATGTAATAGCACTAGCAATGTATTTCAGGTCTGGGTATATGTTTAGCACCTTTTATTTTTTCTTGGAAAACCATGTTGTAAGAAATTACTTAGTCTAGCTGAGATTTAACAAAGCAGTTCTATTACATTTTATGTTGTGGAAAATGATGTTGAAAGAAAAACATATTCAACAGGAAAGAGGCTGTGCCCTTTCCTAATGGTTGTTTCCCTCGGGAAAGAGGCTGTTGACTGCAAGAACTTGCCATTCCGCAGCTCTCCAGGAACTTTGGGATCATGGTTCTAGTTGCTGTTAATTAATGGGAGACACTCAGCTGTATGAAAGCAAGTCCTGCTGAGAGCAGGAAAAATTCAGCTAATTCCTTTTTTTCTCTTTCCTTCTTCAAAGTTTTTTCAATTTTGTGAATGATTGCAATTACTATTTTGAAATCAGTAAGCAAAAAAGATTTCAGGTTTCATATAGACCACTGTTATTAAAAGGAAAAAAAAAGGCTGTAATAAGTACAGTGGTGTGAAACGAAATCAGTCATGTTACTACTGGAAAATGTGTTGCGATTATCAAGCAACTAGAATGTCTGGGGATTATTTTCAATTAATTTGACATACATGACATTTGACATACACGACATTCATTCCCTTTGCTGTACACACAGCTATTTCCACAGTAGCCAATAAAATTAAGCTGTCCATACACCTTCAGGCTCTGCTCTCATATGCAGTTTAATTTGCCAATAAGAATAACGCAGCTTCCTGAGGATAAATGACTCAGGGCTTGCTGGCTCAAGGTGTGCACAGACAAAATCACCCCCTTCTGGTCATTACTTGCTGGGATCAGCATGTTCTGATTATTGCTGTGTAATTAGCTAATAAGGCCCCTTTCAAAGTGGAAGAGAACTGCTTTCTCTGAGCACAATGTGCACTGCATCTATCATGGGTTTATTCATTCCGGATGAATCTGATTCCCATTTAAGAAGATGTATTCTGGGAACATAATATCTCTATTGTAATGTTTCTCTTGTTTCCAACACTTCAAAAATAAAAGATGGTGACAATTATCAATTACTTTAATCTGAAGCAAATTTTTAAGAAGTAACATACATTGGGCCCAGTGTTTTGGCTTGACTATAAAATAGTAGAGGTGAAGGAGGAAACTGGTATTTCAGAGTAATAGATTTACATGTGGGACTTGGAGAAGATGACATATATTCTTAACAACATATTTTCGCTTTCTGTTGTCCAGAAATTGAGATATCTTTGATTTTGTGTCTACTATTACATTCCTATTTACTGCTAAATGTATTTTTGAAATAATTGCTTTTAGGAGTAGCTAGTCCTGAAAAGTAACTATCTTGAGTTGTGTTAATTTAATGCATATGTTGCACGGCTTTTAAGTCTAAGTTGCCAGGCCAAGGGTTTTGTAACTCCAAGCACCTTAACATTAATTCTTTCCTTGTCAGACCATAGACTAAATTAATTGAACAGAATATTCACAAATATTGTATTCCTAAATAAAAAGAGACCCCATTGTGATCACGTGAAATTATTGTACAATCATAAATGAATATTCACAGATAGGATGGTGGTGGTGGTGGTTGGTTTTAGTTGTTTCTTTCGTTTTGTTGGGGTTTTTTCTCTTTAGCAGTATTTGGCCCAGATTAACTGATCAACTTCTCAAGTTAGAAAACATATCCTACTCATTACTCTGAAAAAGTTCAATGAATTTATGCTCTGTCCAGCCAAAATTGCCTCAATCCATAATTAGTAGCAGCCTGACCTTTTTCATTATTAAAAGGTCTTTTACAAGATACTAAGACCAACAACTGTCAGCATCCTGAAATGGAACTTCTGACTCCCTTACTGATATTTTCTGACCAATGGAGCTGTTACAGGTTTGTATAAGCAATGAACACAGTATCTCTCTCCTAATACCGTCAGATCAACACTAGTCTATTTTAAATTATAAATCTCTGAAATTAATGGGAGCACCTTTTTGGCCTTTTGTGGAATAACAAAACCTGAAGAAGAGGTTGAGCAGGGAGAGTGAGCCTGGCAAGGGGAGCCTGACAGACTGGACTGCTTCTGCCTGAGGAAGGGAAGGCACCTCAGAGCCCCCTTCTGTCTCTGGGCAGGTCACTGAGAAGATGGAGCCATGCTTTCCAGAACAGTGCAAGGCAGCAGGATGAGAGAGTGTATGTCTAAGTTGAAACAGGAGGAACCCACATTATATACAATGTGAAGCTTTTTTCCCTGCAGGGACAGTCCTGTGTAGAGCAGGTTGCTAAGAGAGGCAGTGGGGTCTGTGTTCTTGGAGCTTTTCAGGATTGGTCTGGAGAAAGCCCCAGGCCACGTGATCTGACATTCTTGCTGCTGCTGTTTTGAGTGGATGGCTGCATTGGGTACCTCCTGCCATCTCTTCCAGACTGGGTTACAAAAGCCCTTTAGAAAAGAGACCAGGACACCTCTGTGCCATGACTATTTGCTTAAAGCCATGGAGTCTCTTCCAGTCCTAGACATGTAAGATTCTTTTCTATTTATTCACTCTGGTTTTTAAACCAATTTATAGTTTGAAAACCTTGCTAGCCCATTTTACACTCAATGTCTGACTCATGCTGTGACACACTCATGTCATACTTTTCAGTATCTCAAAACTTCCTTAACAACCAGTTCTCTTGCAAAAGCTAAGAAACGCAAGATGTTTTATGAGGTACTGCAAACAGTCTTTCTTTTTACATACATACATATATATATATATATATACACACACACATATATATATATACACACACATATAAAAATACACACACACACACACATATACACACACCTCACTGACTAACTATTCAACATGTTCTGCTTGCTTTATATGCATTGGAGTGATCAGCCTTTAAAAGTCAACTGCATCCCTGGGTGCCACAGAGGTTGGTGTGAGGTTGGTGTAAAGTTGGTGCAGTATGTATTTGCATTTGTAGTTAGGGCAAAAGAGTTTTTCTTCTATGATTGAATTTTCACAGCCTGGGGATTACCTCAGTGAGGATTCTGCTGTGCATTTCTGCTCTCTGCTGATTTCTCAAATGCACTGTATCTTGTTTACAGTCTTCTGCTGCTATCATGCAAACTTACTCTGTAATTGAGTCTGTTTCATGTTTTAGCTCATTGCTTAGGTTACAAGCAAGCTGCTGTGCACTGGAGCTCTAGCAGCTACAGCCGATGATAGATTTTTAGATTTCAGGCAACATTTTTCCCTATTATCTTATAAGAAACATTCCAACACATTAGCCAGCACTTCGAAGATATTTTAGTGCACTCATTTTTCAGTTGCGACTTTGCAAAGAAGAGCCAAGTACAATTTACCACCACCATTCAAGACTTCAAGTTATCTTTACCTTCTGCCACTCAGTAATTAAATCCACTGTCTGGCAGAACTTGTTTTCCAAGTTCAATGGATAACCTGTTTCTCCAGCTACAACTAAAGAGCATTGACTCTGGAAAATGGAAGGAGAGAACGGAGCATGGAGAATACAGAAAGCTGGGGGTAATGCCACAAAGACCTTAACCTTTCAGATTAGCTGTATATTCTTGTTGTCTGCAAAGCAAAAAAACTTCGCTAAGCATTTGGGCAGATTAAAGAACAGCAGTGGCAGATGTGTTGCCATGGTAGGTTCAAGATGGCTCATTTTCTGTCGGCTGAATCTCCTACAATTGATTATTTGATTTTCCACTATTTTGCCTGAGATTGCTATCAAATTAAGCCACCATCTGTCATTCTGTTTGCTCTGGCTGAAGTGTGGACAATGTTGCAGCTCTTCCAGGCATCAGACATTTTCTCTGGCCTCTGATAGAATCTATTTTCTATATAAAATCAACTGTCTAGAACATTCCACAGAAAATTTACTTCATGACTTGGGAAAAAGTTACCTGCCCTGTTGTCTCAGGTGTTTATCCACTACAAGCTTAGTGTGCTTCATCTTCTGCTGGCCTGGGAATCATTTCATCTTTGTCAGGAAAATACTTCAAGTACCTCATCTTGCCTTTTTCCAGATAAAAAGTAGTAAATTATTCTATAAAGGTTGCTCCTAATGAGAGAGAAAGACTGTTCATTAAAATCTGTTCATTAAACAGATGCCCTTCTTGATTTCGCTCTTCTCTTTTCTTTTCTTAAAACATTTAAATGAAGTTGTTTTGTTCTTTGCCCAGCCTGCCATAAATCTTTATGTAACGTATTAACTTCTCTTATTACACCTTTCTATACTCTGAGCTAGACAACGCATTAAATTTACCTATTCCTCCTTGTTTCTTTTTTGTTTATATAGCTTCTATCTGGTCTGTGTTTATTTAACAGGACCGTTTAAGCAAAAAAATTTCTCTGCCTCGATTGTAGCTTTTCGACTATCTAAAACTTTTCTCAAAGAATGACAATATCCATTCTTGTTCTTTCTCTTTTATCTGGGCCTTTCTTTCAAATGAAGCTGCCTAAAACTATCCTCATATGCAATAGAAGAACTGTCTCCTTTTTATCACTGTCACTAATCCATGAATCTTGCCTTACACGATTCAGAAAGAACTGGAACAGGTAAAACTGTTAGACTTTGAAGACCTCCAAGTGGGAATGTATACAATGAAACTTTGGGGAGAAGAAAACCAACTTTTTTTCAATTATCTTTTAACACAAAATAAAGTGTGTGAACATTTACAGAAAGCTTGACCACCACCACCACCCCACCAAAAAAAAGCCAACCACAAAAAACCCCCCAAACAAACAAACAAACAAAAAAACCAGAGGAAACTAGCTAGCAGTCTGAAGGGGTGAACAGATGTGATAGGAACAGAACAGACAGGATCAAGCAGCATCAGGTAGCATTCAAGTCAAAGATGCAAATTTCATAATAGCAACCTAAGACAACAGTCTTACTGTCTACCTCTATACTCTTCTCATTGGTTTACAATGGTCAATCTACTCATATGTGTCAAACATGGAAAAAAAAGAGAGCTAAAAAAGGAAAACCAAACCAGTTCAAAGGTGATATAACTAATGTTCAGTCCTTTTGTGTGTGTGTGTGTGTGCGCTCTGGACGGTAGTTCAAAGTCTCTACGGTGAGCAGCAGTTCCTGTGACACATGCTGTAATTGTTCCATCTGTGTTATACCTGTTTTATTTCTCTCAACCAGGTTAAAAGCAATGCTTTTAACATTCTAGACATGCAATTCCTCCCACTAGTAGTCTGTAATGTCAATTATATTGTATCTTCTTTAAAATAAGAAATTTCCAATTCTTTTTGCATCTTGCTGCAATTTCTACCAATTGGAATGCTAGTTCTTTGCACTTTTTCTATCATTGTAGGTCAATTTATTTATGATTTGCTGAGTTAACATTGATGTTATATTTGTCTCATTTTCATACTCCCTTCTATTTTTAAACCACTGCCTTCCTTAGTGCTCCACTTCCCTTCATTCCCAATAATTACTGCTGCAACACAGGAAATACTGGTCACCCAGTCTTTAAAAAAATCCTTCTGTTTAAGGCTCTGGGAAAACCCATTTTGCTCTACTAATATGACTAATGATGTGTCTCCATTATTTCTATCCCGTTCCTGTCTCACTCTTGGGGCCAGAAAACGTGGAGCCATTTCTCTCCCATCTGTCTGGTTTGATATTGTATTGGTCACAGAGTAGACCAACACTAGCAGTGTTTTTCTGGATGTTTTCATAATACTGTCTAGTTTCAGGAGTTCAAGTAAAAGGGTCAGCATTTGTGCTTTTCTCCTCCAAAGAGACTGCATACACTATCCTATTCTTGAGCCATTGAGACGTAAGGATGCCCATTAGGTAATGTCCTGAGCTGCTAACTGAGTTTTGCTTCTTCACCGACAAGTTTCTTGGCAGCTGACTTACCAACAACCTGGTAACCACATGATTTCTCCAGCTGTATTCAAAACTGTTTCTCCTTCTCATCTTTTCTAGCAGTCTCCAGTCTAGACCATACATGAGTATGAGTACTGGGACGTGTCAGAGAATAGTGTGGTTTTCATCCAGTCTTGTGGAAATTTCTGAATATCACCAAGAACTTGAAGTAATTTTATTCTGATATTTAAATCAATCGGTTTTTGAAAGTGTTATTTGATCTGGACCAACACTGCTATCTGCCAGCTTTGTAGAGTGAAGGATTCTTTAAGACCAATAAAGGTCTCAGCTGAAGCTCCCTCAGTTGTATGGTTGAGGACAAGAAGGTCACAATGTTTTCCTACAGCTTGAGAAACATAAGGTGCCAGTGGGGTTCCCCGTATGAAACTGCAGAGCACATATTTGTTATTTATGCATAAGCAAACACAGAGATGCTAGCAGAACTAAAAATCAAACCATATGACGCTATAGGGATATTTTTTCTTAATATTTTGTTCTTGATGGGGATAAAACAGTGCAATCAAAGGTAATAGAAATGTTGGGAGTTCCTACATTTGGACAATGACTGATAAATAACCTTCAGAGAAAATACTTCCTTCAGATGAAGGGACTTCAATTATTGCTTTTAAGATCCATGCAGGGCAATTTTGATTTTACTTAATCTGATCACGCCTTCGTTGAACTCTGAGCTGCATCTGGGTTTATGAGAAAAGGCTGGAACCATGATTATTTTGTAAGCAAATGATGATGTTGCAGCATTATTTATGAGGCGTGGTCTTGAGCAGCAGAGAAGTGAAAGGGAAGAAATTGAGCATAAATGAGTATAAAACAGGAAGAGCCCAAAATTACACTGTGAAGTTACATTTCAAATGTGCAAGTCTGTGCCATGTATTTTGAGTGATAGCCTGTGTCCCCTTTCACACAGAGGAAGGCAGTATGTACACCTGATGCTGTAACTACTCTAAACTCAGTATCTTCTTGAGCTACACTGCTGCTCCGCCAGCTTCAAAGTTCCCAAAAGTTTTTTGGGAAAATGGAGGAAAGATGAGAGGAGAGGGACGAAGAGAAGGAAGAGAAGAGGAGGGGGCAAAGATACAGGAACTCTCTAAGAGATTGAAGCTTATCCCGAAACTCTGGTGTGAAGACTTCCTCAGGTGCTTGCTCAGGAACAGATCACAAAGCAGCCTCTGCCCGGCCCGGGGTCCCTCCTGGACCTCAAAGCTGAAGTGAGTCACATCGCACCGAGCAAGCCGAGCTTTCCTACCTGGCAAGCCCTCGATACTAGAGCAGAGACAGGCGCCCTAGCGGGACGCAGTCTCCATGGCGCAGAGGGGCTCTGACCACCCAGGGACCGCGCCACCCCCACTCGCACCAACACCGCCGGGGCGCGGAACAGCGGGGTCAGAGGGCGTGCAGGGCTCCGGCACTGAGCTCGGGCGGTGCTCAAGCACCGCCTAAGGAGCTCAGGCTTGGTTTCCACTCGTCAAAAGTCCACGAGTCCAAACTCGTCCCCTTTCCAAAAGTCACATCCGCTGCGCGCGCCAGAAAGGATGCGGCGACCCCGAGCGAGCGCCCGCGAACGTGTGCACGGGTCCCGGTCGCGGTGCAGGGAGTGCCAGAGCCTGGCGCTGCTCAGAAGAGCAAAAAGCGCCGGAGCCTGGCGGCTGCAGAAACACCAGCTGTGTGAGGTACGACCAGGGGGGCGATCTGCTCAGCCTGGTAGCAGAACTGAGGGAAGAAGTAGAAAGGCCAAGAAGTATAAAGGGAGTCTGAGAAGGAGACTGGCTGATGGAGCCTTACTGTGCCATCCCCTAGACAGGCACACCCACCATCCACACCTCAAGAAGCAATGGGTCTCATACCCCCTCAGCACCAAGCTGAAGGAAGGGAACTCAGAGAAATTTATTGGTTCTAAACTTTTGGAAGACACAGTCACCAGGAACAATCTGTTCAGTTCATAATATTTCATAATAAATCAGTTTTTAATGAAGAATATGATTTGATAAGCTATTTTTTCCTTTGTGCCCAGCAAATTCAAGGTAATTTATCAGATAAAACTAGTCTTAAATTCTACTACATGTAATTTATCTGATTCCCATTTCCATTTAAATGTTGCTTTGATGTAGCACAAATACGAAGTTTCTTAGAGACAGGGCACACAGTGTTTACATTTGTGTAGTCAGCTATTGAACTAGTTTAGCATAGTTAAGCGGCCTTATTTAATCTTGTGAAGACATTGTATTCATCCTTCTGTTAGCAAGAATTATAAAATCTAGTGACGAAACTAGAGACATGAAAGACCTATAGGAGATGAAAATTCCCATCTAGTTATAGCTTCACAAGGTAAATCAATTTTTCATTAGCAAAATAAAAAGAGAACAAGATTAAAATGCATGACAACATGAGTGAATACTTCTTTAGTGGTGTTGGTATGGTATTTTACATCAATTCATCCTGAACATACCATGTAGATCAGGCTTTTGACTTGGTCCGGTGTAATTTGAGCATTATGGAATGTTATATACAATAAAACTGGTACGGTGGGGTGTGTATTTGCCTTTGCTAAGTTAAATGCACTTAACACTTCTAAGCAGCCAGAACACAGCAGGAGAAACAAACATTGGTAGTTGAGGGAAGAAAGGCGCTAATGGAGCTTGAGTGCATGTCCATTTTTACGAGGACGTCCCACATCAGGGAGCTGCCCCTCCCACTCCAGCGCAGCAAGCGCAGGGCTTGCAGCCGTGCAGCAGTGGGTCGTGGTGCAGACCGGTGTGCACAACCCCTGAGCAGCGTTGGGTTAATGGCTGTGCTGAAAAACACTCCAGGTCAGAACCCACAATGATACCAAATTGCTTGAAACAAGCTGTTCTAAAACTGAAGAAACTTTAACCTTCATCTCTGATTAAGCCAGTTCTGAGAAAGTATGGATGTAAAAGTAGCTGTTACCCTGATTGTGGTCAGAGTCCATGCAGCCCCCAGCAGTGATGCAGAGGGTGAGCCAACAGCAGCACTGCCCTTGCCTTCCTTTGAATTTTAACACCACAGGACTGACCTGGGCCAGGGAACAGCACCAGGAATGCTCTAACATATACAGCTTGTAATGTTTCTAACACAGAGTGTTCTCTGATTGCTCTTGTTTCATCTGGGGAGTTGGATGTAAGTGGCTTAACTCTGGAGTCTTTGGCATTAAAGCTGTCTCTCACTCCAGGGAAAACTCCTGCTTCCAGAAGGTTGGGTTTCTGGCCTTCTCTGACATTAAAGCACTGCTCCTATTGCAACAGGACAGTCCTGATTCTGATTAGTTACCTATAGTAATATCAGCAGTAATGAAAACAGAGTACAGTATAGGGGAGAAAAGGAAAAGAAAGAAAACCTATCAGAGTTTCTACCATTATATTTTCCCTGTCTTTATCAATTTAAAGCACTATGGCTTTCCAGCAAGGTTACCAGGTGAAAGCAGGAGCCTGGCACTCAGTTTGGTAGTTAGCATTGAGGGCTATGCCATGCTGTGGGGCAGTTCAGTGTTGCATCATGACATCTGTTTGTTAATGCCTGACAGGTATTCAAGAAATGAGGGGAATCATGGGTCACATGCTAGGTGGCAAATGTCTTCACTCAGCCTCTTCATGGCCGGAGATAATCACAGGTAGGATGTCTGCCCCTGAATCTCTTCAGTGAAATGTTGTAGCATTAAAGCATGAGAATATTGCACTTCAGACTTAACTCTTCTTTAATGACAAAAATCCCCAGTGAATCTGTTCAGACTTAAGCAGAAACATCCAATGAACAGTGTGTTACAGAAACATATTGAAAATATATTTGCATGCATTTTCTGTCTTCCTTTTCATCCATTTTCCTTTCCAAACCCAGAGTGAAAAGAGCATTTCCCCTATATTGTGAAAGCACAATAGCCCTATGCTGCAAGACAAACAGTGCTAGGACACTATTTGATATAACTATTTTAGAGATGCTCTTTGCTTCTGCTTTTGGGTGGATTGAAGAACAGGTGTTTTGAGGCAGGGATCAGTGCCTACATTTAGGCTGCTGGTGAAGGTTGTAGAGAGGGACAATGCAGAGAGGGATGTCTTGAGATAAGCTATGCAGAGAACAAAGTGGCTTGCCTCTTTTCAGTTTTTGAAAAAGAAACACAAAAAGAAGTTTCTTAATTATATGAGTAAGGATATGCATATTCATAAGTGCATAAATAAAAGTCTTGAAACATTCTTAAAAACTCTTTTCAGGGAAGAAGAACTTAACTGGAAGATATTGGAAATTAAGAGGAAGAAAAGTTACACAGGCTGCTTAAAATCTTAAATCTCATTTATGGCCTCTTTTAAAATAGGCTGATTGAATATGTGAATGTTCCTCATAATAAATAGATGTATTTTGTTGTGCTGTCAGATTATCTCATGGGAAAGATACCAGAATCTTAAAAGCAATCACAATCTGGTTATCAGTTGCAAACGCTATTGATTTATTTTTAAAATGAAAATGTAACTGGGAAGGTACAATATTTGCTTTTAAAGGACGACAATTTTACTGTCTTGTGTGGGCTGAGAATAAAAGAGGAAGCTGATGGAAAGTCTGCAAATCTGATTGAAGAATCAAACAGAAAATTATTCCTGCATGAGCTGAAGCACAGACAGATAGCCCAGTTTGCTGTGTTTATGATGGCTGTTAGTTGATCTGGGACCAGAGAGGGAGCAGGGATTAATAATGTTTTATTGCTGTTTAGGGAAATTTTAAATGGAGCCATTGTGATCCTTTACTGGTTAAAGCTTCATCAGGGAATGAGAAATGACTCTTTTAGATACTGAGATACTGAGTAAAGAAGGAAGAGCTTGCAGATGGGTTTTGCATGTCAACTGGGAATTGGTACCTCTAGGGCTAGCCTCTAGTGTTTATGGTGCAGACTCTGAAGACTATTTCATTAGGCAATTTTTCAAGTCACATAGACTGGAGAAAAATGTTCAGGAAAGAATGTGTATGTCATTGAAAAAAATTCGCAAATCTGCAGCACAGTTCAATGGATGTTACAGAAAAATAAAAAACCAAGACAAGCCAACCCAAAACCTTTCTCCCCTCCCCTCCCCCCCCAAACTGCCAGATACATGCTTAACTTCTGCTAGAAGAGCTGGAAACTCATCTCAGAAATGTCAAGCACAGACATTTTGCAGATGCTTTTTCATTTCTATGACAATGAGAAAGGAAGGAAAAGCAGAAAGTGTAGATTTTGGGACATAAAGAGTCCAATGTTGAGCTGCCTTGAAGGGTTCAGAAGCACAGACTGTTCGCTGTTTCTTTCCTGAGGTGTACTGAGTATCTCTGGGAGGGGGAGTGTTTCTCTGCCATGATCCCATCTGACCGCTTTTTGGTCCAACAAACAGAGGGGACTTAGGACAGTGCACTTCTCTTGACCTCTCCCCTCACGACAAGCTTTGTGGATTTACAACGAGGGGAGGTGCCTGGTGGACCTTAGGTTTGCTTCAGGAGTTTTGAGGAGAGGAGAGGGAGGGATACAGAGAACGTGTATTTTAGAGTGGGCATCCACCATTCTGGAGTTGCTGGCTGGTGCTTGGGTCCCCTGATGCTACTGTCCAGCCCTGTGGGCCACAATTTCCATACAAACCTTGTGGCTGTGTCTGGGTTGCTTTAAAATCTTCCTCCCAAGCTTCTCAGATGGTGGATTTAGTCATTACTGTTTTGCATCAGCTCGCTCCTAGAACTGAGGTGGTATTGCAGCATTTTGTTGGAAAAGACTACCTCCAGCTCTTCTAAGAGAACTGCAACATGCAGACGTGCTGATAGCCTGTTTCATTGCTAAATTTAATTAGTTCTACAAGGACTGGTATAAGGCAGTGCCGAAATCAGTCTTTTATTATCCTGTTACAGTGCAGATACTGCAACACGATGTATCAGACAATGAGGCCCGTGGTAAAGAAATATATACGGACCGATTCTTGATAGATGTTTCAGAGATGTTTATTTCCCCAGCCGCATGGCCGGGATCTGCTGAGGAACTGCTCAATCACGGGACCCGAGGGTCCTTCCCTGCGCAGGGGAACACAAACCAACCAACGGGGAATGAGGCTGACCAGGGGCAGGGATACCCCGTGCCTCCCCTCAGGGCCCCTCTCACAGGGCTACATGGCAGGGGGGAGAGACCCCAACATTTCACCCGTTTATTTCTAACAAAAAGAGATTTAAAACTTAACATTGAAAACAACTGGATAAACATGAGATAACGAGGACAGTTTCAAAACAAAACAAGCCACCGTCCTGAGTCTCTAAATGTCCAAACAGATTCTCTGGAACATCTTAAGGCTGACAGAAGGGAGACAGGACTCTCCAGGCATGCTTTGTGGGGAAACTGAGGCAGGAGAGGCTTTAATTTCTTCCCTCCCCCTTTTCATCTCCCCCTCGGCATTGGAGAGGAGTTGTAGGGAAAGGGAATTGTACAAGGAAGCCATGGGGTGAAAAATGGATTAGGAATAAACCGGGGATGGGGTAAACTTAGGAAGGGGTTCATATTGGGTGTAGGGTAAAAGGGGAAAGTAGGTTGTGAGTAGGGAAGTTGCTGGGATGGATATTGTTTATAATTTTGTGCATAACGGCTGCCTTTGACGAGAATACCCCCAGGCCCAGTAACATTTGCTGCTTGTAAGCCTTTTCTACGTTGCACAATTTTGAACTCCACCACCTCTCTATCTCCCAAGCTTGGGATGCATTTTTCAGGGTTATTCTTTTTAATAGCAGTTCTATGAACGAATATGTCTTCTTGGTTGTCATATCTTGTTACAAAACCATAATTTTGTTTAACATTATACCATTTTACTATTCCTAAAACTTTAGCTATGGTGACTTTTTCCTTTTTCCGAGTGGCTGTTGTTTTCTGTCTCGCTGCATTCCTGGTTTCTCTTTCATTTTTGCTCGCTCCCGCATTTGGAGCCGTTGGGGCTGCTCGTGCCTGCGCGCTCTTCCCAGGGTCACATTCGGGGCCGCGCGTGCAGGGCCGGGCTGCGCCGCTCAGCTCCCTGCGCACCCTCTCCTCGGCTCTCAGCTGCGCTGCCGCTGCCAGGCGCTGCACCCACGTCTCGGCCGGGCCCCTGAGCGGCGGCCCCCCCGTGCCCTGCTCCAGCGTCTCGGCTGGGCGCAGCTCTGCTCCACCGCCATCGCCGCCAGCCGCGGCCCCTCTCGGTCGGGCGTTCCCGGGGCTCGCTCCACCACGCGCTGTGTGGGGCCGGGCGGGCACCGCCGGGTCCCGCCGCTCCCGCCGCGCCTCGCTCCGCCACCGACACTGCGGCTCGCACGGCTCCGCCCGCACGCGGGAACTGCCTCGCTGCTGCTCGCAGAGCGCTCGGTGCACGTGGCCTGGGCCGCACGGTCCCTGCGCCAGGCTTCCCTTCGCCAGGACACAGCTGACATTGCTCAACAGTCTCGGTAGTTAAATAATATTCACGAAAATATTCTTCCATCGGCATGTATTTTTACTCAAAAATTAACTGTGTCCAAACAGTATTCCAAAAGTCTTTGGTAAGAATTAAATCCCAAGAAACATAGAAAAAGTTCTTAAACAATCGTGCCAGGAAGTGTTTCAGTTCCTTTTGAGCTTGAATTAAGCTAAAATTTACAAATCGTTTTTCAAGAATCTTTTCAAGTTTAAGATAAATGTCCATATGCAGCTCTGAGAGCCAAGAGTCTTTCGATGGTTCCTCCATAATTTAGAGATGGAATAGCAAAACAAAAACAAGAAGAGGAATACAGAGTTTACTCACAAATCAGTCGCTGTAGGGATCAGTGTCTTGCCCACATTACCACCATTTGTTACAGTGCAGATACTGCAACACGATGTATCAGACAGCGAGGCCCGTGGAAAGAAATATATATGGACCGATTCTTGATAGATGTTTCAGAGATGTTTATTTCCCCAGCCGCATGGCCGGGATCTGCTGAGGAACTGCTCCATCACAGGACCCGAGGGTCCTTCCCCATGCAGGGGAACACAAAACAACCAACGGGGAATGAGGCTGACCAGGGGCAGGGAAACACCGTGCCTGTGCCCTCAGGGCCCCTCTGCCAGGACCCCATGGCAGGGGGATGGCCCCGACATTATCCCATAGTCAGACTTCCGGATATGCAGCACTAAACATAGACTGAAAAGCCTCACTAGGACACTGAAGAAATTGGTATTTATGAACAAACTAAAGGGTAAAAGATTAAGATAAAAACTTAGTTCTAACAATGTCAGGCTGGTTTTTTTAATTAAAATAATGAACAAAACCAAAAGCATGCAATTCAAAATTAGCTTCCTAGAAGCAAACAAGTGCACATGAGACATAATGGCTCATGAAAAAGATAGTCTGCTGCTGAATAATAAAAATTTTGACACTTCTAGCTTATCCTTTAAATATTCCGGCAGGAGGGATTATCAAAGCAAAAAAAAACCCAACCACCCAAACCAAAAGTTTGGTGCCTTGAAGCACTTTTTTCATTCTTTTAAGTATAAGAAGCTGCAGTTGAGGGAAAGCATAAAAGAGGGGTTTACTTCCATTGTGATACTCCTAAACTTCATATTTTTACAATTTTGTAAAAATACAGATACAAATAATAGGCACATAAGTATTAAAACCACTGAAATGGGTTTGTGTTTTCCACAGGTCTGGTTCTCCTTTAGCAGAGGTTTTATACCAGAAAACCTTATTAATGTCCATGTATTTACACATACAAGAGAGACATTCACATTTTTCACTTTTCTTGAAGGACCTAAAGACACTTTGGGGACCATTTGGGAGACCCAGATAGCTTTTCCTTGTGTTTTAGAGAGAATTAACTTCTCAATTTTTTTACCTTGTGCTATTTTACAACAGGAAGCAGCCTGCCTCACCACAGAGAGTAGGAGACAGGTGCATGCTATAAAACTGAATCAGAATTTGCATCTCAAATTAAAGGAAAAGGTATTTGAGCTTGTTGACAGCACCAGATGTGAAGGTAGTCCCACATATTTGGTGATACTATACATAGGATTAAAATTCTTCTGTAGCTCATAAAATAAATTAGACGCATGTTTACTATTTTGTAGTGATAGGGCCAGTTAGCATTTCTTGAAGCTCCTAGGGATTGCTTTTTGATGTAAAATTCTATGTTTGATTGCATTGGGTAAAAAAAGTAAATGGGAGAACAAGCATGATTTTGGTACTGTATCGGGTCTCAAAGATGTAGTGTATTTTCTTTTTGAATATTGAAACTTGCAGTGAGACCTGATCTACAGAAGCAGTGTCAATGGGAGTGTGTATGTGCAGACAGCTAGAAAATCCTTACGGTCTTTTTATCCAATATTAAACATAAATCCAGGCTTATACTGCTGCAACAATTTATCACTTCAGGTCACAATGTCATTAAAAAAAATCAACATTATGCGTTACAGCTTTATGCTCTTTTTAAATTAAGGAACAGCTGCCAGATAATGAGAATTTTGGTAGAGTACCATAAAAATACTTCAGTGAGAGTTCTCCTGGAGAAGGTCTACAGAAACATGACATTTAAATTCAGGACAAATATATGAAGTAAAGGTGGATGGTCTAAAAGGTAGGAAATATTCCTCAGTAAGACTGCTGCTCCTTTTCCGAAATGATGAGGCCCAAAGACAAGAAAAAGAAAAAGAAAAAAAAAAAAAAGAAAAAGGAGGAGGAAAACCATTTAGCACAAACATATTGAAAAAAACCCCAAGCAATTTTCACAAGTACAAGGCAAGGCAGCTCTTGCCTAATGTGCCGAAATTAGGCAGGTTGGCTTCAGAGCACAGCTGCTCAGGCAGAAGCCCAGGAATTGAAGACTTCAAAGTTTGAAGAATGATGGCAAATTGATTTCTGCCTGGGAAAGGCAGAAGCTGTGTTTAATTGGTTACCAGGCTGGGATGAACCCTCACCAGCGCTGCCAGTAGTGATACAACCAGGCCTCAGAAACCCAGCTCTCAAGAGACCTTCATGCACCCACACTATTGCTGCCATTTTAAAGATGATCCCTAAAAATGAGGACTGGTCTAGTGGTCTTTACAATAGCAAGCCACAGATGCCAGTGTTGCATCCAAGCCACATAAGTGGGAGGCTGTGGCCTGTGGATATTTTCCATTTCACAAAGACCAAAAGAAAACACAGTAAGTTCACACTGATGCTGACACAGCAGGGAAATGCCAGGGAGAGGTGCTGATCTCTGCTCAATCTTCCTCTGTGTCGGGGCAGGCATGGGAAGCATGTGCTCAGAGGTGTGACACATGGGTGCACTGCTTCCAGCACCGGGGAGATTCCAGCATTTCAGAGTTTTATGGATTTCCAGTATGAGTAAGATAGCAGTAGGGATGAAATGTTTACATGAGGGAGGGTTGCTTGCTTTCTCTCTTTCACCCACAGGTCTTAGCTCTGCACCTGAAAAGAACCTAAAAGGTATTGGCTTGGGTGGGGGGGGGGGGGGGGGCGCTGATGCATAAACTGCAGCTTTTGCTCATAAAACCTCAGATTCCAAAGTAAATTTCACCTTAACAGAAACTGCAAATTTTTTTCAGGAAAATAGTGCTGTCATGATTGCATTTGGCAAGCCTCACTAGCTTTAAAGTTGTTATTTAGAGACACAGTGTTTGCCAACACGATACAATTGTAGATGCAAGCCTCTTGACTTCAAAGAGGAAACAGCTTTGAAATGGCAAATTAAGTTTGGCAAATTTTGGCAACTACTTTAACAGTGAATTATTACTGATTTTTTTTTTTATGCAATTACTCTGTTTTTCACAAGAGCTCCTGCTGTGCAGAGCCTCTGAGAACTCTCCTCTGAGCTCAGATACAGCAAACACAGTGGTACCACTTTCACAAGCGCAGGCAAAACCTTGGAAAAATGTTAAGACACATCCACAGCTGTCTCCTAAATGCTGACTGATTTAAAATAGTCTACTCTTTGCATACTGAGCATTTGTCAGGCTGAACTGATATGTTTAGAATATTCGATTTATTTCTTTTTCTAGGAAAACTCCATGCCTGTTCAGTTTTACCTCCTGCTTGATGCCAGGGATAGGTTTTTGGGCTCCAAAGTTTTCTCTCAGCCCCCTCCATACATTGTACCTACAAGAGTTGGCACTGCAGCTTGTTTTGTTGCTTGGAGACAGCTGCAGGAACACACAGTGGCATAAATCACACCTGACTCTGTTGCTAAGGAAATAAAACCATCTCCTGTTTTTTCTTCAGACCTAGTAGTAAGTGAGGAAAGCAAAATTTATATTCAGGATATTTAAAATATTGCTTTAATTTAACAAAAGGAAAAAAGGAAACTACGTAATGCATCTCTGTAACAGCTTCCCTGGGGAACAAATACTGAATTTTCATTTTTCTAGAGGTGATCACTGGAAGCATAGAATTTGAACAGGTTGTGTAATAGAGGACAATAATTAGACACAATCTGGATATGGGGCATAAAAACTCCATGAACTTTTTTGAGGGCTTTTAAAGTTGCAGAGCAGTGCCTGCTGCTCACCCTAATGTTTATGGAGTTTCAAAGGAAAGAAAAAAGCAGGATTTGCTACAAAAACCTTGACTTTGGTAAAAATTAAACTTGAAACAGTTGTAATGCATGGGGTTCACTGACTAGCCCCCTGGACGGATCTTCATCTACTGTGAAGACATCTACTACGTCTACTATGCCTGGCCCTCAAGTTCCAGAGCCTCATTCCAATTGTTTTGGAAAGGCAAGAAAGGCTGGTAGGGATTTATCTGTCACTCTGAGACCTGTTTCCATTCCCCCCAGCAGCAGCACGATCCATGACTAAAGTCAGTCTCTCTCTTGCTCCGGTGAATGGTAGTGTGGTCACCTCTTGCCTCTGTGGTTACAAACAGAGATATATTATGCTCCAATTATAAATTGAAGGAAATTTTTAGTCAGTTATCTGATTTAATTTTTTTTTAAGACCTTGTGGAATGTGATAGAACACTATTATGACAGAGAGGAGATGCATGCAATAGTGCTAGTATGCAAACTCTAACATACAGAACAGTATTTAATAATAAGCTTAACATGACAGAAAACAATAAAATTATTGATAATGTGCAACATTATATTTAGAATTCCTGCTGTTGGCGGTGACCAACTGAACAAAATGTCCCACCAGTGATGTTATCCATCTTTCTTCATTCTTTCCAAGGCATGGTGTATCTCTTCCATACCAGGATGAATGGTGATTAAGTTCTGTGTCCATTGCTTCAGGTTGTCATACTGTAGTTGTTTTTTAACGAGTTCAAGGTTCATTCCAGTGGGGGTGGGCAGTAAATCTTGACCAGAAGTGTAGCTAGATTGCAGCAAATCGTGGGTTGTGACAGAATAATCTAATTTAGGTAAAATTACAAACGCAGATGTTTGCTTATTTCTGTAGAGATGTAGTCTCTCAATACGGAATCAGGAATAATTCTCATACAAACACATCCCTTTCCAATGTATACATGCACAGTTCCAAGGATTTCATCAGGATGTATTATTTCAAACTGACAAACATTTTGTTCAATGTCAAGACAAATGTCTTGGGCCTTAACGGTGTTGTTTTCACCAATAAATCCTTGTTGTTCCCATGCAATGCATGCATCAACATGGACGGGTTGTTATTTGTTCCCATTTTGCTGGACCCATACTCTGTGCTATATCAGATAGGGAATAATTCCACAACGATTTAACCCCAGGACCATCACTGGTTATGCATGTTGAAGCATTGTATATTATTAGAATAAAACCTTTACTAGCTGGTAGGGTCATAGGTGAAGTTAACTGGATGCTACCAAGATGGAAATTCTCTTTGAAATTTATTTGCATTATCTCAGATTACTTCACAAATTTCAGTGGGCAAGGTACATTGCCTTCCCTTATAATTGCTGCTGCAGGAACTTGTATCCACAATTGAGTTTGGATACAACTAACAGGTATTGGTACAGGCTGTACTTAGAATAGTCATTATATAAGTTGACAATCCTTTTCATCAATCCTTTCCCATTGAGGTAATATACCTGATAAGAGCAATTGGTTTCAATTGGTATAAAACACTTGGTACTGAGTTTATTTTGTTTACTAGGACTTCAGCATTCATGCTCTCTAACAGCCCTAATGCTGTCCCCAGGATACCAGTTGCATCTCCCCTTGATCATTTCAGAGAGGTGAGGGTCAGTCCACAGAACAATGATAACCATCCTGTGTAAAATGTGCTCAGGAATGACAAGTAGACAGGTTTAATTGCAGATATTAATCTGCACTGATAATTCCACTTGTTTGAGGGACCACAAAGGACTAAATAACACTTTCTTTCAGCCTTTATATTTGATCACACAGGGTTCAATTTTGAAAATTGTGGACATAAGGTTTCAGCACTCTTAAAGGGAGTCTTGAAAATTTTTACTTTCAAGTAAGATAGGTATGAAGAAGAGCTTTGTCAAAAGATAGAGGTGATCCAAAAAATTAATTACTGGACCACGGCAAACTGTATTCAATATTTGCATTGAACTACAGTCATCCTCAACTCTGTACTCTCTTTGTGTCACTCCATGACTAGGACTGTCACAGAGCAGAAGGATTAAGATGCTGTCATCAAGGAATTCACATTAGGATCAAGTTTCTCACTCACAGCACTGACATACAGCAAGTTGAATTAATTGTAAACTGTGACTTGACAAGCACTGGGTAAAACTATGGTCACATGCAACACATGCTGTGAAAACATACCAGTATCTTTGGGGAGATATTTAACTCTATAGAGCCCTCATGCTTTCAATCTGCTTGTTAGTGCAGTCACTGATAAAGCCCTCAGAAGCAAAAAGTCACAGATTCATGGATGATTGACTTCTACGAGGCCAACATGACTCTTCATGAGCATAAAGAAGCATTGAAATCTTCGGAACCCTGACGTGCTTTCTTAGCTTGCACAAGTGTGCTTTGAGTCATAGAATCACCTCAGGCTGAGGTGAAAAAGGACCTCTAGAGGTCAACTGGTCCAACCTCCCCTGCTCAAGCAGAGCCACTGAGAGATGGTGGCTAAGGACCACCATCACACAGCTTCTGCATTTCTCTGAGGAAGGAGCTTCCATGAGCATCCTTGGCTAGGCCTGTGAGTTCTCAGTCACTGTGATGGCAAAAAAAGGTTTCCTGATGTTCAGAGGGAAGGTTTTTGATTTGCAGTGTTTTGCTTTGTGCCCATTGTCACTAAGCATCCCTGGAAAGAGCCTGGCTCAGTCTTCTCAGCACCCTCCCTTCAGGTATGGATATACCTTGAAAAATTACCCCCTTTGGAGTATTCTTCAGGTTGAACAGTCTGTTGGCAGCACTTTCAACATTTCTTAATAGGGGATGCTCTAGTTCCTTCATTATCCTTGAGAACTTTCGCTGGGTGTTTGCCTATATGTCCACCTCTCTCTCAAAAGGGGGAGTCCAGCAATGGACACAGTATACCAGGTGTGTCTTCCCCAGTGCTGAGCAGAAGGAGTTGGATCAGACCTGCAAAGTCAGCAGAGTAAGAAATGCCTCCAGATGGTTTATTTCTAACGAAACATAGTACTGGGTATGAATGGTGAAGCCCGTGACTTTATAGAAAAAATACAGCAAGGGGATTCTGCTTAATAGCAAGACAGCCTAGTGAATCTGGGAAGCTTTTGCTCCCTGAGGCCAGAGCTTGTGTCTTCTGTGTGTAGTTCCTGAAAGCCCTGTGGTGTCATCAGAAGGTCATTGTGACATAGTGACATCAATCCTTTTTGCAGTGTGGGGCAGCCCTGAAGGGCCAGAATGCCTGACCTCCTCCACTGGGGAAATCTACATTTGGGGGAGGATTTGCTGTGCGGCGATAGTGGCAGAACCTGGGGAGCTGATCCTAGTCTGATGCACTCCCAGGCTTCAGCTGCTCTTGCTGAGAGGCCAGAAACTGCTTTCACACCTTCACAATTCCTGTTTGCGCATATCAGAGAGGTCAGTCAACTGCCCTGCCCTGAGAGCTGTCACATGCAAAGACAACTCTGGTGTCATTTGTCTACCCCAGGATAGTCCCTGGTTCTTGTGGCAACTCAAGCACAGCCTCGAAGTAGAAGAGGCAGCTCTTCAGTGCTTGATGTGGACAGCTTGGCTGCTGTCTGCAGACTGCATCTCTGGATTGTGTCTCCAGGGCAGGCCAGGAGCTTTGTGTCTCTTTGGTTTGCAGATGGCATTGGAGGAAGGTTACTCAGAAGGCAACACCTCTTCCTCTGCTGCCAGCAACAACCAGGTGCCCCTGGCTATCCCTGGAAGAGGTTTTGACTGCCCAATCTGCCTGGACATCATTGAGGATGAAACCTCTGTGAGCTGGTGCAGACACACTTTCTGCTTTCCTTGCATACTGGAATGGGCCTGCATCAGACCTGTTTGCCCGATCTGCCGGGAGCCCTTCCAATACCTCTTCCGCAAGGTGGGAGACAGTAATTATGAGGTGTACTACACCCGCTCCCCCAGATGTAATCGAGGAAGGAGAAGTCATCGCCACTCTGCAGAAAGGAGGAGGTATCATTCTGCAGGGCACCGGCAGCGCAGCTCTTCCAGACGACAGCATGGCAGTGGCCATGCCAGGGACTGGGAAAGGGACCGAAGCAGGTCCCAGAGGCAGAACCATGATGGTCACAGCAGGAGTCAGCAGGCCCGGAGTTATGACCCCTCAAGAAGCAGGAGATGGCAGCACAGCAGTGCTCAGGAAACAGATCCTGAAACTTCTCATGGTTGGGACCAAGCTTCAAGGTATGAACAGGATGTCCCAGTCCGCTCGGGGAGGAGTGAGCACCGTCATCGGGCACAATGGGTCCCCTCCAGGGAATCGTGGGCAACAAGGAGCCGATCTTGGAGGAGGTCCCACGGCACTTGGCACCAAACACAGAGGGAAGAGCAAAGGAGGAGGGATTACGATGAGGGACAATCTGCAAGGCCTGAATGGGATGTCCCCGACTCCTTGGGAAGGAGCGAGCACCGTCAGCAGGCACAACAAGCTTCCTCCAGGGAAGCCCAGGCAACAAGGAGCCGATCCCATCGATCCCGGCAGACATACTGCAGCCCTGAAGGACACAGGTACAGGTAGCACACCCCACCAAGAAGGGTACTACTGTACGTCCTGCTACTAATGTCACAAATATACCACTCTACACCAAAGTGGGTTCTACTAACAATTTCAAAAATAAAGTCAGTTCCAACCATCAAGCTTGGAGCATAGAATCTCTTCTCCATCATAGAACACATCTAAAAATCTAGAGACCTATGTAAGGGTGACCAAAGTTAGGAGAATAACAAGCTAGAAGGTAGAAGCTAGAAGAAACACCTTGATCTGGTTTATTCCTAGACCAGAATGTAGTGCTGGGTATGAATGGTGAAGCCTGAGACTTTATATAAAAAAACATGGCAAGGGGATTCTGCTTGACAGGAGGCAGTCTAGTGAGACAAGCTACCTGGGAAGCTTTTGCTCCCTGAGGCCAGAGCTTGTGTCTTCTGTGTGTAGTTCCTGAAAGCCCTGTGGTGTCATCAGGTCATTGTGACATGTGTGACATCAATCCTTTTTGCAGTGTGGGGCAGCCCTGAAGGGCCAGAATGCCTGACCTCCTCCAGTGAGGACAGACATCTGTGGGTGGGGGAAGGATGGACCTCCATCCCATTGGCTGCCTTCTGAGGGCATAGAGAGAATTTGCTGTCCAGCGATAGCAGCAGGACCTGGGGAGTTGATACCAACCTGCCACATTCCCAGGCTTCAGCTGCTCTTGCTGAGAGGCCAGAAACTGCTTTCACACCTTCACAATTCCTGTTTGCACATATCAGAGAGGTCAGTCAACTGCCCTGCCCTGAGAGCTGTCACATGCAAAGACAACTCTGGTGTCATTTGTCTACCCCAGGATAGTCCCTGGTTCTTGTGGCAACTCAAGCACAGCCTCGAAGTAGAAGAGGCAGCTCTTCAGTGCTTGATGTGGACAGCTTGGCTGCTGTCTGCAGACTGCATCTCTGGATTGTGTCTCCAGGGCAGGCCAGGACCCTCATGTCTCTTTGGTTTGCAGTGCCAGATGGCGTTGGAAAAGGACTTGGCTGAAGGTGGCTCCTTTTCTTCTATTGCCAGCAACAACCAGGTGCTCCAGGCTGAGTGTCCACATAACTCAGAGAATCTAATGTGCCCAATCTGCTTGGACGTCATTAACAATCAAGTCTCCGTGAGCTGGTGCAGACACACTTTCTGCTTTCCTTGCATACTGGAATGGTCCTACAACAGAGCTGTTTGCCCAGTCTGCCGGGAGCCTTTCCGATACCTCCTCCGCAAAGTGGGAGACAATAACTATGAGGTGTACTCAACAGGGCACTACATCAGCTCCGCCAGACTTAGTCGAGGAAGGAGAGATCGTCGCCACTCTGCAGAAAGGAGGTGGCATCATTCCACAGGCCACGGGCAGCACAGATCTTCCAGCAGAGAGCGCGGCATTGGCCATGCCAGGGACTGGGAAAGGGACCGAAGCAGGTCCCAGAGGCAGAACCATGATGGTCACAGCAGGAGTCAGCAGGCCCGGAGTTATGACCCCTCAAGAAGCAGGAGATGGCAGCACAGCAGTGCTCAGGAAACGGATCCTGAAACTTCTCATGGTTGGGACCAAGCTTCAAGGTATGAACAGGATGTCCCAGTCCGCTCGGGGAGGAGTGAGCACCGTCATCGGGCACAATGGGTCCCCTCCAGGGAATCGTGGGCAACAAGGAGCCGATCCCATCGATCCCAGCAGACGTCCCACAGCCCTGAGGGGAACAGGCACAGGTAGCACACCCTACCAAGAAGGGTACTACTGTATGTCCTGCTACTAGTGTCAGAAATTATTACCACTCTACACCAAAGCGGGTCCTACTAACAATTTCAAAAATAAAGTCAATTCCAATTTGGGATCAAGGATCTATTTTCTGTTACAAAATACATTGGAAAATCGAAAGAGACCCTTGCAATGATGCTGAAGGTTATGAGGGTAACAGGCTAGAAGATTGCATGTTGCTTTTCTCACCCTGTTCTATCTTACACTTACCTGTAAGTATTGAGTATTTCCTATGTGTCTCAATTTTTGAGACAAAACTTCAGGAGGAAACACTCCAGAGTGAGTGTCTCCTCCAAAGGAAAAAGGGCCTCCCCTTTTCTTTCGCCAATGAGACAAATGTGTCACAGCAAGTGAAAGTGGGAAAAAAAACCCAAACTGTTTATTAAACACCAAACAAAACCAGGGTAGAACAGGAAAAAAAAAGAAACCTCAAAATATAACAAACTCCCAGAGACGGAACAGACACCCGGGCTCGGACCAGTCGGGGCCGCCCCATGGGCCCGCCGGGGCCGCCCCTGCAGGCTCCCCAGACCGGCGAAGAGGGAAGGGAGGCAGTGAGGCAAGGGGAAGGAAAAGGAAAAAAGAACAAGCAAAAAGCCCAACAGAACCTTTTCCCAGCTAGCTGGAACACAAAGGAAACCAAAAAGCAGCACAGCACTCCCGGTGCACTCCCTCCCAAACCCTGCCAGGACCCTGGAGCCCTTGGGCTGAACCGTTCAACGCCCCCTTGGGTCCTGGCTCCAGCCCCACTCCCCGGGTCCATCCTAAAGGCACAGCGTCCTTGGGCATTGAGTGGACGGTTAAGGAACAAAGCGGCTTCATAACATCACCCCAGGACAATGTGGCTGTGTCTTTTCCCGCTATATTGCATTTTCATACTATCTTCAGCTGAGAAGAAAAGGAGAATAATCCTTTCTGCCCTGGTGCCAACAACGTCAATGTCTTACTGGAAAGCTTCTTGTCCCTCCACATTGCCCATCTTTTACACTTTACCCTAAATATTGCCCAGAATATCTTCTCCTCCTACCAGTCTTCTCTCAAGGTGGCAGTGAAAAGTGAAGTTGGTTTACAATTACTCTGCTGTATCACAGACTACCTGGTATGCTCTGTGTAGAGCCTCACCTTTAATGCCCTCAGTGGCAGTACAGGCTACATACTCCAGATGATATCCAAAGACTACCAAAATCATTGGAAAACAATGGTGGACCCAGAATACTGTTGTTTTCAAGTAAGACAGAAGTGATCCAAAAAATTAATTACTGGGCCAAGACAAATTGTGTTCAATTTTTGTATTGAGCTAGAGTTGTCCTCTGCTCTGTACACTCCATGACTAGGACTGCCACAGAGCAGAAGAATTCAGAATCACACAGCAGAATTCAGATCAGGATCAAGCTGCCTACTCGCTCACTCACAGCACTTACGTGCATCAAATTACACTGGTTGTGAGCTGTTGACTGTTGCAGTCACTTCATCACAGAAGGTCACCAGAGTGGTCAGGCACGATCTGCCCTTTGTAAAGCCATGCTGTTTGTCTCGGATCACCTCCTTGTCTCCTATGTGATTTAACAGTGCTTCCATGAGGATCTGCGACATTATCTTCCCAGGCTCAGAGGTCAGGCTAAGAGGTTTGTAATTCCCCACATCTTCCTTACTTCCCTTCTTAAAAATGGAGCAATGTTTCCCTTTTTCTAGTCACCAGGTACTTGGCCTCACTGCCATGACTTTTCAAATATGACGGGAGATGCTTTGCAACAACAGCACTCAGTTGCCTCAGGGACAGTATTTCCCTGGGATGCTTGTTGTCACTCCATAGACTTGTGGCTGTTCAGTTTCATCAAGTGGTCCAGGACCTGCTCTTTGCTCACAGCTTCAGTCCTCTAACTCACACCTAAAGTTCAAGAATTTGAGAGATGTGTAAGCCTGACTACAAGCCAGTGAACACTGAGGTGAGGAACTCATTGAGTACTTCAGCTTTCTCTGTATCTGCTGCTACCAGTTCTCCATTCTCACTTGTAAGTGGCCGTTATCTCCTTGGCCTTTCTCTTCTTACCTATATCCTTAACAGAATTCTTCTTGTTATTCTTCACATGCCTTTGCAAGCCCAGTTCCATCTGTGCCTTGGCTTTCCTTATGCTGTTCCTACACACCCAAACCATATAGCAGTACCCTCCCCAAGTCACCTGTCCCTCTTCCACTGGCTGTGCATTTTCTTCTTTCTTCTCAACTCGAGGAGCAGATCTTTGCTCAGCCATGCAGTTTTCTGGCCTGCCTTGCAAGATTTCCTACACAAGGTGATGGCAAGCTCTCTCTCTTAGTGCTCTAAGAAAAGCACTGCCAGCTCTGGTCACCCCCCGGGTCCTTAAGGACAGTTTCCCAAGGGATCTAATTCACCAACTCCTAAAATATGTGGAAATTTTCTCTTCTAATGGTCAGGGTCCTGACCTTTCTCCTTGCCAGGCCCACACTCCTGTGATCACGAACTTCACCAGGGCACAGTAACCACAGTCCAGGCTGCCTCCAGACTTAACCCCTCTAATGGAGCTCATCCACATCAGTGGGCACCAGGCCCAGTAATGCTTCTCCTCGGTTGGTCTGTCCAATACCTGGACCAGGAAGTTGTCCTCTGCACACTCCAGGAGTGTCCTGGATTGCTTACAGCTGGCTGTATTGCCCTCCCAGCAGATGTCTGGGTGGTTAAACCCTCCCATCAGGATGAGAGCTGGTGACAGTGATGTGCCCTGCAGCCAAAGCAAGAAGGCTTCTCCTGATGAGCAGCCTGTTGTAACTTCCACCACCTGGTGTCCTTTCTTGGTCGCCCTGCCCAGCTTGTTCTCCTGCTCAGCCCACAAAACTCACCACTGTTACTGCTCCCCTCACCAACAGAAGATTCCTGTGTCACCGAAATCTGCCGTGGTTGCCCGTGGCAACATCCTTGGCACGTCACCCTGCTTGAGAGAGCTGCCTGCAAGTCTCTCAGCTCTTCAATGAGCTACAGAATCTCCTCAGTTGGAAAGGACCCATCAGGATCATTGAGTCCAGCTCCTGGCCCTGCACAGCCCCATCCTAAGGATTGCACCTGTGAATGTTGTCCAAACACTTCTTGAACTCTGTCAGGCTTGCTGCTGTGACCACTTCCCTTGGGAACCTGTTCCAGTGCCCAACCACCCTACACTTGAAGAACCTTTTCCTGATATCCAACCTAAACCTCCCCTGACTCAGCTTCAGGCCATTCCCTCGGGTCCTGTCAGTGTCACCACAGAGCAGAGATCAGTGCCTGCCCCTCTGCTTCCCCTTGGGAGGAAGCTTCAGGCAGCTATGAGATCTCCTCTTCGCTAGGCTGAGCAAGCCAAGTGAACTCAGCAGCTCCTTGTATGACTTCTTTAGGCCTTTGCTTGGATGTCCTTGACTCCAGGAACCCCCTGCCCTACTCATTCTCATGCTCAGCCCCCAGAACTTACTGTAGCTGCCACTGCTGTCCCTGCTGTTGCTTGTGCCTCACTGGCTGTCCCTAAGCCTTCCTCACTTTAACTTCTTCACAGTTACTTCCTGTAACTTTTGAGATACATTTTACACTTCCCAGGCTTTATCAGACACAGCACAAGAAACATTTATTGCCTCTTATGAATCTTTTAAAGACATTAGCTTAAATGCCCATTGTTTATCATTCTGAGAAATTTTGCCTTCCAAATTCAGGAATGGAGCTGGGTTTCACAGGCTTGATCAGAATATCTTCCTTTGGGCAAAACAAAAATGTTAAAAAAGACAAATATTTCCAGTAACTCCTCCCCTCTTGTCCAGGGCAAGGCTAGTGGTCTTGAATGGCTGGTCCTTGTGATGACTGGCAGAAGGTTTAACATAGTGGGTTTTGCAGCTCTCCCCACCACAGGGGGCTTTGGAGTTGTGGGAGCCTATGGGAGACACTATTTCAACAGGAGCCACCAAGCTGAGGTGCAGAAATTGAAAAGCAAAAGCCCACCCAACACATGCATGTTAAACACATGCATGTTTAACCACGTGAATACTAGCATGTTGATAATTCCTTCTTGTTAATAACATCTATTGCGTTGATGAGTAGAGGTCCCTATTAGCTTGTCACTGTGAACAATACCTGAGCTGAAGAATTCACTACTTTAGAAAAAAAAGTGAATTGCAAGGAAATGGGAAAGTGAGGGAACAGTAAGGGTACTTATTTCTGCCAGAGCATCTGCCCAACCATTGCAAGGTGTTTTGTAGGTGCTGTGCTGTAAGTAAATGGATTACAAGAACAATTTAAAACAAATTACTGTTCTTCCTCCTTCCTCCTGCCCTCTTATCTCTCACAGACACAGACAGTTTTAGCAGAGAGATTCATTGCCTTTTCATACTAATGTTTTCAAACATTTTTTTATGTGTGTACATGAAATGCCAGATTTTCCTTCTGCATTTAGCAAGACTTCCTTTTTTTCAAGTATTGGGCGCACAGTAAAAGGACGTTCAGATTATACCAATCTCCTTTTGTGAGGATTTTTTTTTCCCCAAAGGCATTATACTTCAATCAGCGAACCATTTATCCACTGCTGGCACACACACGACTTCTGAAATCCTTATATTTTTCTTAATTATCCTTCTTCTTTGTCCTACAGTTCCTCTGCATGCAGCAGAAAGAAGGTGGCACTTCAAACCAATCTCAACTAAACTTCTCTAATTTACTGAAAGTTGCTCAAACAGCTTCTCCCTACAATGAGAACTTCTAGAGTGTTTTATACAAAGAATTATTGGAAAATAGAGTTGTGGTGGTGACTAATAGGTGTTATTCTCTCAGAGTGCTGAAACCCCTTTAGTGCGAGTGGTCAACCACATCCAGCTGGACTTCCAACTGCATGCGTGTGTGCCTGAACTATGTTTTTCAAAATGTTCTTTCTGGCTTTGCTCTTCCTGGGGGCAGTTTGGTTTCAAAGTTTTTCTTTCATTTCATGTATTAAGGACATGTATCTCCACACACACAAGAAAATTTTCAACCTGAGATCCAAAGTCTGGTTCCAGGGAAGAAAACTGATGTAGATCAGTATTTCTGACTGTCATTTGCAATATACAAAGTAGCTCATGCTTTTCCTCCTCCTTCCACAACACTTGGTCTGTTTGGCAAACAAAACTATGTACAAAGCTCTTGCAATATTGCAGGGAAAGCCAAAACAGCACTTGTGCAGGTTGGCTGTCTCGTATTCAGGCACAGAGTCTCCCATCAGCTTCAGAGGGGGGAGGATTTTAACCACTGTGACTCCTCAGTCTGTGTGTGAGTCAACTTGTTTATCATCCAGACCATTCACAAACCTCCCACTGCTACTTCCCTTTCAGCAGTGGAAAATTCTTCCAAAAATTGAATTCTAAAAACGAGACAGAGTTTTGGTGTTTCTTTCCCTTCATATGGCTTGTGGGATAGCACATCAGTGCTTGTGTTCCTCAGATTGTATAAGCTTAACATAACAGGGAGGAAACTTCAGCATTCTACCTTTAAAATTTAGCTGCTGCTGAATCATTTCCACACAGAGATTTCAAACAGAATACTTATGCCTAGAATCAATGTACATTTTCTTCTACTCATAAATATGTGTTTTCTGATTTTGACATGATTACATATGTACACTCGCAAAAATCTGTTGGTTTACACAGAACTGCACCACACTTCAACTGACAAAGAATCCTGTGAAAACAAAAGACTACTTAATAATCTTCAAATTGAACCTAGAACTAATTAAGTGCAATAATAAATACTTTGTTATGTTCTGCCATTCTGCTCTGCTCAGAAAGGTTTTTTCTTTTGTCTGGAGAGTAATGAAACCAAACACTGGGCTTTCATCTCCAGCTTCTTCCACTCCTCCAAATCCATCTGAGCCTTCTTTGTTTCACAGTGCCTTTGCAGGCACTGGGGGGGTTGCAAAGCTGTTAATTACCATGAGCAAAATACCTTGGATCTCTCCCAGGTGAACAAAAACAGCATGCTCACTGGCTGAATTAAGTTTCTCTTTTCCACAGCAGCAGAAATTGGAAATCTGTTGCTTCACACACGCAAGAAAGAATATTTTAGTGAGGTCTGTATGTCTGTGTGCAGATTCCTGCAGAATTCTTTCGCTTTTCATTGTGTTGTCTGGCTGAGTCCCTACTAACCTCCAGAGGGCCTGGAGCCAACGTGAAGAAGAGTAGACACTGCACATTATAACACAGTCATGTTCTGACCTGTCCAGCCCTTGCAAAAATTCGTGTTAAAGCAGCTGGTTTGTGGACAGGACAGGGAATATTTATTTCTATAAAGTACTGCTTTTCTCTATTGCCCTTAAAACTTGTAACTAGAAGACTGAGTATGTGAAAAAAAACCCAGAACAAGTCAGATGTATATTAAGGCAAAGTGATGGTACGCTGAGTTCAGTCTATGTGTCAAGCAAAGGAGCTGCCCAGCACTGTTGTGGGAACCACTGGGGCTTTGTTTTGTCATTGGGGTGATGCTCTAGTTTTGCAAGTGAGCCTTGAAACTCAGACTCCACTTTTGATGAGAAATCCTTGTCCCTTAAAAAAATACAGTGGATGACCCATAGTGCTTGCAGTGGTTGTTGTGGGGATAAGGCAGACACAGCCATGCTCCCAGCCCCACACTAGTCTTGCTGGCAAGGGTGCAAGCACTGTTGTTTCCTCCAGCTGCTCATCTTGAATGGCCTCATCCCTCCCTCTGTTGTGCTGCTGGGATCTGTCCTCCCTGTTACCTATTTGACTCAGTTCATGGCCAAAGATTTTAGTTTGGTCAATGTGTATATTTCAACAGGACTCAGGACGTCAGGAAAGTGCAACCATACTTTAAGGTCTTGAAGTCAAAAAAGCAGGTGCTGAAACCCTCTTTGTTAGACTATAACCACAGTAGGTGTTTCAGTGGATGAAGGCATTATTCTGATTACTAAGCTACTGCATCCAATGAAAAAGGGTAAAAAAATTTTTAAATGAGAAAACACTGTTAAGATACTGTCAGGTTGTCAGAAGCAATGTATTAAAGCCGCAGCCTTTATGAGCTGCTGGAATCCTGCAGCATATGCAACACATAGGAGGGTGAATTGCAGGCTCTCCTGCCTGCTCATGAGCAGATGAAGGAGGCTGGCCAGAGAAAGACTGCTCCCTCTGTCCTTTGCATTGGTTTATGGTGCCTGTGGGTTACCTGGGGAGACGCCTCTGATCCTATTTAATCCCTCAGCCTATTTAATCCTGATTTTTTCTCCAAGAAATTTGGGAAAATACTTTATGGCCTAGAAGCTAAAATGTTTGACTTTGTATTGCAAAGAATAATGAATTTTAGTCTTAAGGGGATTGTATTCGTATTAGGAATTCCTGATATCTTTTATTCACTCAGTGTCATATGGATCATTACAAACTTAATTATCTTGATAATCCTGAGCTGTGCTGCATTTAATGAAACTGTTTTTAACAAGAAGAAAGTCGCGATGAACAGCAAGTAGGGCCCAATCCTGCTGGCAGAGAATTCTTTCAGAAACTGATGTCTGATTTCCAATCCCTAGCTAGAAATATTTACAGACTTTTGGGATGGTTCACTAGGTACAGTGCAGACATGAAATTAAGGTCTTAGGTGCATAATTTAATTTGCCATGAAGGCCAAGGGTGAGGCAGCAATTCAAAGCAGAGAGATGTGGAGATGAGTCCAGAAAAAACAGAAGGAGTTAGATGGCAGCAGAACAGACACTCCAAAGGAAAAGCAAGACCAGCTCCTCCACCCCATTGTCCCAGAGAATGGATGTTCAGGGGCAGAGATAATCCCAGAACCTGGTTTCTACACTCGGATTCCTTTCCTTTCTTTGTTACCACCCACATTTTCCATTCTATTGTTCCATCTCCTCTCTCACCCTATGTTCTTGGGCTAGAAGAAAAAAAATCCCTGGTTTCAGCTAAGAAGTTTTATGCTGTTGGACCTTGAGTAATGACCACATAGTGTTGTATCACATCACAAAGTGGAGTGGAGAAATGTAGACCATGCAAACGCTGACTTCTCACACATAATTGTCATTTCTCTTTCTCTAGCGTTTGTGCCAACCTCATCCTGCCTCTTGCCCTTCAGAAGTCAGATGTACCACCCTTTTGTTTGGGGTTGAGACACTGCCCTGTACCCTGTACTACCCAACCTGCAAATGCCAGGCTGAAATAACTGCACTGCTCACAGTGATCATGGGTGCGTGTAATTAAAAAGGAACATGACCTCTCATCCACTGAGCAGGCACTGACTGCAGCCTGTGAAATGTGGCTGGCATACTGATTTGAGTCATGTGCTAAGATCTCATTAGTCCTGCTGACTATTTTCAACACCTTTTGAGAGTGCTTCATTACCATGCAAACAGCAAGAGCTTGTTTGGAAAGCCTCATCTGGGATGCAGACATGCATCTTTCATGAAACATGACTCCAGTTGCCAAAAGTAGTGATACACAGGACTCCTTTAAACACAGGACTCCTTCAACATATGAAACATAGAACTCTTTTAACATTAGCACTTCAGTATAAAGTGTAGATTAATAAAAGTTGGCTGTTGGCTGCTATACTCGACCGCAACTGCTTTTGCAAGACAAGAAGCCTGGCCCTGGAGGGGGCTGTGATGATAACTGAATAGGAGATGTTATGCCTAACACTAACTGCTCTTGAAAAAAAACAAACCCGAGCGGACTAGGATGATAAGGGACTGGAATGCGAGCTAATGGGTTTGTCTCACCGCCTGTCTGCAGAGCAAGGGCCTAACCCCTACAGGCTAATCGACAAGGGGGAAGACGCATGCTAACTGCTGTTTTAATGGCAAATATAAGAACTGTCACAAAAGGGTAGAAAAATGTAATAGGAGAATAGGAATATAATCAATACACAATTATAAATGAAGTATAACAAATACAGCAACAAAGTGTGTAATAGTAAAACTAAGTGTGTATTAGCAAAATAGATGTGATAAATGTATTAAGAATAGCGTACTGTGTTTGTAACTCTAAGATAAGGAAACCAGTCATGTGAGACCCCTTAGGGCTGTAACTTTAAATAAATGACCAAAACAAGGGCAGATTATGAACTTGTAAATGTATAATTACAAACTTGTAAACGTATAAAAAACCTCTGTAAGATGACTATGGCGGACATGCACATGGAGGTGTTAACCCCTGCGTGCTCCTGGCCTGGCCAATAAAGGTGTGTTTTACTTTATAGTACCTTGCTATGGAGTAGATTCCTTTGAATCAGGAGAACTGACCACTGCTAACACTCTGGAGTTCCTGTTGGAAAGTCTCTGTGTCATCCATCATCTTTTCTATTTAAAAATAGAAAATACTTTTCATCTCCAGTGGCTTAGAATATAAGTAGGTGCATCAGCTATTAACCAACCGATACCAGTTTTACATCCAGTGGATGCAAATTTGGTGGAGTATTTTCATCATCTCTCTGATTTTGGACTATTCTTCAACAGGCACAGAAATAAAAATACTTAATTATTGCCTAATATTATTGCCTAATATTTAATAAGCCTAATATGCTTAAGCAGTCATTATACTTCTATTTGCTTTCACTATTTTCTGATTTAATGCAGTTCCCATTTCTTTAAGCATTTTTAAAAAATGTTTACTACAGAGCATGAACTGTTTCATTTACTCTTTTAAAAGTAATCATACAGCAAAGAGATGGGAACTATGTAATAGTATGTATGTGCTGCTAGCCATATCAATTACAAAATGCCACTCTAAATATCTTGATGGTAAACAAACTGTTGTAAAACCTGAGAGTTTCTTTTTATAGGAATTAATTTCCATACCTCGACAAATTAAAAAATACTTTAATATCTATTTAGAAACACTGTTTTCCTCTTTTCTCTCAGTTTCTAAATACCGTGCATGGTAGTTCTGAACTACATCCTAAATAGCTTACACATACAAGCAGATTGCATCTTCTGTTTCTGGTGGTCCATTCTAAAATCCCGGAAGCACTATCCACTTCTGATTATCTCATCCATTTAATTCCTGCTACTTTCATTGATTTTTCTGTGTATGGACTTGTTTTTATTTACCACTATGTGATAGCCTAATAAATAGTCAATGAAAATAACTTTTTTATTTCACTTGATTTTTTCTTGCATTTTTAACAGTTTTTACCCTGCCTTGAACATTCCTAATCTGTCTGTGCTGGTTACAACCCAAGGGAGATCAGACATCATCTGGACAATCTTCTGGAATGTTTTGTCTATTATTACTTTTTAGTGAAGATTTTAGTTAGACTAAAATTTTCTATTCGTACAAAGGGCTGTATTTTCTGACAAAACTAAATAGTCATGGGAATATCCAACTGCCTCAAAAACACCACATACTTTTTTGATAGGGCTAGAAAACACAGGAGGGGAGAGGTTGGTTTGGGTCTTTCAATTATTTTTTTTAACCAGAGTAGATATTTTCATATGGATAAAGTCTTTTTTGATCATGTCAGCACTATTTTGGGAGGTTACAAGGATTATGATCAGCACTGAACCTTCCTTCTGCATTGCTAGTGGTAAGCCCACCACTAAACTATCTTGTTTAGCTTTTGTTTTCAATAAAACAACAGTTTTCTACCAAGAGAATGTGCTCAAATTCAAATGCTTAAATCAAGATTTCTCTGCAAATTCTTAACCATGTCAAACATGGGACCTTCAAGCCTCACAGATGCTTATTCATGACAAAATGTTCATGAGCTTCTATAGAAACCTTTTAAATGTCATCAGGTTGGTCTAGAAATAAAAAGCAATCCCTTTCTCACCTTTCCCTGTACCAAATTTGCTGACTTTGCTGTGATCTTATAGCACTGGCTATGAGAAAATAGGGTTTTTCATGTTCTGCCACTTCTGCTTTTGGTAATGCCAACACAACCAAACTTGCTTGTTTTTAACCAGGTAAAAAAGTAGCCACTGGTGTGCCTTTAAGCAACTATTTTGGGTGAGACACAGCAGGATTCTGCTTGACAAAGTTAAAAAAGAAAAAAAGAAAAAACAAACCTTCTTCCAGAAACCTGAAAAATACTCTTCAGAAGGAAGTAGCTAAGGTGAAACTGATTTCCACCAGAGGACTGGATACAAAGACTCGAATTTGCCTTTTATCCTGTTTATTTCAAGTTTCCAGAATTTCATTAACCATAACAAACTGTCTTGTCAAACACTTCAATTATTATATTTTCTGTATATTTTTGTAATGTCTTTGCTTTAGTTATAAAGTATACAAGTAAAAACATGTGCTGTACCTTTATATTAACCCATCATCTTCACAGTCACTGTAATTTACCACAAGAGAGTTGGGATAACATTAACATCAACCTGACATTTGTCAGCTGCTTAGAGCAAATATTGTTTCTTCTCAGATTCATTATTGGCACAAGCAAGGATGCTCAGGTTTTCTTAGTAAAGAATAACAAATCAGAATACAGAATAAACCACATTTTCTTCTGCTTTAAATTCAGAAACATTTATTCTTTCAGAAAAAATGAATCAAATATTATTTTCCTGTTTCCACAAGGTTTCTCACTACTGAGGAATTTTGTAATCTGTTTTGACAGGACAAATACTGCTAAACAGAAATTGCTTAATAAATGCAGGGTGAGATTGTCACAGTAGCCAGGCAAAGTATGAAATGACAACAAAATACCTGTCACGACTTCTATTCACCCATATGGATATTGAATAAATTATCTCATTCGATCAATATACTTTGACTCCTTGAGATTTTACATGCTTTTCCTACTTATTATACCTCTTAGCCATGAGAAGTAGCAAAATTGAGAATATCATGGATCCACTGTGTTCTCAAGTAACAAGAATATAATTGGGAACCCAGCTGCAAACAACTGGAAGAGCTTTACAGCCCAAATGTTACTGATACAGTCCCTGAAAGCCTTGAGAATTGCAAACATGGGATGGCAGCCAAGATTTGTTCTGAGAAACTTCTATAACAACAGAAATGGGTAGTAAGAAGAAGGAAGAAACCAAACTTCAGAAGAAGAATCCACTGAAAAAGTTCAAGTAGTTAAACAATATTAATTCTTCAGTTCAAAGCCTCATTTTGAATTCATTAACAATAAATTTAAAGTAAATACATCAGATGTAATAGGAAAATCACAGAAATACAATGCTCCATTAAGTATTTTTTTCTTTTACCTTTCAGAATGGAATGTACTTTATGGAATTTACAGGAAAAGATCCTGTTAGTCCTTTGTTATTCACATGATTAAAATAGATGCCAAGAACATATGAAAAAGCAAAGTATCTGACTGTTGAAATGAAAAAGTGTAACAGTGAATGTATACTGTTAAAATGTTATTTTTTTAGGAGAATAAAAACAACAGTAAGTCTTTTTTAATGGTGTAATTAATTTTGAATGCTGAAGAAACATTCCTACTGGCTAAATTACTCTTTTGCCATTCCATGGAAGCAGAGGTGTCTCTATTAATCCACACTGCAGACTGGAGAGAACACAATACATGATGAACAGATAGCACAACTTCAATTTTCCATCTCTTCATGGCATCTTCAATGAGCTCAGCATTGCTGTGAATAAAAGAGCAAAGATGGTAATTTTTTGTATCTTGGCTCTGCTTTTAATTTTCATTTTACTTGGTATTTTTAAGCTCTTAAATTATTTGATTCCTGGAAGCTACTTTCTTTAACAGTTCGGACTTGTTATGTATAAAGATTTCAGTAATATATCTGAAAATGTGATTTTTTGTTTTTCACTGTTTTTCAACGGGAACAAAAGTTTTTATGGATACTCTGACTTTGATTTACAGGCCGCCATTATTTATAAATCAGTGAAAATTAGTAAAATGACAGGTTCAAACTAAACCACAATGAGCTGCTCTTCAACCAAGATAAACGGTTTGCTTTTTTAAAATTAAACAAGCAGATACAAAGACAAATGCTGAAGTCTCATACCACCAAAAAGCTAAAAAAAAAACCTATTTATTTGAAGTCAAAGCTTCAAAGTCAGTGTTTCTCAGTTTGCTTGATATTTCTGACTTTCTGTCCCATAGAAGCCTTCTTTCCTATTCCACTTCCTTCCAAATTATTTAAGCCTGTGATTCCCAAATTCATAGAGGCACAATGACAGATTGTTATGCAGTTACATTGCATTAGGAACACAGGCAAACCTCTTAGAACACGATTAGTGTGAGACATGTTAGAGTGGATGAGCTTTTATGAAGCAGAGTATCCATGGTTTGAAAATTCAGACGATAAAGAATCTTACTTTGGGCATTAAGAAAAAAGAAGATACAAAAGCTCTAATTACTTGAGAAAGCAAATGCAAACGAGTTTCTAGTCAGCACAGAGAAGGATATTTACAGTTCTTCAGCAGAGTAGAAAGCATTATTGAATGGTTTTTTTAGATATTATTATACATATTAATACATTTTAAAGTGACAATGAGTTTGCTGGTATTTGTTTTATTTTCCTCTGAGCTATACCCAAAGCTTCAGAGACCATAAGAGATCAACAACAGCATTAACAACATGTCTAACCTTTCAAAAAGATGTATACTTCAGTTTTCTCTCAGAAAAGGTAGGCCACATAGTGAAATGGATGAAAATTTAGCAGCAATTTTCCAGGTAACCAGTGCAATCCATGAATCACTTTGCCCCTTAAATAAAAAACCTGAGTTTATTCAAATGTGTTGATAGAAATATTCATTGCTTCTTACTGGAATGCTCTTCAGAAATCTTGAAATTTTTACTAAAATTTCTTCCTGTTCTTAGAAGATGATGTAATATAACATCTTCCACCTTTACGTGAGTAACATCTTCTGTGTTTTTAGCGAGGTCTATGTCTTCATATCCAAAATATGGATTTGTCTTTTTTTTTCCTTCATGTTTGCTAGTACCAGTGATTTTGGGGCAGATTTACATCTTCGTACACAGGATGCAATACTGCAAAAACCTAACAGGCCTTGGTGACTGTTTGCAGTCTCCTTCCCCTTTTTAATGTATTGTTCAAATCAGACTCAACATCGCCCCCAAGGTCAACCATCTGATCACATTTCCCCAGTCAAATCCCACCTTAAGAGCTTTTTTTATTGCAAAAAGCGAGTCAGCAAAATTTCCTTCATTTAAATACCTCAGAAACAGTCACTCAATTTCCAAGAAATCGTGGCTGAAGGAAGAGCTTCTCATCATACTTGCCCTGGAAACTTCAGACACAAAGAGAAGGGAGGGCTGTTATTACTCCTTCCCTGAGTTTTATTTTTAAAGCCAGCTATTATAGAAGCATTTGAGTAAGAACACAAGCTACAGGACCAGAGCTGACCCTCATAAGAATTCAAGGTGAACTGATAAATTGAACCTGTCTCAATCACAGCTCTCTCCAGGCACTGCTTTTGACAGCTCTACCATGTGAACCTCTACACATTTATAAACAACTTTCACGAAAATAGGTAATGCTAAAGTTGAAAAGACCAGGCTTGTTCTAACAGTTCAAAATGGCTCACATAGCTTTATCATGTTCATTCATTCATCCATCTGGAGGCAGCCACACAAATACTTCATTACTGCCAACACTAAGATGTTTCTCCAAAGTCAGGCTGGGGATGAGAATAGAAGATACTACTTTGGATCATCTTCAAAGAAGAATAAAAAATAATTGCCAAAAAATTAGATTTCCATGGCGTGCTCAACTAAGGTGCCCAGTTTTTTTTTCATGTGAGCGACCCATTGCAAAAAGAGACGTTCTTAGCAAAGGCAGATGAAGCCGGCAGGGATGCGAGGGATGCCGGGTCCAGACGCGGGGCACTCAGCCGAACCATCACCAAGGTCAGGGAGATTCTGCTGAGGCCCAGGGACACCAGCCGCCAGCTGGGGCCCCGAGCGCCATCCCAGGCACGGACGCCCGGCCAGCGCCAGCCCCGCGCTCCCGGGGGGTTCTGCTGCCGCCCCTGGCCCGGGCCGGGATGGTGGGGCCGGAGGGCTGCGAGCCCGGGGTGCCCGGGGCCGGGGCGGTGCGGACCCGCCACGGCCGGGCCGTGACGCCGCTCCCTCCCCAGCCCCGCGGCAGTCGGGGCGGGATCGCCAGCCGAGTGCCCGGGCCGAGCCCGCCGCTGCCGTCCGGCCGCGCAGCGCCCGGTACCGGCCCCGAGGGCGCTCACGCCGCGCCGCGGGGAGGCGGCGGGGGCTCGGCGGGGCGGGAGGAGGCGGTGCCAGGCGGGCGGGGCCCGGGCTCGGCGGGGCTGTGGTAGTGGCAGGGGCCGGGACTGGGCGAGTTGGAGCGAGAGGCGGCGGTGGCACAGCTGCGGCGGCAGCATGGCTTCGTCGCAGGGGAAGAACGAGCTGCTCTTCGCCGACTGGATGGCAGCGCTTCCCGGCAGCCTGCACAGCACCCCGCTCACCAACCTGGCCATCCCCGGTGGGTGCTCCCGGCTCCCCGCCCCGCGGCCGCCCTGCGCCGGGAAGGGGAAGCGCTCGGCGCGGTTCAGTGCTCCACGCCGCTGGGGAGGCGGCGCGCCCCGGCCATGCTGCCACGGGGCTCCGCGGAGATCCCTACCGCGCTGCCGCGGGGCTCCGTGCCCGTCCTTTGCCGCGCTGCCGTGCACTGCCTGTGGGAGGGGGGTGGGAGCGAGCCGGGCAGGTGCGGACACAGGCGCCGGCGGGACGCGGCTCCCGCAGCCCCGCGCTCTGAGCGGCTGGGGGCGGCGGGTGCGGAGTGCGTGGCTGTACCTGGTGTCGGGGTGAGAAGGGAGCCTGTTCCTTCCTGTACCGCCGAATTGGCCGATCAGTAAACCTCCCCTGACTTAAATGCCACATACTGACCCTTTCCCCGTAAAGTTGTGCGGCGAGGTCGGTCGGAGCGGGAACGGACGCAGGGCTGCGGCTGCGGGAGGGGAGGCAGGCTGCGGCAGTGTGCGGCTTCATGTCATGTCGCTGTCAGAAAACGCTCGATCTCAACACAATTTTAAGTAAGATCAGGGATGGCAGGTGATGGTGCTCAGACTATGAACTCTTTCCTGCCCTCTCAGCATTTCTTTTTTTTTTTTTTTAAGATATTAACTACGGTTGTAGACTTAGGCAAAACACATGTTAGAATGCAAACCAGTAATTGATTCAGATGATCTCTGGTTTGAGGGAGCACCTCAAGGTTTTGCAAGACCTCTTTACCAGCATCCTTCCTCTCTGAGGTGTCTTACTGGAATGAGGTTTTGGAGATGTTGAAGCTCTAGTGTCTTTTAAGCTTCTTATGAGAACGTTCACTTCTTCCAAGTTTTGTGTAGTAGCTGCTCATGTTACACCAGTTTTTACAACGCTAAAGATACTTTAAGACAATGTAGCTGATATTTGCAGAAATGTGTTTTCTACAGTTGCATTTAGACACAGGTGTGCCCTTCTAAAATTGCCTCTTAGTTTCTTGCAGTTCACACAAGCTGTGTCTAGCGTTTTAGTTGCTACACGGAGTGCTGCTGTTGGTTGAATAAATCCTGTATAAAATTCTGTCCCTCCAAGGCATAGGAACCCAGCATCTGCAAGTGTTACATCAAATTCTATTGGATCAAAATCTTTTAGTTTTAATAACTTTTCATTAGCCCACACACTGCAGAATGCTCTTATGGAATATTGGCACGATGAGAAATGAATCTCTTTCAGATGCATGGTGGCTTTTCAGGTTAAATGTATTGTTTTAGAGACTTTTTCCTGGTTCGAGGAGATATGATGAAACATAACTTGCTTCCAGATGCAAAAATTGCCTTTTTTATGCATCACTGTTAAGTGGCTTCCTTTGCTGAAGGAAGCGTCATGAGGCTGTTACAGGTACATCCATCTCACCAAGATCTCTCAGTTACTTTCTCACAGCCTCTTTCTAAAAACTGTGCACAGTTTTTTGCAGTGGACATTTCTCAGAGCTTTCACAGTAATAATACAACCTTTCACACCTTCTTAACATGTTTAAATTAAAAACAAACAGACCAACATAGAGCAGGCTGGGCCAGTTAATCCTAATATAGCATTATGCAGTGGACAACTTCTGCAGGCTGTAAGTGCAAAGACTGATCCCACGGCAGCACGATTTTGTTCATGTAACAGCCACACACACAGTCTTGCCTTTGGTGAAATTAGCAGAAAAACTTACATGATTTGAGTGGCATAGTGTTAAGACCTTTGAAAATTGTCCTTCTATTAGTGTAAATTGACACAGACCTCTTACCTACCTGTCTCACATTTTAAATGCCAGGTTTGGCAAGTAGAGTCTTATGGGGAGGGTGGCAATATAGCCCATATGAATTTGTCAGCTAGGGAGCATGGCACACAGATTATAGGTAGCAGTGCAGTTAAATACTACCTTTTAACATCATTATTATTATTATTATTTTAACATTATTATTGTGTTCAGCATACAATGTAGACATACACAATATTAGGTACAAGGGCTAATATGGGATTGATTTCATCCTTTAAGAAGAAATAACCTTTCAGACATTCATAATATTTATTTGAAAGTTTTCTCCCATATGTCTACAGGTGAGCATCAATGATGTGTGCATTATAGCTGTTAACATATAACTAGAATTCAAGAGGTTAATGCAAGGACTGTGTGTAATCCAAACCTTCATGTGTCAAATCTTCATAGTTTTAACTTGTGAATTTTTCACTGTTTTTGAAGCTAGTGTTTAACTACTAATGTATTCATAGAAATACTGTCATATCATGTGAACAGCATTTTATTTACATTGCCTTTTATTTCTCTTTACCAGAAGAAGTTAACAGTGCATTTTTTTTTTTTTTCCCCAGCAGGATTTAAACTTCCCTTGCACAGTAGGAATACTGATTTTGACCTTAATTCAGCTGGATGAAATTCAGTTCTGGAGCCAGAGCTAACAGTCAGTCCAATGCTAATGTTGAAGAAAACAAACTCTTAGCTTGAAAATGTTAGAATGAATTTTCCTTTACAAAGGGTGATCCACTGTATTAGGGGGGAAAAGTTTTATTAGAAATCATCAGTACATTTCTCATCGTCTAGAAGGAATGCTTGGAACTGAGGTGATACTCTCTGTTGTCTTTGCACAGATATGCTTGTATCATTGTAACTGTTGCAAAGAGAAGCAAAAAACCCCATAATATTCTGTCATGTCTATATTTAAACAATATTGTTGAAGGAATGTTCTGTTCATAATATTTTTTAAAACATTGATCACACCCTTTTATTGTTCAGTTGCTAAGCTTATGCAGGTACAAATTTATACTACTTACCACCCCTTATACTTTCGTAAATAACAAATCTGTGCTGGATTTTGCTAGTATTTCAGTTAAGTTCTTCTACTCGTTTCATTCTCCACAGTTCAAGCTAGGTCCTTTTGTTTTCCCAACTTCAGGAACCCGCTAGATGAGACAGAAATCTCTAATATAACATGTGCCAGCTTTGTCTGTCAGAAACTTTTCCATTTGAATTTCTTCCAAATATGAGGATGATGCATATTCTATGAGGTTTTCTTCTTTCTTTGAGCTGACTATGTCTGTGTTCTCTATGCTGCAGGTTTTCCTCAAGTGATAATAGTAGCAAATAACACCATACACTTTTTGGAAATAAAATAATCTGTTAGTTTCCAGAAAATGCCACACATATTTAATCTTCTATTGCTATGACAATTAGAATAATTAAAGGATATATTCTTAGGACTTTGGGCCAAGGTGTATGTCTTCTAGTGTTTGCAAACTGCCTCTTATGTTAAAGGATCTGCCTGGCTAGACTCTCAACTGTTTGGCTAATAAAATATGGAGGACTGTGGATTCTGGTCTTTGCAGGGGGGCTGTCTTTCAGTAGTTGGTAAAATGGGCTTTGTCGGTGCCTGTGACACTTTGACCAAGATAAGAAATAGGTTTTCGTAGATACTGCATGTTTATAGGACTGAAATCTTTGTGCCCCCAAGTTCTGCCCCCAGGTTGAGGCTAAAAGGTGAGGTATGGAGAACCTATGTATTCTGCTGTGTCAATGCACTCTTCTAATCTGAGTTGAGCATATCAGTTACATGCAGTGCAGTAAATAGACATCAGTAGGCAGTATTTCCTTATGAATTGTTCCACTTACTGGTCAATAAACTTTCTTATTGACAGTCTTTAAATATATGTCTAGTTTAATATCAGAGTTTTTGTACAAATAATTTGTGTAATCTTTGTTGCCTTTTCTCCTGGTGCTAATATTCCAAGATTCTGAGAAGTCCATAAGAATAATTTATGATGGAAAAGAGTATTTTCTCCCTCAGGTAATTCATCCCTCAACCAAAACTGGTGCTAGCCTAAGATCAGACATATGAGCAGTCTTGATGCATGCTAGGGACATGTCTGCCCTACATATAGTGTAGTTAAAATCTTCTAAATGGATTAAAGACCCAGAATATCTCTTGAGTGCATAACTTTGAAGAGCTGTGATGCTTCAGGCATTTGTTTCATAGGAGAGTTTCTGATATCCTTGTGCAGGTGCGACCTCTGTCTTCAGCAGATGTTCTTGTTGCTCAAGGATGCAAGATGAACAATACAATTTTCACGAAAATTATTTGCACGGGACCTCATTGGCTTTCATTGTTTTTCAGATGAGTTTTGGGGTTTTTTTTGCATTTTGACATATGAAGTTCTTTGTCCATCAGCTGGAAAGCGATTTCTAGACATAGCAGAACTACCTTGGCTCATCTTTAAGAAGCAGTTGTCAAGTGAAAATTTTAACATTATCTCTCTTTAGAAGGAGACTTTGAGGCTTGAAATTTGTATTTCCCACTATCATCACACTTTGAAAAGAAAGAGCAAGACCTCATAGGGAGTTACTTTACAAAGAGGAGGATGTGTTTTAGTGTCAAATGTCAAAGATGTATTGGGATATTGAACATGGTATGGGGAGACTTGGGAAAAGCAAGTTAATGCAGTTGGAATATTTTAGCCATTTTTGTGAATGATAGCACTGCTGCATTACCATAACAGCTCTGTTTCAAATATTTTAACTTTCACTGTAATAGCTTGCAAATGTTCAAGTGATAATTTTGTTTCTTGGACAGGCATGTCTCATTTTCAACCCCATGGGGAAATTCTTTCATCTTAAAAAAGGCTATAAGTTATTCCTTGTTGGTTATGCAGATGCACAGCATTTTCACTGTTTAAATGTTCTTAGGAAACTCTTCAATTTTGAGCTTGAATAGCCGATGATTTGGACTTGGTTTAAGAGTGAAGGGTGATTGTCTTTGAGAAGTGGGACCTCTTTCATCCTTGTCTTTCTGCTAGCGGTCAGCAGAATACCTCTGCTTCACTTGCCTGGGTCTAATTCTGTACAAAATTAGCTTTGCCTAGAACTGTAAATGAATGATGCAGGTAAACTTATAAATAAAACTATAATGCAAGTTGCCCATTAGCTTTTGACATGTGTATGTACCTAGGAGAGTTCTTTCTTTTTCCGCTGTGCCTTCCATTCCATTTTCAGTGTTCTTCTACCAGAAATAAGTACCTTATGCTTTCTTTTCTGATCAGAAAATGAGCAAATATCCTTATAACTGACCTTCTTTTAGGATAGCTCTTTTTAAATTTGTTGATGGTCTTCTTTTTTACATCAATCACTTTTATCCACAAAACAGTTTCTCACTGGCCTTGCACATGCTAATGTGTCATTTTCAACCCCTTCAGAAACATTTCTGTGTGATACAGTTTCCTGTGGCATTTGCCATTAATTTCTCCTGCTGTGACATGTTTCTAGCACAGACAAAATAAAACTGTTTGGTTACTCACACTGCCGTAAAAATCAAACAGTTCAAGCCCTTCGGTTACTTGCCCATCTGCTACCAGAGGTAATTCGAAACTGCCTTTGCTTGGTTTCCCAACAGGGGCTGTTTATTAATCCAGCAGTCTCTGTCCACTGTGTCTCCCGTGGCTCAGTTCCAGCAGAACTGCCTTCTCCGACCTGCCTTGCATCCTGCCACTGTGGCAGGTGTGGCAGAGGGAACAGCTTTGTTGCCATCTGGAATTATTTGTGTCTTTCCAACTCAATGAACTGCTGGGTTTTTTTCTCTCATCTGAACATTTCTTGACTGTTCTGTGTATCCAAACTGCCCTTACTTTCTGACAGTCTCTAACTTTGTGCTTGGTGTGTGTTTTATGTTTGGTAACTTCCTACAGTTCTTACTATAGTGCAACTTGAACTCCTGTCTTTCACGCAGAATGGATCTTCCTTTGAAGATGCTCAACTGTGAGACACACTCAACTGTGTAAGTAGTTTAAAATGCAGGTCCCAAGTAGACAGAGTTATGCAGACTGCAACTTTAAGTCCCCTAAGAGTGCTATGCAATCTCTTCTACAGTTCTGTATAGAAAAAAAAAAGAAAATGTTCACTACTTTTTTAGAAATTAATTGTATATAATTTATAAATACCATTCAGATTTAGTAGACAGATTTGTGTTTAATTGCTCTACTCCTCAAAGAGCAGCCAGTTCCAGGGAAAATTACTTTCGTTCCCATTTTGTCCTTTCTTCAAAGTAGGTTCAAATTATAGGTGCTTAATTTGTGAACATACCTCCTTGTGCAATTTCTACAGTATAGCCCATGGGACACTGCAAACAGTATAATTGGGAAGAAATGTGGTTCAAAACTTGAAGTTTTGGATTTTAATCTAAACTTTTGCAAAGTTGAATGGTTTTTCATTTGACCTACTGTAGCAAACCTTGGTTTAATCTTTTCCATTATTTTTAACAGCTATATAGTGCCAGCTAATAACTGTACAGAAAGGCTGAAATATATTATTTCATTTTAGAAAGTCCAGGTTTCTATTTTTCTGTCTATTTTAATACCATCTCAGTTTTCACCATAATCTAATTTGAAACAAATTGCTAAAACAGTTTTCAGATGCTTTGCTGTCCTTTAAAATGTCTCTGTTCATATTAAATAAAGTTCCTCTAATCTCTTACCTGGTTAGCTCACATACCTCATGCTTAAATACTTAGTGTTTCAACTGAGAAAATAAAATACTGCAGAATAGCTTAAAAAAGATAGAGGATGGAAAGAAGAAATGGATTTCTGTTGTTGTGGTTCCAGGCTTTGCTCTCCTCTGTGTGTGTCACTTAGGATGTTTCAGATGATTGGAGATACATGACACGTGCTGCTGCCATCAAGGCAAAAACCTATCCATGAAGTCTGCTGGATTATGAATTTTGCTTGTAATTTAAAAAAGCCCAGATAAAGGGCACTGAACTAATGTAGCCTTCAATAAATTCTGTAGCCTTTTTTTTTTTTAACAAAACAAACTCCAGTGAGATGAATACTATACTTCTTGTTTTACATTGTTGTTATGCTATCATCCATAATGTTTTTGTGTTTGAATAGAAGATTTTTAAAAATCCTATTAAACATTTGGCTTTTATTTATACATTGGCAGACATGCAGCTTGGTTTTATAATTATGAAAGATTACCAAACTGTGATTTAAGTTAGAGTGGGAAAAATGTAGAATAGATGAATTATGTGTAGTGCTGTGCAATCAAATTGATGCTTTAGAGCTTCAAAAGTTATTAGTTTGTTAGTTTTGCTAAATCCTTCTGTTAGAACTTGAACCTTCAAAATACACCCTTCAAAAACACATGCTTCAGGCTAGTCTGGGTGTTCACACCAAAACCAAATGGCATGTTTGTACATCTCCTGAACCACCATGTGACTGGAACTGTCTTCTGCTATTTCACTCAGATGCCTGCCATTAAAAGGTGAAAGAGAAATGGAAAAGTTTGACACATTTTCATTAACTGTGAGGCTGCTGAATGATCTTAAGACAGCTGTTAGAAATCTCTGCCATGTTTTCTGATTTGTAGACTGGGTCTGGTAATCTCAAGGAGACCACTGATACGGAGGCTGGCCTTGCTCTTAGGAGGAGAGCTGGGTTAGGAAGTCTGCTCAGTGAGTTACGAAAGATTTCACTCACCCCTGGACTGTGCTTTGGAAGAAAAAGTGCTGTTTTACACTTCTCAAGCTCTAAAAGCTTTTGGTGGAGTACTGCTTTCCATCCATTGTGAATGCTACCCAAAAGTTGCTTTGTCAACTGAGAAGTTTGAGCAGGTACTCATTCTAGGTGCTAGAACAGGAATTGCAGGAGATTTGCTATTTTGGGATTAGTCTTCTTTCTTTCTGTTGAAACCCTAAAATTTTGCAAGACTGTTCTAATTGCATAGATCATGTTCACAAATACTGTATCAGAAGCCATGCAAACTGGGGTAGTGGTGTCCTATTTCATGTGTGAGGATGCATGTTCCCATCATGTGATCCAAAAATGTGAGACGCTTGGATGGGTTCCCTCAGACTTGAAGTGCCAGCATCTCCAGAGGGGCTCATCTGTGTGTGGTGGCCAGATCAGGAGATCACTTTGCAGCTCCTGCAGGAGGCACCTGCCAGTTGCTTTTTCCATTGCTGGAAAGCATTGAAGCCTGTGTTGGCACTCTGCATGGCACTGCAGTAGCCCAGAATCATTCACTGGGGTTAACAGGGACTGGATGAACCTGGTTTTGAACAGGAATTCCGCAGTCACTCCAAGCCACAAAAAGGAGGAGGAGGGTATTGATTGGAAGAGGCAAAAATCTAGCTTGGACACTGAGTAGTGGATGTTGTCATTGTTTGTATTCATCTGTATCCTCAGTGCACTAAAAAAAAACCCTTTTAGGGGGGTTGCATTAGTATGTTTTTGGTATAGAAAAGACTTGTATGTTTAAATTCAGAACACCTATACCATATATGTGTATCCAAATCTGGAATTGTCTGGTTTGGGCCATGTTTGTGTATTTGTTTGTTTGTTTTGTTTTGTTTTGTTTTGTTTTTAATTCTTCAACTTCTATAGTTCCACCTTGTATAGTTCTCTCACCATTTCCATGGTTAAAGCAAAACTTGGCCAGTAGTAGGGAAATATTCAGTTTTGATGAACTGTAATCTACAAAGCATTGCTCAGTGGGAGTTCCGGCTTCCTCTGCTTCTGGTGCAAAATTGACAGCCGTTCTTTCAAGTAGGAGAGATCACCTCAAAACAGCTGCTGTCCAGGATGGGAATGGGGAACACATGTCTAGACGTGCTTCAAGGCTTATCTAGGAGTGCAGGCTCTTGCTGTGAGAGGGAGCTGGACGCATGCTGCTAGCCAAGTGTTATTTAGTGCATGTGCCTAGTGAGTATTTTGAGAAACATTTTATAAGTTGACAATACATAAGGAGAAAACAAGCCAGCTTCAGTAATTTTTGGATGTAGCTGTATTATAGGGGAAACAAGCCAAGGGACACTGTGAAGGACATGTACAGCACATGTACAAATGAATGCTGTTGCTTCTAGTGTGCATGAGGCAGGATTTCCTTTAGAAATTGTAGTGTGAAATATGGAGAAAACTGGGATTTCTAAGACCAGTTTTAATGAACTGGCTGGGAATGCTTCAGACTCTTCTCTCTGAAAATAGAGTATGAACCAATAAAATGAACACTGACTTCTTTGAGAGCTTAGGATGATATGCTGGTGGTACTGCAAAGAAATGACTGGCTTTTGTGCCATTGTGTATTTGGCCCTGCCACATCCTCCTGCCCTGCAGGGGTCAGAACAAGTCACTGTAGAGTTGGGTGGTCTGGTCCATGTTAGGATTTCAGTTCCTAGCTGCTTGTTAATATGCTTTGTACCACAGAATTCTTACAGTTTCCTTGGAGGCTGCATCCTTCACAAAACCAAAAGTAATCTCTGCTATTGGAAAGTGACTTCAGTTTGCAGGCAAGCCCTGTTTGTACCTGGATATATAAACACAAAGAAGATTGAAACAGGGTTAAATTCGGTGATGTGAAGGTGGAGGTCTAGGGCCAGGGGGAGAAGTGTTGTGCTGAAGGGCGATCAATGGTGCAGTTAGTTCAGTGCCCTAGCTCTGGTGTCATCTCTGATCTGTATCATGGAAAAGGCTCAAGGACAAGGTGAGAATAAATGAATATTCCCCCCTGTGTGTATCCCTTTACTCTTCTGGCCTGTGTAGTTTTCAGAACTGGATTTTATCTTTATTTGGCATTGCTTTGCCAGATGTACTAAGAGAGACAACATTTCTTAATCTTCAAACCATCTACCCTAGGCTGTGAATTAGCTTGAATTTTCCCATGGAGAAGGAAGATGATGGTGTTCTGTTGTCATTTTTAGGTTTAATTAATTGTTTTTGTATTTCAGAAGGTATTCAGAAGTGCTGATAAAGAAACTAAATTCCTTGAAAGCAGCTTCTCCAAGTCAAGTGAGAGATAATACCTTTTCATTTTGAAATTGCTATTGTCTACAATAGCATGCTGTTCTTGCAATGCAGAAGCCAAGAAGCAAAATGCAATCCCTTTTACATCTCACTTTCCATCAGGTGTTACTTCAGCTCTGTCTTAAGTGTGGGATACAGGCCAGAAATAGTTAGGGGATTTATAAAACCAATAGAGACATAGAGAAGTATTCTATGTGGAAATCGCATTTGAAAGTAAGTAGGGACAAGCTAACAGACCTGGCTTTCTGCCTGCTACATTAAATCAGTGCTTACAAGTTACTATGTAAGACAAAGTAATGTGTTTTAAAAATTCACTCCAACTTACGGGCAAACCAGGAAAGATCCAGGAGGAGAGAAGGGAAATACTATGTTTAAAGTGAACTTTTTTTACCTAAGTTCTACTAAGTTCATTGTTCTGGTGGGTTCTTTTCCTCTGGTTTGGTTCTCAGCAGTTTATTGGATAACAGGATTTACTCAGTGAGAGGAAAATTTTAACAGGAATCTAACTGAGTCTGGTTTCCCACTGCCATATACCATGTGTAAATGCAGAGCTGTATGAAATGTCACTAAATCAGAGGAGGAATGGTATTTTTACTTTGTACACTATGCAAGGTGGAATTGAATCTCCCTCAGTTAGCTCTTGATGAATAAATTGCTCTGAGCAGCTGAAGAAAGCAATGCGGACGAGATGATGAACTTAAACATGGCCCTCTAAACCACCCAATGTAATGCATTTGTCAGAAAGAAGAGTACCAGTTTATGTTGCTTATAGTTTTTAAGTGAACCATGATTAAATAGCTACATGAAAGAAAAAATAATCTATCTTCAGAGTGAAAAAACCACAAGCTTTATAGTTCAGCTTTATGCAAAAATTCCATTGTCTTTGCTTATGACCTAAATATAAATCAGGGAACAACAAGAGAAAAGCAGGTTCTGGGATTTTACCTATTGCATTGCAAAGTCAGCTGACATATACACTGTGGTGACTAATGGTGCTATATCAGGCCCTTGTGTACAGAAGAGGAGGAAATAGCATATAGTCTAATTGATTATTTTGAGACTGAAATACCACTAAGTAATATTTTGGGTTTTATCTGTACTGTAATGGTGTTTGAGCTAGGAGGCCTTTCACAGACTTGCTCCTTTTTACTGTAGAAAATACTGTGTATTTACATTTATTTAATAAACATTTACGTAATAACACACTTTAATATTTAGCCCAAAGTATTTCAAAAACAAGCTAGCTTATTTTCGAAGTCTTAACATATCTTTTAAGATATCTTTTAATTGAAGTCTAGAGAACTCTTGGAACAAGAGTAGGTAAAGGTTAAAATTTCTGGGTTTTGTCTCCCAATGCAGATGTAGTGATTTTTTTTCCTGGAATTATTATGGAATTGAGATAGACATTGAAACAGAAAATACTCTTCAAGAAAGGGCTTTAAAATTTGGGTTATTTGAGGCTGTGTATAGTTGTTTCATAACAGCAGTATTGGTCTGTTTCCTGAAACCCTGGATCACCAAGGCTCATCATGTTTCTTTTGAACAGCTTCTTCCAAAAGACCAGTCCTCTTGCTTTGGTCTCTGATCTAGGCTGGATTTTCATGTTGTATTGCTGTGTGATGGCTTGAAAACAGTAGTTTAAGTTATGCTGGGGAGAACAGAAGAGTAGCTGTCAAAAACACTACATGGATTTCTGTACTGCACTGAAGGTAAGGACTTACAGACTTTTTGATACCTGGACTGGGCACAGAGAAGAGTAGTAGAGCTGAAGATCCTTGAGACATCACAGTGCAAGTGGCCAGACATGGTGACTTCGACATTAGGCCAGGCGAGTAGACACAGTTTTATACCAGCATGTAAAAACACTGGTTACTGGTGGTGTGGCTGGTCCAGGACAGGGCTTCTGACTTCTGGCTTTTGCTGATGCTTGAGCCAAAGACATAGGCTTAAAGCTTGTCTGAAAGAAATGGTCAGAGCATGGAAAGTGTGTGCATGATTTAACCATCTCCATAGCCTCCATACTAAACACAAATTATAAAGGATTTATTTTCTGTATTATGACAGGATGTTTTCCATGTTTCATTGACAGGAAAACTAAATTACGTGATTAAAATGGGGGATGCTGAAGCAGGAATAGAAAATGAACCTGTGTTATATAGATCTTAATTTAGTGACTTGGCCTTTAAACCATGCATTTTCCTAAGCATAGAGGAGAAAGAGGATATCCAAAGCTTCTCAAGACAGCAGACACATCTGATTTTTATGCCTTGTACATGAGATTAGTGTGCTTTGCACTATGACATAGCAGCAAGGAAAGGAAGCATTTTTCATAGGAAAGCAGCATGTGTTCATCAAATGTGATGGCATACGGAGCACTGCATTGCATTGCCCGCCTCTGAAGTGGTCTCTGAAAAGAAGGACCAGTCAGAGGTGAGACCAGGCTGTAAGCGGTTTGGCAGACCTCCATGGGTTAGAGGGTGAGCTGCAGGAGATAAGGTTTCTGGCCTCACTTGAAAAGCAAATAAAGGGTTACAGCAGCTCCAGCCAAATGGGAGGTTTGCAAGCTCTGCAGAGAAAGGGAGGCCAGTTAGCAGCACATTCTGAATTACATTAAGGGTGCATGTGGTGTCTTGGAGTTCTATGCAAACACTGCCTCGACACTGCACTGGATGTTCCCTAGTGCCATCCGGCAGCACTTCTTCCCCTTTCAGTCTGGGAACCACAGACAGTTGGTTTTATCTGTGTCCTTCAGTCACCCGTGCAAAGAACCAAAGTGTGGGATTGTTTCCTGATGTGAAGGTTATTAAGCAAGTTGCATATTGCTGTAAACTTTAATGTATTCTTGTGGGGAGAGAGGCAAGGTGTGAGCACTTGGAAGCCTCATAAGCATTGCCTGAAAGCATGAAGGCACCAGTAGTTTCATCCGTGCTCCCAAAATGATGCAGGAGAGAGAATAAAGTTAAAAAAAAAAAAAAGGAAGTAAATATTCTGAAGGCTGGAGGATTGTAGATGAGGCATTTAGGTTACTACCCTAAATCCCTGCCTGGAGACTACAGGGTGAGCGCTGCCAGATTTAGCTCCATCTCTTTGCAAAGCCTTGCTTCAGAAAGCATCTAGAGCATAGCCCAGGAGTCTTTTGTTGGCGGGTTTTGCTTTGAAGACTTCAGCAAAAGTTAAAGAAAATGTGTGCTCAGAAAGAGGGGACACAGGTATTAATTACACTGCTGTTGGGGAAAATAAGTGAAATTTACGGTAACAGGGCCCACATTTTACTGCTAAATAACAGGATATACCCAGGCATTTCACCAGCTGCTAAGTTTTTTGTGGGCTCTGAAAAGACTATTTTACTTCTGCTGTTCTCATGTGTGTTCCAAAGACATGCATTGCTGCAGTGCCCTTATCTAGTAAATTTTGTACTCAGGACCCCTGTTTGGAGAGAGCTGTCTGTATACCTTTGCTGCCCAGGCCTTTCTTTAAAAAATATGAGTGTGAGAGAATTTGCTGTGAAGTTTTAGTAAAGTGAGTGATAAATCATGCAGGTAAAAGGTTTCTGCAAGCTCACAGCAGAATGGGGCTGTGTTCTGACAATTTGGTGCTGTGATCAAGCAATATTGCAGTATTGAAATGCTTCATGAGTGCCAAGCTAGGATATTTAAAATGAAAACTGTTGACAAAATTTTTTTATAGTTTGAAATTTTTTATAGTTTGAATTTAAACCAAGATATCAAATTACTGAAGCCCTAAAATGATGTTTGCCAGGAGGCCTATGCCTGCTGTTACATACTTCTTGCTGCTTTTCTTGGCAGTGAATTCATGATGACTTTTAAAAAAATACGCTTCAAGGAATTTCTTTGGGGATGAAGGGTGGGGCTGATTAACAACTTTGTCAAAACAACAGGTTAAAACTTCTTTACAGTTGTCCTGTTATGTATGATACGTGCTAAAAAATCCAAAATAAATCTTGGTAGCAGTGTTTGAATCCAGTCAATCTGAATGGCTTGCTGGTGAAGGCAGCACTGAACTCGTAAAACTGGGTAGTGAACAGGTTGCCTCTTCATTGCTACCATGTTTGGGTCCTGTTTCATTTAAAATTTAATATTTTAATTTTTAAATTAATATTTCACCAACAACCTAGATGAGAACAAGCTCATTATTGAAATAATACCAATATAAAGAAGCACATGAAAACAGTGGCCTATATTGCATCACAGAGAAATGAACTTGATTTGGATAAAAATAAACTGAAAGTCAGTGGTTCTTTTTAGAAGGAGGATTTAAAACATGTTAAATCCAGGAAGAGACTTGGAGGGTGGCAGAGGCTGGGATTCTGACAGGTGAGGCAGCTGGGAAGAAATCACCACTGCTGGTGATTTCTGAGCCACATGCTCAGAAATGTGATGTTTAACATAGAGGTGGTGGATCTGGTGTTGCTGCAAATGAGATATGGTATTCACAGAATAAGCTGGGTTGGAAGGGACTTGCCAGGCCCTGCACAGGACCATCTCTAGGAATCACACGTTACACTGCGTGTGGATAACATCAGATGGATTCCAGGAACACCGGTCATTGTCTGTTGCAGCTGATGCACCTGTCTGCTGCAGGTTGGCAGCATGTTGGTGAGGGATTACTCGTGAGGGAACTCTCCACAAAACACTTCCAGAGACTTCTTAAGCAATGAAAAATGTTCATCCATGCCTCATTGGTTTCTCTTGAATTGAGATTATGTTCTGGCAGAAAGCATTTAGAAGAAGTAGTTTAGAGAGTAGCAATTAAAATGCATTTATATTTCTTCATCAGGGACAAGTTTGGAAGGGTAGTGTAAATTTAGTTTGCTGCTAATCCATACTGTGGGTGAGTTACCACAACTGTTGTTGTATAAAACTTGGTGCTGTGAATGCCTTGGTTAATGGTTTTCCCATGCTGTATGAAAAGCCTGGGCAGGCACTCGAAGACTGAGTTTTTTTACACAACTTGACTTGCTCCCTGAGCTCTTCTCTGCAGGGGGCATCTTAAACGCTGTCAAAATGCAGTACTCCTTTATAGTGAGTTTTGTGATGAGTAGCTGGTAAAGAGTCTGGTGTCTGGTGATGAGAGTCTGGTAAAGAGCCAGCATCTGTGAACTTGGAGCCTGTGTCTAGGTTGCTGTGTGTGTGGCAGAGTCTAAACTAATTGAATTACAGCCTGATGATTATGCAGAAGTCACTACTTACCAAGCAGCAAATTTTGGATTCTTTGTCTCTTACCAGTGAGGTCTTTTATATGAACCAGACTGCTGATAGCACTGTTTACACTATAAGAAACCTCCCCTAAACTGGAGGAGCCTCCAGATGAGCCTTAATTAGTCATTGGTGTAACTCAGGTAAGAAGTAAACTTGTGTTTTTGTTATTTGCTGGAGTCAAAGCACATTCTCTTCTAGAAGAAAATGTATCACAGGGAAGACACCAGGAAATACATTAACACTTAAAAGTAATACTACTTTTCAATATACAGTGATACTTTGAGGTTAGCTGTCCCTGACCCATGGGACACACCTGACCACATGCTGTATCAGGGCAGTTCCTTAGCTGTTGTCTGTAGCTCACTTTCCATCAGATTCCAGCTAGGCAGGCTCAACTATTATTTTTGGGTACTGCCTACACTGTCGTTGCTTCTCTGGCAGCATTTCATCCTTAACCTCTACAAGATCCAGGGCAGAAAATTTGATCTCTCCATGTGTTGTTCTGGGGTGCTAGTCATGTCTTGTGTTGTAGAAATATTCCATAAGAGGAAGACAAACAAAATGTCTGGTGATGTGGAAAAAATAACTAGTGTCTCCCTTTCTGAAGCTTTTTTTTGTAATATGTACTGCAAAAAATTCCTGTTACTTTCAATTTGGACAGTTTCTGAAAACATACATTAAAATGCTGAGGTACGTCTTGGGGAGTCCACATGATACCAAATTATCTTCTTTTTTAGGCAGCAATGCTGACTTTATGAGCTGTCCCTGTATCTGCAAAAGAAAGAAAGAACCAAGCCAAAACCCCACAATCACCACAGTATTTGTTACTCTGTTCATTCTGCTTAAACAGCCCTTCCACCCTTAATGCAATCCTCTTTTTACCCTCATAAAGGCATTATGCTTTTGAAGGCTCTTCAAGGTTCATGTATGTGACAGTGTCATTCTGTATAAAAGTATGTTTTTGACTATGCTGTTCTCCATAATCACAGTTCTCTGGTTGTCTAGGAAGAGGGTATTACTGTTTAGTATGTCAAAGTTGAATTTCAAAGCCTCAAAAAGAGCAAATGATGAGGAATTGCTTACCCCAGTCAAAGGGAAGAGGAGGAAGCTGGCGATACCAAGAGAAGATGCTGAGATCTTTGCTCTGCCTGTGCATTTCAGCCTCTGTATCCTTAGTTGTCAGTTGAAGATGATGTCCCATAAATTATTCCATGAGCTGTCCCTTTAAAGCTTTTAATGACACATTTCATTCCGATACTAGAAATTATGAAATCCTGAAGAGACCATTTGCTACATCAAGACCATGAAGAAAGTTGGTATTAGAGATCCTGTGAGAGTCATATTTTTGATGGAGCTGTCTCTTCCTAGAGGGTATGAAAATGTTTCTGAGTCTGATTAAAGAATATGAGCAATGATTTTTCAGAATGGCTTTCTGGTAGGAATATAACTATCACAGCATACTCTGGGGGTAGTCAAGAAGTGAAATATAAATGTCATTTTTCTCCATATATATTCAGCTTGAAATTAAACTGCATGTTTTTACCGATCAGACTGCTAGAACAACTGATAGATTGAGAAGAGAAATCTGTTAAAAGTGAGATCAGAGTTCTTTCCAGAAAAAGCACACCATCTTAGTATGAGGTTTCAGAGTTGCTGTAGGGTCTATTGAATTGAATTATTCCATGGCTTGAATGGACTTCCTCCATGCAAGGCAACAGTCCAGCATCAATAACCATTACCTATTGTGGCCTTAGAGGTCTGTAAAGAATCCTTGATCTGAAATGCCCTTACTGTTGTTGTCTGTTTTCCAGGAAATGCTGGAGGAAAGGAACTTGGGAAGTAAAAAATGCATTTCCTCATCAGCAGTTGATGAAAGACAGCAAAAAAAGAGTAATCCATTTGGGATGGAATGTAGGCATTCTCTCATTCAAAAATAAAAGTTTTACTTAAGTCCTTTGAAAGTGTATTATTCCAGTAATTGCAAGATATATCAACCCCAAAGTATTTATTTCAAATGAAGACATTATGTTTAAAGTGACATATAAATAGTGTACTGCAATCTCCCCATTGTCCTGCTCTCCAGAAGTGACCATATGCAGACTTACAGGGAAGAGCAAGAACAGGGGCAAGCAGATCTGCTAGTTGTTTTGTATACTCTTGCCATTTCCAGCTACTAAAACTGACATAAATTTTGCATTTGTTTCACTGAAACACTTCTAGTCTTTTGGTGCTGCTGGATGGAGAGATGCATGCATTTTCAGGACCATGGAAAATGTCCATCTAGTTCTGTTCAGAAAGCCTCTCAAGTCAAGCTCTAAGGATTTTCATTCTGTGAGTTTTTCCATACTGTGAGGGTTTTCTAACTTGTGTCTGGGTCATTTTATGAATAGTGCATTTTTTGTAAAGGATTCATTTGCAGGGAGCTGAATGCCCTGTACAGAATGCTTAACTTTAGTGAAAATACACATATTAAGATTTTTCATTGAAAGCTTCCCTTCCTGTGATATCTGAAATACAGATTTTTTTTTTTTTAATTTTGGTTTTAACTGCTTATGTTACATATTTCAGGTTTTGGTGAGTATGGACTTAGATCAGAAACAAGATTTGTGGGATGAAAACTCTTGGCAAAGAGCCAAGATGACCTAGAAATACTCAAGAATTAAAGAATGTTCCAGTTTCCAGTGTTTTAAAGCCACTTCTCTTGTGGAGCTGGTTGTTGCAATCTATGTTTGTTGAACAGCCTATTCTAATATGATTTTGGTGTGAATCTTTAGATGCTGCCTGTTAATCCTGTTGGGTTTTTCTGTTCTGTAAACCAATCATGTAAAATTACCTTCTTATAAAATACTGACTTTCAGGCACTCTTGAACAATAGAATGTGTAAGCATAGATTGATAGTTGAACACACATAAAAAATTAATATTATTTCTTAGTGACTTAAATAATATAGGAAATATTTTATGAAATAGACATGTCTTGTAATTTAGGTATAACAAAAAAAAGCCCTTTCTGTTACCTGCATGACCTGGAGAGTGTGGTAGTCTCACCACTTTGCAGAGACCTCTGTCAGAAACCAAACCATTATCACTTCTTTTTATTAAAAAAATAAAGTTTCAAAAAATTCTTCAAGAGGCAGAGGCTACTTCTGACAAGGTTATGGAAGGATATATCACCACAATGCCAAGTTTGCTGTCTGCTTCAGGGAGAATTTCACCTGGATGACTAAATGATTGCTTCACGTGTATGTATCCTAAAGCACTGAATAATTTTTTGGCTTTTAGGAGCAGAAATTTGTTTTTTAGGAGCCAGAAGCAGGCAGCGATATGCGAAAATACTCACTTAGACATTTTATAGAGAATAAGGGGGTGGGACAATATTGCTTTCCAGACTGAACTAGGAGCTATAGTTGTGGCACAGTTAATCAAGGACATTTAATCATGGCTTCAACAATTTCTTATAACTAGATTTTTTTTTCTTACTTTATTTCTTCCCTTCATAGTTATTAGACTTATTTGCCTTTCATAACAGATAGTGCAATCACACTGACTTGCAGAATTTTTGCTTTCCTCTTACTGTCTTTTCACATTAGTTGTGATATTTTTCATCTTCAGTATTTTAAAAATCATACTCTTATTTTGTAGCATTAGAATTAGATATTTTGTCTTCTAATCCATTTTTGGAAGAAACAATAATGTTTGGTAAGGGTTTTTCTTTGGATGTTTACATTTCCTGCAGCAGAATAAGATGTCAAATATGGACTGTTCAGAATGAATTTATAAACATAGACCGTAGTGGGGTAGATTGGGTTAGACAGAACAAGGTGTAGGAATAAGGTAACACATTGTTTTCAGCGTACTTTTATTCAGTTTTTCTGTCTAAAGTATAATCCTTTCATCATCAGAATTGCTTAGGTAGAGCTTTGTTCTCAAGGTGTTTTATAGAAGCTTAAATTCTGAATGCTTATTCATATGCTCAAAACAGGAAAAGTCAGAATGTGAATAGGGTGCAGTGTGGCTGTGACTCTGGTTCAGTAGCTTACAAACATTTGGGAAATAGTAAATTAAAATTACAAAAAGGTTGTTCTTGAATGCACTGACCAAGTGAACTTCCCTGAATGCTTGCATAACCTTTCTTACACAAAGCAATTATGTGTGGGAAAGCAATTTGCAGGAGTTTACTCACCGCTACTCATAGGAGGATAAACTGATGAATCTGACTGATAAATAGGCTGCGAAGTTCAGACAGTACTATTAGCCCCAGCCAAATTCTCTGTTGCAAAGCAAACTGTGGACTAAGATACGTAATATGAATAGTGAATCCTATACTTGGAATATGTGTAAGGACTCAATGTGTGAACAGCTGAGCTTTAACATAGTGAATAAAACCATACAAGCAATATAGAGACAGGGAGCCTTTTTGTTAAGTGATCAGCAGAAGAGTAAAGTTAATGAAAATATTTTAAATTCCTTGTTTATGACTAGCACTGGCCTCAGAAGAAACAAATACCTGTATATAGTTTTCAGGCTTCCACATGTTTAATGTCAAGTGAAGATTAACAGAATGCAAATATTTTTCTGTGATACTTGGCATATATTAAACAAGTGCTTTTTGGGATTTTGGCTGGCTTGCTCAGGTAACATGGGTACATGATTTTACTTCCATGGGAACTGGTAAAAGTTTAAATTTGAATTTCTAAATGCATCTGGAATACACAAAACTGTGCTCTCAGGAAGTCAGAATTAGGTCACTGCTAAGGTCCATATACACATTGCCCTAAGCTGATCCATTTGAACCTTAAGTAAATGCATGTCGGCTCCCCTGTGAACAAGAAGTTTTTTATGCTTTCAAGGCATTTTGAAAGTGACCCCATTCTGTGACCATGTTCAGGGTGCTTCCCTCTTCCCTAATGTGGGGCAGACTACTTGAATTCCTGGAAAGGGCAGTGAGTGAGATTAGTATGCAACAAATGATTGCAAGGATCCATCCCAGCCTTTTGAAGGTGTCTGTGTACATGTTTCAGGGTACTCTTTAGGCTCACATTCAAAGGAGTCTTGCACAATTTTTAATTCACATACATATATAAATACATATGTATGTAGGAATATTATTTTTAATCTCTGTGTGTATATATATATTTACGTAAGTGTGTGTGTATATATAATTCATTCGTTCATGACTTTTTCCAGCTGTCAAGTTAGGCTTTCACCTATAGTGATCTGCTCAATTAATTATCCTCTGTGTACAGGTCTTCAGGGTAAAGAGGTTAAAACACAGTATGGCATTTCTGCTCCGAGTTCATCACTATTTAATTGTTACATTGGAACTGGCGATATTCAGTGTCCTTACCCTTGTGTCGGACACCAGCTGTGCCACTAATCTGAGTGGTGGTTATTGAAAGTATCAGAAAGATTAACCTTCTCTTCATCAAATATTGTAACCAGCTGAACACAGAGCTTTGTAGCTTACTTATCTCCTTGAATCTGAGTGAAAGGACTAGCATCAGTCATTCTGGGCTTCAAGACTACTCACTCACTTTTACTACAAAGAGATGCTTTAGTCACTGGTGTTTCTTTCTTGAATTATAGAAGTTAGCTCTTTGAAACACATTGTTAAAAATGGACTCAGGACCAACCTGCCCCTCTGTCCTCTGAGAAAACTTGAGTATTCTATCTTGGGTGTTTTACTTGAGGGCTTGAAGATCAAAGATCTGCACTGTATTTGGGCACAGGCCTCGCATGCTGAAAGGAGTTATTTTAAATCTTGTTGAATTTGTGCAGTTGCTTAGAACTGTAGAGCCACAGAATAGTTTCATTTGGAAAGGACCTTGAAAGCTGATCTCATCCAAACCCCCTGCAATAAGCAGGTGCACCTTCATGAGCAAACATTTGCCAGAGATGAGCATGGTCTCACTTTGAGTCAGGTCCTCGTTAGATCATCCCTCCATGTAGGAGAGATGAGGAGGGTTACTCCTCCTGTGTGGGGTACAGGTAGGCCAAACCAACATCAGCATTAACAGAGATTTGAAATTTCTCTCCATTTTTAGCTGCCACCAGTAGTTTTCTTTCTCTTCCTTTGCAGTGTTTTTGTCCGTCCATCTCTTGTCCTTGTAGACTGTAAGATGTCCAGGGCAGACACTGCCTATAGCTTAGCAAACTTAAGTTCTACACAGGGGTAAGTTTAGTAAAATTTTTAATTCTTAAAAAAAATCTCAATAAACAACAAAACCCCCATGAAATAAACAAAAAAAACCCAAGCCAAAACCAAACAGGATAATGAACCACACTTGGTGTTGGACTGGTTGCTGGCCTTGTTTGGATGAGTGAGTGAGAGTGGAGATCTCAAGAACTGAAAAATTATCCTGGGCTGAGTCCTGATTGTTTCATAATCTGCTGTTTTGAAGATGAGATAAAATTTTTCCTCCTCAGGAAAGCAGATTTCCCCTTCAACTTATAAAGAGCAAGGCTTCACATTATGTAAGTGTAGCGGGCAGAAACACCGGGCAGAAACACCAATTAAGTGTAGTGGTTTAGTTCGAAATATCCATTACTTACTTATTTTGCTTCTGTGAGATAAGAATTAGGAGAAAAACAAAGCAGGCACAAAACTTAAAAGAATATAAAGAAGTTTATTAACAGACCTAAAAGAAAGGGAAAAAAGTCAGACTAAACCTTCAGAACACTTCTCCTTCTCCCACTGACAACATAAAAAAGACAACCCTTGAGATTCCCATTCAGTTTACCACCTCTATAATAATCTCTTTTTCAGTTCACTTAGGGAGAGTAGTCTCTCTTGCTCATGCTATGGAGACATCTCCACAAGAACGGTTCCCTTATGGCTTCAATGTCACAGCGAGACAGCCGCCCAGGTTGGTTCTCTGCTCACATGTGAAAGTCCCTTCCCTGACCTAACAGCTTTCCCCACAACTGTTTTTGAGGGTCCAATCTTGACCTACTGGGGTACCATTTTAAGGTTGAGCTGTTCAGAAGCAAAGGTTCTCTTCACCTCTCTCTGGGAGCATCTTCAGCTCCAGGAACAGAGGTCTTCTTCTTCCCTGGGAGCAAGGGTCTTCATCACTTTCATCTCTCTCTGTTCAAGCTTCTCATCAACTACAGCTACTTCAACATTTGCTTATTTCAGCACAGATACTTTTGCTCACAATTGCAATTTGAACGCTCCACCCCCCATGCTTTCATGAAATTACAACAGGTACTCTGATGTATCACAGTCCATCACCATAGCTTTACAACAGAATTTCAGCTTCTAGCTTTGAAGCATGTCCTCCTTCTCCTCCCTCAGGGTTTCAGCTCTTCCTTCTTCACTGACTTTGGTGTCTCTATGGTGTTTTCTTCACTTGCGTCCACCTTTCCTCTTCCTCTGACTCGGGAGAGGATTGATGTCTGCCGGCTTCATCTGTTCTGGAGGAAATTTACAAGCACTAAAAGGATTAATCTCACCTGGTCCTGCAGCTGGAATTTGCTTATTGCTGTTGGTCACATGAGCTTTGCCAGGCAGCAGCCTCAGATGAATCTATGGCTGCACTGGAGGTGGGGGGGAGCCAGGCTGCGCCGCCTGCACGGAGCAGGGCTGCGGGGCTGCCCCGCACTGAGGGGCCGTGGGTGGAACAGGGCCCCAGGGCTCCAGGATGGCTGTCTCCCGGCTGGCCCGGGTGGAACAGGGCCCCAGGGCTCCAGGATGGCTGTCTCTCAGCTGGCCCGGGCCGAGCAGGGCCTGGCCCGGCCCCACTGGGCTGTGCAGGCCCCTCAGTTACCTGTCCAAAGGCCAGAAGCAAGAGAGGTTTCCCGGGCTCTGTTCGTTCTTAAACGTGGATCACAGAGGTGTGTCGAGCTTCTTAAGTGGCTTAAAAAGTTGCCAGCATTCAAACTAGCCAGTTGATTGGTTCTGTCAGGTCATAGAGGAAGCTGTAAGCGCCTCTTCGCAAGAGAATCACTTCCATGGCTGATGGAGCCTTCTTTACCTATGCTAAACCATGACAGTAAGGTAATCACTTGTTTAGTAGATATAATAATTCGTATTAATCATTGCATTGACTCCACTGGATGTGTATGGATGTGTTTGCATATATGCACGTATATTTTTCTGTGTTTTTTTCCTTCAGATGACAACTCCCTTTTGAAAGTTCATAAGGGATGAAATTAAACTTTATTTTGCAAGCTGCACAAAGAATATGGGACAAATTGAATGATAGATGAACAAGCTACAAAAGGAAAACCTGTTTAGAAAGTTTTTATGTCTTTGTAAGAAACCCTGAAAAGCTCAACAGTCCTTTTTCAGAGTAAACATTACTACAATTTTCTCTAATTCTCTATTCCTTTCCTTTCTCTGTGTGTGGCAGTGTTGGACACATGGGTGCCCTACACCAGGTAGTGCAGAAGCAGTTGAGTGGCAAGAACCCATGTGGGACCTCTCAGAGAACATCCATAAGTTGTGCCTGCTCAGGTATATTATAGGGATTGCTGTAATGTTGGCCAGAAAATACCAGCATATTTGTCAAGGCAAATTATTTACTAGATAATATCTTTACCTCTTCACCCCTTGTAAATGCCAGGGAAGTTAATTTAAATTGCCAGATCCCATAGTGTCTGCATAACTCTCATTTAAAAGATACATTACGGTTATTTCCTTTCTCTCAATTTATGTTTTCCCCCCAACACCTATGCATGATCTATCTGATTTGGCTGGAGAAATCTGGTAGGGGGAAGAAAACTGGATATGGGAATTGTGTTTTGCTGTGGGATGGCTTTAATTCCCCAGAAGTTCTTTGTGTGTGAGGTGCAACCCACTTTCCTGCTGCAGGTGCATACCAGGCACTTAGAACATCCCCATGCTTTGAATTTACATGTTTACAAGATTACACTTCAGCCCAGTAACCCTGTCAGAGACATGTTCCCTGTGAATGACTTGGAGTTGATGCTCTGCCTTTTGTGATGAAACTCTAGGATTTAGGGCCACCAATCAAATGCCATTTGTCTGCTTCCAAGCGTCCTTAGTAGCTAAAACATCACTTGGGAAAGCACTGTCTCTGTGTGGTCAGCAGTGCAGGGTGAGCTCCTTCAGGACTTCTGACCAGCTTCAGAGGCAACCTTCTGTGGACTGCGTGAATTTTGTCTGTAGACTGAATTGTGTCCTCTGAAGCAACGTAACTTTTAGCAATGAAACAGGCCATAGCTTTGGAGGCCTTAGGCAAATTCTATGCCCTTCTAATTTCTTCAGTTAAATGCTTGTCATGCTCTCCAGCTTTGCTGTGTTTTGTAAGGACATGTGCTGAGGACATTCTCTACTGAATGGAACCTAATAGGGCATTGAAATATTGATGAGTAAAAGGTCAATTTTTAATTCCCTGTCTATCTGAACTGATAGAAATTCAGTGTGCTTCTGTCCAAGAGAATTGCTGACATGTGGTTTAATGCATATGTACGTTAAACGAGCATGGAGCTACAGGATTTTACTTTGCCAAAGGCCAAGGGGTGCTTTGTTTAATAGAAGAAAATCATGGAATTATTTCAGTTGTAAAAGACTTCTATGATCATCAAGTCCAACCATTGACCTAAAACTACAGATTCACCAGTAAGAGATGTCTCTTAATGCCATGTCTGCCCATATTTTAAATACCTCCAGGGATGGTGACTCCACTACTTCCCTGGGTAACCTGTTCCAATGCTTGCAACCCTTTCAGTGAAGAAATTCTTCCTAGTACCCAATCTAAACCTCCCCTGGCACAATTTGAGGCCATTTCCCCTTTTCCTTTAATTTGTTACCTGGAAGAAGAGGCCGACCTCCACCTGGCTACATCCTCCTGTCAGGGAGTTGTAGAGAGCGATGAAGTCCCCACTGAGCCTCCTCTTGTCCAAGCTAAACCACTCTACTACCTCAGCCACTTCTAACAAGACCTATGCTCCAGACCCTTCACCAGCTTTTTTGCCCTTCTCTGGACACGATCCAGAACCTCAAAGTCTTTATCACCATGTGCTATTATTTGTAGTTGTGCCAATGTCCCAAATTCTGCTCTTGCGTACCTTTGATGGTCACCATGTAATGGTGCATCCATTGAGCTAAACCAGCTATAAGGCCTTCAAAAGCTCATGCCAGAGATCATATATTAATACATTATTATTGAGCACATCTGAAGAATAATATCACGTAAACACAGATATAAAACTTATGTAGTTGCACGTTCGTTCTTTGTGCTCAATCAGTGGCCTGAAGTCTTGAATACTTGCATTTCTGGTAGTGTCTTGGGAGACCTGTGTCAGCTGGAGTGATGATTGTCTCACTTTTGTCCTCATTTGTGATGGTTTTGCCTGATTAAAATGCATTAATTTTTATTAATTTGCATTTTGAAATACATGATGATGGTCACAAATCCTGATTTTTATTAGTGAGATAGAACTCGAGAAAATATAGTGGAAAAGAAATGTGAATACCTGCTTTTCATGGTCAAGTGTTATCTCACTGAAATGGATGAAACACAGCTAAAATATTGGAACCTCTTCATGCTCCAAGATAAAGTAACACTAAAAGACTAAAGGACAAAGAACTTCAGAAGGTAAGGAAATGTTTCCTTATGCCCCAGGAAAATATATTATTCAGTGACCTCCCCTGTGCCTGACTGAGCCAAAATCCATCAGAGTCAGTGGTCAGGTTGTGTTTGTGTTTGAGAGAACTTGGATTGCATTTGCATAAACCACAGACTCTCAGTAGGTTTGGCCACAAGGAGAAACTGCTAATGGTAGGTCACCAAAATATCTGCTTTACTGGGGGCTGTCCAAAAGATTGGTTCCATTTACGTATTTGCCATCAAAGCATTTCTGTGAGGCCATCTCTGGCATTTTAAGTTTAGCTACTCTGCTGCCAGAAGAGATAAACTTGGACTGTTTTGCTCTTGCCTTCTTAATGTTTTGGTTTTTTTCCTGCAAAACTGGGGAGATGATTGCTGGTATATGCACAGTAATAAAGCTTGTCAGACACAGACAGTCAGAATTCTTCTGAATTCACATTTAATTTATTCACAGCACAGCATGCAGCAGAGCTGATGGCAAGTTAATGTGCTGCACTTTAATGAGATAACTGTTTGCCTCCCAGGTTTTTGAGGTTTATGCTAGTTTTATTTGTCAACCTGGCCAAGGCCATAAGGAATCATAGCTCTACACTAAAATATTTTATTTACTTAGCTGATGCTTTTGCCAGAGGAGAAATCAGTGAAGTAATTAAATAGCATTGCTTTTATTTTAGAATAGGAATTGGGTTTTTTTTGAGTTTACAATATGTCCTTGTTATAGTTCTGGCTCACAAATACTACCTAGATAAAAATATTCTATTCAAAATTTTCCAGTTTTGGTGGAATTAAATTTCCACCTGTCTTTGAATTGATCCCCTCTTCTCATTTCCTTTACAGGTGTATATTTCTGGGGTGGAGGGGCAGGGTGAAAAGTAGTATCAAATGCAAATGCAAAAACTTCAGTGTGACAGAGAGCTGCAAGGTCTCCCATTCAACAATAGATGATACGGCTCCACTCAGGTTTTGAAATCTAGTTCATGCCAATTGAGTTATTGTGTTACAACTTAGTCTTTTAGCAATGGCTGTTCTTCCTCATTAACTAATTGCTGCAACTATAATGAAAAGATGAACCCTAGTCAAGCAAAATGAGGTTATGATGTATCATTAATGAAACCATTTCTGTGGCACAGTGGGAACATGCAGGGGTTGGGAGGCACCAGGGTGCATCACCCTGCAGGTGGCTGTGGGGTTCCAGTCCCTGCCAGGATAGGTGGAGGAGAGCACAGTGTGTGGACGCAGTGTCAGTCAGCAGTCCCACAGTCTGAACTGCATGTACTAGTGTAGGTGTCCTCTGAGAGCCTTGCATTAATTTATCTAAAGCCAGTTAAAATGTAATTTAAATCTTGCTTGCACTCACGCCTCTCTTTGGCGGGCTCAGAGTCCATCAATGTATGTTGTTGGATTCGATGATCTTAAAAGTGTTTTCTAACATAAATGATTCTGTGATTCTATATAGAAACATTGCTTCTGTACACAAGAGTGCTGGGAAAAGGGTCTTTGAGACAGAGCTAACATCTCTTGCGTGTATTAACCTTTAATGTCTTAAACCTGTCAAAGTGAAGGTCAGATTGACCTTTCAATTCACCTTTGCATTATGTTTTCTGCAAAGCTAAAGCCACCTTTTGCAGGAGGAATACAGCCAGGTTAAGAAACTGTATAGTTATCTGTCCATTTCGTGCACCCTTTGTGATACAAACCATTGTATATTTGGCTAAGAATGCATAAATAAATAATTACTGGGAAATAACTGATAGATTTATGGAAAAATGCTGTAACAGACTTCAGTTGAAATAAACCTGATGTTGGTTATAATCTCCTCTTGTTTCTTTGCTGCTAACAGAAGGTTGACAGAATTGAGAGGGATGGGGAGGGAGTGTATAGGAGTGGATATGCCACAGAGCATAATCAGTTTTGGGAAGAAGGAAAATCAAATTTTGTGCAGCCCTGTGCTGAGACACTTCAGAAAAATACATGCAAGGTCTATATTTGGAAATATCAAACCATGTTTGGCATTCGAGTCAGGTAATACAATCCATAGAAATCACAAGATCGAGCCGACCTTGTGGGTGTTTCTTTAAGCGAATTAAGAAAATGTTAATTTCCAGTGCTGTGCAGGTGGGAAGATGCACATAGATGAAATATCAGCACATTTGCCAATGTGTAGTGCTTTTTATTTATAAATTTATTTCTTTTCTGTTGGACCATGAGGCTGTGTCTCCCCTTGGATGCCAATAGCGTATCAGAGTGAAAAGTTGGGCATGGGAGCCGGGAGGGCTGGTGGAGGTGACTGGGGGAGAGAGGCTCTGCCTCCCAAAAAGTGCCACCTCTGTACCCTGAGAGTTCACACATCTTCTGTGATTTCTTTCCCATCTGAAAAATGGAGCCTTTGATATCAGATCAGGCTTACTTCAGTAGTTATGAACTTGGCAGAGGAAAATGTAAACTTCTACCACAGATTGCTGGGTGTTGTTACCTGTATTGTTAAGAGCTGGCAGCTGAGTGTATTGACCAGGTATTAAGGGGATTAGCTTAATAAAGAACTTGCAGCTAACAAAAAATATTAAAGGCTTAAGATGTGTGGGGTTTTTATTGGTCTCCTTCTGTGGAAGAAATTTTTTAAGGACTTAACTTTAAGTTTGTGTCTAAGGGTGTTGATTCTGACATTGTTATTTCTTGATGCATTCATAGGGTATCCAGGTTAATTTGTTGCTGGCAGTGGGTGTTTTCATCTTAATGAGATATTTTTTCCCTCGTTTTGTCTGTTACCAGATTATATTGGCAGCGTAATAGGGTTTGCAGTGTAGTGCTTGGTTTTTTTGCATGAATGTTTAAGTGTTTGGGAGCACTTTTCTTGTTTCTGTTGTTTCCTGAGGAGTTGAGTTGGTTGAGTGAAACAGATGATTTCTCAGTGCTTGAAGTTCTCTACTTAGTTGTATATAGTAGTTAAAAATGAGTAATACTTAGAGATTTGGGGGTATAGGTCTTCTGGGCATGGTGTGCAAATTCAAGAAGTGGTAATGTGACTTCATTTTTCTTCATTTTGGACAATCTCCATTCAGACACCAAATTCAGTATCTTCCCATATGCAGTGGTTTCCTTATGACTGTGATAGTCCCGGGCATGTAGGAAAGGTAATAACTTTTGATGACCAGCAGCTATAATTGGAAAAAATTGGATAAACTTTTAGCTATAGAAAGCTTTCTCCAGGCCTGAAATGGAAGCAGCAGACTTCAAGCTATGTACAAAAATACAACCTGACACTAATACTAGTGCCATCTAAGAATATACGCAGTCTGAATAGCACAGTCTGTGAAACCTTAAAGTGTTACTGTCTGGATATCAAGTGTATTCCAGCCTGGGTTGTGCCGACTGTGTTCCAAGAAATGCTTTCCCTCAGTACATCAAGGGCTGACCATCTGGGCACTGTTCTCATGTCATGGTGGGAGAAATACTAAATTGGCTTGTGCTATTTTAGTTTGTCAAACAGAAAGTGTTATGGGTGATACACTGTTTCTCCTAACAAGATTTCTGGCTCTCTGGTAGCTTACAGAGAACACTTGAAGGTTGTGGTGGATGTCTCTGAGCTGTGTGAGGCCACGTTCATTCATTCCTTCACCACTCATGTACCTCAAACATGCAGAAGAAGGGTGTGTTTCCCTACAGGTGTTCCTGCAGGACCTGTGGCAGCAACTCTGGTCTTGTAGGCTCTCTCCTTTTGTCTTTGTGCATGCCTCCCTGCCCACAACACCAAACACTGGGTGCTCAAACCTGGTTCCAGAACCCAGCTTGCCTCTGCCCAGCTGGTAAGTCCTGGTATCTGTGGAGAGCTGGTTCTTGCCTGCATCCCTTTAGTAATGACCTCTGCTCTTGATCCTAAGTCAGCATTTCCCACAAAACACCATCACCTTTTATACTTCTATGTATTACTGAGGTAGAGAAACACTGTTTCAGACTGGGAGTCTTACTCCAGTCAGTCATGGTTTAACCCCAGGCAGCCACTAAGTACCACAAAGCTGCTTGCTCATTGCCCCACTAGCAGGATCAGGGAGAGAATTGGAAGAGTAAAAGCTGTAAAACTCAGACACAGAGACAGTTTATTAGAGAAAGAAAAGCCCACATATACAAACAAAGCAACACAAAGATTTCATCCACCACTTTCTGTGGAAAGCCAGGTGTTCAGCCAACTCCAGGAAAGCAGGGCTCAATCACATATAATGGTTACTTGTGAAGACAAATGCCATCACTCCAAATATACCACCACTTTGTTCTTCTTTCCAGCTACCTTATATCCTGAGCATGATGTCATATGGTCTGGAATATCCCTTTTGTCAGCTTGAGAGACTTGTCCCGGCTGTGTCTCCCCACACCCTCCCATGCTGGCTCCTTGCTAGCATGGCACTACGAAAAGCAGAAAAGACCTTGGCTCTCTGTAAGCCCTGCCCAGCAATAACAAAAGCATCCCTGTATTATGTCTCTGTAGAAGTTTCTCCAATTCCTACCTAAAGCAGAGCAGGCATGCTCCTTGTTGAGGACTTCTTCAGGCTGCCCCATACAGATGTAACTGCTAAAATTGGACCTCAGTGAGACAGAAAGGAGGTAAAGCTTTCTATTCATTACCTGTCTGCCACAGAGGGGTTTTCAAGGTTACAGTTTTAGACTTTAAACTTCTACATTCAGTGTAGATGTACTTTAAATTCTTTGAAAGTACAACTTAGAGCCTCTCAGGACTCTAACTTGCCCATTAGTAATACAGGGATAATATTTCCCTCTCCTTAAATATTCATTAATAGCAAAGATATGTATGCTGGGATACATCTCACCTAATTTTAGCTGACTGAAGTGGGTTGTTTTTTCTCATTTGAAGAGGGAAAAGAAGAATCACCTTCACTAATAAAGTATATTAGCTTATATTTGTCACAGATATGTGAACAAGGTAAACAGACACCAGAGGTCTTTCACCTCAGAAGGAATTTAGACGACCAATACCAGTTTAGACAAGAGGCTTCATTTTAATTGGTTGAAACTTGATGAAATAGTTGATGTGATAAGCATGGGCCAGCTAAGTGAATGTGCTTCTGTGTCATGAAATTAAATACCCAATGAATTGCTGCTCCTGCAAACAGAACCTCTTCAGATAGGGGAAGTTTTAGTGCTATAATTTTGTAGTGATTTCCTAGTTTGTGATTTATAATGGCAGGGATTCAAATCCATCCTGAAAGTGTGGTGGTCTAAATATCACCATACAATTGCAGGGGCAAAATCATAAAAGCATATCTTTCCTTTGGCTTGGTTTCAAACAGGGTGACATAATTTTTATCAAACTGCCTCTATTAATGCTTTAATTCAGCAAACAGATTGCTAAGTAAGGTTCCTTATCTAGCCAAAATGTCAATCAGAACCGTATGCTCCACAGAGTACTGTACAAATTAACATTTAAACATTGCTAGTGTAGTAATTATTTTGAGCATCTTTTTTTTATGACAGTCAGAAGAAAAGGGATGACTTTTCAATGAGTTTCCAGACTCTAATTTTCTCCCTATATAAGTGCTCTACTGACATGTCTTTCCCCTCTGGCTGTGCAGTGTTTCTCTGCTGCTGATACCCAGCTGGGAGCTCCCTGTCTTAGTTATTGAGCTGCCACAATAGAGGCAGAAAGGATCCAAACAGCTTTTGTGTATGTGGTTTGAATGTTCAGGGGATTTGATGAATAGACAAACATATGATTTGAATGCTAGGGAGATGATTTGATGGCAAACAAAAGGTCACATACCAGCAAAACTGTTAAATGGTGGCACGAGGGTGGGAACTGCTGTTCTGCTCACTGCTCGTTTTCCTCCTACACTGAGGGCCAGATTCTGCCTCCATTGCAGCTGCTCTTGCTGCACAGGATAGGGGAGCCTTTTGAGTGATGTGCCTGTGTGCAGCCACTAAAAGGAGCATGCAGCAGACGGGGTGGATTTCAGCACAGATTGTTTGCCTCCTATCCCTCCTTATGGGCTGTTGATGTGTGGCATCATACACAGACCCATGTCTAACACCTACATTCACACTTGCCTTGTCATCATCGAATATGTCATTAACTGTCCAGAGTGTAGTGCCCTTTTGTGCCTGTCTTCTCCTGCTTGGCTGGTGCAAATCAGTCACTGCCATGAAATCTGGCTTGTTGGATGCAAATAAGTGGACTATCTTGTTTCTGGAGTACTTCAAAGGATGCTGACTTGTGAAAGAAGGAAACAATTAGTGTTTAATATGGATTTGTACCTCATCACAGATGGGTATGTAAGATGAAATAAAGCAAAAGGTGGAATGTATCTTCTGTCTTTCTGGGTAGCTAAGCACATGGAGTGAGAAGCTCCTGTGCTTCAAGTACACTTCAGCAAATATAGAAGGCATTGTATTGCCAGTGTCTTCTCAGACAATAGAGCTTGCAATTTGAAAGCCTTTCTTCTCAAGGTTTTTTGCTGATTATTCCTTTGCCTTTCACTTACCTGCACCAAGTTTGTTTTTTGTTATTACTGCTTCAGGAAGATTACATTTCACCCAGCAGATTCAGCAAATGAATAAAACTCTGCACTTGAAAACTGAGCTCAAATCAAACTGCCTGGCACAATGCTTGGAAATCAACAGTGGATGTTGAAGAACTGTATGAGACCTGAACTTCAGGAACACCAACAGCTATATCACTATTACAAAGGGTTGAAATCTTTAATTTCAATTTTAAAATTGTGTTTCTTCAATAGCAGTATTACTGCATGTTGTAGTTAAACACCAACAGGCTTAAAACTGTCTTACTTGGAAGAGCCTAGATGTCATTGACTCACAGCAATAGACAGAATCCCACAAGTCAGGGTGTCAAAGGTCCTTGGGAACAAAAAGACCGAATGATACACCCCAGAGTTTTTTTCAAAAGAACTGAAGATTGGTTTCTGCATCCTGTTGAAATGTATTTGAGGAAAGTACTAGTCCCCATAGCAAAGGAATGCTTTTTTTTGTATTTTCTTGTTTCCAATGAACAGAGATTTTAATGCTTTTACCTAGTAGTTTGTAAATGATTTTCAGAAAACCAGAGTACTTAAGTGGAAGACAGGTATGTCATGATTCATGATGGGAAAAGATACCTTATTTTTGCATTAGTGAATTCTGTAATAATAAAGTGACTGCGTGTTGATAAAGATGCACAACTGCTTCATACCACGTGCATCACAATTTTTCTAGACAGTGATTATAATTTGTGAATTAGAGCTAATTAAAGTATGTCAGTAACCTAATGTAAAAAATGGCTGATTGCCAGTTGTAAGAAAGATTTTTGAACTTCCTACAAATTTTAATCTTGATTAATATATTTAGATTTAAAAACATGCACTCTGATAAGAGGTATTTATTTTTTGTTTATATGTCAGTGATATTGTTAATAACAAGATTTACAGACTAGGTGTTTTCATAGGTGAGAAACAATTTGCCATGCAATTATTTTTATACTTTCTTTTTAAAATACTAAACATTTTAAACGTATGCAAGTGTGAACAGTTTACTGTCATGAGCACAACACAAAACTGAATTTCTGTGAAAAGGCCTCCTCTGATGTCTGTGGGATCTGTCTGATTGTTGACGATGCTACCAGGGTGGAAGGGGTGGGCAATGTCCTTGCAACACCATCTGGAGCATCATATTCCTGCAAGGGCAGGGTACAGGCTCTGCAGCTGCTGTCGTGGCTGGTTTTGGCTGGATGAACTGGCAGCAGTGCTGAGGGGGGCCTGGCTGCCCCTGGTGTGCATGTGTGCGGGGTGAAGGGTGGTACTGCAGCTGCGCTTTTGTGGGTGAAGGCGACGTTCTTATGGTCCATGATGGGTATTAATGAGAATGTTGGGAAGCCACTGACTGAATGTCTATTTGCACCAAGCACTGCCCCAACTAAAAATCCAGCAATACCTAACTCCTATATGGCATTTCTTACTAGAACACCTTTAATGGGGGAGAGTGTACTATTACCCCAGTATTGCAGAAATGACTATTAAGTGATGAAGAGATTTCCACCAAAGATGTGTGCTGAATTTGCCTTTCACACCTCACTCTGGATCACAGCTGTGTATTGGAGGCATGAAGGGTCCTGGGAACTTTGGCTGCACAAGCCCTGCAGCTTCAGTGATGTCCCACCAGGAGGGAAGTTCTGCATCCAGTAGAGAGGCTAAAGTTGTGGAAAAGCTTTTTAAACAGAGTTAAATGTGAAGATCTGGGTCTCTAGCCAGTTGGTCCTCTTTAAGGTACTTGCAAGTGGCTTGCTGTATTGTTATTTTACCTAGTAGAGCTGATCCTAAAATGAGTAAATAGGACTTTCTTTTTCAAAATATCTTAGTTACTCAAAATTTTTCCAATTACCAAATTAATATATATCTCTATAACTGAAGGAAAGGTAGAGAGGAAAAAAACCCAAACCACTGATCATGGTGCAACTTTGACAGTCTCCTTGAAAAACAGCACTAGCAGCATTGTGGAACAGCTGCCATTGTGTTTGGGCATGAGGTGCAACTGTCGAACAGAGATACTGTCTGCCAGTGCCATTTTAGTGAAAAATTATTTAAAGATTTAAAGAAAAGAGTCTCCTTCCATGCAAACCCCTCACATCCTTATGCACCTGGGTCAGAAATGAGCAAGTCCTTGCACATATCTTGAAAATATTCAGGATGATATAGAGCTAAAAAGCAGAGAGGAAAGGGATGTTAAGGCAGTTTGATCTGTGATATTCCTGACCAAGTAATAAAGGTAATCTCTATCCGGAAGAGAAGGTGACACATAGGTTGTTTGAGAATTCAAAGGAAGCATGGAAGAATATCTGCTGGCATCATCACTAAAGTCAGCTTTACTAATATCCTCACCATTACCAGTATCACCAGCTATGGAATTACTGCAGATAACAATATTTTGACTTCCAAGCTGTGTAAAAGTCAGACTGAAGCCAAAGCACTGTTAGTCTAGGTGGACTGCAGTCATTGCCATTATGTCCAGAGAAGACATGGCTTCTTTTTTGGGCATATGCAACGCTCAAAACATTGAATTTTCAGATGATTTGAAAGGCCCTTAGTAAATGCATTTACTAATTTTAAGTTTTATTGAATTAAAGTTAGCTCTTGAAACTTTGAAAACAGCTGAAATGAGTTAGGGGATGACAATAGTATCCAATTACATGTTAAGAAGATACTATGAAATGATGGTATTTTACTTACTGTTAGTATAAAACAGCTAAACTAATAATTGCTTTTGAAGACACAAGAATATCCAGTGTAAATTAGATGTATCCTGAGTCTGGAAAAAGGACAGATCATCTGTCTGTTTTTTCAGTTAATCAGTAGTACCACCTGTGCTTTTTCATTGACTTCTTAATGCTGAAGTCTAACACTAACAGCCAGATCTGCAGCAGTCTAAATTGGCCTAATGGGTCATTACTGATAAATGCCAACTGGGGGTCTGGTGTGGACTGTAGGCTGGAAACTTAAGGAATGAAATAGTATAAATGCTGTCTTATAACTGGTTTCATTCATTTCTTGTAGCTCTCTGTATTGTGCAGTGGCTTATTTGATTGCTGTGTTGGATCCAGCAGGGATAATGTTAGCAGCAAATAATGCAAGAAGGACTTACTGAAATTGGATTGCTGGGCGTTACAAGGTGTTTGGCAGGAGTCTAGGTTGATTGATCATTCAGACCTTTAAATTGCCTCTTTAGCGATGGTAGAAGAGATGCATAGAAGACAGGTACTGACAGTTTGAGTTCTCTCTATTCTGTGCATCTTTACTTGTCTTTATTCTGTTTGCAAAATGAAATTAAGAGTGTCTTTATGTTACTGGGCTGGCAAGGACATACACCAGGTGATGAGGCAGATAGATACATTTTGCAATCCTAGCTAAGACTCTTCTAACAGTGGCACTGTTGATGCTTTTCCCGTATCACAGTGTGGTGGTTGGTTTTGATTGTTTGTTTGGTTTTTATTTCATCTACAGGCTAAAGTAGCATCCAAGTGTGACCTGTTTCCTGTCTGTTGATGAGATTGATACCTCTGGTGTTTTGCTATGTTTTCTGTTCTTTTGTGATATATTTTCATGGCTAAAAGCACAGCTCACCTTTGCTTATATTTCCATTTAGCAGTAACCAAATAAATAGTTTTATTTAAAGTTGTTCTCTGGGTTCTCCTTTTCCATCTGGGTACATCTCTCTGCTGTTTACCCCTATAAAGCCTCCTTGGCTCATTGTCTTCCAGTCTGGGTGCCACCTCACAGCAGGAGGCTATTTTTCTGGCATTGATCTAGTGTTTTACAGGTGTTGCAGTTGCTTTTCTTCATTCAGTGTGTAGCAAGTCACATTTTTATTTTCTGTACCTGCTCCTAGAAAGGATAGCTTACAGTGGCTAAACATGACTGGAGAACTTCCCTGAAAATCTGAGCAGCAAAGTCTGGTGCAAGAAGGAGCTGAGAGGCATGAGGGAAGCACTGTCTGAGGAGGACGTGCTCTGACACCTGCCTTGAGCTCTGGGCGCCAGCACGCTCAGAATGTGTTGTCGCCTGATGGCTCAGGAAGCCTTGCAGCTGACATCTTATGAAAGCCATGACTTGAATGCTCACATACAAAAATCTTTGAATACAACTGTTTTCCTTGTTATGCAGCTGGATGTAAAAGATGAATACTGATTATGTGGAGGAGACAGTAAGGCTTCCTAGGAAGGTTTTTTCTCTGTAGTTTCTTTCTGAGGCAGTCATGTAAATCAGTAGTGTACGTAACAAAGCAGAAGCTGTGCTGTTATTTGAGGACCTCTGGGCATGAGAAGGCCAGTGACACCATGGTGTGGTACCCTGGCAGAGGGGTTATGTTTATGGCCAGCTGAATGAGCCTGAGTGGTTCCTTGTGGTGATGCTGCTCCACTTGCCCATTCTCTTGAGTTACAGCAAAGGAAACTGGCTGTGTGGGAACCCCTGGTTTGGAGGGGTGCTCCACTTGAGCATGCATAGCTGATAAATTCCTAAAGTTTACACTTTAGCTGCTTAGGAATGTTTTTGTGGAGTTTGGCAGGAAAAAAATGCTTTGGGAGAAATGACATCGTGTTTTCCATTGGTATCTCAGGCTCCAAGGGAAATTGCTTCAGTGTTTCCCTCTAGTGCGCACAAAGTTGAACATTACAATGTCTTTGCTTATAGTTGAGGAGACCTTGGATGAGAGAGACTTCTTTTGGAGCACCTGGTCTCAGGAGACAAGTCTTGCATTTGGCAGATTGGCTAAGGGAGTTATTTTGCTTGTAGCTCTTTATCAAATCTGCCAAGCAGTGCACAAAAGTAGAACAATGTCTGATGTGAATGTTTCAGGCAACCAAATGATAAGGAAAGGTGCATAGCAAGGCCAGTGGTCAAAATATAAAACACCTGACAAGCTTCCCTCTTCCTCCTCATACTTTGCAGTATTTTACATCCTTTTGTTACCTCTCAGGCTTGGCACGGCCAGTCAGCTAAGCCTACATGGACAACTTTTTAAAGTGATATTTTAACAGTGTTTCTTTGTGAAAGCTTTTGCAAACTGATTCAGAAAAGGGTATAATATTTCTCCCATTTGCATTTTCAGCTTTTCTCCCCAAGCATCAGGTGAACTGCTCAGATTTGCCTCAGTTTTTCAAACTCAGTGACTGAGAAAAAGAAAAAACTCTAGCCTGGATTTCTTGTATGGTAATAGGAAACCTTATCCATACTGTCTTTAGGACGTCCCATTATAGAGTTCTGGTAAACTGACTGCCAGTGCACTTATTACAGTGCAGGAAGAGTCCTTTTTCTCTGCATTGCAGGTGTTCTTGCAGCACAGTTTGATACTTGTAAAATTGAAAAATCTTGCCTTTTAAATTTCTTGTGGCAATCCATCTCAGATGGCAGTGGCTGTCTTGTAGGGATCTTAAAAGTAACAGAAAACCTGATTTAAGGGATCATTCTTCCACTGGCTTTGCAATGCAATTTCATTTTATCCAGACACACCTCTTGGTTTTCCTTTTCTTGGCCTTAAAATTATGGGGAAATATGCATGTGCAAGTAGTTTCTGTCAGCTACAAGATCACTAGAACTGTTAAGTAGTGATGCTCAGATTTAGTAGAAAATACTGCACTTTTTTCATTTTGTTGGGTTTTAAAAATTATTACTGTTTTTTAAATAGAGAACATAACGAAATAAGAACTTTACTGGGCCTACTAGATGTGTCAATGCACTCATGAGTTAGGAAAAGGTGATATTGTGTGTGTCAGAGAAATAAAAAAGGAGATCAAAGAAGAGGGCATAGGCAAGAGATGAGGAAAAGGCAAAATCAAGTATCCAAAAAGTTCTCTGTTGACAAAAAGGTACAATAGGTAGCAAGAGAGATATCACTGTAATCAGAGGCAATTATTTTAAGGGAAATTTCTCACATTACCACAAGTATTAATGGATGTTTTTCATGAAAGTAAATCAAATAAAATGTCAAGAAGCAGAGGTTGTCTGATTTGATGCTATTTTATGTGTGAACTTTGAATTACCTGTGCTCTTTGTGTGCATGGAGAGAAAGAAATATGAGCACTCTCTTTCTTAGGAGCCATCTCAGGTGCATGCAGTCCTTCAAGGCTGTTCTGTCAATGATAGCATTTGGATTATGAACCAGAATTATGCTCACTGTTGGCAGATGCCATTTTGCATGCTCAGCAAAGCTGCCGGGGATCATCACAGCCTCTCACTAGTCCCAAAGCTATTGGCTCACAATTCTGATTGCCCAGGGGATATGACTTGGATGCTGATGACATACTCAGACTGAGCTGGTGCTGGAACAAAATACGCCCCAAACTATTCCTGGCACATTAATTTTATGCTTAGAATCAGATATACCTCTTCTATTTTTTCCTCCCTTTTTCCTTCCTTCACATTCTTGTCTGCTAGTCCCTAAATTAGGAAGAAAAATAGCTATTACAGTACTTCTGAGACTAGTGTTTAACTAAAATGTGAGATCTGATAGAGATCTCTCATGCATCTGAACACACAGCAGTGAACTTGCAGAGCAAAAAGAAAAGATAGAATACTAGATTTGTTTGCACAGTTCACAGAAAAGCAAAGACTTGAAAGAATTTTCATTTATGGAGTTTGGGTAATAGACAGTAGCTACAGCTCTGCTGCCATGAATTTTATTTCCAAGTGATTAGATAGTTAATTTGTCTTCAAATTATAGTTGTGCATAAAATAGAAGGTTATCTGTAATGCTTATTAACGTGATCTAGAATATTCTATTCAGTTTTCATATATGCAGTCAAATGCATAAACAGGAAGACCATGGCAGTCTACATACTACAGCACTCGACCTGCACCATGCAAGCTGTGGTGGTGTGTCCAGTCTACTGCTGAAGTTACAAATTCTTATGGTCTTAAACCATATGTTTGAGGTGCTTGGTCAATCCTGATGCAAAGATTATTTTTTAAAAACTGTTTATTTTTTTTAAACTTGCTCTGCCAAAAATTAAGACTTGATTTACTAATTTTTGTGAGTTTTGGTTGAAGTTTTTCCATGAATCCTCCTGGGTTTTAGCCTGATAGGTGAAGGGAGCCTTCTTCTATTACAGAATTTGTGCTATGTGTCTGCTCACAAAACTTAGTGAAATCATGTTTACACTTCCACCTGACTGAACAAATAAAAATAACTTTTCTAGAGGCTTGTTGTGGGCAAGTTTTAAAAGTTTTAAGCCTTCTGCACCTTATAAAATTTTCAGTGCAGTGCACAAGTGTTCAAAAGGGAGCTTTTTTGTATGTGATATACAGTGAGCAGTGTCAGTGCCTTCTTCCTTCACCTTTTCTTCTGTGTACAGATGAGAGGTTTAGATCACATCTGGAAAAAGCAGTGGAAATGATGCACCAGCTGAATCTCTCAGTTCTCAGCATGATCCTTTCCACTTGTACACCTATAATGCAAAAGTGTTCCCCAAGGTTCTGTTTGCCTTTGAGTGCCTGTAGGAGTTCTGGTGGCCTGACTGGTACTGGGCAAGCAGTGGGGTATGGCTCTGGGAGTGGAGAGCACTGCTGCTGCCCCGAGTCTGCCCCACTGCCCTGAGCCTGCCCTGCTGCTCCTGCAGCGCTGGGTGAGGGCTCTGCTGCCCTGGGCAAACAGGAGAATGAGTCTCCTCTGACATGTGCTGTGTCCTGACGTTGCTGCCCTTTTTCTGGTTTCCAGCAGTGTTAATCTTACATTTGCCTGTGTAAAATCTGCCTTGTTTAGAGCCTGCATCTGATTAACTAGTTATTCACTTAAAGGTGATCTTTTAGAATATGTAATCTGGGACTCCTGGAAAGTCCGTGCCATCCATGTACTGCTGCACCATGGTGCCTTCTGAGTGCTGGCTGCATGAAGCCTGCAAGAAAAAGTTTCTTTACCTCACCCTACACAAACAATTACAAGACAGTAAAGAAGTTACTAAGAGGGAAAACGCTCAGGAGGGCAGCATGTGCTAAACTTCTATTAAAGACCACTTTCTTTAGAAAAATGGAGCTTGTGATGGCCATGGTTGTGAATGTGCTCACACTATTTGGAGAACTAGAAATATAATTACAGCTTGTTTTTTCTTATTTCTTTACTTTTCAATACAGTATTGAGAATTTGAAAAGTGGAATTAACTGCTGCAGTGTTCTAAAAGGAACAGGAGCTGGTCTTTGTATTGGCAGGAGGGACCTTTGAGAAACTGCATGTGGGTACTATTCTATACATCAAACATATTAATATGAATTGAATAATGAGTAACTCAATCAGATTTATAGCCAAGCTTGCCTGTCATATTGTGATAATTACCAGCTACCCTGGGCCTTAATACCAAGTAGATCCCTCCCCACCTCCCAACCCGTTTTATTTTTTTAGAAGTGAGTTCTTTATCGGAAGGAAGCCGTGCTTAGGCAAGGCACTGGTCTTGGCTCAATCCAGTGACCAGAAACACTTGCTAGTGCAAGCACTGCAATATTCCATAAGCTGTTTCTTAAGAAACAACTTCAAATGGTAACATCTTTGGCCTCAGTCAGGAGCAGTTCATCATGGTTGTGGAGTACTGGCAATATCAACAGTAGTAGGCTCCCCTTGGAAGCAATTACAGCCCTGTTCAAATGTACAAAACAAAATGATTCTCAAGAGTATTTCACAGATGATAAGGACATGTAACAGGAACAAAAGTTGTTCTTGTTATATGAAAATTTTATTTGTTTATAGGGAGGACAAAATAAAGTCATTTCAGGTCTGACAGTTGGTCACTAGATAGGGAATGCCTTTTCCAGACTGATGGCCTACCAGTTCTGCTTTCTTCCTGGCTAAGAAGCTGGTTCAAACAGGTGTTTTGGAGAGTCTTCAATAATCTGTTGTCAACTGTGGATACATTATTTTTATTTCAGTCAGAAGAAGGAGGGATTGGACCGGATGATCTCCAGAGGTCTCTTCCAAACTCAGCTGTTCTGTGAATCTCTGAAAGATAAACTCTCTGTTCTGCATTACACTGAACAAGGAGCAGATGCTTCGTGCTAGGTTTTGAATGTTTTGTACTTTGCCACGTGCAGTTCTAGGCTGTGTCCATCGATCCAGTAGCTGGTGAGTCTATTGAAGTTGTGCTTGGATGTTTGATGTGGATTGAGCGGCTCCAGCTGAGATGTTTTGGCTGGGAAATGCTGATTTCCACCCATGGCAGAAGTAGCCTTAGAAACCCAGGCAGAGGTTGGGAAAATATAATACAAAGTAGTTCTGGTCACCCTTGCAAGCAAACTGTGTTAAAATGTTTGCATGGTGGTTACTGCACACCTGCCTGGTTTCTCAGATTGTCCCTTTGACACACAGCTTTGCCTTCAAGAGCAGTCTCAATAAAGCAGCACAGTGCAGACTCTCAATGCTGTGTTCCCAGGCATAGGACCAGGGTCTAAGTTACAGTTATGTGCAATTCCAGTGGCTGGTCCAGAGCTCACCTGGTGGTGGAGAGAAAATGCAGGAGGAGGGTGGGGATGGAGGGAGCGGCTATCAGTTCTGGTAAGTAATGGGGCAAGAAGGAAGCAAATGTTTCCCTTCATTTTTGTTTCACACATTGTAACCAAGGTCTTCAAGGCAGAATGAGATTCAAGGAGAGTGCAATTTCTTGGAGTATATCAGCATATATGTATATATATATTGTGTACATGTACATATATGTAGATTTTTAATGTCATGCAAGTATTTCTGTTCTCACGACTGGTTCAGTATCTGGATTTTTGGATTACCTGAGGTAGTGTGTACCTCTCTTCCCATTCCTTTAGATTGTGGACTCCTGAGTGTGAATAGGTGACTAAGCCCTGTGAACTTCAGCTGGGGTCAGGGACACACAGGTAGTGATGAACACTAGAAGAACAACTGGAAAGCGAGGCAATTAGCTGTGGGGACACTGAGACACTGGGTAATCTATAATCTCTCTGTTTTTCCCAGTTTTGGTTTTGTTTTCCTGGGTACTGTTGTTACCAAACAAAGCTTTTATCACCCAAGCAGTTTGCATGCTAAAGGGAACTGGACTGTTAAGTCTCAATTGCAGTGCTCTTGGCAGCACCTTTTGACTTCCTGAGATGTGCTATGGCTTTGATGAAGAGAACAGTGCTCAGGCATCTCAAAGAGAAGGCAGTACACAATACTGAGGTGCACTGGCTCTAGTGCTCATGACTAGGCTTTGCTGTTCCTTGAAGTGTTAGTGCAACTAGCTGAAGATTCATAGGGCTTCTCCCTTGACTGATTGATTTTAAGGTCAAAAAAGGCAGGGAGAACAGACCAAATGAGATTGCAGGAACATCTGCGCCAGTCTCCTGTGTACCAGAGGTCATGGACTTTGTCCTAGCTGTTCTCTACATCATCCAAAAAACATGTTCTCTGCTGTCAGTCACTATAGAGCCTTCATTGATAAGGATGTCTTTAAAGAAATTATGTGGCACTGCATGTGGCATTTCAGCAATAGTCACAAAGGGATGACATCTCCTAAATAAAGGAAAACAACAACAGGTGAAGTTTTAATGACACCCAAAGCACTAGTAAAAGATTCCACTTCCAACAGCCATTGGATAACTCCTAGCACAGAGACAAGCGATCCATTGAAGAAGAGGAAGAGAGCAGTACATACTGAAACCTGTGAAATGTTGCTTCAATTTGTTTGTGGATTTTTTCTGATACTTGTGGATCTTCAGGGTGTGATTGCTGCTGTTGGGAGCATATTGATCAGTGCTGTTCAATTTCAGGTTCAGTTTACCAGGCTGTATTTGCCAAGGGATGGCCGGAGCGGGCAGGGAAGCAAGGGAAGGCACAGCAAAGTTCAGCTACACTTGTCAGCTTTGTGAATGACATATTTAAGCTTAGCCACCAAAAATAGTAGCTCTGTGTAAATCTCTAAGAGACTGAAGAAACAATTCTGAACTAAAATGCATTCTCCCTTAGGGACTTTTTTCAGCACTGAGCCCAATTACTTTTTAAATCAGGAAGTTAGCCCTCCAGGGAAGCCATAAATATGTCCACAGTGAGCTCTAGTGGGTTAAATATTCCCAATTGCCCTATTACAGGAATCCAGGAAAGAAAACAGTAGACCGTTCTCCCTAGCAAAAGCTAGGTGTTTTGTAGCAACCTAAGTGATACTGCACAATTTACTCTTTAACGTCTAGTTTATGAAAATTTAGTGTCTCAGTGGTTAAAACTGGCCACTTCTGTTCTTTGAATCATGGCTGGTGTGGACATTTTAAGTGTCTCTTGATAATTACTTATGGAATAATAGAATGGTTTGAGTTGGAAAGAATCTTAAAGATAATTTATTCCTACCCCTTTGCCATGGTCAGGTATAGGTTTCACTAGACCAGGTTACAGACACTATCCAGCACTTGGTCTTGGACACTTCCAGGGATGGGGTATCCACAGCTTCCTTGGGCAACCTGTTCCAGTGCCTCATTGCCCTCTGAGTAACACTGCCCTTTTCTTGACATCTAATCTAAATCTCTCCTCCTTTAGTTTAAAACTGTTCCTCCTTGTACTATGACTGTCTGTGTGAAAAGTTGCTCTCCCACTTACTTATAAAACCCCTTTAGGTACTGGAAAGCTGCTATTCAGCAGCCATCTCCTCTCCAATCTTAAGAACCCCAGCTCTCTCAGCCTGTCCTCAGAGGAGAAGTGCTCCAGCCCTTTGATCATCTTCATGATCAAAGGCATTCCTTTGGACTGGCTCCAGCAGGTCCCTGTCCTTCCTGTGCAGGGACCCCAGAGCTGGATGCAGTGCTCCAGGTGGGTCTCACCAGGGCAAAGCAGAGGGGCAGAATCCCCTCCCTCCCCTGCTGCCCACAGGGCTCTGGATGCAGCCCGGGACACGTTTGGCTCTCTGGGCTGTGAGTGCCATGGCTGGGGCATGTCCAGCCTCTCACCCACAGCACCTCCAAGTCCTGCTGGGCAGGGCTGCTCTGGGTCTGTTCATGCCCAGCCTGTGCTGATACCGGGGGTTGTCCCTGCCCAGGAGCAGCACCAGCACTTGGTCTTGTTAAACCTCATCAGATCCCCATGGGCCCCTTCTTGAGTTTGTCCAGGTCTCTCTGGATGGCATCCCATCCTTCAGGAGGTCTCCTGCCCTGTTTTGTAGCAGACCAGCTTTCTCCTTGCTTTCTTTTGCTGCTGATGTATCAGCAGAAGCTGTCTGTTGCCTTTCCCATCCCTTGCAGGTTTCCCTTCCCAGTTGTGCCCTTCCTAATTCCCTCTGTGCCTTTGTCCTCTGTTCCTCCCAGGCAACCTGTCTTTGCTTAACCTTCTGTAGAGGCTTTTTAAGTTTGATGCCACTCAGAAGTTTCCCTTTCAGCCAAACTTGCCTCCTGCCTTACCTCCTTGTTTCTTTGCAGGGTGTTCATATGCTTTAGAGATGTTGCCTTTCAAGTTCATCCCTTTCTCCTGAGTCTCTTGACATTTAAGGTAATTTAGTTCTTCCAGGCTACCAGTTACCAATTTCCTGAGCAAGCCAAGACAGTTGCTCTGAAATCCAGGATCTTTATTCTGCTTTTTGCCTTCATTGATTTCCTGAGTATTTTAAATTCATATTTCTCCTTGTAACCACTCAGTCCAAGGCTGTCATCAGCCTTCATGTCCCTATCCATTTCTTCCTTAATTCATACAACATCAGCAACTTCACTACTTAAAGGAATACCTGCAGAAAAAAAATTCTTTGATGCTCTCTGGATTTTCTGCTCTCTGCTGTTTTGCTCTTCCAGCAAATTCTCAAAATTCCCCCATGAAAACATGTAATTGTGAAGTTTCTTCCAGTTGTTTAAAGTCTTCGTCCACTTTCTCTTCTTGACTGGGCAGTCTGTAGTATATGCGCATAGTATATGTTAACCCCTTGTTTGCTACCCCCATCGTCCTGATCCATGAGCCTTCATCCTTGACTCCTTGGATCAGGGATATGTTGGGTTGTTGAAATACTGGGAAAGCAGTGTGAAATATTTTAAGAAAATTTTGGATGATAAGTAAACTGCAGAGAAAATATGTTTGCACACAAGAGGAATATCATCTTTTGTTCCCTGAATGACTTGGGATGAGTCATTTCCCCTCTTTACTACTCCATGTCCCAGACTGTGAAGTCTCTGTGGTACAGACCTACCGTAACAGAGATAGATGATGTGCAAGAACTGCCATCTTCCAAAGATTGCAGACATAATTGCTTTTGTATTCCTGAATGTAACTTGCATCCTCTCTTCACGGAGGCTGAGGCTTGGTGATACAGAGAACCTGCAAGAACACTTTCCAGTGCAAATGTAGGAAGGGAATGACCCCTTGAATAAAAGAAAGATTTGGAAGGAAACACGGTTGCTAAAAGTGTGTTTGTACCGGATTCTCTCATTACCAGGAATGTGGTCATTTTGGGCATGATCATGGAAAAGATCATGCTCTAATTTGCTCTGCCAAGTGTAAAGATTTTGAATTTCTGTGAGTTACACGAGTAAGCTGCCTAGGACAACAGGGCAGGATTGTAGATGGAAGTGTAGATGAGTGCATGACGGAAATAAATATTTAATTGACCTGTTGAAATTACTTATACATGTGGAAAGACAAAACATTTGCTGTAATTTTTGTCAGGAGGAATCTTTACGTACTTTTGAAAAGCTGACACCTGCTTCATTTTGTGCCAGCCAAGTCAAGCCTTATTTCCTTTTTGTATTATGCTATAGGGCTTCCCTGTTTGGGTTACAAAACACGGAAATTCTCAGAGCACTGTGCACATTTTTCATTACCATCCACATAGGAATAGCTATTTTTAGGCTCAAATATGTGCACAAAGTCTTTAATGAGAAAAAAACCCCCTTTTCTGACCTATCCTACTTGCAGTGTTCATGTGTTTCTAACTGGTGTTTCCACACACACACACTTCTCTGAGTTTTTCATTACCAGTAGCTAAAAGCTACCCACCGATAAGTTGTTCACCTTAGTTTTCTGCTGTGAGAATTGTGCTCCCTTTCTTGACTAAAGTAGTTTTAAGAAGTGGTTTAAGCCAATATGCACCTACTGGCGGGGCTGGTCGGGTTTAGCTACCTATTACCACAGGCCTGGTTCCTACGGTATATCACCGTGTCCCACAGCCATAGGGAGGAGGAGAGAAGATCCAGCAGGCAGGAATTGAGCAGCAAGATTGATTTATTTAATTATTTTACAAACTCTTTTATAGACTTTTTTCTTCATAGTCTAACTGGACAAAGGACCAGCCACCCCTTGGGGGTGATTGGCCAAAATCCTAAAACATCCATTATCAAAATATTTTCTACTATACCATAAACAAGACTTTCCAAGGTTGCAGGTGGCTTGGTTGTTTACATTCCCTGCTACCTCTTCTGTGAGAGAGAAAAGTCTCTCACGGACTTAGAAAATAACAAGAAAATCCTCGCTAACAGCATTTTTGTACCTACAGCCACCACCTTTTCTGCAACTTCAGGTTACCAGTGTCTGCAGATCAGAAGACAAAAGACAAATGGTTTAATTAATCTTAATACCATTTTGAGCCTACTTCTCTAATCAGTTGATCATGTTTACACAGGTACTTAATCTGGCATAAAACCCTACAAAAATAAAATAGACTTCAATGCACAAAGTGAGGGTTTGCAAAATCCATCCCTTGCTAATATCAGTAGCTGTGCTTTGTTTTAAACAAGACTGGATTTACTTTGATTTCTAGATTAGTGCAGGTTACACTGAGCAGAACATTTAATGCATCTCATTGATTTTCCCTGTAATACTGTTGATACACAGGTCATTGCTCTAATAATTTGTTTTACCATTAGAATTCTGTATGTAGATCTAGTCCCCAAGGATATCAATGTGTAACCAGATACTGCATGATCTAATCAGGTTCTACAAGAAATACATTATCGCTTCAACACTTAGCAGTAGAAAGCTTCATCAAAATGGAAAAATTGTCTAATATTTAAAGCAAAATGCAGTTCAAAGAGACAACCACAAGAAGCAGGTGTGTACAAAATTTAAAGACATTTCTCAGATTAAACAAAGCCAAATCCGAGACAGAGTCTAAGATGTTTTGTCATGACTCCATTTATTGTTAAAGAAGAAAATGTTATAGCTGCTGCTTCAGTTTACGGGGTTTATTCCAGTTCAGGTAAAGTAGCATTGCTCCCAGAAATGACTGATTAGCTGAATTTCATTAATGTGATACTTACTTGCTACAGCATGCGTGCTTTAGAAAGTAATTTTGAAAAGCACCTGCAAAAGCTTTGGTAACAGGCAAGTGCTCTGAACTCATTTTGATGTAGGATTTGGATCTCTGAGTGCCTAGCACTGCAGTCCATTTCCAGAATACAAGTCCTGCTGACCTTGTTGGAGGAGTTTTGCAAGCAGTGTGTCTGTCTCAGGCTGAGCAGCAGACCTGCTTGCTGCTGCGAGTCTGACCAGAAGCATCTGCAGCTGGAATAGCAGGAGTGTGGCTCTGCCAGCAGCTGGACAGTGTTTCTGTGTAAGCTGCCAGGTCTCAGCACGAGGTGTTCAGCAGGGTGATGGTTGACAAAGGTGATAAGCATCTCCTAGGGTCAGCTCATCTCTCCATAAAGCTGCATTCATGTAGATGTCTGAATGCTGAGCATAGTTAATTGGGGCTTTTGTTTTGAGATTGGGGTTTTTTTAAATGGATGTACCTTAAGAGAGAGAATTTTGTATAGTGAAGTGCCACACATATTTGTATTAAACTCTATGTTGTAGAAAATGGTAACTCCTGTACATAGTCATGTTAATTTTTACATCCCATTCTTGTGAAGAGCATGCAGCAGAATTTCTGAATTTTATCAGTGAAATGCAATGTTATCCTTGGCTTTATCTGTTGTACTTATTCAGCAAAGGAAGGTAAAGAATTTTAGAAGTAAATTTAAGAAGGAAAACAACATTCAGTAACCTTGTGGATGACCAGATGAGACTTGAAATAAAGATTAGAAAGGTTATGCTCCTTGGCATTTTTTCAACTCCTATTTTAGCTGGCTATAAAGCTGTGTGTGGAATGATGTTGGTTTGTTTTGGTTTTTTCCTTTGGTTCTACAAACTAGACAGTGCACAATCAGTGTGCAGGGCCAGGCTCTCCTCCTTGGCTCATGGGATTTATTGTGTGACTAGCTTTGCTACCACAATTACTTTGATGTTCAGAGCCCACTGGGTTCATTGAGCCTAAAGGCATAAGCAAGTGCTGGATGACAGTGACTGAGCATCCAGACAAGCTGAAACAGACATTACCTTTCTTTCAAGTTCCTACAAGGTGCTGGTGGGGCAGATGCTGCCAGACAAATGTATTGATGTTGAGGGAAAGGGCAGGAAAGGTGGTTGGTGAGTGTGGGTACAGGTCAGAAATTTATTTTCATTGAGAAAAAGCCATTAAAGGCTTTTAATATAGGAGTACAATGCTGATAATTTTTCTCTCTTGTGTTTTTAGGGTCTCATGACTCTTTTAGCTTCTACATCGATGAAGCCTCTCCAGTTGGGCCTGAACAGCCAGAGACAGTCCAGAATTTTGTGTCAGTTTTTGGGACTGTGGCTAAAAAGCTGATGAGGAAGTGGTTGGCTACACAGACCATGAACTTCACCAGCCAGCTAGGGGCAGGTATACGGTATTTTGATCTCAGAATTTCCACCAAGCCCAGAGACCCAGACAATGAACTCTACTTTGCTCATGGTTTATTCAGTGCCAAAGTCAAGGAAGGTCTGGAGGAGATCAATGCATTTCTCACTGATCATCCAAAAGAAGTGGTCTTCTTGGACTTCAATCATTTCTATGGGATGCAGAAATGTCATCATGAAAAGCTTGTCCAGATGCTCAAAGACACATATGGAAACAAAATGTGTCCTGCTATATTTGCCCATGAAGTCACCCTCCAGTACCTGTGGGAAAAGGAGCACCAAGTGCTAGTGTTCTACCACAGTCCAGTGGCTGTTGAGGTAGCCTTTCTGTGGCCAGGCCAGATGATGCCAGCTCCCTGGGCAAACACAACAGATACGGAAAAGTTGATTCAGTTCCTGCAGGCATCAATCACTGAAAGAAGAAAGAAAGGCTCCTTTTTCATCTCTCAAGTAGTGCTGACACCAAAGGCTAGTACGGTGGTGAAAGGGGTTGCAAGTGGTCTCAGAGAAACAATCACAGAAAGGTAAGTTTGTGGCTGGTAACATGTGCTGGATGAGTGTGGGTAGAACTGTTTTTCTAATTCCATTTAAAGATGCTCTAGCAGATCCATTTCTTCCATGCTACTGTGGCTACTCAGAACTTGGCATAATCCTAAAATATTTAAAGAGAAACACATTGAAGGACATGCTCTTGTATCGTGAAAGAAAATCTGCCACTGAAGCCTAATGAGATATTAAGGGATTGGCTTAACCTTCTCTTTTTTCTGAATGCAGGTTTTACTAATTTGTTTTGTTTTCCAAATGTGTCTTTTTTTTTACCTTAAGCATTGAATATCTTGCCTAAGATTTCCTTACTGGAAAATCTTATCTATGTTGCAGTATCCCACAGCGGTAGGGAGGAGAAGAGAGATCCAGCAGGCAGGAATTGTGCAGCAAGATTGATTTATTTAATTATTTTACAACTCTTTTATAGACTTTTTTCTTTGTAGTCTAATTGGACAAAGGATCAGCCACCCCTTAGGGTGATTGGCTAAAATCCTAAAACATCCATTGTCAAAATATTTTTCTACTGTACTATGAACAAAGCTTTGCAAGGTCACAGGTGTTCATAGTTTATAGAACTCTGCTGATATATTCTGTGTGAGAGAAAAGTATCTCACGGGACTGGAAAGAAGCAAGAAAAATTCTTGTTAGCAGCATATTTGTATCCACATATCCGTATGATCTAGATAATTTAAGCTTTTATTTGTGCATTAGGCTTCGGGTATGGAATAAAAAATTTTTCATTCTGCCTCACTAGCAAAGCCTGATGCTGCAGAATTTGCCTTTACACACCTCAAAGATGCATGGTTTCTCTGTCTCTATACCATCACACATTGTATCGAAGACAGCAGGACACCATCAAAGAGAATTTGACTCCTGAAAGTCTTTCTTCATTTATGATAGAGGAAAGAGACAGCAGACCATTGCACAGGTTCTGTACATGGAATAGTTTGTTGACAGGCCATTAGTTGTTACATTACAAAAAAAGCTGCTTGTGCAAGACATGCATTATTTATACCATTCTGACTTTGATAAATAACATCCAATTTTGAGCTTAAAGGCATATATATGTGACTATGTTCTTGACAACTTGGTAGGAAAACTGAAATTTAATGCCAAGACACAAGAGCTATTTTCTTTTTCTCCTTAAAAATAAAGAAGAGTTGCAGAGTGTAAAAAACATTTACAGTGGGGGTCACTGCTAATGTTTTTCTCTCTGCACAGATGTGCCTGTGACAGGAAGGTCTGTGGCAAGCATATCCTGTTCTATGAGATGAAAATGCAGTGTCTGCAAAGAAAACACTTCTCATATTTGAGAAAGGTTGAGCTATTTTTATGGCAGCTTTCCCAAGCAACTGTGAACTTGAAAAAATAGGTAAAAACTTTACCTGACATTGTACAACAATGACACGGAAGGTTTTATGAGCAGTGGAACATGATTTAGAAGTGCTACTGCACTTGCAGCTGTTGGTATATCCTTCATCTATGTTTCATGGGCTCCATTGGACTGGAGAATCTCCCTCTCTCCTCAGTCTGAAGAGTACTTCTCTATACTAAAATACCACTTTGTTGATGGGTTTTACCAAGAAACATCTTGTTGTTAAGGGTTTTTCGCCTGGTAAACATCTTTCTGAGTGTTCTTTAGAATATGAAGTAGCAAAATCAGGAAGCTAACAGGTTGTTCTTAAAGCTTGTTGTATCAATAAAATAACCATCAAAGCCCATTTTCTTCATCTTTGGCTCATAATGTGCTTTTTTGAAGTTGTTTGGAAAATAAAGATTTGAAATAGATGCTGAATATGTTTGACTGAGCTCTGAATGTCCAGAGCCTTTGAACTCTTAGTAAGCCTTTCTCAACAGCAAATCTTGAAATTGTAACTAACTTCAAATGTCAATAAATAATTGGGCTGAAAAACCTGGAAATGTTGTTTTGCCAGATTCCAACTGAGATTTTTCACATGATCCTCAATTTTGTAGTCGTGTCTGCTACATGAGAAGTTGTTTCCTTTTTTGCATAATTCCTTTAACCATTATGAGAGAAATAGACCTTCAAAATAATCTCCAAGTCTAATATTTAGTCTTCCAAATGTGGTATCTTATTTGGAATTTTTATTTTTAATACAAAAAATGCACTGTATGAAGAAACAGGCTTGGAATGTATGATAATGTAGATAGAAACTGAGCTTGTATTTTGAGTTAACTGCTCTAAAAGTAAACATCAAATATATTCAGAACTGCTCTTCAGATGATTCTGTTAAAAAATAAATGGGCAAGCAATTAAAAGATGAAGTACAATTTACACACTAGAATTTACACAGTTCTCTTCAATCTCACTGCCATAACGTTTCAGTAGCTTAAAATCCATGCAAAAGGTATCAAGATGTATGTTGCAGCTGTGCTGTTTTTGCCACTTTGAACCATCACTCAGTAAAGAGATTATTTTGTCTTTTTCAGAATACATACCCAGATCAAATCCCATCTTTGTGTCCAGGTAGATAATATATGTGCTTTTTTTGCCAGTTACTGTATAGATTTATGTTATACTGTTTTCTCCTCATTAAGAAATACTGGTGAAGAGCCTTACATTAAGAATGCAGTTATCTTGCTTTTGGCAGCAGTTTTGTAACCATACTTGCATGGGGTTCTCCCCTTCCACTGAATTTTAAAAGATCTGAATGCAAATGAATAAGGTTGAATTTTACAAATAGTTCTGGTGTGGGGGGTTGTTTTCAGGTTTGATTTGGGGTTTTTTCCTAAATCAAGTATTACATTTAAGAAATGTTTCTTTGGCATTTTAAAATAAAACATAGAGTAATTTCTTTTGTTTTGTTTCTCCATCTTTACAGTGGCCTTTTATATATTGACTTAGTTTTGAAAATAGAGCAAAGTTTAGATCCTCTCAGATGCAGTAAAACATACCAGGTTTTGATCTCTGAAGTTGTTTGTTAGTCATGAAACTGTTTATGAGAAGAGCAGTGGCTACCTTAGAGGGAGAACATGATTTCCATGGTCCTTGGACATCTGTGAGCAGGCAGATGCCATGCAGCAATCCAATCCACGCTCCATTCCGCTGTTTTGTAGCTTATGTTGGGAAAGAGCACAGTGAAATATTCCTCTGTAGCCAAGACTGTTGGTTTAATGGCTTTTCATCATGTTTGCCCTGTGGTGGTGGAGGTCCACACAGGCACACTGCAGTAGAGCAGCTTTCCAAGGCAATATATATCAGAAGGAGAAGGGATGTTATTCTGTAACTTGTTCCCCACAGCACAGATATGCAATCTGTGAGGCCTACAATAGCCTCAATTTAAAAAACAAAACATTTTCACGCTCCTAAGACTCAGCTCAGTGAAGATATACCAGGACTGTTTTCTACTGATGTTTGCTCACAGGCTTTGCTGTCATCACAGGTAGTATTCTGTGGTACAGTAATTAGAAAGAAGGGGAAATTATAAAGTTACGAAGCTTTCTGTCCTGCACAAATACAAGAGGGAAAAGCCGTTTCTTGTAATGGTCTTCCTAGGACCACAGTTCAGTGTAACAAATCTTGGTATCACTGATTTCACCTTCACTACTTGAATGAGGAGAATCGCTTACATGTGTGCACATTATGTTTCTTGGATTTGATGAAAAACTTTGAGGACTCTCAATACGTTTCCAGGCTTAACATTCTGTCACACACACAGTTTAGATGCCAAGAAATGCTCTTTGATTAGCAAACAGTATATGCCAAATGAACTACGTTTGCAGTTCTCATTGAACTAACTTCACAGTGAGGCAGCTGCCTTCAGTATATCTGAAAGGTGGTTGTGACACACCCTTTTGATTAGTGTAGAGCTGTTCTTCCTAAAAATCTAGTTTGCTTTCTGATTTGCAGTGAAATTACTAATTTTATCTATGACACTTGAGACAAGCATGATACTCTCTTTGTTGTCTCTGTAGTTTAATAATATAGGAGAAGAATAGCTCTCCTTCAGGGGATGTAGAAATCCAGTGGTACTTTTAAAGCTTTCAAAAAATAGAAAGTAAACATATACCCCGCCAATTGTCACTTGATTTCCAAATTAATCTCTAAGGATAATGTTCCCTGTGGCTCACATATGACTAAATCCTTGCCTACCATGCTAAAGCTTCCTCCTTAGCAACCAAACCAAATTAAAAAAAATATATCCTGCACAGGAAAATGAACCTTTTGAAGTGGAGGCAAAGCATCCAATCCACACTATTAACAGAAGGGGTGGTAAGTAGGCCACAGAAGCTGTCAGGAGAAAATCCGTCTCTGGGTACAGTTATGAACTAAGCGGAGTCAGATTTAGCTGGCGAATAGGTGGATATTGTATGAAAAATGATCCCTGAAGTTTCAAGAAGTGGGATTTTTTGAGTCAGTTACTGATGGTGCCACACCTCCGTCAGCTGAATTTTTTAGTTTCTGTGTGGCAGGAAGAGTGGGAATTGATATTTTAATCCACACTTCATACTGACTGATGACATTCTTAAACTATTTTATATGAAAAACAACAGAAATAGCAACTGTGGCAACTGTATTTTCCTAATTGTCTGCATCCTTCCTGATTGTAACCTTGATGTCTGTCTCCATTGTGGTCTGCAAGAGAGCAGGAGGCTCCAGTGAGCTGGTTCAGATTTCAGGACTTAAGAAGCTGATGTGTCAGCTCTTTAGCTGCTGAGAGGTGAGGGGAGACTCAGTCTCTCACTATTGTGTGTGGTACAAGCACGCCTGACTGCACCGTGTTTGCCTTGGAACACGGCTGTCTTTTCCTTTCTTTTGTTTTTTTTTTATTTCCTGACCTCAGAAGGCACAAAATGGCATTCTGGTATATTAGTAGGCAATCCAAAAGCACTCTGGGCAATCCGGACAAATCCTTAGTATTTCTGTTCTTCCTCAAAGTATCCTTAATTACTTTTCCAGTCTTTCTACACAAGAAGCAATCTCTGTGTTTACACACAGAACAGCACAGGGAGATTTCATTGGAAGAATCTATCTACCATGTCAACAGGCCTGCTCAGTAAAATCCTGAATGGGCTGTGTACGTGTAGTGGCATTTCATCATTGGACTGTCTGTCTGCATGAGAATTTTAGTATGGCATTCCCACAGGAAGGGTTGTGTTGTTGTTTGATGGCTTTGGTCATGAACCTGGAATGGTATTAAATTGCCACAAAACAAAGGAGCACAGATTTTTAACAACTTTGCTAAAGTATTTATCTACATACCCACCAGTAGCCTGTGGGATTTGGTGACAGAAGAAGATTGGCATGGTGATCACCACAGTGACCTCTGTGATCAGTGGCTTGGCTTTTGGGTGTTCGTTTGGGGTAGTTGTCTTGATGTTTTCTTCTGGCAGGTATAGGTGTCTTACAGTTTTTCCCTCTGTTTGATGTGCTTGTGAGTTTTATCATGTTGGGCACCAAAACACCTGCTTACAGTTACAGTATATGCTGTGTGACTGCTTGTAAATATACTTTATGTTTTCCTGCCACTGCACTCTGGGCACAGTGTGACCCTACACATACAGACAGCAGCAAGTGTTCTTCATCACAAAAAGGAAATGTTCATTCTCTCAGCTCCACTGCTGTAAGCTGTCACTAACATCTACTTGTCTCAAAGATTTCACACTTCAACTTACGGCTGCTGTAGTGAAATTGCAAATGTCTCATTAAGTCGGTTGGGTTTTCTTTGATCTTTCTGCATTACTCAGATCACTAAGGAAACTCAAAAGCTAATAGATGCTAACAAGTGCTGACCCCAGGGAAAATGCATTTGCTAATGCTGGGCCTGATCTGTGTAGCTGCTTTTAGTTCATTGTGAAGGAAATGGTTCCTTGATGGGTTGATGCTTCTGCTCTTCATTTGTAAGGTACAAAATGAGCACAGAGATTTACACAAACAAGCTTTTCCAGATGTATTCACAAAATGGTGTTCAAGTTGGTAATAATTTTCTGTAAAGCAAAGATGTTTCATACAAACTTGAGCAAAAACAAACTCAGTAGGTATGGCAACGTCCATGTTTCTGTGTTGTGTTAGCTCTTGCATGCTGCAAATCATTGCTTTCAAGACTATATAAGTAGATCTATAGGCACATCCTTGTCAAATTTCAAGCAGAGAACTGGACAGTTCTGGACAAACTATCATGCTCATTAGGTTTGGAAGTTTGAATTTTTAATCTTCTGTAGATGCTCCAGAGTCCTAGAGCGGTAGGATGTGAATAGAAATTGTCAAAACAAAATTCTGTCAGCTCTTAAAACCATGTTGAGCATTCTGTATAATTTCTGATAGGTTTGAGCAATTCTCAGCAGCCTCTAAAGCCTTGGACGGCTTTCAAATGCAATCTGGAGAGAATGCATCCACACTGTCCCTGGAGAGGTCACCTGCATACCCCAGCTTCTGCAGCAGCTATCTCCACTTGGCTGGTAGGAAAGGTTTAAGACAGGACAGGCTGTTAAAGAAGCCTTAGCTACAGAAACCCCTTAAATCTATTTTCAGAATTCACACAAGCCTGCAATTAATTTCATTAAATGCTTCCCTGTGCTTACAAACAAGTAGGCTTTGCAGACTGAATGAACAGTCAGCCATGCAGGCTGCAGCCAGGGACGTGTTGGATAAAGCATGCAGAGGAAGCAGTAAGGGATTCTGGCACACTGGTGCCACATTTGTACAAAAGAGATCACTGCAACAGGGGGCTGGAAATAGCGAAGGCAGCCAGGCCAAAGGTCTTGCTGCTGTACCACCTTCTGTATGATGCAGAACTTGCATAGTCCATAAAAATGCCCATGCTTTTCTTCTGTTGAAACAGAGGTGGTACAGTTTTTTCCCTATGAATTTGGTAATGTCTGTGGGTTGCAACGTAATTTTTTCTTAAGGAGCCACTGTCTCTGTGAAAGGTGCTGGTTTCATGAATACAAATCCTTACAAATATCTAGCCTTCTTTTACTGATCTTTTCTTTACACCTTTATGGTTAGGCAAATGTTTTCTAATTCTATTTTCCTTCAGGACTGATATTTTTTCTTTTTTTTCAGGGGATGAGGGGAGGGCTAGGTCTAACATACAAACTTGATGTAGTCAAAGATTATAATAAGAGTTTGTCTGTAATTATAATGATATAATTGCATGTAATGTCCCAGGCTGTACAGTTGCCCTAGAGAGCACGGCCTGTTATATTAAAATGTCTTTGAGTATTTATTTCAGACACTAAGAAAAATAATAAAAGACATATCTATAAGATGCTGAATGATCATACAGTGGGATTTGACCTTTGGCAATATTTTAATACCGTAGCTGTTGATCTGAGGGTCTTTGTAACTAAGCAACTGTCATCCAGAATGTATTATATCATAAAAGAGTATTAAGATATGAAGACTAAGTAGTTAGAGTGAAATAGGAGCCATGGTGAGATGCAGGCACTTTCATATTGAACATTCTTGTTTTCTGAGCTATAGCACAAAGGATGAACTTTACCATGATTTGTTCCATGGTGGGGTATTGAAACCTGCACTCTGCACTCTCAGTTCTGTGAGCAGGCACTGTTGTGTAGTAAATCAAGTATGATATTAGATCTTGGGTAACAGACATTAATTTTGCTGCTGGACAGCAAAGAAGGACTGCCATGGTTCTTTATTCCCTTCCTTCTTGGATTTAGAATCAAAGACTCACTAAGAAGAGATCTCCAAGATCATTGAGCCCAACCTTTGACTGAATACCTTCATGCCAGTAAACTGTACAACTAAGTGCCATGTCCAGTACTTTCCTGGACACTTCCAGGGATGGTGATTCCAGCACCTCCTTGGGCAGCCAGTTCCAATCCCTAATCAACCTTTTAGTGAAGAAATTCTTCCTGATGTCCAACTTGAACCTTCCCTGGTGCACCTTGGGGCCATTTCCTCATGTCCTATTGCTGATTGTCTGGCAGAGCAGGTCAACCCCACCTTGGTACAGCCTGTGCAGCCTTGTAGAGAGCAAAAAAGGCCACCCCTGAGCCTGTTTTTCTGCAGGCAAAACAACGTCACTGCCTCAGCCACTCCTCATTTGACTTACTCTCTAGACCCTTTCTCAGGTCTGATGCCCTTCTCTGGACTCACTCCTTCACTGCCATGTGTTTTTTGGAATGAGGCTCCCAAAGCTGGACACAGGATTTGAGGTGTGGCCTCATCAGTGCCCAGTACAGGGGGGCAATCCCTGCCCTGGTCCTGCTGGCCACACTATTGCTGATCCAGGCCAGGATGCCATTGGCCTTCTTGGCCACCTGGGCACTGCTAGCTCATGTTCAGCTGGTGGCAGCCAGCACCCCAAAGTCCTTTTCCACAGGGCAGCTTTCCAGCCCCTTTGCCCCAGCCTGTGGTGCTGCCTGGGGTTGTTGTGACCCAAGATCAGGACTCAGCACTTGCCCTTGTTGAACCTCCCAGCACTGGCCTCAGCCCTTTGATCTGGCCTGTCCAGACCCCTCTGCAGAGCCTTCCTGCCCTCCAACAGATCAGCACTACCACCCAACTTATTTACATACTCTGATGTCTGAAACTGGCTTCTTTGCTTTTCCAGTGAGACCTGCTCAAATTACAGCTCTGAGGCAAGGCTGTAATCCCAAATGATTCCTGCAGGTAGAGTAGTGTACTGTGTTGCTTGAATAATGGGGAAAGTAACGCAGTTTTGTGCTCGCAGCACGAGCTCTGGTGTGCCCTCGATCAGAGAGAGTCCAGCTGCATTACTTCTGTGCGTCACAGAAGCGACCTCGGCATCAGGAAAGGCACTGGCTGGGCACGCTCGCTGGCTTCTTTGTAGGGAGACATGGCAGGAGCCGATGATCTAGGCTCACGTTAGTTTGGAGATAAAGGAAGAGACAGGGGGTTCTGGTTTGGCTTCCAACAGGTTTATTGTCAGAAGCTTAGCAACCAGAATATGGCAATAATCTTAAACTTCCCGAGAGCCTTTTCCCTCAGTTTTATAGGGGATTTGAAAACTGCAGGGAAAGGGGAAAACAACCAGTGAGTTACAAGCCCGGGGAGGATACAATTCAACATAGAGTTACAAGCCAGGGGCAAGATACAATTCAACAAGATCCAATGGGGGAAACCGGGAGGCAGGAGTTATAACAAAGAACCCATGAACAACCAAGAGAGAATTTTCCTGAACAAGGGGAGGCAGTTTGGACCCGGGCACAGCCCAGGGGGGATGCAGCTTAAGCTTCTGAACCGCCCCTCAACCCACCCTCCGAGTCTGTGTCTTGGGGAAACTTGATCCGCGGGAGGGTCTGGGATTGATTGGCATCTTGCTGCCCCAGCCCCGCAGTGGGCTGCATCATAGCAACATCTCCTCCCTTTTTATTATATTGAAATGAGGGAGGGGACTTAAGGGATTTTAAAACCAAACACTTAAAAATGGGAAGGGCTAGTAAAATTAACAACACCATAAACAAAATCCATACAATGTCTTTGACAGTGGAGGGAATCCAGCTGCTGAAGCTCCCAGTGCACAGGAGGAGCTGCAGCAGCAGGTGGGACAGCAGCAGGTAGGATGTCATCACGCAGTCAAGGGTGGTAACTTTAGGAAAAGTGTAACACAAATATAATTAACACAAGTACAATTAACTTAAATAACAATGGCTCCCTTGGGCTCCCCCTCTTTCAATAAAAACAGATCATTTTTGGGAAGGGAAACACAGCAGGGAGTCTGGGAAGGGGAGGGTTTGTTTTTCGGGCCTGGAGGAGGAGTCTTTTTCCTAAGTGGTTTGGTTTTTCTTCTTTTCCAGGCTGTGGCAGCTTCTTTCCTCTGTTTGGCATCTGTAGGTGGTCTCAAAAAGGGTTTGATCCACTTCCCATGGATCCATTTTGGACTCTCTGGGGTGGAAACACACCCATAGCCTCTACCCCAGGTGACTAGGGGGTATGGGCCACGTATTTGTAAAGTATCAGGGTCCTTTATTAGGACCTCAGGTCTCTCATTCAGTCTGTGTTTGGCAGAGTTTGTGAAGTGTCTCATGATGGGAGGGTTGGGTTCCTCATAGGAACAGTTTAAAAAGTTCTAAGTGAACAATGCTTTGGAAAGTCTTATGATGGGGGCAGCGATCTCATTGCCGCCTTTTTGTTGTTCTGACAGTCTTCTTAGTGTTTGATGTTTCCTTTCCACGATGGCTTGGCCTGTGGGCGAGTGAGGGATGCCAGCGATGTGATCCACACCCCACTCACTCACGAATCTTTTTAATTCTGCGGAGGTGTATGCTGGGCTATTGTCAGTTTTTATTTTCTTTGGTGTCCCCAACACAGCGAAGGCCTGGACTAAGTGGTTGACAACATCTTTGGCCCTCTCTCCACGATGGGCTGAGGCAAAGGTTGCGCCAGAAAAGGTATCCACAGAAACATGAATATATTTTTGGCGGCCAAATTGGGGGAAGTGGGTGGTATCTGTTTGCCATACCTCACAACTGCCTAGGCCTCAAGGGTTAACCCCTTGACCTAATGATGGAAACTGATGTTTTTGGCAGTTGGGGCATGTGGCCACAATAGTTTTTGCTTGGTCTCGAGTGAGGTGGAACATTCGGATGAGCGCTGGAGCATTTTGATGGAACGTGGCATGGCTCAGCTGGGCTTGCTGGACTCTGTTAGGCAGATTCGCTAACTCGATGGGCATTGCTAGGGCATCTGCAGTCCTGTTCCCTTCTGCAATAAATCCTGGCAGGTCAGTGTGTGAGCTCTCATGCATGACATAGAATGGTTGCTTTCGGTGGGAGATCAGTTGAATCAATTTTGAAAGCAAATTATGAATTTTTGAGTTTGCAACCTCCTTTAGTAAGGCTCTCTCTGTCCTGGAAACTACACCTGAAACATAGGCCAAATCAGTTATCAGATTAAATGGCTCATTTAATCGTTTAAATGCTCTGACCATGGCTGCAAGTTCTGCCACTTATGGGGATCCTTCGACTACCTGCACATCAGACTCCCACTTTGGAGTGCAAGGATCCTTCCAAGTGATTACAGATTTACGAGATGCACCAGAGCCATCTGAAAAGCTTGTCAGGGCATTTAAGGGTTTTCTGCTTTGAATTTCTTTTGGAATCAGTTTGAAGACCAAAGTAAACAGTCTGTGTTTTGGATGGTGTAGAGAAATTTGGCCTGGGTAGCTGTCTAGGGTGAACTGAAGGTGCACATTGTTTTGAAGGAGGTTATCAAGTGAATCGGTTGTCAATGGTAAGTAGATGCATGTAAAGTCAGACCCTGCAAGGGTGCGGAGGCAGGATCTAGCCTTCATCACCAGCTGAGCTGTGAGCTCCTGTGGTGTTGTGGTACTTTTGGGTGGCTGCTGTGAGAGGAAAACCCACTCGATGATTAACAGGGGATCACTCTGCACCTCGTCCCATTGAAATATCAGCCCGTGGAGGTATGGCATTTCCCCTAAAGCAATAAATTGAAAAGGCAGACCTAGGGAGCAGCGGTGTGCCTGCTGGGACGACAGCGCTTCCTGTACCTTACAGATGGACTGTCTCGCCTCCTCTGTTAGATGCCTAGGTGATGTGAGGTCATCTTTCCCTTGCAGAAGGTTGAACAGAGGAGCGAGATCTTCTGTCGTCAGCCCTAGGAGTGGCCTCACCCAATTTATGGTCCTGCAGAGTTGGTGGAGTTCCTGCAAGGTCTTAGGGTTATCATTAATTTTGACTTGTTGGGGAACCACAGTCTGTTCATGGATTTTCAATCCAAGGTATTTATATGGAGAGGTTTTCTGGACCTTTTCAGCTTGGATTTCAAATCCATTTGCCTCTAAGGCCTTGATTACCTTCCCTAATGTCCACTCTAAATAGGATTGGTTAGGAGCACACACCAAAACATCGTCCATATAGTGGAGCACTACTGCCTTTGCTGCTAACTTTCTGATGGAGAACAGAATGCGGGCAACATACCACTGGCAGATGGTGGGTGAGTTTTTCATGCCCTGTGGCAGAACTCACCACTGGTAGCGCTGCATGGGAGCCTTTCGGTTGATGGAAGGTACCAAGAAGCAAACCGGGGCGCATTGTCTGGGTGTAGTGGGATCGGAAAGAAGCAGTCCTTGATATCAATGACTGCTAACTTCCACTGCCTAGGGAGCATAGACGGTGAAGGCATTCCAGGCTGCAGGGCTCCCATGTCCTCAATGACTGCATTTATTTTCTGCAAGTTGTGTAGGAGGCGCCACTTGTCTTTCACTGGTTTCGCTGGTTACAAATACCAGGGAGTTCCAAGGGCTATTTGAGGGTTCAATGTTTCCCTTTTTCAATTGCTCCTCCACGAGTGCGGTGAACGCCTTTTACTTGTGTTTTTCCAAAGGCCACTGATCTGTTTAGATATGTTTGTCAGAGATTCAATTTAATTTCTGGAAGGGGCACTCCGCAGTGGCCTTTATTAAAAATTCTGGGGTTGAGATGGAATTTCGACTCGAGTCCCCTACTGGGACATGAGACCCCTGCCCACAGTGTGAACCCAGAGTTAATTGCAAAAGGACGGACTGATGCTATCAGTCCCTCTGGACCCTCAATTTGGATAACTGCCCTGCTTCTCTGGGCAGATATAGATCCCCCCGCGCCTGTCATAATACCTTCTGCCAGCTGCAGCTCCCAGTGTGACGGCCACTTGTGGGAAGAAATGACTGTCACGTCTACTCCCGTGTCCATCATTCCTGCCAGGCTGATGTCCGAGCCTTGGCAAGACAGTTTGCAATTAAGCATGTGTTTGTCGTTCTCAACTACCTCAGCCCAGAAGACAGAAGGTTTGTAGTCCTGTGGCAGACTGCTGGGCACGAGAATAGCTTGGGCCACAACCTGGTTAGCAGCAAGAAAAAAGGGAGGGTTAACACACTGGATGTTGATAGTAAACAACCCTTGTGGCCCCACTTGAACAATTTCTGGTGTAACACAAATGTCAGCTAGTGTGTGTACAACATCTTTTAACACAAACAATATACAGTCTCTCAGATTCTCACAACTCACAACCATTCTCTGGTGTGTTACCAAATCCATTTGAGTTGCAGTGGTTGTGGTAACAATTTTTCTGGCGGCAGTTTTTTTTATTTGTTCCCCTGCACGGCCCTGCCAAACCACGCAGTCTTGTCAGTTTTTTGGCTGCATCCCAATGGTGGCAGGCGATGTCATTTGCCCTGGGGAGACAGCTTGGAAACCCTGATTAATTGGAGCCAGGGCTTGGCAATTTTGGGCTAAGTGCCCTGATTTGCCACACGTGTGACAGACCCAATTAGCATTTCTTTTGTCCTGAGAGGCTGTAGTTTCAGCAGCGGCTGCAGTTCCTATTAAATTCCCCCATGTTTTTAAATTTGGCTGGTTAATTGGCACTAATGTCATGCAAGCACGAATCATTTGGTTTAGGGTTGGTGGAGGATTGAATGGAACACCCAAAATCACTCTTTTACAAGCTTCATTGGCATTAGTTTTTGCAATTTGCGTTATAATATGCTCTCTTGTTTTTGGATCTTCCACTTGTCTTTCCACTACGAGCCTCAGTTTATCCATAAAATCAATAAATGGCTCATTTTGCAGTTGCCGAATCTCTGTATAATTCAATTGAGGCGCTAATTTAGGGGGCATCTAAGAACACTTGCTCTGCCACTTGCTTTACAGCATTCAGGACTGGCTCTGGTGTATTTTGAGCCTGGCTCTGTGGCTTGGCTAATAACCCCTGACCGGTAAGGTGATCCATAGAAACCATTGCATTGTTTGGATCCTGCAGTAAAATTGGAAGGAGCTCTCTTAGTCGTTCTCTCCAACTATCATCCCACATTTGAAATTCTGATGGGGAAAGCAAGCAGGAAAATATGCCTTTGATATCATACGGCACCATCACTGCAGTAGTGAGGGTTATCTGCAGGAGGTTCTTAAAATACTGACTTTCCCTCCTAAAATCCTTCTGGGCTTTGCAAAGCTCTTTCAGCCCTGCAGGATCAAGAGGTTTCCATGTGGGATTATTGCCTGCTCTGTCATAGGTAACAGGAGCGGCGAAGGGATAGGAGGAGGCTGAGGGGGCTCCCGGACCCAATTTCAAGACAGCGTCAGTTCCGGGTTCTACCCTGTGGGAACCGGAAGTGGGGGTGGTGGGAACCAGGAAGTCCTCCACAGTGGGCAGGATTGGAGGACAAGGAGGAGTGGACACAGGATGGGCAGCGATTCATGACGCAGGGAGCAGTACCCGACATGTGGGAGGAACCAGAAGATGTCATGTCTGGGGGTGGAGATAGGAAAGGCGTGGGGGGGTGAGAGCGAACGGGATTGCGGGAAGAAGAGGGGGGAGGGTTGGTCTGTGCCATGCAGTCTCCCCCATTATGTAGACATATGGAGTGGGGGGCGGATAATGGCAAACAGCATTTAGAACAGTTTTCTGGGCTTACAACTGGGGAAGAGGGCGAGGGATACGGGGTTTGGGAAGGGGTCGAGGCAGCCTGGCCAGGGTGGTTGAAAAGACCGAGAAGGGTCAGGGAGAAGGTAGCAACCCTGTGCCTTTGGGCTTTTTAATCTTTTTGGTTTTTCCAGTGAAGGGGAAGTGGGGTGAGGGATACGAGGAGAGGAAGGAGGGATATGGGAAAAACTGGGGGTCGGGTTTTGTGCTTTTCTTTTACTTTCCGGTCCACTTTATGTAAGTCTCGCAATACCAAAACTAAGGGGAGATATTTTTCTCCAGAGGTGTCTCCTTTCCAGTTTAAATCAGTAATTTTATCACTCACAGGCTGCCAGAAGGCAGGTGATTTTAAATTTGTGGGAGACGCTTGAGGAAGGCAAAAGAAAAGCCAGCGAACCAACTGTTTTATCAAACCCTTTGAAAATTTAAACCCACTAACTTCAAGGGATTTTGCAACTTGGAGAAAAACCTCTTTGGCATTAAGAAAGTTTTGAAGCTGTGGCTTTCTCAACGCTTTTTCCACCTGCCACCCGCAAAAGGAAAAAAGAAACAAAAAAGTCTCAGGGACCGGGGATACTCACACAAGTTTCAGTTCAGCACAAATCAGCACAAATTCACAGTTACAAGCATCCGGTCCTGAAACTAAAAACACGGGTGGAGTCCTCTGAAGCTCGGCTGCTCTCCGAGGTCAGTTCAGTGCAAAATAAGTGGGAGTTAGCAACCTTCTTTCAGGGCACCACTCCTAAAACAGAGTGAGCTGCACCAAGGGGCGTTGGCAGCTCCAAAGTCACTTTTTTCGCTGTCCACCGACAGCCACGATGTCACAGGGATCCGCTTGTATGAGCCCCACACTTGGATGCCAACCTAACACAGTTCTATCCTCACTGCACAAGCTCTGGTGTGCCCTCGATCAGAGAGAGTCCAGCTGCATTACTTCTGTGCGTCACAGAAGCGACCTCGGCATCAGGAAAGGCACTGGCTGGGCACGCTCGCTGGCTTCTTTGTAGGGAGACATGGCAGGAGCCGATGATCTAGGCTCACGTTAGTTTGGAGATAAAGGAAGAGACAGGGGGTTCTGGTTTGGCTTCCAACAGGTTTATTGTCAGAAGCTTAGCAACCAGAATATGGCAATAATCTTAAACTTCCCGAGAGCCTTTTCCCTCAGTTTTATAGGGGGTTTGAAAACTGCAGGGAAAGGGGAAAACAACCAGTGAGTTACAAAGCAGGGGGCAGGATACAATTCAACAAGATCCAATGGGGGAAACTGGGAGGCAGGAGTTATAACAAAGAACCCATGAACAACCAAGTAAGAGAGAATTTTCCTGAACAAGGGGAGGCAGTTTGGACCCGGGCACAGCCCAGGGGGGATGCAGCTTAAGCTTCTGAACCGCCCCTCAACCCACCCTCCGAGTCTGTGTCTTGGGGAAACTTGATCCGCGGGAGGGTCTGGGATTGATTGGCATCTTGCTGCCCCAGCCCCGCAGTGGGCTGCATCATAGCAACAGGAAAGGGTCATTTTTTCCAGTGTGCTCACTGCTGTTTCCCAAGGTTTGAGGGGATATTGAAAAGAAACTTGCCTCCTTGTGAGCAGGCTTTTTTCTCAGAGCTATGTTTATTGCGATTCGTCTTGGATTTGCACATCTTATCAGAGAAAAGCAGCTCCAGGGGCACCTCTCTGTTCCCTGCTTTTGGCTGAGAAAATGCTGAAACAGCAAGGACTTGGCTCTTCACAACTTTTCATACTCTCTCAACTATCTGTCCAGCTGTGTGGGGCTTGTGCCAATCACTCTGTGTCAGAAGGAGGATCTGCCTCTGCTAAAGGAACACTGTTGTCACATCCCTTCCTTAGCCACTTTTCTTCATCTCTCTCCTCCCACACATGCTCTTTTTACTTAGATTTGCTTTTTTCCTCTAAGCTGTTGCAAGTAGTTAGCCCAGCAAGCTTCATTTCTACTTCAGCTAACTGTGAGGTGATGGTTAGGGTTTGGGTAGTTAGGGTGAAAATATAAATCTGAAGCCAGACTGTTACCATCAGCCTTTAAAGATGGTAAAGATTTAGGAAAGGATATTTTGTGCCCAGGAATGCTGTTTCAGGCTATTGTCAAGTGCCAGGCATGTGATCCTGAAGCTCATTGTTGGAATGTCATCAAGGTATTTGTGTGTTGTCCAAGCCTGGTGCTATTTCCATGAAGAGTAGGAGCACATGGCATGGGGTGTGTCTGTGACCAGTTTGGTCCATCTATGAAGCAGCCTTCTGCTTAAGGTGAAGGACAGGACTCAGCTGAGACAGGTGAGTAAGGTCACTGCTGTGGCACTGCAAATGAGAGCCGTGCTCCTGCCCTGTTTTCACACCAGGCACAGTGAGGTCTTCTGAGCCTGTTGCTAATTGCAGCTCAGAACATTTGGCTGATAATGATCTATCTCACCTAGTGGTATTTGCTGCTGGTTTCCTCTCTCCATCAGACAGTGTTTCACTGCTGTTGGTGTCTGGCTGTACTAGAACAGGAGACACATAAATCCAGCTGAATGGTTTTCTCTTGGTGGAAAGCACCCTCATTTGAGCTCTGCAATCTGAGGAATTTTTGTGGAGGTATTCATTCATGTGATGAACATCTGGTTTGGTGGGGTTTTTTTCCTTCTAAGCTGTTTCTCATAAGAAATACAGGTGGATTGTTGTTTGAGAAATATTTTTCAGCTCCGGAAGGACATTGCTTTGTCCTTTAATAACTGGAAGTATGAGTATCCAAAAGAGATCTACAAAGATGCAGAAGAGTCTAGAGAGATACTGTATGAAGAGTGGCTGAGTTCACTTGGGCTTGTTCAGCCTGGAGGAGTCTCAGAGGAGACCTCATAGCAGACTGGAGCTTCCTCACAAAGGGAAATGGAGGGGCAGGCACTGGTCTTTCTGTTCAACAGTAACAGGACCATGGGAATGGCATGAAGCTGTGTCAGGAGAGGTTGAGGTTGGATATCAGGAAAAGGTTCTTCACCTAGAGGGTGATCGAGCCCTGGAACAGGGTGCCCACGGAAATGGTCACAGCACTAAGTGTGGCGGAGTCCAAGAAGAGTTTGGACAATGCTCTCAGGCATATGGTGTGACTCTTGGGGTTGTCCTGTGCAGGCCAGGAGTTGGATTTCAGTGATCCTTGTGGGTTCCTTCCAAGTCAAGAAATTCTATGACACCATGAAATAATGTGTTTTATGGAGTGACACTCAGGATCAGTTACTGTAATTCCCTCTCAGTAACCTTCTGGACTCCTGTCCTGCCAGCATTGACTGTACCAGCTGCCCAGCTCTTCTGAGAAGAAAGGGTGTATCTCTGGAGATACAGACTCATACCTGCTTGTTGAATGTTTTGTAAATGGTCTGTGTCTTTCTCCAGGCCACTCTTTGTGAACTCGTGTTGTCTCTTAAGTAACATCTCTGTTGATGCATGTTATACCAATGCACTGGGTCACACTGATAGAGGTTGAGCTGTCTGGCAGATTTACCCCAGTCTGTGAGGCAGAGATATGCAAGGTCTCTCTGCCTGGTCTTTGATGCAAGACAGGTGCTTAGCTGAGACTGACCATCAGCCTCTAGTGTGAGAGTTTTATTGGAGGAAGAGGACTGCAGCAGCTCTGTGATGAATGTGCAGCTTGGTCTGTAGTCCACAAGAGGAGTGTGAGCTAGTGCAGGGGATCTCATCAAGCACCATGCCTGGCTGATGTGGCAGGTCTCCTTTTCCTTGTGCTGATGAGGCAGCATGACTCAATGTCATGATGATGGAGAAGGGAATGACTTCTCTTGGCAGCCTTTCCTCCCAGATATCTGAAGTGAATTGACATTAAGGCAGGGGAGTAAAACCACAGTAAGAGGAAGATCAGATTTGTGTTCTTTTTAGGTAGTATCTAAGTACATGGGACCTGATGAGATGCATCCCAAAGTCCTGAGGGAGTTGGCTGTTGGAGTTGCCATGCTGCTGTCTGTGATGTTTGAAATTCATGGCAGTCAGGTGAAGTCCCAGGCAACTGGAAACGGGGGAAATGTTGTACCCATTTTTAAGAAGGGTAGAAGGGAGGACCCTGGGAACTACTGACCAGTCAGCCTCCCATCTCTGCCAGGGAAGATGGCGAAAGGGATCCTCATGGAAGTTACACTAAGTCACATAGAGGACAGGGAGGTGATTCAAGACAGCCATCACAGCTTCACTGAGGGCAAGTATTTCCTGGCCAACCTAGCAGGCTTCTGTGGTGGAGTGACCACGTCACTGGACAGGAGATGTCATCTGTGTTGACTTTTGTAAAGCCTTTGACATGGCTCCCTGCAACATCCTTCTCTCTAAATAAGAGAGATATGGATTTGATGACTTTGGTGAATGATGAATGGCTTGGATAGATATCCAGAGTGTAGTGGTTAACAGCTCAGAGTCCTCCTTATGGACATCAGTGACAAGAGGTGTCCCTCAGATGACTTTTAAAGATCCATTTCAACCCAAACAGTTGAGTTATTCCATGACCTCTTTGCTATAGTGTTTCTCAACCAAGTATCTCTCTTGGCTTCTCTCCAGGGGGATTTTACTTTATTGCTGATGCATGCTCTGTAGTCCCCTGGTAAATTTTTACAAGATATATAATGTATTTTTCAGTCTACCTTTTCCCTGATGGTTGGCAACCATGGTTCATTGCTGTGGAGTTCTTGTTAAATAAAATATGAGATCAATTGAAAAGTTATCAGTATTACTGGAAACATGAGACTTCTCACAATGTCTGCCTATTTTTAGTGCTGATCAGAACCAGTAAGAGTGCTCCAAGTAACCAAATAAATTTTTGTTTTTAAAGCTAATTTGAGACCACATCAGCAGTATATTGTTTAATATTTTATTTCCTTTGTTAGGAGTTTGGTCTGCAGTTGTTAGTATTTTAGATGTGACATTAAGTGCATGTTTGTGTGAATTTTTTCAACCCAGAGATTACAAAACCATTTATTCTCTTTCCTATCAATGCAGCTTTTTATTGAAAACTGCAGGTATTTTAAAGTCTACTCTTTTTTTTTCCCAGGAATTCTCCTTTCAGTGTTTTTCCCCAGGGAAAAATCTATTTTAGCAAAATGCTTTATATCAAAACATTCAATTTTCACTCCTATTAATTCTGTCTTGTCTTTAGATTTATGTTAAAGTCTTAATTGCAATATTTAATGCTGTTTCTATATACACAGCTTTTCATTTTTAAATTCAGAAATAGGTCTTGGGCTTTATTTTGTGGAAAGGCCAACATTTTGGTTTTGCTTTCTAACATGAAACAAAATCACATTTTACAATGCTGGAGTCTATCAGAACAGCAGTTCTTGGTTTCAGAATCTTTGCTTTAGATCTATTTCATACCACAGCAGATATCTAGCACTGAAGCATTCAACCTTTGCCAACTCTTGGTATCACTGTTTATCAAGTGACATCTTTTTCTCTCATTCCTAATATCCATTTTGACTTGGCTCATGACTATTAGAACCTGCAGTTTTATCTGCTATCTATAAGGTGCATACCACCAGCCAAGCAATGCAGCAGTATTATTAAGTGTATTAATTAACCTGGTGTGCCTGATAATAAACACCATAGGAGGATGGAGTTCTTCAAGGAGACTCTATTGTCTAAGTAATATTGTGTCACATTTCAGGGTCCTTTACTTTTTTTGCAGGAGAAATAAATCAGAATCTGTCTTTAATTTTTCTCTGAGAAAGTTCAACTGCTTTATTTTGGCTAAATAAAGAAGTTAAATGGCCTGACTACCTTCTCCAGAATCTAAAATTATTTGAACTCAAGGCAGACAACATGTTGGCAGATAGCCTAGAGGTAGTGATTCAGGACTATGCCATGTGGAAGAGTCTGACTCAGCTTTTTGACTGATCTGGATTTTGCTGCCAGTCATGTTATGCTGCCACTGATGGTATCATCTAGACTTTTCAAGACGGTTAGCTATAGAGTTAAAAGGAAAGATTACTATTATTGTTTGATTACAACAGGTGCCAGTAATGAATGCTAAAAAGGGTGTCTCAGAGGTTAGCAGAGCTATCTAACAGAATGAAAGAAGCAGATATTATTTCCTCCAATATCTCCCCAAAGCCTTCTCTTCTCTAGGGAGACTAACCCCAGCTCTCTCTCATGCTGTATTCAGAGGAGAGGTACTTTAGCTCTCTGATCATCTTTGTGGCCTCCTCTGGATCCACTCCAACAGGTACATGTCTTTCCTGTGCTGCGGACCTCAAAGCTGGACATAGTGCTCCACGTGGGGTCTCATGAGGGCAGAGGGGCATAATGACCTCCCTTGACCTGTTTGTCACACCTGGTATGGCCCAGTGCAGCTGGTAAATAATGCATAATGCAGTTGATAAAGTATTAAGTAGTGTATTATCAACTGAAATAGACTTTGGAAATCAGAAATTAAGTTAGACTTTTTAGAAGTACCAGGCTGTAGAAATGGTAGCATTCCTCAAAGATCCTGGTCATCTTTAATTTTGCCACTAAGGACCTTGAATTCTGTTGTAAAGAATAAGAGAGTTTGCTGATAACACAGAATAAGAGACTGTCGTTTTAACTGAGGAAAGCTGAGGGGTAACATACAGCAAAACCTGGATGCCTGCAGAAGACATGAGATGAAATTCAGTGGCATAAAATGCAGGGTGTGCCGGTTTGGCCAAATCTAGAAATACATCCTCTGAGAGAAGGCGGGTCACAACCATCCCTCCCCCACCAGGTTCAGGAAAAAAAAATTTTCCTCGAAGGAAAGTGAGAGAGATAAAAACTATTTATTTAACAAACACACAGAAAAAGGATAATAATGCTAAATAATAAAACCTCCCTCTCTGCTGAGAGAAACCTGGGAAAATTTCAGAGTCCTTCCATAGATCTCTCTCTCCCCCTTCTTGGAGCTGGGACCGGGTGGTGGGCCCACCTCCAGGGCCAAGGCCTCGATGGAAATTCTTCCCGATGTATTCTGATGTTGAAACAGTCCAGCAGAGGGAGAAAAAAAGGAAAAAACAAAGTTCCAAGAAAACAAAATTTCAGCTCTCCATCTCTCTCCGGAGAAAGAAAAAAGAGCTGGAAAAAATGGCCGAAAGCAAGCTGGGTGCCTTCCCCACACTCGCTCTCCTGCCACAGCTGAAAAAAAGTCTCTATCTCTGTGTGATCTTGAACAAGCTGCAAACTGCTTTGAAGAAGTTTTGCTCAGGTTTTCCTCCCCCCTCTCAGGCTCAGTTTAAAGGCACAGAAAGGCACAAAATTAATTTTCTGGGCATAGGGCAGCGATAGGGGATACACATCACAAAGTCACCCCAAGACACAGGGCCATATTGATGGGAGCATGCTCTTGAAAGACAGGATCTTACCAGCTGGGAATGCCAGGCACGGTAGCTACTGTAGCGTCACCCACGGTTGGCTAAATCTTAGGCCTTGGTGGAAACTGTGTGGAAGAAAGGGTGGTATCCTCTTGTTGTGCACCTAGACATTTACAGCATGCACAGAAAGATACTCATACTACCATCCGAGGTGTGGGTAGGATATCTTTTTGGATGCCCAGTGCAATTTTGGTCATCCATGTTCTGAGGAGTAGATAAAACTGGCACAGTTGCAGAGAGGGACTATTAACTAGAAGAAACAGGGAGTGAATTGCTGAAGATGTCGAGAAAGCTTGTCTTGTTTATCCTGGCACAATGAAGCCTGAGAGGCTCTGTGATTACCTACTCTCTGTAAATATCATGAGAATAAATACCAGTGAGGGAGAACAGATTAGACTAAGGGCCAGCATTCTTACAAGAGCAACAGGTATACACTGACTAAATAAATTTAAGCTGGAAGTGAGAGAAGGGCTCCCTACAGTGAAGTTTTCCAGCAGTTTTCCAGCTGGAAAAGTGGGAGTGAGAAAACTGACTGCTTTTAAGATGAGCATCATCAGCTTTTGAAAGAGGAACAGAGTTCACTAGTTGGCAAGTTCCTCCCAGACATTCTACAGGAGAATGTCATGGCTGCTAACCTCCCTTAGCAGAGGCAGCTATGCATGGTCTTGTCCATGGCATTTGCTTTGTCACTGGAGATGGGAGGACAGGACCTCACCATGTTCTGCTCCCCACTGGTCTGCTTGTGGGAGCCCTGGGAGCACTCCGGTCTTGAGACATGGGATGGCGACTCCCGCCTACGGGTGGGGAAACAGGTGCTCTTGTGGGTTTCATTCATGACCCCACTGGTTATTAAGAAGTCAGAGAAGTCTGTGTTAGGGACACAGTTCCCCAAGGTGGGACCACCTTGGCAGAAAGTTAACCTGGTGAGCCTGTCTCCCCCCGCTGTAAAAGAGCACTGTAAAAGAGCAGTGACTATTCTGTAATATCTCCTGGGTACTGTATTTTGGATAATTATAATTGGCATAGTAAAGGGTTTATCATATGAATGCTTTAGGCTTGTTAATTCTAGGTTGTGAGAAAAGTTAAGTAGAAAGAATGAGGAATAGCTCTGGGAAGGCTGCTCCTGGTAAATGATTCACAGCAATGCCCAGGATGCTATTTAGGAGGATAGTACCTCTGGGATCCAGCTGATTAACAAAGCTTGTTTAGCTGTGGGAGTCCAGAACTAGAAGCCAGAAGATGTATAAATTATAATAAGCAGCTTAATCCTTCTCTGTGGAAAGATGAAGCAGTTTTTGTGGAGGAGTTAGTAGGTGTGTGCCTGTGGCCCAGGCACCAGGCTGGGGTTGTGGGGCACGAAAGCACTAGAAGTGGCCATGAGAGCAGAGAAATAACCATCCTTATTATATGTGCTGTGTATCCATTTGGTACATGCCTTGCAAGGGAAATGATAAAGCCAGCCTTGCAGATGAAGGCTGGGTGAAGAAAAAAATAAGACACCAGGAAGCAGAAGAAGTGATGCCTCAGGTGGAGAGATGTGCAGAGAGGAATTTGTGTGCTAAATGAAATGTGCTGGGAAAACAGAATTGTAAATGTTGTTGATTCTATTTGTCAAATGGGACTAACCTGAAGACTAGTTGTATTTGAAGAATATATGTTAGAAAACACTTATGAATGATATTTCCTATCTTAGTGTTTTAGAAATATTGAAGTGTTTTGACAGTTTTAAGAGACCAAAGAGTGAGAAAAGAATGTTTAATTGGCTACGCTGAATATGAACTACACATTTAATATATTTTTAATTAACTAAAAAACTGTGTGTTCCTATATCATTTTGTTTCCACCATCTAATTTTCTGACTTGTTTTAATCACAACATCATTCAAATCAGAGCTGTAATTATGCCCAATTTCTGTTACTTGGATGTGCTGCCTGAAATCCTTACTATATTCTTTGCGTCTTGCTGTCCAAATAGCAGCAGGGATGAAAAACTATTTCCCTTTTTCAGAGGTAATTGTTTCTCTTACAATTTTCCATTTAAACTTTGTTAGGTGGATTGCTTCATTGTAGTCTGTTTGCTGAATGTTTCATGAATAAAGCATGTTTTCACCTTTATTCTAAACACTAAGAAAATATTAAACTCCTGGGAATGATGTAAGATGCACCTCTTTACTGCAATTTTCTCTTTTATATATGGGTATTTTCCTTGCATTTTTCACCTTTGCCTTCCATATGAATTATTCTACATATATCTGTCTGAATAGTCTATTGTGAAATATTCTGAACTAGGTACTATGGCAAACAGTTGCCTGCAGATTTGTACTTTTTGGTTGTCTCTGTATTCAATAGCAAAGAATTCAAATATTGTTGAGATTCACTTTTATTTGAAGGTATCTGCAGGAAGAAACAGTTTTGCAGGCTACACTATTATTCTGAAAAAAAAAAATCCATGTTTTATCTATTTACTTAAGTAATTTAGATTTATTGTAGTAATGATTTCAGTGGAAACTGTACGATGATGTGTGAAATTCTGTTACAAGTTGTATACCAGAGAAATAGTGCTGGCAGTCAGAAGTTTCTTAAATAAACCTTGCCCTCCACCTAGCTGCTCTGCTTTCTCTGCTAGTGTTACATACCTTTTTACTAACTTTTCCTGTTACTCAAAAGTGGGATTTTTGTAACCACTCTGCTAATTCATCTGTGTTCCAAGGCTCTGGGCAGGGCTAAATGCTTTTAAAAATCACCTCTTCTCCTTTGATGTGGTAGATTCTCTTTCATTGTTCTCCATGTCAAATTTCAGAGTATTTCCTCTGTGTACTACCTATTTTTTTCCTCTCTAAATCTCTGTCTTCTTTATTGAATCATTCAAATTTTATATTTTCAAGAATGTGATTTTTTTTAACAAGGAAATGAGCCAGCAGCAGCAAGTGAAACTCTGAAATGGTTGCTGAACAGTTCTATACCTTGAGTCCCCAGCTAAGTTCCTCAGCAGGACAGCTCTTTGAAAGGTCCCAGATAACACATGGTGGCAGCTGTTGGAGAAGACAAAGCCCTTGGCTGAGTCTGGTGGAGGGAACTTTGGCTGTGAGTTGTCTGGTACTGGCTACAACATATGTCTGTGACAAAGCAGTTCCGGCTCTGCAGTCAGATTCTAACACCTGATTTGAAAGCTTTAATACAGGTGTAGTGGTTTGGTTCGAAATATCCATTACTTACTTATTTTGCTTCTGTGAGATAAGAATTAGGAGAAAGCAAAGCAGGCACAAAACTTAAAAGAATATAAAGAAATTTATTAACAGACCTAAAAGAAAGAAAAAAAGTCAGACTAAACCTTCAGAACACTTCTCCTTCTCCCACTGACAATGTAAAAAGACAACCCTTGAGATTCCCATTCAGTTTACCACCTCTATAATAATCTCTTTTTCAGTTCACTTAGGGAGAGTAGTCTCTCTTGCTCATGCTATGGAGACATCTCCACAAGAACAGTTCCCTTATGGCTTCAATGTCACAGCAAGACAGCCGCCCGGGTTGGTTCTCTGCTCACATGTGAAAGTCCCTTCCCTGACCTAACAGCTTTCCCCACAACTGTTTTTGAGGGTCCAATCTTGACCTACTGGGGTACCATTTTAAGGTTGAGCTGTTCAGAAGCAAAGGTTCTCTTCACCTCTCTCTGGGAGCATCTTCAGCTCCAGGAACAGAGGTCTTCTTCTTCCCTGGGAGCAAGGGTCTTCATCACTTTCATCTCTCTCTGTTCAAGCTTCTCATCAAATCACAGCTACTTCAACATTTGCTTATTTCAGCACAGGTACTTTTGCTCACAGTTGCAATTTGAACGCTCCACCCCCCATCCTTTCATGAAATTACAGTGGGTATTTTGATGTACCATAGTCCATCACCATAGCTTTACAACAGAATTTCAGCTTCTAAGCTTGAAGCATCTCCTCCTCCCTCAGGGTTTCAGCTCTTCCTTCTTCACTGACTTTGGTGTCTTTATGGTGTTTTCTTCACTTGCGTCCACCTTTCCTCTTCCTCTGACTCGGGAGAGGATTGATGTCTGCAGGCTTCATCTGTTCTGGACAATCTTACAGCACTAAGAGAGTTAATCTCACCCAGGCCCCGCAGCTGGAATTCGCCTCTCACTGTTGGTCACATGATCTTTGTGGGGCAGTGGCCTCAGATGAATTTTGGCCACGCTGGGCGAGGGCCAGGCTGGCCGAGCCATGCAGCAGGGCTGCCTGCGCGGAGCAGGGCTGCGGGGGCTGGCGCGCACGGAGCAGGGCCGCGGAGGGAAGAGGGACACGGAGGGAGCAGGGACACGGAGGGAGCAGGGACACGGAGGGAGCAGGGACACGGAGGGAGCAGGGCTGCGGAGGGAGCAGGGACGCGGAGGGAGCAGGGACACGGAGGGAGCAGGGACACGGAGGGAGCAGGGCTGCGGAGGGAGCAGGGACGCGGAGGGAGCAGGGACACGGAGGGAGCAGGGACGCGGAGGGAGCAGGGACGCGGAGGGAGCAGGGACGCGGAGGGAGCAGGGACACGGAGGGAACAGGGACACGGAGGGAGCAGGGACGCGGAGGGAGCAGGGCCGTGGGTGGAGCAGGGCCGCACAGCTCCAGGGTGGCTGTCTCCTGGCCGGCCCGGCTCGCACTGAGGGGGCTGCGCTGGGTGTCCAGCGAGCAGAAGCAGCTGAGATTTCAGCCAAGCTGTGCCGTGGCTGACCCAGCTGGGCCGCGCCCTGGGCCCTCAGTTACCTGTCCAAAAGCTGGAAGCAAGAGAGCTTTCCCGGGGTTTGTTCGTTTTTAAATGTGGATCACAGAGGCGTGTCAAGCTTCTTAAGTGGCTTTAAAAAGTTGCCAATATTCAAACTAGCCAGTTGATTGGTTCTGTCGGGTCTAGAGGAAGCTGTAAGCACCTTTTTGCAAAAAAGCACTTTGGTGGCTGATGGAGCTCTCTTTAACTAAAAACCCAAACTATGCTAAACCATGACAACAGGGATTCAAGTGTAATGGGTATGTGAGTAAATCATAACTCTTTCTAAGAGTTATGATTAAAGAACTAGAAGATGGGGGAGGAAAAAAAACCCAAACCTGTAGCTGTTCCCTTGATTGGTGACAGATATTTTGTTCTGTAAAGCAGAGGTTTTCTGTTTCACAGAAAGGGGAATAAGTTCCAATTCCTATTTCCCTATCCATGCATATTGTCACTTACATGAATTTCTTAATGTTTCTTGAACAGTCAGATTTCTACGTGGAACTGGGAGCAGGACAAACTGTCTCAAGCAGATAAAATATGCCTTGTCCAGGTGCCTGTGTAAATGAGTGTTCAGGTTTCGTGTTTGTGCTACAAGAGGTTGAAAGGAATGATGACTGAGCACCACTCTGACGTCCCTGATCACCACTCTGTGATCTCCAAGAGATAACTGATTAACATAGAATCATAGCATGGTCTGTGTTGCAAGCAACCTATTAAAGGTATCTCATGCCAGACCCTGCCATGGGCAGGGACAACTTCCACTAGACTTGGTTGCTCAAAGCCCCATCCAAACTGGACTTGAACACTTCCAGGGACGGGGCATCCATGACTTCTCTGGGCAACCTGTTTCCATGCCTCACCACCCTCAAGATAAAGAATTTCTTCTTAATCTAAACCTGCTCTCTTTCCGTTTGAAGACATTCCTCATGTCCTATCATTACCTGTCCTTGTGAAAAGTCCCTCTTCGGCTTTCCTGTAGGCCTCATTTAGGTACTGGAGGGTGTTCTATGGTCTCCCTCTCTTCATGCTGAACAATCCCAATTCTCTCAGACTGTGTTCATAGGAGAGGTACTCCAGCCTTCTGCTTCAGCCCATCATCTTCATGGCCTCCTCTGGACTTATTCCAACAGGTTCATTTCCTTCTTTTTTGGGGACTCCAGAGCTGGATGCAGCAGTCCAGGTGAGGTTTCACCCCAGCGGACCTGAGGGGCGGAATCCTCTCCGTCAGCCAGCTGGCCACACTGCTCTGGATGCAGCCCAGGTTGGCTTTCTGGGCTGCAAGTGCACATTACTGGGTCATGTTGAGCTTCTTATCCACCAGCATCCCCGAGTGCATCCCTGCAGTACTTCTCTCAATCCCATCAGCCCCCAGCCTGGGGGGTTGCCCTGACCCATGTGCAGGACCTTGCATTTGACCTTGAACTCCATGAGGTTTGCACAGACCTGCCTCTCAAGCCTGTCAGGTTCCCCCTGGATGCCATCCCTTCCCTCCCGTGTGTCGACTGCCCCATGCAGCTCAGTGTCATCAGCAAACCTGCTGAGAGTGCCTTCAATCTGACTGTCCATGTGACCAAGAAAGATGTTAAACAGCACCAGTCCCCATACCAACCCTTGGGGAACACCACTTGATACAGCTTTCCATCTGGGCATTAAGGCGTTGACCAATGTTCTTTACGTGTGACTATCCAGAGAATTCCTTATCCACCTAGTGATCCATCTACCAAATCCATGTCTCTTCAATTTAAAGACAAGGATATCATGACCATGTCAAGTTCTATGCACAACTCCAGATTAGAGATGCAGTTGATAAGCTTCTCTAATTTGATCTGCTGAACCACTGAGGAAAACCAGCCTTTGAACAGAGACATCCTCATAGCAAGTAGTATTTTTCCTTTCAATCCATAGACTATTGTGTATTTTCTGTATTAGGGTAACTCATGTTTTACAAGGCCTTTCAATCATAATGTAAAAGATAAATGCCACATTTTGTATGGCAGCAGCTCAAACTTTTAGCTCTGGCTTTGCCACTTCAATTCCCTACTGCATTTACCAAGAGAGTAGCCAAAATACTATCTCCTTAGTGAGATCTTTTATACTTCAGAGTCCACTGAGTCCTTTTCCTACTGCCTGTATTCCTAATGCTATTAGTTAATGCTCTAAGTGCAATGGCTAAAAACAGGGAATCAGGGAAAAATGGGATGCTGAACATTAATTACCTCCAGAAACCACCATTTGCTGCTATTAAATATCCCATTGCATTTTTGTACAAGATGTAGGTTTAACAAGTTCAGCTGAACTGGTTTTTGAAGGGAGGGCAGGAATATTCCTTTTGAGCTCATTTCTGCGTCCCTTTATAAATGAAACCCAGAAAGGCAACACCAGTTCAATCAGAGAAGGAAGATGTTTGGCCCTTGGTGACACTGCAGAGTATGCTGCTAAGATAATTACATTGAAAGATGCATCTGACCCCAGCATGCTTGTCTGTGTCATGTGTATAGATGCATTTCCAAATTGTATAAAGCAACTGAGGATGACTGAGTTAAAGACAAGTTTTCCAGAAGAATAAATTCAAGGTTGTTAGATACTACTGTAGGTAGTTCTTGCAACAGGGCAGCTCATGTGCAGTAATGTTAATTCAGGATCCAGGGAAAGAAATTCCCACCCAATGCTGCCCAGATTTTATGGTTTGGGTCAGTCTGACCTTGGTGGTGCCAATTTTATGACAATGCTGCTGCTGCCTAAAGAGGATCCTTGGGGTATGGAAGTGCATCTGAGGAGTTCCTTTCCAGCCTTTTTGTGCTGAGCTCATGTAAATCTCTGTGCTTGAGTTAATTTGATCCTTGTTTGTCACATTTCAACAGTTAGGAAGGACCTGTTATAAACTAAAACTTGTCAATGAATTAGGGACAGAGGGAGAGCAAAACCACTTGTTTTGTTTCTGTTAATTCAGACCATTTCCATGTGCTGTATTAACTTTGTCTGTACAGGTCTATTAGCACAGCTGAGAGAACTGTAAATTTTATCAGGGAGTAGAAATAAATGTCTGGCATATAAAAGCAGAGGACCTTTTAAACTAGTTTTACCATAGAGAAAATTACGGTAGAATGATGTAGTGTAGAATGGTACCTAAGGCTTATCGTTCACAGGGGAAGTTATTTGCAGATGCAGAGTAAATCTTTAGCAGGAGCAGAGTGAGGGCATGGTGAACGCCCTTGAGCAGCGTGCCGTAATGCCATTATTTCTGGGTACTCCCACTGAAGCTAATGAGGATGCATAAGGATGTCTGTATAGTGGTGCTCTGTGTACAGAGAAAGGTTGTGACATCTCCCTCACTGGGGGCTTATAAATAGATTAAATTGAACATTTACCAGGAGTGATCTGTATCACTGATCTTTGTGTAGTTGATCCTGTTCAGGGTGGGCTGGATGAACGTGAATGACTTTTCAAAGTTCTTTCCAGTCGTGATTTTCATGCTTCAGTGACACACAGGTAATCCACTGCTCCCACTGAAGCAGTGAATTCTCAGCATCCTTGAAAAGCCAAGGTGAGCATATGCTGAATTACAGCTCTGAAATTCAGTGTTCTTGCAAACAGTGATAAAATTGAACGGAGAGGGGGGAAGTTAAGGAGTATAGGGATTCTGATTCAGGCTCGTGTAAGCACAGCCTCCTGCACATGGGTGCTGGTTTTGTTCAGCAGTAACACCTATTTGCAAAAGACTGCAAGGAGTAGGGTGTGTGCTTCACTGGAGAGGGAAGAAATGCCACGTCAATTTGCCCTGTGCAAGGAGACCTGCTGCAGTTCTCACTGGTGTTACGGGTAGCGGGCACTTAATGCTTGGCAGCATCACACCCTCTGAATGGGACCAGTTTCTCACTGTGGATTAGGTTGTACTGACTCCCTGCACTCCAGAAGAAAACCTGTTCTGTGCCTTTAATGATCAAACCCATTAAATAGTGAATAGACGTTCTGTTTTGTGTTTGAGTGGCTGCTTTTCCTTCTCCTCTCCCGTGAAAGCTCTGCGGAGAGGAGCGGCTGTTGCGCCATGGGAGGTCCTGTCTTAGAACACAGCTGTCATTAGTCTTCTGTCACATTGTCAGGCTTTCATGACTCAGGCATTAAAAAAATCAGATAACCAACCCTCTTTCTGAACTAGAATAGCCTAAGAACAGTTTTTTAAAAGCAAATTTTAATACAGCTAATTAGATCATATTTTCTTTCTGAAAGCTTTTAATGGGACTCACGATTTTACTGCTTGAACTGAAGCTACTTGGATGCTTAATTATTATTTATTAAACAAAATTCAATACCACTGAAGTCACTTGAGAGCTTTGATAGATTTTAAAAAAAGAAGAAATACATCTTGAATACTCAGTAGCTTTAAAAAGGACAATGCCTGTTTTGTAGTTGAGGTCAGTATTTCTCAGCAGAGCTCCTTTAATTCATCAGAAAATGGTTCCTGAAAGAAGAGAACAACTTAAAAATAAATATGTGCACATTTCTGCCTATATGAGCAAGCAAGCAGAACAGGGAAAATAGAGGTAATAAAAGAAGTGTCAAAGCTGAGCCTAGATTTTACTATGTTGTAAATGAAAATCTTTGTAGCAATGCTATATGAGAAAGTACGTGGCTCCTCACGAAAAAAAAAGGCTGAAAATGGTGATGTGGGACATGTTTGCAGTCATGTTGTAAACCGTCCTGATACCCAGGTCATGCCCAAATTATGAGTACCTCTGACTGATATAGTGAGATACTACCTGGAGATAAAAGCTTAGGTCTCAGAAGAAATACAGCCACATAAGTATCTCTGTGTGGCTTTGCACTGTCCAGCACAGGTAGGTCCCTATCACCCAGATCTCCACTTTCCCCCTTCTCATGCAGTATTTGGCAGGTGGAAAGGCTGCTCCAGAAAGCTGCTGGGCATCACGGGTGGTGAATTGGATCTGTCTGCTTATGCATAGGGGCAGTGATGGTGGCTGGGGCTGGACCACAGCCCTTCCCGTGAGGTCCTTCCACTTCAGTCAGTCACATGGCTTTACTCCCGCCATCCTGGTAGTGAGGGGCAGCAGTCTGGTACCTCCTAGTTTCCAGTTAGCAAAAAGAAATTAGATACTCTACATATTCCTTCAGGCCAGAAAATTTATCACCAACATTACTGATCTTAATCCATGGTCAAACCCAGGTAACATGCCATTCCCCTCCTTCCCTGCCAGTGCTCAAGCCTCCCAGCCCTGTGTCTTTGCACTCCCTACACTATTGGTACCACTAGCTCCTCTGCTTCCACCAGGGATGTGGAAAAGCAAGTTGACTTCCGATGCTGCTTTGTGGGGCAGTGCTGCGCTGGCCTGGCAGGGTTGGACCTGTGAAACTCCAACCTAGGTCAGAGGAGCTGCAGCAGGTTGAAAAAAGTGCCTCAGGTAGTGAAATAAGAGGAGAGGACTTCTCTTTCTCCTGGCACAGGTCTTGCAGAGGAGCACACCTACTCTCCTCCCTGGCTCTAAGCAAAGACAAGCAGCATCTTCTGTGCCATGTGGCTCTGGGTTACATAGTGGCTTTGGAACCCGTAGGGGTTAGAAATTATTCCTTTTGAGAACTGGGATTGTGGCTATAGGGGCTGGACTGTACCAGCTGTGGGAGGCACCTTAAAGCATGGATATTCTCCATAGGAGAGCCAGGACTTGCCTAACACAGAGGCAGTGATGCTCTTAGGGTTTGCAGGCTGAGAGGATTGTGTGTAGATGCTTGGGCATAAAATCATTCCTTACCAACCTAGCAAGATGGATTTGGTTTGCGTGGCATGGTTTTGGTAGCAAGGGGTGCTATAGGGTGGCTTCTGTGAGAAGTTTCTAGAAGCTTCCCCCATGCTTGACAGAGAACCACACAAGAATATCTATGAAGACCACGGTACATACTGGGCTTTTGTGAGCTCAGTCATGTAGGTGGTTTATTCTCCTGACTAAAACCCTTGGTGAGAACAATCATTAGTTTGAGGTACAATTTGGAAATTACAAGGCAGGGTGAACAAGGTTTGTACTGCTATCACAAAGGCACCCTGAGGACTATTAAAGCAGGCTTATTCTAATAATTATTGTGAGCGTGTGACATATTTGTGCTGAAACAGAGCAACATGTGGTTTCTTAGTGTCATTGGTGTAATCCACTTTCAAGATGGCACTAGGGGAGGAAGACGATCCATATGGTTTTTTATTAATTTCTGTCATAAACAGAGCTACAGAGCCTAGATCAAATCTTTAAGGTCAGTGGAATCTTTTCTTCAGCTATCTCTTTTCTACAGGATTGTGTTACTTGGTTTTGCTATGGAAATAAGCTTTTTGTTTGATAATGTGATTCATTTCTGACTTTAAATGCTCTCTAGTCTCATGAACAAAAGATTTCCGTGACTTTATCTAGCAATTTACGTATGAGCAGAGGGTCATGCAACTGTGTTCTGTGTGAAATATCAGTAAAACAAAAATAACCCGTTCAACTAACCAAGCCAACTGCAGATGAAAAGGCAAGGCAGGCTAACTTAAGATAAAGCACTAATCAAAAGGAGGCATGACTGTTTGGTGGAGTCTGACTTACTAAGAACACATTAAGAAAGGAAAACAGTATTTCAGTCAATATAGGTAAGTGTATGGATGGCAAACTCTATGGCGTGAAGAAAGAATTACATCAAAACTAGCTTCAGAACAAGTAAAAGACACCAAAATAAGTAAATTATGCCTCAAGGGGGAGTAAAATATCAAGGTCATCAACTTATGCAGAAAGAAGGAAGGAAAAATATGTGCCCACCTACAATGAATCAGTTCACCTTTAAACCTGAAACTCCTTGGGCTTAAATAGGATGGTATTAAATACAAAAGTAACATACTGCCATCTCGTAAGTTCAATCTGGTATCTGTGTGCAGAGTTCAACAGTACCTTTCACATGTGAAGGTGCAGTGGAGTTTACAGCTACTCTGAGCTGCCTTTTATCACCTTGGTGGTCTGTGCTGTTCTGCTGAGATCTGTCTGATTGCTTGCAGATCTTTTCAAACACTCCAGGCATTGCTGGGTATTTAACACCTGACCTGTGCTCTGTTACAGTTCTACAGAGTGCAGCTTTTCAGGATTACATAAACTTAAATCTGAAGGTGTTGGCTGGGTTCACAAACAGCAGAATGCTTGAATTTGGTTTTATGGGCTGCTATGCATAGAAGTGCTTCAGTCATACTGAATCAATGACTGAAATAAAATGTATTGCTTATATGTGGATCTCACAGATTCAAGTACATTTTGGTGAAATAAAGCCTTAGTATTCTCCTGTGAAATCATAGAGAGGAATTTTAGCTGCTTGGGTTTTATTCTGTATTAAATTATTTTTAAAACTGACTGATTCTAGTAGCCACTGACAAGTACAATCTCTGTCTGCTAATAGTTCTTTTCTTTAGATCTGTTTTCCCAATTTTGAGAGAATTAGGTTCAACATGTTCAGCTTCATTTAGATTACTGTCTGACCAAAATTTTCCGTGTACCTTGTGTCTGTGCAAAAGGCTGCACAATATGCTGGTTTAGGGGAAATCACATATTTATAGATCTTAGAGCAAAGGGAGAACAGAATGTTCATCTAAACTGACTGCAGCCCTGCCCAGACCTTAGGTTCTTTTATTTAACTCAGCAGCTTGAGGTTGACCAGGAGTATAATTTTGGAACTATATCCAGGCTTGATTTAAAGACTCAAAGTGCTGCACAGTTTGTCACAGTCATTGGGATTTTGTACCAATGGTCAATTACCCTTTCTCTGAAAAATGCCCTTTCTCTGAAAAATGTGTACCTTATTTTTTTGGAACTCTGGTAACATCTTTCTTCTAAAGACTGGATTTTGCTGTTTGGCAGCCTCAGCAGGACTAAGGAGCCTTTTATTTTTCTTATAGATATTTGTTGTTAGTTTGTATTTTCACAGAAAAATATCAGAAAAATTTCTTTATACTCAGAAACAGTTAGGCAGATATCTTTTATACCCCAGTATTCCTGTGCTAAGGATTTGACATAATTAAAATGCGCCATTTTAGAAAAGAGTTGATGTGACTATGGTGCTTTTTATTTCAGTTACTAACTATGGATTTCTGATTAATTAATTCATGGCTCGGGTATCAATACTGGTGAAGAAAGAGTTTTTGGTATATGCTGTACTTCTGTAGGAATCATGGTTGCTTCTGTGTTCCTCAAAAATACTATTTTCAGCATTTCCTTGAGTGTGTCAAACATGCTTTGCAAATGGCTTGAGTTCTCAGTGGCTTGTTTTTCCATAAACAATTTCCTTGGAGTCATATGGCGAGATGATATCAAAAAGTATCTGGTCCATTCCCTTGTGCGTAGGCAGAATCAGTAATTACTCTGAGCCTGCATGATCTTCCTTCCATTCTTTTCTACTGAGAAGTTGAAGTACAATCAACATATTATTTCCTCACAGAATGAAAATTTAAAAGAGTTTTTAAAAAGCTTGAGCAGTAACCTGTATCCTGTCTGACTTGGTTTCTTTCCTTTAGAAACGAAGTAAGATCAGTTGGAGTCGCTGTCAGTAAATCCTGCCTCAATGCATTTGTCTTGCTGATTTATGAGTAATTATTGTTCCTCTTCTCTCCTTAGGGCTCTTCCTGCAATGATGGAGTGGGTCCGAACTCAGAAAGCAGGAGAAAGTGGTGTGAATATTATCACTGCAGATTTTGTAGAACTTGGTGACTTTATCAGCACAGTCATAAAGCTCAACTATGCTCTGGATGAATGTGAAGATGACACTACTTGATAATACTGTGATATGTGTGTTGTTGCATTATTCAGAATTTGAAAAAAAGATTGTATTCTAAAAGGATTATATTGTAACACACTCATTTTCTTGTAACACACTGAGGTGTTTAGGGCTTTAGTGGGTGGGCATAAGGGAAATGTTTTCATCATTTATGATCATTTTTCATATTTGTGTTTCATGTGAAGAGCAAAACTAAACATGTTTACAGTGTTTGATAAAAGAAGGCCATTTACAGGTTCTCCATGAGGTACCAAATGTGATTCATGTGTCTTCTGTGGTTATGAACAGTGCCAAGAAATTTGTTGTTTTCAGAGCAAGGGGATGTATATATTGTCCTCTTCCTGCTCAGAGCAGGATTCTTGGTGGTGTGAGCACTGCAGCAGGAGACTGAGGACAGTATATCTGGCATGAAAATTTTAAGCTGCTACATTTCATCTGTTAGGTGGTTTAACTGATCACATTTATCAATGAGCTGCAGGTTTAAATGCCTTTGTGATGTAAATCCAAAGTCATGCTTCTAACACATGCATAATCAGTGGACAGTAAACATGATGTACTGTGTAGCTTGCACAAAGCACAGACTAAATCCTGCTTGTTTTCCATTCTCAAAATGGGGTACTCCAATGTCTCTGCCTCAGGTCAAGCCAGCAGATATGTGATACTGGCCTAACTCTAACTGTAATCACAGAATGGCCTGGGTTGGACTCTTAAAGATCATCTAGTTCCAACCGCCTGGCTGTGGGCAGGACACCTTTCACTAGACCAGGTTGCTCAGAGCTCCATCCAGCTGAGCTTTGAACACTTCCAGGTGTGGGGCATCCATGACTTCTCTTGGCAACATGTTCTAGTGCCTCACCACCCTCACAGCAAAGAGTTTTTTCATAATATCTAATCTAAACCTACTCTCAGTCCTTGTCCTGTCACTACATACCCTTGTAAAAAGTCCCTCTCCACCTTTCTTGTAGGCTACCATCAGTATGGCCAAAATTAGGTCGCTCCAAAGCCTTCTCTTCTCCAGACTGAATAATCCCAATTCTCTCAGCCTTTCCTCATAGGAGAGGTGCTCCATCCATCTAATCAACTTCATGCCTCCTCTGAACTCACTCCAGCAGGTCCCTGTCCTTCCTGTGCAGGGACCCCAGAGCTGGATGCAGTGCTCCAGGTGGGTCTCACCAGGGCAGAGTAAGATGGGCAGAATCCCCTCCCTCCCCTGCTGCCCACAGGGCTCTGGATGCAGCCCAGGACACGTTTGGCTCTCTGGGCTGTGAGTGCCATGGCTGGGGCATGTCCAGCCTCTCACCCACCAGCACCCCCAAGTCCTGCTGGGCAGGGCTGCTCTGGGTCTGTTCATGCCCAGCCTGTGCTGATACTGGGGGTTGCCCTTGCACTTAGTTTTGTTTAACCATATGAAATTCCCTTGGACCCACTTCTCTAGCTTGTCCAGGTCCCTCTGGATGGCCTCCCATCCTTCAGGTGTGTCATCAGCACCACTCAGCTTAGTGTCATCTGCTAATTTGCTGAGGGTGCACTCGAATCCTTTGTCTGTGTCATTAACAAAGATAACAAACAACACTGGTCACAATATCAACCTCCAAGGGACAGCTACTGGTGGATATTTTCCCTGGTTCCAGCAGGAACATAGGCCAGCTTTGAGCAACACTTCTTCCCAGGATTAATCTTAAGTAAGAGCCTGATCCCATATCCATTGAATTTAATAGGAAAACATCTGTGTTTAGCATGGATTGAGCATAATGTAAGTGAGTTATCTGTACTATAAGGTATGCAGTATTTTGTCCCATTGTGGAAACCTGACTTCTGCAAGACTGAAACTGCACTTAAAAATAGGTGCAGTCTAAGCTTCTCTTTAAGGCAGCTGTGAACAGAACACTTTTCCACTGATTTCAAAAAATCAGTGCCAGTTTCATCAGTCAAAAGTTCCTGTACTAAAGAGTGTAGTAGTTCAGTTCTAGCTAATAGCAGTACTCTATTGTTCTTAAATTGTCTGTGGGATATAATACTGCAAAACATAAGATTGAAAATTTACTGAATGGCACTGTTCTAGCAACAAAATCACTGATCATCCTAGTTTTAAAGAAACATATATAAAAAGTATATGGAAAACTTAGTAATTTATAAAATGAGAGCATTGAAACTGTATGACACCTAACTGGATAAAATACAGGCTGTCCTATCTCCTGGACACATCAATACACAGGTGCACAACTTTGGAAAGTAAAACATCTCATCTGTGCAAAACAATAGATGCTATAACATCTTACAAGGAAAATGCTCCTTGAAATATTGCAGGGATTTATGGTATAGAATTAAGATCAAATTTCTGTTGATATTACTAGAACTTTTGGTTGAGTGAGAGGAGAGAATGGCATCATACTGTCCTTTGCTATTTTCTGTCAGATGATAATGTCTACTATCTTCCACCAGAGTTTAGAACTTCAGAAATGGTCATATTGAACAGATGGGTAACAAGAGCATTATAGGGGGTTTGTTGGTTTTAGTTTAGGGAGTGGAATAAAAAGAACACTTCCTGCTATTTTGTACTGAGAGGGTGCCTTGGAAAAAGTGTATGCACATGTGAGTGTAGAATAAAAAATAATTTAAGTGGATATGTAGTATATTGACACATTTAAATGTATGTGTATAACACAGACATCCATGTACACTTGCATAATGATATTTAAGGTTCTGGACAGGATTAGTATAAATTTGTTTAAAAAAACCCATGCAGCTGTTACAAAGTCATGACGGCTCTTTCAGTAGCATTCTCTTCTGCAGAGGTTAGGACTTTAAGAGTCATCCCCAGTGAAATCTGTGATCTAAGCCAGTTAGGTTTTTTACAGCATTTAAATTTTATCCAGACTGCCTCAAAAATTTACCTAGCATCACAACTCATGGTTTTGTTGAACAAAGGGTATGACTTTAATGCTTTCACCCACAATTAAGCAAGTTATAGAGTTACTTGACAGACTCTGTTTCTGGTTTCCACAGGCTCTCCAAGTAAAATTTATGTAACAGACATGTAAAATGAAACATGAAAATGTATTTTTAAACCCACACCTATGTGGGTGTCCTACATAGAATGTGAAAATGTTTGCTTATTTATAGACAGTGTGGTGTGAAATGCTCTTTTTTCCTTTTAGCTGGAGTTGGTTGTTTCCAGACTCCTCCTGTGATTCTTCAGCTGCTTAAATATAGTCAAAAGAGTTAATCTATCCTTCTAATATAGTAAAGTGATCTGAAGTCTTGGGTGGAGTGAAAATTAGGTTTCTTTTTTTTGGATTCTGGCTGAAATTCTTTTGCATCTGAGAGCATCAACATCAGGTTCCTGCTGGTACCCCGTGCTCAAACACACACGAGACACACCAGGCTTTTTGCTTGCTCAGAGGTGTACTCAAGGCAAATGCTTTGCTGTATTTTAAAAAGTGTATGTGTGTGTACTTATATATATGAATAAGTATAGAGCTATCTAGAGTTTGTTAGCATTGTTATGAAATGTTTGCTTAGTGTCGGTTTTATTGTAATTCTCATTTGGAAATAAATAGAAAATAAAAGCAAAGCAAAAAAAATTCCTCTGACAAGAAACAGTAATAGACAATTGTATCATTTGTCCATTAATGGGGAAAAATACTAGCAAAATGTTAAAATTCTGGTCAGAAAAATATGTTTTCATTTAGCTGTCGATCTTTCTATTGGAGAAGCACAGCACTTTATGGTAGGAACAGGTAAACAAACTTGCCTTAATTACTAAAAGAAAAAAGTGCATGTGGGGATATACTATCCATGCTCTTCTGAAGATTTCATCTGTGAGGGCCTAAAACTGTAAGTCCTGATAGAGATACACTCCCTGTTGATGTTGTTTGGGGATCTTGCCAAAAAAGAACAAGCCAGAAAGTACTATGCAGCACAACTGGACCATTCAAGAGCCCAGTTTTGCCACCCATATGCAGCTAAAACTGTCTTTGATTTCAACCAGAAATGTGCTTGCAGGGTTGGGTCAGATGTGTTATTCTGACCTTATTAATTTGGAAGGTTTCTTCACATGTATTATGAGGCATCTTGCATGGGAAATTAGTTGTCTGTAATCGGCCCACCAAGGAAAAATACCTGTCTACACTATTGATCTGTATAAGCATCTGCTTAATCAAACTGTCATGTCATTCACTGCCAAAACATTTTTTCTCTTCCTCTGCTTATTTTCCTCCTCACTATGTTCATGATGCATACCTCAAATACTGTTGTTTTCTGGCAGTTTCATGTGATTACTTGATCCTTTCTTTTCACCCATACTTGAAAAACTGTGCCTCTGCTACACACACAGAGTGTCTCAGCTATGTAAACCCATCTGGCTCAATTTTTCAGTTTACACATGCTGAGACATCTTTGTTCCGTACTGATCTAACCTGCAGAAATCCAGTCCAAACAGGAGGTGGTTCCTGGAGTGCAATTCCTGCCTTGTATGATGAGGGGTAAATCAGAATCAGACCACAGGAGCATAGACCACAGTTTTAGAATTAGTGGGTTATTTGCATTCTTTTGCTGTTGGATACATTACTGGTTTTGTAGGTCCTGCCATTTCAAAACATTCTTTTAAACATACACATGTATGTATATACAAATATATATGCATGCATGGCTGAGAGGGAATGAATGATCCTGTATGCTGGGCTCAATCTTTCTGTCTATACAAATCTAGACAGTTTCTACTAACTTCAAAATGGTTACTAAGCCTTTACCCTGAGATGAGAGTGAGCAGATAGTCACTGTGCAGTAAGTATAGGCTGTGTTGCAAAGGAAATTTAAAATTGTGGAGCTTAATTCCTCAGAATAAAAAAAAGAAAGCAGAGTGCCCTGAAAACACAGTTCCAGTGCTGTTTATCCTCAATTTAGTATATGAAGCACTAGTTACTAGCAACTGATTAGGCTATTGGATGATTTCAAGAGTTCAGGTAACACCGTTTAAAAGTTTTAAATTCCTTTTCAGTGAAGTAAAAGCTAATAGTGTAAGATGTATTTGCCATATTTCAGTGGTAGCTTCTGTGTTGCATACAGTCAGTGTTGTTCTGAATTGTATATGTTTACCCAATGATGAGGTTAAAATATGCTGTATAGTATGCGTAATGTGTTGATTACAAGTATTTGGAGTTCAGTGGTCTATTTAGTTTTTACTGTGTTGCTGTTTCGTAGGTATGTGTCTATATGGGATTATGGATTGTCTACAGTGTACAAGGAAATAATAATTAATCCTAAAGGAAAAGGGCAGTTATGTGACCTGCCTTAATGCATTAGGATAATATTGTTAAATCTCATAGTTACCAGTTCTGTTTCAGATGTTACGAAGGGTTGTCCATAGAGCTGACTCCCTCACTTTTTGGCACGAAGGAGTTAAACTTGAAGTTACTTGGAGCTCACTTACATATTTGTAAATAAAGAATAGGATGTTTGCCTGATCAACTGCCTTGATTGTACAAGGTGGCAAAGACATGGTTTCCAGTGTGTTACAGATCAAATCACTTCTGCGCACACACAACTCCTGCTGGTGTCAGTGGGAGTTGTGATCATGTAATTGAGTGGCCTAAAATTCATCTTCTGGAATACAGTCATGATAGGAGGATGGGGATATCCTGGCTTTAAGGAAGTGCCTGGATGCTATGCAATACTGCTCATGTCCTGTGTTGGAACATAGCTTTAAATTTGCAGGAAGAGCTTTGAACTTTGCTCCAGTGTAGATTGGACCTATCAAAAAAAAAAAAAAAAAAAAAGAAAAAAATCCTTAAGTAAAAATTATGAATGTCACAGGCTGATCGGCATGGCCTGGCCTGCCCAGGTACAGTATTCTGCTTTCAGGAACTGTGTCAGCTTTAAATAAAAAAAGCTATGACAATTTCCCTGTCCCTGCAGGACCTACTTAAGAATCTCTACATTGCCTACTGGAATGACTCCTGTACTATTCCCACAGCCAGGTCTAGCTCTCCCTTCATGGCTTAAGATGCCTGATGCATGATGCCAAGGGTAATTAGGAGGGAGGTACTAACAAACAGAGAGTATCCACCTTGTGCCTGGCTGGTTGGAGTAGGGTGCCTGCCCTCCAGCAGCACATTTGGTATGAGGTCAGCTTCAGTCAGATCCACCTGAACAGACTGAGGCAAGGGACAAGTCTGATTTCAGACCCTCTTCCATTGTCCAGTCAAAATGCAGCATTTCCCACTTCTCTCCTTTGCCTCTGCTTGGTGCTGCTTATCTGGACTTCTGCATGCACATCTCTTTACCTGCCAGCTGTGAATATTAGATATTTTTCAGCCTCAGTACACCATAGCAGTCCATAGGGTCGTGTAAGAGATTAAGTGTGTGGGGCTAAAAGATGGCAGTGAACGTTGTCTGATGTCCCAGGATGGTTTCTCTCACACTCCAAGTTAGGCACACATATCCTCTTAAACAGGCATCACCTTGGCCAATGAATATCTCCTTAGAGGGAGGTGCACTTAGGGGTTTTTTTCTGCAGTAAAATGGCATGTACTAATCTCTTCCTTTAGCTTTAGGTCCTGTAAAGGTCAGTTTGATTGGAAGAGATTCCTCAAGTAGCTGTAACTAGTTTTGCTGTGAAGCAGGGATCCTTAAAGCAGAATCCTGGAATTATATGTAATTACTATTACTGAAAATAAAAATATGTGGTTAACAACACAATTTAAAAAGAAAAATAAAAATTATGTGGGCTTGCCAGGATGGTTAAGTTTTTGACTGCCTCAGTCATCAGTAGTTTAGTATCATCTAGGTGATGATTATTAGCATTAGTTATTGCCACACTGCCTCCTGACACTGTTCAGGGTCTCTGTACAGAAGCCTTATTATTCCCAGTGAGCATTAATGCATTTGAATGACTTGTCTCCTTTTTGGTGGAAAGGATGATTGTGTAACATTGAGAACATGGAGCTCCCTGTGTGTTGTGCCCACAAAGGTTCACAGAGCTGCACCTTCTCGTTTTAGGATCTGTTTAATGGTACTTTAATAAATGTTGTGTTAAAAATGCCTACAGTTCTGTATAGCAAATGTGAATTTTTATGACAAGAATGTGTATTTAGAATAAAAAAAAAAGTAATATGAAATCTAGTTTCTTTGCATCCAGTGAAACATCTAATAAAGCTCTGGTACCTGTATTCTTGGTTTATGGCTCCATTGCTTCATTTAAGACTATTCATGTAGGAGGCTTTTAAGCACAGTTTGGGGTTTTGGGGTGGAGCCATATATTAGACACGGGCTGTGCTGTTTTGTTAGGGGTTAGGATCTTGCAAAGGTTTTAGAAGGTTGGTTTCTTGATAAAAAAAATCACCACATTATTTTCCTGCAGTAATGGGAAGGTTTGCCTGTGTTCATTAAACACTTGACCCAAAATCTGAACAAACTCCTTTTCCATGTTAGTTCCTAACATACAGGGACTGCCCTGTGAGGGCATTGCTGTGGGAGTGTCCTTTTCCCTTGGTTGTTACAGGGACCCTTCAGTACCACAGGATGCTGTAATATGTTCATGCTGCCAGGGCCACTGCAGACTCTCAGCCACCTCTTTTCCCCAGTGGGGCTCTCCAGCCCCAATTTGCCTCAAGCACCAAGGCACAAGACCTAGCTGTGTAGCCTGCTGGCTCGTGCTACTGGTTGTATCTGGAACCCAGGGACTGCACTTCAAAAATGTCTTGTTGTCCCCTGAGCCCTCCCGGCATTGCTGGCCACAGTGAGCACTGCTCACCATCGAGGCAAACCAAACCCTGCTTGCCTGCAGGTGCAGTGGAGCAGGCTGGCTGCTGCCCCAAGTCTGGTTCCAGGATGTGCCAGTGAGGAGATGAGTCCCTCCATCTTCTCCCTGCTGTCTCCTACGGGGTGTGGGGACCCCCCTCAGAAGGGGACACAGGCAACTTCCCAGCATGAGCACTCTGTACACAGGAGCATGGCCAGCAACGCAGAGTCCCGCAAAAGCGTGGTGTGGCGTGTTAAAACCTTAAAGCCTTTCTGCATGACAGAAGCTTTAAGTTTCGTGTTTGGGTTATTTTATCTTCCTAGCAAGGCCAGAAATTATGTTTTCCAGGACAGACTTCTTTTGCTCATCTCTCCTACTGCATCCCAGGCAAACTGAGCCCAAGTGCCCTACTCTTTGTGACCTCTCACTTGGCCCAGGTGAAGTCAAGTGCAGGCTGCCAGGGTTGCAGGACAAGAGGTCATGAAAGATGAGCAAGTCTCTCAGTGAGTCCCTGCAGAAACCCATGAATTAAATTTGCCTGCTGCTTAAAATGTCTCCCCACTTCTTCCTACCCCACAGGTGCTGTCTTACCAACAGGAACATGTTAATTGCTCAGTACACAGAATAAATTTCCCACCATTGCTGAAGTGGTTACTAAACAGTAAATGTAGACTTTAGTTTGGATCAGTATCAATCAACAAAGTTTTTATCTCTTCTTTAAAATGTTAGAAGTAATACCAAATTTTCATATGGTTATTAAAAGCTAGCCAACCTGCACGCAAAGGAGTAAAAATCTGTAGGTCTTGGCAGTCTAGTGCTGCTGGACTAGCAGCACAAATTGCAGTAGGAGCTGGTCAGCTGGAAGGGGCATCAAACACAGGGCTTGAGTTTAGCATGATGGCTCTTAGTGCTTTTAGTCCCACATCCAATAGCAAGTGTTGAGGCCAGATGTACTCTACAGGCATCCCTGCTGGGAAGGGGCAGGGGGGTGTGGAGGTGGGGTTGGCACAGGAATATGCCCACAGAAACTGCCTGCAATCTTGAAGACCCAGCTGCTCCAGTGTCCAGCAGCATTTCATACCCTTTAGCAGGCCAATATGCACCAAAGTCAATGCAAACATCTCAGCTCCCCCATCTCTGGAATATATTGCTTGTGCAGTCACACAGACAATTCCTCCTGCAACACCCACCTGGTGTTCCTATCTTAGACAAACTACACTGAACATCAGAGACCTTGGAAAGGGAGAGGGGCTATGCTGGGGAAGGGGAGGATGCACTTGAAGACCCAACCCTCTTGTGTCTCTATCACAATCACACAGATTCAGCCCAACCTGAAAGTATGGCCTGAAAGACATACCTGAGCACTTTCACCTTCAAACAAGAATATTTGAGCCAGATGAAGCCATGGAAATAGAAAAACTTAAAGACTGAACAATAATCTGCAGGCAGGTATGAGTTTGCAGTGCTTCTTGCTAGCTATTGCTCCTTCACAGCTTTCTGATTAAAAGGAAGAGAGTTTTTAAAAACTCCTGCTTGATTTACAAGATGCACATGCTCCTTTCCCATTAATGTCATGCCATTTATGCAGATACATTCTGTTTCCTTGTTCCTGTATAGTTTCCAGGGCTGCAAGCACCACCCTCATTAGCAAAACTATTGTCTGAACAAACCACTTCCATTCCCTGAGTAGCCATCACATTGCTGAAGCTTGAAGCTTGTAAAGTTTTCAAGGAAGAATTTGAGGGCATGAGCTGGGGTGTGTTTCGGATATGTCAGGTACTACACTGGTGAAACAGCCAGGATAGATCCTACCTAGGAGTACAAAAGCCTATTATTATTAGGGAGCGGTCTAAGTCCTATGGCTTTGCTTTTCTAGAAACTCAGAAACATGGACCCCATCTCCCAGTTTGCATTCAAGGTGCTGTGTTACCGGGTGATACCTGAATGAATTCCTTATTGCCAAGTTTCCAAGCCCTGCCTGCCTCAGTGCAGATCTGACTTGCTGTGGCCAAGAACACTGACACCAGCCAGGGTTTGGCACTTTCACCTTTCTCTAGTGCTGTACTCATAAACCTGGCAGTCATGGAAACAAGTCATCAGAGATCTTGCAAAGGTTTTAGAGGGTTGGTTTCTTGATAAAAAATCACCACATTATTTTCCTGCAGTAATGGGAAGGTTTGCCCATGTTCATTAAACACTTGATCCAAAATCTGAACAAACTCCTTTTCCATTGTGTCATGTATCTGCAACCCCATAAAATACATCTCTGCTTTTCCTCCAATTATGTTGCAGTGTGTGAGACTGCACTAGTCAAGACCAGAGAACCAGCTGGCCCAGGGACAAAACAGGTCTCCTGGTGGGACCGTCCCCTTTGCACAAGGAGCCTTCCCACATCTTAATATATTAATATATGCTGTTCCAGTCTTTTGGATTGGCCCGTTGGCCTCCGCCCCTTTATACCTTATGTGGTCCCTATCTAGAAAATTTCCTTCTCCTGGTTCTCCCACTGGTCTCTGCTCTCCTGCCCACCCCTCTCTCTTCCCCATTGGTTGTTGTACCTTCGTCCTGCCCTTACCCTGCCTCCTGGCCCTCAGTCCATTGGCTCTGGTTTCTTCCCACCCCTTCCAGCCCCATATAAAAGTTGTACCCTTGTCTTTCATTTTGTCATTTGTGCCTGGATCCTCATTGTGTGGAATATATTCTTGTTGCTGGAACCTTATACAAGAGACCCTTCTCGCCTCTTCTCCCCCGATCGCCGCATTGTGGATGTGTGAGTGGCTGCACTATCTCAGGTGTGTGTCTGTGCCTTCATTTGGCCCCAGCGCCGAAGCGGCTCCCTCCTGTTGGGTACACTTTTGGAAGGCCACAGCACTTGACCACCTCATCACGCCGGCAGCACAATAACAGCATTGAAAAACAGAAAGTGTGAAAGCTGTTGGAAATACAACATTCCGGGTATACTTTTACCTTCTTTAGACTTCGTTGCTCATATAGAGTCACTGCATGCTCCCGAAGTGGCCAATACATTTTAATAATCCCATTGGGATTGCATCAAGAAAAAGTGTCTGTTTTTATATTTTAATTGAAATGAAATATGCAGTTAACAGTGAATACAAACAGAGAATGTCTGCAGTCTATTTTCCACGTTATTGAGAAATGTGCATTTGTCATCTGTCGACCTTTCAATCCTCTATTGACTGTTACCATCAGCACTGAAATAAACTTTAAATAATGGAGAAATAAAATTCATTTGGTTTGGCAGTCAAAAAAGCAAATCCCGGTAGGAATCATGGGGGAAAAAAAAGGAACAAAGTAAAGCACATCATCCAGGCATCATCAATACTGAGTGGAGTTTTGTTAGCCAGCATTAAGGAGCATGTGGCAGGCCTAAAAAGAGTCAGTGAGGGCAACAAGGATAAGCAAAGTTGCAACAAACTTCCAGCTCAGGAAAGATGAAGTCAGGACTCCTTGGACTGGAGATGACACTGTAGGAGGAGGTGTCATAGCTGGCTATAAAAACACGAGTGGCATGGCTGCAAGTGGTGGCCCACAAGCAATGGGATGAGACATCACCTGAATCTTTCCAGAGGCATGTTCAGAGCAAACGTAAAGAGAGAATTGCACCTGCTGGGTAGTTATACCACAACACTTCTTGCCGTGGGATGCTGGGATGGGTGTCAAATGTTTTCATCAGCCCAAAGGAACATTAGGCAGGTTCACAAAAAATAAACTTATTGAAGTTTGCTAATACAGAGACAGTGGATTCATCTCAGGGAATTCCTATGCTGTGAACAGTTTTGTGCGGGGGCGTGCTTAGGAGCAGTTGTTTCCTAACAGTAAGAAAAAATATTACTTTTGATAGTAAATAAAGAGTAATCTTTCACAAAAATCAAACTCTGATTGCACTTTTCTAGTGACAAATAGAAAAAGTTAGTTCATGTTATATGCATGTGAAGGTAAGCTCTGCTTGGATGCTCCCCCTTGAGCACCCTGCTGATTTGTTCTCATAGGGTCACAGATACTTCAGTTTCATTTATTTCCATGTTTAATCCTTCATAATACCCTTGACTAGACAGGATTATCAGGTGCTGAAAACATTTTCTGTGAGGAAGAGATCTTGTTGTGTCTTCATTAATCTATTTGATGTACTGATTTTCATAAGACTGCCTGGATATTCACATGGTCCGCATTTCTGTAACAGTATTTTTGTAGGCTAAATATTTGTGCATGTAATTTAGAGCAGAGTGGAGAGCCAGGAGTGCTGTATTAGCTGTAGTCACAGCTTTTACAGGGCCTGGTATCAAACCAACCCTCATGCCTTGGCTCCAGAGTCCAATCTAACAAGATACTGAGTTTTTCTGCCCCTGTTCAAGGAAACAAGGGCTACAATAGCCTTTTCCAGATGAAAAGCAAGCTTCCACCTGGAATGCTTTGGGGTGATTAACTATGTAGTTATACAAACAGGTAATCATATCCATGATTCAGGGACTTGGGCAAAATAGCAGCGCTGCAATTAATCAAATATTTTAGAGATGAGTTCGTTGCCTACTTGAATTATTGCATCACTAAAGCTCTAATATGGTCAGATCAGGTGCTTTTTTGTAATATGAGGATTATTACTCTGTACATCTGTTTGTGCAGACAATACAGTCTGCAAGAAAATCAGGTAATCTATATTCTCCTTACTTACACAGTTAAATGTGCAAGCTAAACTTGGCTGAACCTTTTTTTACATCTGCATAATTGGTCTGTGTGTAGTGGGGAAAGCAGGAGGAAGCTTTTTCAAAAAGCTTCTTGCAAAACCCGACATTACCAGTGTAAGAACTGACCACATAGTCTGAACTGTGATTTTAGCTTGCAAGCTCACAGCTGACAGAGAGGTACGGGCTAGGGCCATTAGCTGCCCCCTCGCTGAAAAGCAGCAAGGCCAAGCTTGTGTATGTCATGGCACCTGGAAGCTAATGGGGGATTACACCACATGTTGCTAGCAAGTGCTGAAGTACACTGGGTGTTTCAACAAGGACTAAGGCTCATTACATTTACTACAGAAGAGGAGCACGAAAAACCCAGCCAGCCATTACAGAGTACTTAAGAAACAAGAAATTTAGGCTTTTGGCTTTTATTGGCAATAATTTATTAAGAGCTGGTGCCCTGGGCTACCCATCCACTCTGTCCAGAGACAAGGAGATTGGGTAGGATCTCAGGTTTCCAAGGGGTCAGGTAAATGGTTCTGGCTTTATAATATTTGGCTGCAGTTTCGCCTGATTAGGATAAATTAGTGACTTAAAATCAGAAAAATGAGCAGATGAAAGCAAATGCAAATCCATCCTTCTTGGGCTGTTTGCTGATGAAGGAAATAAACATTGCTGTTGCTGCTGCTGCTGCTGCTCTCAAATGTCTGTCATTTTCCCTCTGCTATATTTTTAATTAAACCTGAGTCCTCAATTAGGGCTAAAAGGACTTGACAAAGATAAATGTAAATCAACAATTTACGATGAAGCTGCTGTTCAGCTTTCAGGGCTGTTCTTTCTGTACGTTTCAAGCATCAGTTGTGCAAAGGCTGCAGTTAACAAATACGTATGTGTAAAAGTGCTTTTACTTGCCTGCAATCATAATGTTTATCAAAGGAGAGCTCTGAGGAGATTTTTCTCTAATGTTCTCTTTGTGCAATAAAGATCTGCTTTTGGATTAAATAAATACAGCTCTTAGAGAAAAAAAGCAGCTTAGTTTGAAAGACCAAGTTATTGATACGGAGAACTTACATATACTTTACTGAATTATTCAGTGAACCTCCTGCTACTTTTTTTTTAATTGGTCCTTTTCCCAGACATTCAGAAGAAATCTCTTGACCTTCAAGAAAAATTAAATAAATAGCTTGGAGAATTATGCTGACAATTTTTGTAACAACTTCTACTTCATAGCATTGAGTAGAATAATAGACAATTGGATTGGAATATCTCACTTTGCATATCAAACAAAATTCTTGGACCTGCTACTGCTGTTAGTCACTCTTTTCTTCTCTTCCTTGGGCATGATGGACAAAACCAGGACAAAAACCTTATGCTGTTAACCAGTGGTGTGTCATGGCAATGTTTGGCAGCTCCTATTACAGCCTTTTAGCATTGCCTAGGTCAGGTGAGTGCAGAAAAGTGTTCTAGTGGAATTCTGTGGGGGCAAAATATCAGTATTAACTTCTGGTCTGTTTTATCTGATGGGACCCAGTGCATGCTCAGAAATAGTTTATTAATGAATATAAATGGGAATTATTTACAGGTTTTAGAAGCTTTCTCCTACTTAAAGGCAAGTGGTAAATAATGTAACATTAATGATCTGAGTGCCATTTTGATGCATTTGGAATTTTTCCTACTGAGTTTTAGGAACTTTGTCAATTTTTTTTGAAAATCCATGTAAAGGAGCTGAACCAAACTGTATTTAAAAATATTTGTCAGTAAATATTTTTTTATTTTATTTTTTATATATATTTACTGTCTCTGAAAAAAAGAAGCAGTGATTCTGCCCTGTAAGCATCATGCAGGCATAAGTGTGACCACTTTCATGTGAGTATGCACTTAAAGGAGAGAGAGGACCTCCTTCAAAGAGGAACTGTCCTGTGTTTTTTATTAATATACAAGATTATGTATTAATTAATTGGTTTTTTTCTGTTAGAAGCTTGTTTCCAGAAACATGTTTTTTCAACACAAAGTTGCTAATCTCTCTCATGTTAGACAAATATCTTTGTGGTGCAAGATCACTGGGCTTCAGCCCCAGGCAACTCCCCAGGAACAGGTCTATGTGCCAAGCTGGTCTGAAGCTCTTCCATTCTCTCCTCCTGGGGCTCTTGTGTTGCATAGAACACTGAAATACTGATGTGGGAAATAGAGTGTCTTGATTTTAGTCCATACTCTCCTAAAAATTGGGCAAGTTGGAAGGGAACAAAATGGTTTGGGGACCTTCCTGTTGCTATTTTTGTGATTATGAAGGGGATGGGTAGCTTCAGATGAGTAAAGGAGAAGAGAGGACAAAACATGTTGGTCTACTGTTTTTTTCTCGTACATCTTTCCTTGAATTACTGTACAAAACCTCTGGGGCAGATGGTTCAGAGCACCTTCCAAACAGAAAACCCTCTGCAAGGAGATGTTGATTCTGATATGTATTTGCATATATGCAGGTGTTTGGGGGTCATGTGGCATCTTTTAACAGATACTTGTCTTGTGCTTGCCTCTTACAGCATTTCTGGCGTAGGGTTGTGCCCTAGTTATGCTCTTTTGCATGTTCTTGGGTTTTTTTCTCCTCTACCCTGGAGCTTGCCTCACAGGCATTTATACCTCTGCAAAGTGGATAGGTAATACGGGTGCTTGAATTTGCAAACACTTTGTATTCATTGGGAAAAAGCATAAAGCCTTGGGGATGGGAGTTTCTCTGTGGATGAAGTAGCTGGGACAAGAGTGGTGGAGGCTCGGGGTCCAGCACATGGCCAGCTGCCCAAGGGTGAGAAGGAACAGCCTTCCCATCTGCCAGCAGAGGCTTTGCATCATTTGCAAAGGATATTCCATTTTAAAGTAAAATATGACTGCCAGTTTCTAAGCCTTCAAGCTGTTTTCAGAAACAGCATTTTTGACTGTTGTATCTAAGCTGTGTTATTTGAGATCCTGTTAATTGCTTTTTTATGCTTGATGGAGATGGCTCTTCCATTTCTTCACGGTGTCTCAAAGTTTGTCTTCACAGGTGCACCTGGCTCTCCTGTCTGGGTAACACCTGCCTGATAGTTCCTAGTCATGTCAGGATATAAGCATGGCTCCATAGCAAGCCCCTGTGTCACTGCTGTGTGTTCAGATGGCAGATAGAATACTTCCTTTGAAACACTTCCTCCATGCTACATTGATCCTGTTGCTTTGAAGGTGATGAACTGTGCCATTCTGACCATAGTTGTGTGCCATTGAAAGAATTTTCAGGAAATTCAGGAGAGATGTCTGACTCTGTAATAAGCTCATTCTTCAGGCTAAACTGGGGCTTGTGCAAATCTCAGCCTTTAAGGACCCACTTCTTGGTTATTACAAAATCCATGTTGCAGTTACTGAGGCAGCATATGTACTAGCTTATTGTCTGGGTCTCATCTGTGTTTATGTCTCACTTATGTTTAATCAAACTGAATCCATTACCCTGGGAATCATCAGTGGTTCAAAATACTCCTGGTCAGACTGAGCTTCATTTCCCCTGGAAAGATTGTTTCACCAGTATTGATAGTTTTACAGGTATTTTGCAGTGGCTTGTTGTGAGCTGAGCTGTCCTCAGGCACATCTACTGGTTCTTCTGTTTTCAAATCCCAAGTCTAGCATGGACTTTTTCTTAGTGGTGGAAGGGAGAAGAAAACATCTACTTTCAGGACAGTGTCCCCTCCTTCCCCATCCTCTCCTGACCCAAAACTGTGCTCGTGAAACCTAAATGCACTGACTTCTGATAGCATTTAGAGGATCTGGGCTGCATCAGTCTGTGATAATTCCTTTCCCAGTGTTGCTCAAGGATGAAATCGGGTGAAAAAGGGTTTTTGACAAAGAATGTGTAATGTGGACAGCCGTGAGGCTGCAGGCACAATTTACCTTAGTGCCACCAGCCAGACATTGAAACGTGTTTGTGTGGTACTTTGAACAAATCAAGACTTAAATCAAGATGAGTTGGTGCTTTACAGCAGTCAGCAGCCGACAAAATCCTACATTAAGACTTGCTTGTCTTGTCCTGAAGTCCAGTGTTGCTCTGCAAGTGCTCACTGCATTATTTCCAGTGCCAGCCACTGTTCAGGGTTGCATAACTTGTTCTGTAAGTCTCTGGTGCTTGATTCAGCGGTGTTGTGACCTAAAAGTGATATTGCCATGACCTACAGGTAACTCTTACGCTCATCCATAAAGTCTGACCATGTGTTAGCCCTGGACTTAGCACTGTGTTTGCTTTCCTTTACAGGGAGTGATGGTGGGTCTGCAAATCACACTCCTGAGTGCTGATAACAAGGTTCTGCTGTGACTTCTTACATATCCGGCTTTCATGGTTATCCCTGATGACTTGAAAAAGATTTGTTGTTGTTCATATTTATAAATTCTTAAGTGAATAGTGCAGTGAGACTTCAAGTGACATTTAAGAAACTAAATCAATATTATAGTAGCACCTCTTCAGCATTCTTGTCTTGTGTTAGGCAGAAAAGAGTAAGCCTGGTTATAATAAACATGCATGCATTCTCAAGGCTATATTTGTATCAAGTAAGTTGTGATTCCTCTTGGGAGAATATTCAGCACAAGCTCCCTCTTGTACAGCACTGTGCTGAGTGTGTCTTAACATATTCACCATGTATACTTGGTGCTATCTTTATTTAAATCTGGTAGTCCTGAAACTCCTCCTGGATCACATAATCTTCCATTTTAGTCAGATTGTGAGGATTCTAGAAGGGACTGTCTATATTCACAGCTGCTATGAGGCATCAACTGGTTCATGTTTAATTAGATAGCTCATATTCTTTTTTTTTTAATAGGCCATGGATCATCTCAGCTGTTTTCCTCAACTGTTCTAATTCTTCCACCAGGATTTTATGGTCATCAGAGCAGTAAAACCAAATTTCTGTCAGTAAAGCTGAATCTCAGCTGGTTCACTCATAAGGAAAAAGGAAGCTGAGTTAACGTGGTGATACAAAACCCCTTTATTTACGTATCTTGTTCAAAAATAAATAAAATTCCTCTATGAGCTTGGTCATACAGAATGTAGTCCTCTTTGTTATCATATGCTTCTCCAAACTTCCTGCTCCTACTTGCTCTACTAATTCCTCCTCTTCATAGTTGTGTTACACTCATTGAATCTGTCTGGGAGACACAGAGAAGCTTCTCATTTGATTTTCTCTTATATTTTTAATAATAAAAAAAATCCAGCCAGTATGATCACAAATTACCAAAAACATTTTAAAATGAAGAGTCTTTTACTGTTCTTCCCATTGTCTGTTTATGACCTTTCTTGTAAGCATGACCTTTCTAAGCCTCGTCAGAAGGAACAGCCTGTTTATACCCAGAGATGGAACTGACCGTGGTCACAGCATTGCAGTTACATGGTGTCTATGAAAAATTCAGGTCACTGGCCATTTTCCTACCTCTGCAGAGCAGGATTAACACTACAGTGTCAGCTTGACATTAATGACTCAGATTGCCTTTAATGAAATGAAAGATATTTTGCATGACCTTGTTGGCCAGAGTGAATAGCAAAGAAGGCAAATCTGTCATATATGTTGCCTCATTTGTTTCTACAGGTTCCCTTAGGCTAAATTACTGCAGTGATGCAGTCAGCTTTCTTCACCATCATTAACAGTGCTGAAAACCCTCTCATTATGACTGTCTTTATACTGCAAAGGTGGTGTTGAGCAAGTGTTCACGTAATGTTCTGTGTGCCTGGCAATTGCAGTATGCTGATGCTGCAGTAAGTGTTCAGCTTGTTCCAGGTTCTTTCACCAAGACTGACTTCAGATGTTGAAATGGGAACTTGTACAGCCAAACCCACCATCTTGGAACATCCTTTCATAAGTCACCATGAGGCCAACATGCAGTTTGTGGTGCCAAGTCTGTGGTGTCGTGACGGCAGTGTGGAGCAGCCTGTGAAGGAGAAACCATAGCCAGGGCAGCCTAGAGTGCTGCCAAGCCTCTGTGCAAATAGGATTGAGTGAGTGCATATAGTGCTGGCTGGCTGGCTGGAGAGAACGGGACTCATGGAGGACAGTGGCAGCAGGCCATTGCTGCGTTATCATCTGGACAAGGAAAGATGAGTGTTACGGCTGTGGTGGTTATGTACTGTGAATGTATAAAGAATCTGGGAGCAGGGTTGTCCATGCCCATACACTGGGAATAGGTGGATTTAGTGGAGGAGGTGTGGGTGGGAAAGCAAGGCTCGAAATGCCTGCAGTTAGCAGTGTTGATGTATCAGGGGGCCAAGTGTGCAGTATTATTCATGAGACCTCTTTCTTGTGGAGTTAAATCCTGGAGGGCACTGTAGGCTTGAATCTTCACCAGCTTCTTCCATCAGCAGACTTCTTGCATCCTGCATCCCTGTGGTTCACAAGCAGAGAACAAAAGCCCTTCTGGTATATTCCCCTGTCCTGCACAACATTGTCTTCTCAGTCTCTTGTGTGAGTTCATACAGCTGAAGGGAGTGAAATGGGAAGTCCAGGCTGTTCCAAAACATGTCATGAGAAGCAGACCTGGCTGTCAGTGATGTCTTTATCCAAGAAAATTAGTAACTTGAAGATCATGTAGGGGATATAGAGATGAACAAATCCTTTTTTTAAGGAGGTGAATAAACCCCTGAGTCTAAAAATAGATGAAGGGCAAGAAAAGTGAGTGACTTGGCATAATCCATAGAAAAGGAGATGTGGAACCAGGTGTTGTAATTTCTAGTTCATAAATTGCTGTTCGGTTGTCTGACTCTGCTTCCCTGTGCTGCCCTATCTTGAATTTCATTAATTTAATTACTTCAATGACAGTAGGAGCAAGACCTTAGACTAGGATTTTCAGGGACAGTGTGGGGAGTCAGAGACTCACTGCTGGTTTCCGGAGCGATTTTATTGCTTTTGAAACCAATTAGAAAGGTCAAGATTTCAGTTACTTGTAAATGGTGGCTTAGGGGATTTGAAGTTCCTTTATTTGCCTCCTACTTCCTAAGCAGGAGGTCAGAAGAATTATGTGGACCCTGGTCAAGCTGTCAGTTGATTGTGTTTGTTGGCACTTGCATATAACCACTGAGTTCCTTCATAAATATGTACATATACCTCCTGCAATACATTTTTAAGACAACTAAGAATAAATGTTAAACCAAGAATTGGGTGGTGGTAAAACTTACAACAAAATCACAGCATGACCTACTGGATCCACGCCTTGAACACCTCAAAATGTGTCAATACAGGTAAGGCTGAAGATCAGACACTCAAAAATGACTCACTGAGGATCTACTGACACCTTGGGCAGGGGAAGGGACAGCCTGTGACTGCATGAATATTCACAGTGAGGGGCAAGGCAGAAGTTGGTTTTCCCTCTTCATCAGTCTAACTGTATGGGTTTCCACCCATGTCTGCTGCAGAGGAAATAGCTGCATGAGTAGATCATGCAGGCATACTATAGATCCCCCTTTATTTTCCAGTGTATGGAAGGCTTCTCAGCACAGCTCAGATGTAGCCAAGCTGGGAGCTGGGTCAGCCTGAGGGTCTGCCTGAACTGTAGGACGTATAACAGCGTATAATTTTCTCCCTGTCTTCATACAGGTGTTCAAGGAGTCATGCATGCAGTTATCCTTGCATAGAGGCATGCACATCAAATTTACACTGCCAGCTCCACTCTGCATGCAGGTCACATGCAGATAAATGCACATGCAGCAGGTTCAGAATGCAACTCTTCTTCAAGCATGCAATGTCAGTGTAAAGCATGAGAGTTAGGGACTCACAGCTGAAACCCTTGCCATTAGCATGCAAATGAGTTCCAGTATCATCAGAGTTCCCTGTGCTTTGTCTTACCATAAACAGATCATGAATAAAACATTCTGAGTCATGGAGAAGAGTGCAGCTCCCATAATTGCAGGTGGCTGATATAAAGGTGGCATGGCAACACCAGCAGCTCCATCCCACTGTAGGACATGAGAGTGACAGAGAAACAGTAGTGGTGACTCCACAAGCAGACCTGCCTTGAGAGCCTGTCTGCCTGCACTGAGGCACGTGAACCTGCAACCATCCCAGCTCTGCTGGGGTGTTGGACTGGGAGTTTAGGTCCATCCCAAGACTTGTGTGGAGAGCTTAGAAAATGCCTTTCTAATGCAATTCCTCCGTTGACATTTGGCTTTGATTGGAAAGTTCTAGCCAGCACTGAACAGATGTGCATCAACACAAAAATTCATACATGTAAACAGTTATTCATGTTTGCAGAACTGCAACTAAAAAGGGGGCAAAGCTGACTTTGAGAAAAAGAATCCTTTCAGGATTTGTAGAAAGCTGTGGTCATTGACCACTTGCATTGGGCACAAGGCAAAGATGTTACTATCCAGCAGGAGCTGTGGTGAAACCTGCCATCTCTAAAGCTTTTCTACAGGGACAGGGACACTAATGGCAGAAGAAAGAGGTCATATTTAGTCCCAGGAAAAGAAAAGCAGAGCATAATTTCCAGATCTGCCCTTTGTATAGGGTTCACTCTATGAAGAAAAATCTGCTGCTTAGAGGAACCTCTACTTTTGTTGTGGGTGACCTGTAAAACAGGCACACAAATACAGCATGCACACGCCTGTCATTCCAGCTGCAGTTCTCATCAGAACGATCTAACCACATACTTGTTCAAGTTACTTTCTAAACCCATCGTGATTGGTATTGTGTCATGTTTCTTGGAAGCAGCCTGCTTCAGGTCACAGAGTGTAATTAAAGGCAATTAATGCAATTACTCACAACTGCGCTACTGATAATGTTCCAGATGCCATTATAGCACTGTGCCTCCTGCTGCTGGTCCTCACAGGCTGTGCCTTTATGTTCTCTTAGTGTTGTCATTGTGGTTAAATCAGGGGGCTAAAAATGGGAATACAGTTTATTGCTCCCAACTCCCTTCTCTCTGAAAATTTGAAGTGTGCTAGGCAGAGCCTAAACCCATTCGTTTATTCACTGACTGATGAAGAGTAAGAAAGAGAGAAGAGTGAAGACTGCCACTGAAAATTATCAGAGCTGAAAGGTTATAAAGAAAATATATGCAAAAGTGTTTTACAGTAGTCTGTTCTACAATTAAACATGTACTAAATGTGCTGATTTCTTGTAATGAGTTTTATAATTACGCAGTAACTTTTCAAAGGAACTGTAAGTTTAGGCAGTAAAATCTGAAAGACTTGAATTACCTGTGAACTTCAAACTTTTCCTTTGCAACCCAGCCCTGCCTTTCCCTTTTGTCTCAGCCTCTGCCAAGTAATTTACAGTTCAAGAAAGGCTAATGGAGCTATAAACAAAGCACAGATGCCTCTCACATTTCCTTTATTGTGCTGAGGTATGAAAGTAGCCACTGCTTCCAGAGAAGGGCACACGTGTAACTACCGAAATACCTCAAGTCTCCTGTTTTTCTGCAGAACAGGTACACCAGAAACCATCTTTCATCTTTGGTAGGGCTTGCTTAGGGGGCTGAAACCTACCTGAATTCACTCCCTGCCTTCTGGGTTTATTTTTGTAAAGTGAGTGTCGGTCTACTGGGATGATTGTTAAACTCATTAAGTCTCTAAAGAAGGATTGACTACTGTAAGCTTGATTTCAAAAGCTGTCTCAGATAGATAGTGGGATATCTTTGGATCCCCTTGTGAGCCTGTCAATCACTGCAAGCACATTAGAGTTTAACATTTCCCACTTGCACCAGCATGAAACAAAAATATCTCAGCTGAGCTGAATGATGTTGAAACAGCTTTATAGCTATGCAGTTGTGACTGAGTTCATTAGTACCAGGTCAGGGCTGCCTCCTGTTCTCCTGGGCCTTTCTCAAAATGCAGGTTCAGCAGTGCTGGAGCCTGGACAAACAGCACTGTCCTGCTGCAGCTGATGTCTACAAACATAGCCTGTCTCCAGGACCAGATCCTGCTGCTGCTGCTGGGACAGGGGAGTGGGGTGGTCCAGGAAAGCCAAAAGCTATGGCAGAGAGGGCTTAGTCCATCTTCCTTCTTCCCATGGGGATGATTGCAGTAAAGGGAAATCTGTGTCCTCGGAAAAATGCAGTAGGATCCATATAATGCTTTGTTTGAAGAAGGCTGAGTATGAGCAGACGCTGGTAGCTGACGGTCAGAATCACTGGAAGCAGGTTTTTTGATGCATAGAGGGGTATTTCAGGACATGAGTGCAAATGAGCAGAGGTCAGCAGCCTGTGCATGCACCTGGGCAGTTCACTCCCCTGTTGGCTGAAGCTGTGTTTGCTGGCTCTGGGGCCTTGCAGGGCAGGCATTGCTGTCAGACACAGATAGGCTCTGTGCAAAGCTGAAGCTGATCTTCAGCTCTTTAGTAGCTAGCAATGTCCTGCAATGTATAGGCTGGGTCACAGATGTACCAGCCAGAGCAAAATCTTTCCAGACCAACAGCATTCATGAGCCCTGATTTTAACCATTTGCATCTCAACCGACAAGAGCCATGGTTTGACTTTTAGGTCTGCTCAGAAATATCCCTGGTGAAAGCACATCAGAGTTGCAACAGAGACCTTGGGACCCCTTACAGCTCAGGGCTCATTTCATGCACTCCTGCCTGACACCAAACTTTGACTGTTTGTTCCACTGAGAGCGTGGCTCACAAGCACTGTGGAGAGCAGACATTTAGATGGGTGGTATGAGTACAAAGGGAGGTCAGAAATCAGGATCCTAAGACAGGATTTAGTAGTTCTAATATTAAAAGGGAAGCATCTTCTACCAACATATGGCATTGTTTCATTTCTGCTTTGTACAGTCCATACAACGCCCAGAAACCCTCAAGGCTTTCACCCTCTGTATGATTTTTCCTATCCAGATTTGCAGAGTATCAAGCATAAATCAGGTGTGTAGCTACTGTTCTCAGTTTAATTTGCCCTCAGCTGCCCAACTTCTTCTTCCGCTCCCATTTCCCTCAAACCCACAGTGCTCGGGTGGACTAAGGAGTCCTCAGCTGGGCACTGGCATCCCTGGCCAGCCCAGCAGCACCACAGCACTGAAACTGTCCCTCTATATGGGATCAGGAATGTCACCTTAAGTGTCACTGCAATGTACAAGTGAGCAGAAGCCTTCCTACTGAGTTGAATTACACTTTCTCGTGATATTTAGAGCACATTCACTACAGTGATGTGACTGTTGGGAAGGACAAGGTAAGAAATAACATACCACTGATGAAGGTGAGAGCCTTAATCCAACTGCAAATCATGGTAGCCCATTGATGAATGCAGGCTAGTTTCTATGAAATAACCACTGCAGCTTCCATAAGAGTGCTCAGTGTGCCATCATCCACTGCATCAGGTCTGTAGAGCTCTGCATCATGCATCTTTTCACAGCTATGGCACAAGCATGTTTGTTTGGAGAACGTCCTTGCAGCCATGCCTCCAAACAGAAGACATCCCCTATGAACAGTGGCTATAGAACAGCCTCCATTTAAACCTCCTCTGTTTTGTGGGAATTGGTGTGAGGTGTGCCAGGGTTGCATTTCAATTGGTGCACATCCTGGTTGTTGGGGAATATGAAGACTAGGAAGACCTGCAACTTGAGTGGTTCCTGAATCCTTGAATCATCGTCTAATCCCATCTTCTGGTGTCAGAAACTGAAGATGTGAAATATTACTTTTAACAATCAATTATATGCTTTGATCTCTATCTACAAAGCCATTTACTAGTCAAATTTCTGCTGACTTGAGCCTTTGCCTTCATTTTGTTATTGTGAGGCTCCTGAACACCCTGGTGCAACCTGGCTGATGGAGCATACAGATAAAACCAGAACAGCCAGAGCAGTCTGACACATCCTTAATGTCACCCCACTCTGCACAGGCATTTACAGCAATGCTGATGTTTTTTGTCCAACTCTGAGAGAAAGAGAGTATAAGGAGGACTTGTGGTCCTAGCGAGAGGAAGGGGAACTGAAGGTGTACAGGTGAGCTGTTAACTACCATCTCTGGTCAATCAGTTCTGCTGTGTGGACTGGGGTTTGAGCTACAGCTCTGAATTTTCTTTGTCTGCCTCTGAGTCACTGCCAAACACTGACAGGCACCTCTGATCTTGATTTGCCACAGAAAGAAACAAGCTGTTTGTTCTCTTGGCTCTGTAATGTATTTTGGATTTGACTTAGAAAGTTCATCTCTGGTACAGAAAGACTCCTTCATTGCCTAGTATTCGTGGGTTTTTTGTGATGATAAAGTTACCAATCATACAGAAACTTCAAAAAAATTATCCATGAATTGCAGAGATGAATCAGCAGAGCTCTTGGTAGGTGTCAATTTACAGGCCTTGCCTAGTGATCAAATAAACTAAAATCTCTTGCCCCATTATTTCTGATTCATCTAGTTTCTCAGTGGGTAGTTATAAAAAATTGCAATTTAAAATATTTATTGTATCATTGTTAAATGCATTTTGTAGTTTATGTTTTGTAGTTTGATTTCATCACAGAAAAGCTCTGAAAAACTTTGTCTGTTGGTGCTCCCTACTGGTGAAATCTGCCTTCGGTAGAGCTGGAGGAATTTTGCTAGTTATCGTGTGATTCCACATCTTAATTGAATTAAGTCACCCAAAAAGCCTCTTTGGAGGTGTAAGGTCATTCACGCATTGCAGGTTTGCAGGATTAACATTCGTATGGCACGGGGCCTTTATGATGTGAAAAATGTACATTGCAGGAAAGAAAATCCTTTTTCCCTCCTGGGCTTTGTTCATGCCTGCCCTTGGTGTTAATGTGCTACATGAACTGTCCTAAATAAGATGAGATATGCCATTCTTGCTCTTTTTCTCACTCTGTGTCTGACAGAAAGCCAGACACCAATGCAGTGTGTCTGGCTCCCTTTCCACAAGCGTGCCAGGCTGGGGACAAAGCACTTGTGGGAAGGACTTGTGCACACCAACTCTTGCCTGCAAAACAGCTGTACACAGCCACGAACCACAGATCTGTGCCCCATGGAAACTTCTGCTAATCCTGGGCAAGGCTGACAGGCTCAAATTCTGCAGAGAAAGGAAATTTGTCCCATGAGAGGCCCTGGAGGAAACAGCATAGACCGAGAAACACCACTTTCTGCATAGAGGCAGTGAGCTTGAGCTGGGAATGGGTACACTGGGGAAGGAGCACATGTTAGGGGTACACCCAGTTCCCTTCACCTCTTCCCAGTGAGGTGGCTTTCAGGTCCTGTTTTAATCAAACAAGGTGACTTACTTTGATTGATAATTATCAGACTTGTTTGTTAGTAGTTATCATTGTTTATCAAGGATCCTATTGCTTCGTACTGTTCCTTTTTAAGCTTTTTCTATCCTTTTTTTTTTTTCTGTCAGGCAGGATCTTATCTTCCTATCTTCAGTGTTTTCAGCAACAGTTACCTCATTCAGGAAGCTGAGATCTACCAGCAAACTGTCTGGAAGTAAATTGAAATAAGTCTGTGGAACCCGTAAAGGAAAATTTCAATTTCTAGTAGTTGCCTTATGTACACACATTACTGGACCTTCCCTCCCCAGGCAAGAAAGCCCAGCACAGCAGATGGCTCGTGCAGTTGCCAAGTGTATTTCCAGTGGCCTGGAACAGAGCCTTTCTCCCATGCACTTTCCATGACTTGGGTCAGCTTCTGGGAGGTGGCTCCCAGGGAACATCCAAAGCCTGTAGGCAGGCAATACACACCCTGTGTGCAGCTTCCTTGCTGCAGACAGATGTCGCTGATAATATTGGTGAAATCAGCTGTGGCACAAGCTGCTGCCTCCTGAACTCTAGGTATGCTTGCAGGTACACCACCATCTGAACAGAGCAGAGCTGGTTGTATGAAATGACAAGTATTTTTTCCTGTCTTTTATCTAGAATAATTGTTCAGCTATGGGGTACAAATGCCTCCACAGCTCTGTTGTCCCTCCTGTTTGACAGCACTCCAGAAGTAGCATTTCTCACATAACTAAGCACAGATGCAGTATCCAGCACATTTTGCTGGGTGATGTTTCAGCGATTCCAAATCTGGTCTTGTTCACAGTCTTAGACCTCAGCATCCATCTCTCACTCCAATGCTCCAGTGCCTATAGGCACCAAGAGTTAATTTGCTGAATGACTTGAACAGTGGCGGGGAGTAATTTAGGTGGCAACTGCAAATGGGAGACTGTGGTCTCACACTGCCATGTGACAGACACTGTCTGTGGGATAAAGTGGTGGTGCCAGTTCATGTGCAGTGATGCTTGTGGTCCAGCCATGAACCGTGGGCCAGGTTGATGAAGCAGAACAAGAGAATGTGGCCAAAACCCTGCCATCCCTCCCCTGCATTTACCCATCGGTAGTCTTCCAATGGTGGCTGCTGCAGGCTCCTTGCTGTGGTGCAGGAGGTGCTCTTACTGCAGTCAGTACTACCGAGGATGAGTGGCTCTCTTCTGGGACAGACCAGCTCAAACTCTTCATTCAGATGGTGTTTCCTTCTCCCTTGGAGGCTGATTTGGAAAGCGGGGTGCTGTGCAAATGGTGGCTGCCTTCCCACCCACCCTTCATGATGAGGTGAGGTGGTTGAGCACTGAGTGAAGATGCCTGCATCCAGTGTTTCTGGTTGGTTCCAGTCCCCTCTTCTGCTCATAAGGTGCTGCTCAAGCATGGAACCTGGGACTTAGTTTCTTCATCATTTTGGGTCGTCACTGTGTGATAGATGAAACCCACTTTTTGAGCATTCCAGGCCCTGGCAGAAGGGGCGTTTTTTGTTTCAGGGGAATGTGTTTATGCTGTGATTGTGCTGGGGCAGGCCCGTAGTCATGCTTCTGTCTGTCTGAGCCATTGCTGGGTACTCAGTGGGGATATCCATTGTGGCTTCTCAAAAGTGAAAAGCTTTAAGTTAATTTCCAGGTAACCTGTGGCTGAAGAAGTGATGAGACCCTGTCCTGAAAACGAAAGAAGGTGCTGAGCTGGGGTTTCCCTCCTTGGCACCAGCCCAACCATTACCATGAAGTGTGGCTCCAGCCACTCTGTCTCCTGAGGAGACCTCAAACAACCAGCTGTGGTAGTCAGCAACCCAAGTTTAGCATGTAACTTTGCAGTCGTGCTGAACACCCATGATTCCTTTGTTCTGCTGTTTCCATGTTTTCCCCTGATTGGTTAATGCTTTTCCCTCTTGCTTTATGTATGAGGTTGTATATATTCATTTCCCAAGTTTAATATGTATCAGTTCTAGAAAGTTCTTTGTTCCTCGATGTCCCATTGGTTCCTTCCCTAAATCCCTCCTTTGTGTTATTTCCATTGGTTCCCTTGCACACAGCCCTGCCTCCTGTCAAGTATCCCATTTGCTGTATCCCTTATCCCCCGCCTTTCCAATCCCCACTATAAAATCCCTGGACCCTGTTGAGATCCTTGGCTTTCCATCTCCTCCTCCCGCACTGTCTCGCTTCAATAAACCTTCTGCGCAGAAATTACACGGAGAGTCCCCTCTCTCTTTTGTTTTTTGTCTCTGCCTGCGTGCCTTCACACCCTGTTCAGGGACAGCCCCCTCGGGTGAGGAGCGCACCCTCTGCCTGCGCTTCTGTGTGTGTGTGCCTGCCGCAGGGCAGTCGGGTGCGGCTGGACCTCCGGGCTGTCCTTGAGCTAGCACGCAAAATCCTGACAATGGAGTACAAGCAAGAGGGCTGAAACTCAGCAAAAAAGGTTTGTGCTGAGTCTTCTTGGCGGTGCAAGCAGTGGATGTGCATTTCAGAGCTGAATACCCTGAACTGTGCGTAATCCAGGGCAAAACATCTTGAACATATTTTCAGAAGCAGTGGCTAGTTCTGCTTCCTGCTGCCCTGAAATTGCCTTGATCAGACTTGCACACACCCCCACGCTCCCCAACCTGATGAAGTCCTTAGTCTTACTACTGGTGCTCCAAATACTTCCTATTATTAATTAAACTCAAGGAAACAGAAAATTCTGCATAACAGAAATAATGCCTGACTTAGTTCATTCTAAAAAGCAGCTGGATCTGCTTGTCCAATCCTTGGACATAAATTGTTTTTCTCCACAGGTGCTGCTGTTTCACAGACTCGTCCATGCTCATACAACCCCTCTTCTCAAAGCCTTGACTCTGCTGTTCAATCCCACACCTCTTTCAGCTCTGCAGTGGTAGCCTGGGAGGAGGCATGGGCCTGGGATCCATGGTGAAGCATGAAGAACAGCTCAGTATTGAAGCCATTCAGACTGCCTTTTGTGCTTACAGGTGTCTTCAATATCCCTTCTCATGGGGGGCATATAGGGAGGAAAAACAACTCTCTGAATTATTAAATTAAGTTCAAGGTGTATTTTCCTCCCACTCCATCCTGATAGTAAATTTTCGTCTGCCATGTAGGGGTGAAAGATTTTTCTTGTGCTTTGTTTTCAGGAAGATTTTGAGGGGAAAAATGTCTAGTGAACAATACCACTTAAAGTTCTTAAAACTCCAGATTTCATCAGAGCACAGACAGCTGAAGCTGTGTCTGTAAGATCAGTGTGAAATGAGGGATGCAGTGCGTAAACTCTTGCTATTCATTATCTGAAGAACTGAAGGGTGGTGGTAATGATGCTATGATGATTTTTGCCTTTTCTTTTCTATCCCTTTTATACCTTTTTACAATTTCTGTACTCTTAGTGCTTTTTGCCTGCATTCTTGGACTTGTCTGTTCAGCTAAGAGACTAAACATTTTAGAAGCTTTGTAGGTAGGGGTTAATGTGCCCCAGACGCCAAGGTCCTCTCCAGAACACGTTCTGTAAACTAAGATAGAACCATCCAGGGGAAGGCTCCTTGGGGAGGGGGGGCTCATTCAAGCCTCTCACTGGGGAATTTTTGATAGATATGCTAATTAGTAAAACCTATAATGTTATACCAGATCTTTTGGGGGTGCATTGTGGTGTGCATTTTGGTGCGTTTGACCTGGACGTGGTGCACCTAAGGATCCTTAAAATAAATACCAAGGTAAAATCCTTTTTCCCTTCTAACCGTGTTTGACTCTTGATTTTAAGACCAAGAAAAGGCATCAGCGACAGTGCACAGATACAAATTTTATGGAACAGCCTTTCCCATGTCTGTCCACAGGGAATATGGAAAACACAATGGAATGCCATTTAAGTTGAAGAGCTGTTTTATTTCTGTTTTGCTCACCTCTCAGAAAAGGTTGTGGTGTTGCCCCCTTCCTTCTGTTCTTTCCCCTTTGCAGTTCTAGATTTTCTCCCTTGAGCAGAGGTTTGCACAGAGAACATGGGCTGCTGTAAGAGGGGAATTAGAGGTTGGCTTGGGAGAATAATGAACTTTTTCTGAGTATGAGGAATTTGATACAGGGTGAAATAGATGAGACATGATCTTGTGAAACCCAGCTAGAAATCCTACAGTATCAGACAGAATACTCACTGAGTTTCTTTGAGGTAGCGTTTCCACATTCTTTGAAAAATGATCTTTTGTACAGACATTGCAGCAGAGATGAAGAGATGTTATGTTTGTTTTGCTGGATAAGTATTTCTTGCAGAAATAATGAAGCTGAGGCCATGATTATGTTCATAGACATTTCCAAAGCCTGGGGGCACTAAAATGGCATCTACACACTGACCTCTTTGGGTTGTTCCCAGTTTCATTCCAGTGTTAGTGCTTTGGTCTTCAGGGAATAATGCTCCAAAACTTGAGACCGGAGACTCAGTAAGAGACAGCATTATGTGAGACTATCTTTCCATGTTAATGCTTTTCCACGTGGAAATCAGTTGTAGAAGGTCACCTGATTTGCACAAGCCATCATTTGCCATGTTGCTGACTGAATTTCTAAGTGCTTGTATCTCCAGCTGACTGTCAGTACGGAAGGTGAACACAAACACTAGGGTATTGCCCAATGTTTAAGATGCCCTTGGACATCCTGTGGTGTAAGGGAAAGATGCACATATGCAAGTGCAAATCTCCATCCAGGGCAGAGAGAGTGAAACTGCTTTGAGGGTATCCTGTAGACAAGACCTGTGAGATACAGGTATAAAATTGAGAGCAGTCCTTCAGGTGCAGGCAGTGAGCTGCCATGCTTGCAAAAAATCCTTTCTTTATTCACCTTGGTGACAGCATGGATGCCCACTTTGTTGTTCTGGTGTAGACCCTTCATTCATCTGATCACCTTGCCAGCTTGCAGATGAGCTGACAGCCTCATGGGGCACATCAACAGCTGCATGCAGCTTTGTCAGAAAGTGAGTTAGCCCAAGCAGGCTCTTTGCTCCTGTGGCCCATAAGTTTCAGGCAACTGAATTAAGTTCACATGAACTCTCATCTAAGCATTCAATATAGATGCAGTCTTGCTGTTCTCAAGCCCTGGTGAGAGGTCTACCAGTGCCCATCTCCACCTAATATTTCTGCTAATGCTAAGTGTGGTGCTTGTCTGTGAGCTTGTTCTCTAAGCATGAGTGGCTTTTTTGTAAGACTGCTTTTGTAAAAGACTGCTTTTGTTAATGACTGCTTTTACACCATGTGACGCACTTTCCTTTGTAACCTTTTAAAATTTAAAAGCTCTTTAGTAACTCTTAGTTTTTCTGATAAGGAAAAGTAAAAAACTAGTTTCTCAGCTAGAAGGTTTTAGCCATTTGCATTACATAATGTGAACACTGACTTGCAACTCACAGCTGTGGTTTGTTTCTGCAAGGCTGGAAGAAACCAGCATCTCCTCTTTGGGGTCTCATTGGGGCTGGAGGGGCTGCCCTCAGTGAGCTGTGAGTGCTGAGGTTTAGAAGATGCCCTCTGGAGGGTAGAACACAGTATTTTTCACATGACTTTAAAAATCCCACCCTGCAGCAATGATAGAGCCAGTGATGACTGTTTTGATTTCCTGTGACAAGTTTACACAATGTCATAAGGATCTGGCAGAACATCACTTTGCTAATTGTGTGCTCAAGTTGTGTAACCACACTTCTTGCCCAAGCTCAGAATTTAAAAAATCTGCAAAAACAACTGGAAAATGAAGCTATGCAGGAAGTTCTGAGGTTTGGTTTTTTTCCAAGGATATAGATGACCTTGGATCCCCAAAAATTGGGAAATATGTTGTGAGGATTCTAACACCTTGACATGTTTCTGTCATTTCAGTGGAGTCAAGGGGATTCAGTGCAGCATTGCTCTCTGGATGGAATGCATGCTGGGTATTTGGGATGTCAGGGGTTCCATTCCATAATTTGGTTATTTTTTTAGGGCACATTATTTCTTTGTTTTGTGCTTGCTATTGCTGTTTCTGTTCTGTATGAGTGTATTCTCATATTTTCTATTTTAATCCCTGCCTTGGCACATCAGTCATGAGGTGGTGCCCATGCTGAAGGACAGAGGCTTTCAGCAGTCCTTGTTTGCTGGCAACACTTCCCCAGGGTCAGTGGACAGCTCTCGCCACCGAGGGCAAAAGGCAAAGGGCTGTAAATAACCTCAAATGTATTTGTACTTCTGTTTTCTCAGGGAGCCCCCCCATTTGTGGAGATGGTACAGCAGCAGACAGATATTTTGCCTTAGCCTGGACTCTGTCCCCTGTTTCCTTGTGAAAGCAGTAATGAATTACAGCCATGAGCCTTCTTCCAAATTCTCGCTCTTGCTGTCAGGCTGAGAGCAGAGAGGTTGTGCAGCTCCCTTGGGCAGCACAAAGAGATCTGTAGTGCATTGAGCCACTATGGCCTAATGCAAATACACTTTGATTCCTCTTGGCTCATCCTGGGCAGCTGCATTTGTACAAAGAGGTGGTTCTCCACACTTCTGTAGAACACATCTCCCTGGGGGTGCAGGTGCAGAGGCCGTTTTGTTCTGAGCACTCCTGCCACCAGATCAATCTGCCTTCATTAAAAGATAACCAAATCAAACAAAGCCTCTGGCCTTTCACTTGAAAGACTGCAGCAAACCACACCAGGGTCGCACCAGTCTGCAACGTAGACTGACTTTTCCGGTAACAGTCTTACAGTAAGTTAAAAAGGAAGATCTTTTTTTTTTGGTTGGTTTCAATGCACACAGGTTACAAGACCTATGGAGAAGTGTTCTGTGGATTTTGTTTTGTTCTATTTCTTTAAAATGTTGAATTACTTTCTCATGTGCTAATATTTGTATGGCTTCTGATGCACTGTTTGGTTGGTGTTTTGCTCACTGATGAGAATAAAGAGTGTTTTTGTATGTGCAGCACAGTGAAGGAATGAAGCAAATAATTGTTCTGTAGGGCTTCATGTTTTTTCTAAGCCAGCATTGTTGGTGCAAGAAGCCAGGAACTCTTAAGGAAAAAGATGTAATATCTGTTCTCTTCTTGGTCCACTGGCAAGACTGCTACTTCCTCTGTCTTACCATATTTTTTATTTGATTATACTTAAATCTCTCTGAAAGACTTGTTCATTGATGGGCTTTCCATGTAAAAAGTGCTGCAAGTTCTCACTGCACAGCAGTGTGAAGACTTACTGTCTTTCCTTGCTAGGGGAGGAAGTAATGTTTTGATTTGATGCAATTCCCTTTTTTTCAGCAAAGTATACAAATCAAAATAGCACATGTGGCTAAAAACCTAAATGAGAAAAGAATTGCACAATTAATTTCAAACTTTTTGAAATTAAGTATTTCAGAGTATTGTTTTGAAATAAATGTTTTGGGTTTTAAACTTCATATTTGGGTCTGGGATTTATTTGGGGTTTTTTTTTGAGGTAAACCCAATTTATAATGCTCTACTGTAACAGCCTGTCAAATTTAGTGTTGATTCAACCTCATGATAATGTTTGCATTTTACAATTAATACGTATTTTTCTGGAAGATGTTTGGGTGTTTTTTTTAGTTTGCCAAGTATTATTACTTCCTAAAGACTGCCTATAACCTTCTGTCTCAGCAAATAAAGTTTGATTGACCACTGGAGTGAGAAATAGGCTAGATGTTCTGTTTCTACTGCTGGTGGAAAATTCAGAGTAGCTTTGAATAGTGATAGTTTGCAGTTTCAACAGGCCAATCAAAACTTTGACAAGGGAGAATTCGCTGCAGTAAAATGCTTATGCAAAGGAGATTTATAGGCATGTGAAAATGAATTGGTTACAGGCTAATAGATGGAGTTGCTTAGTCTTAAGGTCTTGTTTGTTGTTTTACATACTGTATAGGAATAACTCTCACGTTATTGTATTTCTAGAAAATACTTTTGAGAATACTTCTAAGCAATGAAGAACAGTAGCAGATCTTTATTAGTCACATTCAAAATAATTTATAAGCAACTTCTGAAACAGAAATAATGCACAGCTGTGGTTAGTACTCCTGATAAATAAGTGGCCATAAAACCCATTGTGACTTCTGGTCCTTAAAGTATTGACGGAATTACTGCTGTATCTATCATGCATGATTGCCCCTTTCTAGGTGCCCTGCTTAACACCTTTGTATTTTGAAGCAGATTCATAGACTCTACCTATTAGAAGAGACATCTCTGTAAGAACTCTGGCATAACTAAGTGGTAGTTTCTTGAGCTTTTGTTCCTCGTCTCTGTGATGTAGATGGACACCTTCATCATGGGCGTGACTGTACCAGTGCACCTGGTCCTGCTGAGCCTGGTGATTGGGAGCAGCCAGGGGTGCTACTGTGAGCATTACCCATGGGGGTCGTGGTCTGCCTGCTCACAGACTTGCAATTTTGGCACACAGACCAGGCACAGGTAGGACCAAGCCATCTCATTACTTCTGTGTTTCTTTTCTGTGAAAGTAACACTTCTGGAGAGGGGGGCATGTGTCCAAAGCTCCACCTTCCGTAATATATTGAGAAAAATTATCATGCTCAAGTGTTTATCAGATAAATAGTTCATCTTTTAAGTGCAAGACTTTAAAATTACAAAATTTTGTATATACAACATATATATTGTATATACAATACAATAGCCCTCTATGAGGCAGGGAGGCAAGGGGAGGGTTGGAGTTAAATGATCTTTAAGATACCTTCCAACTCAGACCATTCTAATACTATGATCCAGTGCCGCCAAACAAACCAATGTCTGCTGATAGATGTAGTGAGGAGGACAGCCAGGTCCTACAGTGTCCTTGCTGGCAGCATGCACTGAGCATTCAGCCCCTGTGGACACACGCAGCTGGTGTTCAGTGTCCCACCCTGGGAGCCCTGCACTGGGCACAATGCTGTGGGAGGGGGGAGTTCCAAATTTCCTCCCTGCACCATTAGTTTTATGGCAACAGTTGAACTCAAATAAAGATTCAGCAGCATCAAATTTGATGCAGCTCTGTGGTATAATCTAAACTTGTGAGAAATCCCCTCTTTTCTTCCTGCCTTGGCCTGTAACTGTCCTCTGGGACATGTGAAGTGACATGAATCAAAAAGAATTGCTCTTTAAACTTAAGGCATATTTGGATTTTTCTTGTAATCAGCGTTCTGCTATTTTGTATTATCTCTCAGGGTTTCTTAGTTGGGTTCAAATCATTTTGTCAGGCTTCACCCACAGGTAGAGAACACCTACGATCTGTCTATTCTTTCCTAGCATAATTTTTTACATTTTTTCAGGCAAATAAGAATGGATGAATATTATAGCCAAAACTTCTGTGATCAGCTGTGCACAAAGCAAGAATCTCGAGCATGTAACCAGCAAACATGTCCTATCAACTGTCAGCTTGGATACTTTGGCCCTTGGTCAGAATGTGACCCATGTGTTAAAAAACAAGTAGGTAGAAAATACATTATATGGGTTAAATGCAAGAAATTATGCTAAAGAGATCTCCTTGTTTCAACTTTATGGCAGTTGATCTGGAAAATGACAGTTTAAGTTAACAAGGGAAATTGGTTATGAATTATACAGTAGGAGCTGTAGAGAACAAGTTAAAATAAGCAAACCAGAAAGGGATGATTTAGTAGAGTAAATCAATTTATGACATTGCTTGTGATGTTTATGATAAACTTGCTTCAAAGTTTCCACTGTCATAATTAAAGGTGAGTTTTTCACATAAAGAATAAACTAAACTGTAAAATGTACATGTCTGCTTAAGCAGGAGAAAGTCACAGAATCTTAGCTTATCCATAGCATTCTGTATGTTCTAAAGACAAGAAAAATAGGATCAAATAATCTCTTGAAAAGAGTCAACAAATCCTAAGTGCCACTGGCTAGAAATTCTCAGGCTGTGTCTCGCACCGATAGGATCAGTTTGACATTGCTGTTAAGAAGTACAGAGCACCATTCCCTGAACCTTCACAGAATGCACAAAAAAACTCCTGACAGGTAGATGTGCTACTATCTGTGGGAAAAACCCCAGGGTGGTGTTTCTTCCTCTTGGGCTTTTCTTTGTTGACAATGGTAGACTTAGAGGTGAGACAGCAGAGAGGGAAGAAATGAAAAGTCAGATTCAAGTGAATTTGACCTAAATAAACCAAGCCCTGAAAAATATAAGGTAGTAGAGGATAGAGGGGAGTGGATTGCTGATTGCTTGGGGTAGTTGTATGGCTGGTGGGTCTGAGCTTTGACACTGACCATGAGAGCAGCTCTGAGGTTCTGTGCAGACACAGCCTACATCCCTCTGTGTGTACCCCTTGGCTTCAGAAATTCATGCCTGAAAAGCAATCCTGAAAAACCTGTCAGACATCATAAGTATAGCTTTACATTTACATATAACTTTCGGATGCCCAGACAGGATGAGAAAGACATGAAAAAGCTGTTCTAGATGTGGAAGTGAACCAGGCTGTGGCGTTGCAACTATGGACAGTGTGAGAGCAGAGCAAGGAGAATCAGTGAGAGACTGGGAGGCAGAAACTTCAAGAGCTGAAAGGGAGTGTTCCTCTCGACTGATTTCAATACCTTCTTGTATGTCTAAGTTTCTTACCTTACATCCATATATAAAATGGATTCATTTTTACTAATTTTAAATATTGATTTAACATATATGCTTCTTCAAGCAAAAAGGTACTTTTGTGGACTGTGGTCCATTTTCCCCTCCAAACTATAAAGATCATTGCCTGTGACCTTTATAAATAAGAACAACCTACAGAATGGAGGACCTGACTCACAATGTAAGAGTGAAGATCAGTGTAAGCAAGTTCCCTGAGGGGGAGGCATAAACAAGTGGAAGCTCTCACAAATAATACAGCGAGTTTTAAGGAAATGAAATAGAGTGTAAGGAATGGTTCTCATTAGCTTGAAAACTTTCTGGTGTTGCTCTTTGCACTGTCCCTTCAGAGTCACTTGGTTACTGATTTTTACTAGAATCTTCCTGCATTATTTGTCTCCAGGGTCTGTCTACAGGGAGGGAAGTCTGCAGGCAACCATACTTTTCCAGTGGGAAAAATTCTTAGAGGAGAAACTGTTCAGTCACATGTGGACAGGTCTCACCAGAAGTTCTGTGGAGTGGAAAACATGTCTGAAGTGCTTTATCTACAACCCTTCAACTTTACTGTTCTGTGTGGAGGGCACTGTCTTGGGGAAGAAAAACTCAATGAGCTCCCAGAAACTTTCAGGAAAAGCATTTTTGTCCCCTCAAGTCATCCAGTTTTCTTCAGACCAGAGGTCCCACATGTGGGAGGCAAGCTGGATGGGTTGTCACTGTCAGGGTATTTCTATTTCAATAGAGATGGCAAAGAACAGGAAAAATCTCTGTAAGCCTGTTGTCACACCATTTCCTACTGTACATTTAAAACTGGAGATAAAGGGACTGAATTTCTGATTCCTTCAGTGATGTAGACCAGGTTGTCTCAGTTTAATCATGCATGCTCCATCAGGACTAATGAAACTCTTGGATATCAGTTCCCTGCCTGCCTCACCTGGGATGATGGCATGGTAGAATGCAAGGACAAGAATGACTGATTATTTCCTTCAGGGCTCTGGTTTCAATAAAGCTTCAGCAGCACTGAGGTGTGTGGCTCTGCCTGGGGTGGCACTTAACTACAAACACAGCTCACAAAAACAACCCAGGGTTTATTTCTTCTGCCTTTCAGTTCCGTACCCGGACACTCCTGCGACCATCCCAGTTTGGGGGTCAGGCCTGCACCGAGCCACTGGTGGAGTCCCGTCCATGTTTCCCAGCTAAGCTCTGCAACATAGTGGAAGTTGACTGCAAGAATAAATTTCGGTGTGAGAGTGGTAATGATGATCCTCATTGTGTTACAACAGTATTACCAGTTAGTTAAAAGATTAGATACTGAGACAAAAGAGATCCATACATTCCATGCATAAATTCCAGGGGAAAGGGACCAGGGAGAAAAGTCTGTGTGAGGATTTTATGTATATTACTAGCAGCTTATGTCTCCAGTTTCTTCTATAAGTAATTAAAATACAGTCTCTAGCCTGGGATGTCGCTATGATAATGATAGCTGGATGGTAGCGCTGTTTCAATAGCATTTCTTTGCACAAATTTTTCATTTACAAACGTATCCATACAGCTTGTCTGAACATAAATTCTCACTGTTTTTATTAGGCTTGGGCCTATTTCTTGTTTGCTTCAATTTAAATATACCTGATTAGACTACATAATTTTATCCACATATCCTTTTGCCAAACTAAAATTAAGCCTTTGCAACTTTGAAACGAGGCAAAACTCGCAGAATTGAAACAGTCATTTCTTAATTGGGATAATCCCGGTCTTATACTAACTCAGCCTCAACATCTATGGCAACCTTTGCAAGTGAAAAAGACAAGACTGCCCTTTTCTGCATTCAGGCATGATGAACCTTTGCAGCTGCTGTTTCTCTGGTGCAGGTCGCTGTATTTCAAAAACATTGGAATGTAATGGAGAAAATGACTGTGGGGACAACTCTGATGAAAGAAACTGTGGAAGGAAAAAGACTGTGTGTAACCGAAAGTATGAGAGCATCCCAGGTGTGCAATTAATAGGCAGTGGGTAAGCCAACTTTGCTAATTTTTTCCTAAGCTTTAGTTGTTACCTCACTAATTTACATAAACAAAATAATTCTCAGTTAGCATGTGAGAGCATTCATTAAAACATATAATCTCTCAAAACTGGTGAGAAATTATAAAAATACAATAAACCTATCAGGCTAGAACTTGCCTACTGCATCTTCCAGTCTTGCTCTGCACTGCTGGTAGACCAGATGAAGAGGTGTCAAGGAACACTGTCCCTGAGTGATTTTTCCTGTCTCACAGCAACCAGAGCATCAGCTACGGGCAACTTCCAGCTCATGGAATTACTTGCCTGTACATTGTGCCAAGTGCTTCAGAAATTTTGAGGATGTTCCTCTACAGATGTCATTTGTCTGTGTGACACTTCACAGGGTACCAACTACTTCCAGGCTATTAATTAAAGCAATATAAAGCCTAAACATGGGATGCCTGTCCCAAGCAGGCTTGTATTTTTAAATTGAATTTTCATCTCAGTGTTGTCCAGTAACATCACTTATGGTAGAAATGGAGAACCACTAGCTCATTTTCCTAGAACAATTTTTAGGTTCTCTGCTTAAGACTGCCTTATGCTGACATTGGGGTTATCAGTAACATTAGGCACTGCTGGAAAGTAGGAAACTGGATTGATGCTACTGCATTTTTCAGGTGAATTCAGTGTGAATGAGAAGTTGTTGTAGAGTAATTTCTTTCAAAGTAGTAACATCACCCAGATGCTCATGCTCTCAGTCAAATCTACAATACCTCAATGCAGCCATATATCATTACATGTTTCAAGTCCGTATATCTTTCTGGAGTTGTTAATCCCTGGAAATAATTTTTTTGTTAGATTTCACATTCTGGCAGGAGAGAGCCGAGGGGAAGTTCTTGGCAACTCATTCAATGGAGGACAATGTACAACAGTGAAGCACAATGAGACAAGGAAATTGTATCGTGTCCCTGCGAATCTGGAGGCTGTCAGCTTTCAGGTACTCTCAAGCAGCAGCTCCCAGCTGTAAAACCCTTGCTAAAATTACAATCCAAGTTAAGCGCTCAAGTGTTAGGCAGTACCATATTTTTTAGAACAAGATTTGTCAACCTGGTGAGGCTTGAACATGCTTCAGTTGATGTGTGGAAAGCGGATAAGTTTTCTGGCTCCACTCATGCCTTTAAGATCTGTGTTAACTGAATGCATCATATATCAGAGTCAATATGATTGCTTTGAATATCTCCTGCTTCCTTGTGGCTGTGGCCTTATGTTGTTCTGACTTTGTACCAAGGGCCTTCTCCTAGGCAGACATCACCTAGGCAGAGGCTTGTTCAAATCTTATTCCAGCATCACTTCTGTATACTTGAAGTACCAATGGCTGCAGCTACTGACTCCAGCTCCCTTTCTGTCACCTGCAGCCTTGGAACACAATTCCTCCCTGAGCCATTTCAACCCCTCAGTCCTGCCTGTTTCCTGTCCAGCCCCTCCACAGTGCAGCAAGGAAAGGAGGCAGGCACTGAGCCTGGGAAGCAGGAGGAAAAAAAATACATGGACTGGAGAGGAGGCTTACAGGACAGGCCAAGGAATGGCCAAAATGAACAGGGAGTATATCTTATAGAAAATCTAGGAACCACTAATACCTTTTTGTTTTACACTAGCATTTAGAAAATGCTTTGAATACTGTGGCTGGGGGACAACATCTGGTGGTGTACATATGTGCCAGTAGATGTTTGGTGTTTGAAGCCAGTAGATGCTGCATTGGGAAGGAAAGAATGCAGGATGTGAAGAAAGCTCAACTACGGGATGAAAACTGAACTGCTGATTTTTGCCACACGTTGTGAGGTTTTAGAATTACTTTAACAGAAGCAACTGAAAAAAGGACACCCTGCTACATTTCACAGAGACTGAAATTGAATTGTCCATGACATGTAGGATTTGTCAACAACAGTGAAAAATTACTGTGTGCAGAAATATTCAGAGGGGAAAACCAACACTTGGTTTGCCCAGGTCTCTTTATAGCCTATAAGGTTCATTTAGTTACTGATGTCTATTTGCAGAACTGTTAAGGGTTTGTGAAACTCACCTTTAGGAGTGCGTCTTATCTTTTAACATTTAGAGTAGCTTCTCATATAGAAGGGTCACTGGATCAGGCCTTCTTGGAACTCCAGTGTATTTTCCCACAAAGCCATATGACTTGTAAAATGGAAGTGGAGTGGGGGAATGGACCACCTCATCTCCCAAAATCCTTAGCAGCCCTATTAAACAGACAAGTCTAGAGGAGGGGAAAAAAAAATCTCATTTTTCAAAAACCCACAGGGATTTTTCCAAATTTTGGGAAATAAGTAATTTCTGATCTGATGCTGAGGTTGTCTTGGTGCTTTGCTCAACACCACCACTGAGGTTTAGCAACTTGATCAGCAGGCTTGCTCACAATTCCTCTTCATCTGCCTTTAATCCATCATGTAGTGTAGGTGCTAACTGTCCAAGTACACTCTAAGACCCTCCTCTGGAAACCTGTTCATTCTTCCAGCTGGGAATTAAGAAAAAAGTTCTGGAAACATCAAACTCTGTCTTGTACAATACAGAAGCCATGGGGTTGGGAATTAGTCATAATGTGGACAGAACATACATGTCTGGAATTCTCTTAAAAGTATGTTGAAACTTGTTGAAAATTATTCCTAAGCTTTAGGGCACAGGGGTGCAAAGCTTTAGAAGAAAGTGTTACATGCTTTTTTGTCATTTTAGTATAAATGGCTATTAGTAAGTCTGCTTCTTATCTTGTATTCATCTTGCCTATTAGCCTTTCTCAGTCTCATCTTTTGTGTTAAGAACAGTTTTGTAGCTTATTTTACCATCTGAAATAACCAGGCATATTTTTTCCATTAAAAAAAATCAAGAAATCAAGGATTTTTTTCTTAATAGTTTTCTGTTTCAGATTATTATTTGTGCAAATACATTTTGCTTTACTGAATTGCCAGGTAACAGATGAAGAGGATGATGTAACATCAGATTTCTACAAAGATTTAACTCCCCTGAGTGATAGTGCTTCTGACAGTAGATCATCCACTCGCAGTAGTCAAGGTTCTTCTGGTATCCCATTTTTATTCTCAAAAAAGAAAAGGGTCCGAGTTACATCGTCTTCCTCCTTCAAGAAAGCTATTAAAGCCTCATATGAAAAGGTAATTGAATGTTGCCTTCAGTTTCTTTCTTTCAATTGATTTCTGTCTGCTCATTTTGGAACTGGGCTACCAAAGGCTACTTTCCTTATCAAGACATTGGACCACTAGAATTAGGGATTAAAAAAATCCTCTTCTGATACTACAAGATAATCCTGTTTGTAAAATACTTTTCGTAATGCAACATGATTTTCTGGGTTTAGTACAGAAACCATAGGCTTATTCCACTTTTAAAAAGTGTAGATTTGACATTATCATACTGGCTAAGCCACTCCTTCCCCTATCCTATATATAGATTAACAGGGCATAATACCTAACAGTAGCAGACAACTCTAAAATAAAGGAAGTGCACTCAGGAATGTCATACATATGCATTTACTGGGTATTAATCTGCATTATTTTTTTATCTGGTAACTAACTTACATACTGCAGTCTCATGTCTGCCAGGGTGCACTTGGTTGTAAAGATATCTCGGGAATAACACATCCATAAAAAATTTTCTCAGAACTGAAAACATTTTTCCCATAAGATTCTGCATCTGTAATGCAAATGAATATTATAGGGTATATAATACGTGTCTTTATAGGTTAATGGCAGTAAATGATGGGCCATTGTTTGCACTTCTGCATGGGAAAGGCCACAGGACTGAATGAAGCTAAGGCCTGTTGAAACCCAAGAGTTCTAAAGGGATTAGAGTGAAACTTCTGCAAAAATATTAGTCTTAAGATTTCCTGTGATGGAAGTTTGCTGCAGGCCTTGCTCACTTGTCCAAATGGTTAAGCAACTTGATTGCTTAAAGAGTCCATTGCTTCTAGTTTGAATGTAACTATCCTGAAGTTCCAACAGCTAGAAACCAGTTCACTTTCATGGCCACATAGATACCTCTACACAGATCAAGCTGCTCTCTTGTACAATTGGCAAGTTTTTTTTCTGGAACAGTGGCTTCTTATTGGCTTAAACCCAGACCAGTGATAATTACGGAAATGTTAGTTTCAATTAAACTTCCACCAGATAGGTTCTTTTGCATACATTGGTTTTCAGCCTTGTTGTCATGGAAGGTGGTGATGTACAGGCACAGGTTGCCCCAACAAGCTGTGGATGCCCCATCCCTGGCAGTGTTCAAGGCCAGGTTGGATGGGGCTTTGAGCAACCTGGTCCAGTGGAAGTTGTTTCTGTCCTCAGCACTGGGGTTGACACTAGACGTCTTTAAGGTCCCTTCCAACCCAAACCATTCTGTGATTCTGTGAAATCACCGAAACACGCCAATAACTTAGTCTGGTGTTGGCTAAAGATGACAGTTTAAAATCCTTTGTTAATGAATCCGCAGTAAATAAGAGTTTTACCTTGGGTCTTCTTCGTGTTCTCTACTGTACCATACAGGAAGTCTCTATTTTTATCTCTATCTCTATAAATTGTATTAGTGGGTGTTTGTAGATAGATGTGTACTTGTGTATGTTTGAGAGACCTACAAGTAAATTTGCAACATTTCCTTAAACAGTGAAAAAAGAAGTTTATACTGATCACTTAAAAGGAGGGAGGAATTTTCCTGGGCTTTGGGAGGTCACATTCAGATCTATATGTTAAAATATGTATATCTATCTATCTATCTATCTATATCAATACACATTTATATGCATATATATATTTTTATATATCACATGCATATATTTTGCATATATGCATATAAATAAGCACATAAGGTATTAAGACTTCCCTTTTCTTATTTCTAGAATTCCAACTTTATCAGAGTCCATAAAGTAATTTCTGTTGCAAACTTCACAATGAAACAGTCAGATCTGCAGCTTTCAGATGCCTTTCTAAAAGCACTTAACCACCTGCCCCTGGAGTACAACTATGCTTTATACAGCAGAATATTTGATGACTTTGGCACTCATTACTACACCTCTGGGAAGATGGGTGGTTCCTATGATATTCTTTACCAGTACAGCTCTGAGGAACTGCAGAACTCAGGTATGTAAAGAAAATATCATTATTTGTTTAACAGCTTTTCTTATCCCCGTTTTAAGGTCTTACACCACATCGTAAGTTCTCCAACAGCAAAAAAACTTTTGACATTCACATACTTGGTAATTACTCACATTGCTTGCATATAGAGCAAGAAGAAATTTTTGCTTTACACTGTCTTTGAAAAGTTCAGGAGACTCCTTATTTGGTAAATGTCACTGTGTTCAGGGAAACCACTTAAGACCTTCAGACCAAGACCAGGTGCCACCAGGAAAAGGTGTTTGAGCATCCTACAGCATGGGACTGAGGTCTGAGAGGTATAAGTGGTA